>NC_141689.1:988607015-989199515 GCF_964263255.1 Lissotriton vulgaris | reverse complement strand
CAGCAGAAGGTCCCTAAGGGATCCAGTCGCGCTTCTTCAGGACCAAGCAATATCAATTAAACCAAAAATTGGATTTACAAAGGCAGGTACCAGGCCTATTGCCCGTGAACCTACTCTACCTTTCTTCTTTAAGGTTTCGGAGCGTCTTATCGCTATGTGGTACGATCCTTGTTCGTACCTCAACCCAACCCCAGAGATCCTAGGTTAGGGCCCCATCGGCAGAGTCATGGCGAAATGTACCAGGAAGCAAGTTTTCTCCCTATCTACTCGGCCGTCGCTCCTACCCTCTGCCAGACGCTGCGCGGAAAGGACTAGCCAACCTTAACCAGTCTGCAATGTCATTTTCCATGGCGTCGACATTGTGATTAAAGGAGGGTAGAGAACCAGCTAAAGTGTGAATAAATTCTTGTTTGTCAAGAGTTCTCCACTTTCTTTTTAATCCTCCCGCCACCTTAGAGGTTTTCAACCTGCCATTAAGACTGACTGTAAAATCAATCAAATGGTGGTCCAACCAAATGCACGGAGATATCAAGGGTACTGACAATGTCAAGTTGTAGGGACCAGATTTGGTCCAGTGTGTGCCCTTTTATATGGGGTGGGGAAGATAGAAGCGGAACCAAGTTTAAATTGGAGAGCAGTTCAGAGAGTTCTATTGCCTGAAGTCCACCGCGATCGTCGTTGAACCAGTAATTCAAATCCCCCATAAGTAGAGTATAGTTTGTAGCAAGGTTGGCCATTTGTTCACTTAAAGAGAGCGGAGAAAAGGGCATGGTCTGCGGGGTGCGGTAGATTAGCATCAGTGCAAAAGATCCCGTATTAGAGTCAAGTGAGATGACAATATTCTCTACATCTGACAGTTCAAGTGAAGTCATGACGGTAAATTTATGTTTTTTATGTATAATAGCAGCGACACCCCCGCCCGATTTTTATGGGAGCCTAACATTCAGAATATAGTAATCTGAACGGAGGGCTGCTAAAATATCTGGTGTAGAGTCCAGGGTCAGCCAGGTTTCAGTAATCAGAAATACATCTGTTTTTTCTGCGGAAAGCAGCAGAAAGATGTCTAACTGGTGCTTAACCAAAGACCGGGTATTGAGATAAAGGATGCGAAGACTAATGGATTTGACTGGGACGTAACAGCTGATGGGGGAGCAATGGGAATCCGGAGAGAGAGGGATGGAGAGACCCACTTCATCTTGTGAGATTCCGTTAATCCGAATGCGATTGACTACCGCATAAGGCAACTGGGTGTGGTGTTGCGCTAATGATCTTAAGGCTGAAAGCGAATAGGTGATGATTTGACCAGGGGTCGGGGCCCCGGACCCATTCGGGCGCAGACGGGCTTGCCTTTGGCGCGCCGCCAGCGCGTCCGCTGGACTTCCACTTGAGGGTGTGCATTTAAGTCCCGGCCCGCCTCCGAGGTCCTCCTCCTACTGGCAGATTGGTTGAGGCCTATCGGTGGGGGAGCTGGATGAGCGTCAGGGAGAGGGAGAAAACAAGCGTGCAATTTTAAAAATCAACAAGGTTCGCGATTCAGGTTAGTTTTTAACAAATAAGTCAAAGTAAATTTTTCAGTATAATACAAGAGCGGCAGCAGGTCAGGTCCGCGAGGCAACAAAAGCACAGTAAACAATTACTAGTGCACTCAATCACACCATTTACAACACTGTGCTTGTTACTGATAGTATTTCATCACCACTCTGGTTCTAGAGACCCACTGAGCCTGGAACCCATGAAAAAAAGAGTTTCAGTTGGCTGATTATAACAATACACTAGACAATCTATTTTGGATACGGATTTGTTAGTTTATCCAAATGGAGGGTCTATTCTGCTATAAACATTGGCCATCGACGGAAAAAGGCTGAATTATATATTTGCTAATAGACAGAGATATAATTTTTAAAGTACACTCGATAAACAAACCATGTGTATTAGTGGACTCAGAAAAGGCAATTTGTTGGAAGACTCCCTCTACAGAAGTGATGTGTCTGTCACAATGGTGAAGTCTAGGTAGTGAAGGTGGTGTGGTGTTCACCTGCCACCACAGAAAAGCCTCAGATGTCTCTCGAGAGATTCTGATTGAATTGGAGAGACATCCCCCAGTGCTGGGCCCATTCACAACTAAATTTCCACTGCAGGGCCCACATATGGGACAAGGAGGATGCAAGAAGGCATGAGCCCAAGAAGGCTCAGAAACATCCTCACAAAGATCTAGTACTGTGCCCAAAATATTGTGATCGTATCTTGAATGCCTCAAACTCATGTCCTGACCCAGTCAGGTCAGAAAACCTCTAGTGCTGCATCCTATCCATCCTGAACTGTTTGGGCAAGATACGTCCAGAGGTCTTCTGGAATGGCTGTTAAGAACTTGCCCCATAAAGTTTAGGAATATTTGCCCAGAAGACACACCCACCTTGAAAGAGCAAAGGGTAAAGCTAGCTCAAGAAAACAAATGTTTGCCAAATGCAATAATATGCTTGATTCCCTATCTTTGGAATTTGTGGAAAATCATTTGGATTGACCTTACTCATTCATGCCTTTACCACAAAGCTTTGAGGTATAGGTTGTTTTGTCAGAAAATCAGGGTCACCAGGAGCCGATTTGTGTTGCCTGGCCACAAGTCAACAGATCAGGGAAGCACAGCATGATTTTTTACTAGGTGTTCATGAGGGAGATTGTGGGTGCCTTATTAAATGGCAACAGTGGATCTGATGAAGATGACCCTGGTTGGAGAATTTCAGTTAGTACATTGGCTTTGGCTTCCACCTTAGGCAGTTTTAAAGATAGCACCTCTGCTGCTCTGTGCTCTACTACTGCAAAGGAGGTGCTTTCTTCCACTCGAGGACCAGGTGGTAAGTTCAGTTTGGCCTACGGAGTGGTGTCTGGCAACCTGCCAATCTGTAGGTAAAGGCCTTCTCAGTGCAAAGAGGGAGCACATTATCTGCCTTATTATTATTATTATTATGTTTCTTATATAGCGCCTGAATCGACCCCCGAAGGGGTATCTCCGCGCTTGCCTTGGGAACCCGTCCTGGCTTTTCCCTGTGAGATGGCCCCTACAGGGCATCCCCAAGGAGAAAGCCAGGCATCCCGCCGCGGGAGGGCCGTTGTGGAGATTAAGCAAGCTTAATGCCCAGAGTTGCAGAGTGTGAACCCATGATTAGGTCAGGCACCGAAGCGAGAATTATCGAGTCCATGGACATTTGAGCTCAAGACCCTGCCGCGTCGGGAATTGAACCCTGGTCCCGGGTCTGACCTCTGCTTCAGGGTCTGCCTGCTCTAACCAGTGAGCCACACTTCTCCATCATTATCAGTGTTTTGGGAAACGTTTTGTAGGCCCTGGACCAGGTCAAAATCGGATTCAAGAGGGCCTCCAGCCTCTGGGTAATACAGACAAGGGTGCAGAGGTAAAGGATCTGGTTGAATGACCAATGGCGGCACCTTGGTAATCTCACACCACAACATAAGCCTGGTGCATGTCAATGTAAATTCAGGGGTCAGAGCTCCATATGAGAATCAGATCAGGTGCAGGTGGAGTCTGCTACAGAACCTGCACAGAAGCGGCTAGCAAGGACCTTGGAGCTGGAAAGGAAGCCTGAAACAACATCTGTTAGGGCCAAGAAACTACCAAGGGAGCAGCTGTTGCCAGGGAATGGCCAGCAAGAAGAAATCCATCTGGAGGCCACTAAATCTCTGTGGGCAAGGCGGGATGAGCTCTGGGACTGGACTGTATTCAGAATATGTTGCAGGGGACAAGCCATGTGTCACCCTTGCCCGGGAGATGGGATGTTAGCATTTTTAACTTTGACTTGGCTCAAGACTTCAAGCGAAAAAAGGACTTCGAGCTGTATCAACCCCACAGTTTCAAATGCAACCTCTCCTTATACTCTGCAACACAGTTTCATAGACGCTCTCTGATCACCTTTGGGTGCATGAGGGCTCATTTTTCACACAACTATGAGTCATGGCCAAAGCCCTGCCACACATTTTATGGGTCCGTAACAGATATCCGATTTCTGCAGTCACAGCATGGCTTGAATCGGGCTGTTTTCCAAGGAGATATTGTTAGCACAGTGTCAGAAATTTATTTGGAGTAGTCTGAGTACAGACAAGTTATGAGTGGAGTTAGGGATCCAAGTCGAGGGTTGCCAAAAAAAAAAAAGGAATTGATATCAGTGTACAGTAGTGCCACCTATATCCAGCCTTGCTTCGTCACTGCCAAGGCGGTCCAAGATCACCGTAGACCCACACAGCACCACCTGTCAGTCTACAGGAGTCACTTATGGGAACATTTTCAAGATCTAATCTGGCACCTGGTGTATTCTGAAGGTGCCGACTACAGATAGAAGAATCCATCAAAAAAGATTATATTCTGGGAAAGGGGACACCGCACTTCGGAGTGGACTATGGGAAGGGGACTCCGATAAAAAGACATTAAGGGGACAAATCACTCTGGATCGGATGTCAAAAAATCAGAAACCTGGAAAGAATGTGTTCTGTTAATCAAACGTTTGCAGCAAAGCCATAGGGACTGGAAAAAGTGAAAACTAACACCTACTGTCAGAAAAGAAAGGCACATTTGTTGACAATTTCCCCATTTACTCCCCATATTTAAAACATGCACTGCAACAAAGGATTACACAGTTTCTTCTACTTTTACATGTGCGCTTTTCCATACCACACATCTGTCTTTGAGTGGTGTGCAGTGCATTGTCACTTGTGTTTTCACAAGGAGATATGTCTCTGCATGCTAGAGCTAGGATTTCCAAACAGAGTTTTAGGCTATTTTCTCAATATTGTTTTTTAATGTATAGGTGTGATATATTTGTATTCCAGATAGGAATCACCTGGGTTTCTTGGTTTCACCAAGTATTGCAATATGGCAACTAGGCCAGTACACGAGGGATCCTTGGCCCTGAAGAATGCCCATGACCTGTATAAGCTAGTGATAGGTGAAGAAACATGTTAGCTTAGGGGGATGGAATGAGCCATTATTCTCATTTTCCATTCCAGTATTGTTTTTACACATACTAGTGGTCCCAGAATTAAAGATGAAACACTGCAGTGCCCCAAGGTATTTTTAACTGATCTGGATCCCACAATTGTGAGTTGTACTTTATCTAACACCATATTTAAGCGCTTGTATGCGCCTATCCGTCGCACAGCATTCTCCTGCCTCTTCTGGCAATATTTCCAACAAGTATACCAATATTTTTTCTCAGCTATTCCTCATTGACAATTGATCCATTCATCCTGCTTAACATATCTTTGCTTATTTCTCAAACGGAGTGTTCATGCCATTTTCCAGGTTTCTCATGTTGCCACTGTGTCCATCCGGACCTCTTTGTAAAAACACGAATGAAGCATTCTTCGTTCAGGGCAGTGTTTATTTGTAAAAAACCCAATGCATTTCGTGCATTATATGCACTTCGTCAGGGGTCACTATTAAAAAAACAGTAAACAAGCATCACATTATAAAATTCTTTGTTGTGTTCATATGCATTAAAACTAACACCTAATGACGATGCGCAACTCTGTACTATATCCCGTATATCCCTGTTTCCTCATCATGTTAAAACTGCAAGAGGACTACCCTGGCAGCCTAATATTCATCTCTTTAGTTTATGGGCTTGCTAATCACGTTTACAAGAAATGACCGTAAACCTGGTGCTCGAGGCTACATGCTGCCGCTTAACCTTTCCCCTCTTCCCAACTTACTCAGAAAGTTAACATTCTGACTCTATTGTTTTAAAACTCACTTCTCAGGAAATTCAATGCTTATTATCATTAGCGCAAATGGCGTACCTTTAGCCTCAATAGTTACATTCAATACAATGCTCGTAGCACTCTGCTTACATACCTGCGCTGAACTGTTTAAAAGCATTTGTTCCTCTCTCTCGCGGCTGTAGCTCTTCACTATACCCCTCCCTCAAGGTCACTGCCTTAAAGCCTTCGTTGTTTGCCCGCCCACTAATCACATGGATTTAAATGGTTGCACGTGTTCTATGTATCAATAGGTGGCTTCTATGCCATGGTGCTCAGAAACTACATGCCCCATAATCCTATGCATCAACATATATAATTCCAATCTGTAAATTCATAAACATGAAACTTAAACATATAATGTGAAACGTCCTCTTCTTAATCAAATGAACCCTGTCCTTTCAGAATCACGATGTTAAGTCCGAATGAGTTTAAATATGAAACGATCTTCTCTTGTTTATTATAATAGTCTGAATCATATGGGTGCACTCCCGTGGAAGGGCATTCTTTGTGAGTCAACAATCGTAGGTAACGGGATGCACACCTTGTTTATATCCTCTCAACATTTTAATCCAAAGCCCATAAACTAAAGAGATGAATATTAGGCTGCCAGGGTAGTCCTCTTGCAGTTTTAACATGATGAGGAAACAGGGATATACGGGATATAGTACAGAGTTGCGCATCGTCATTAGGTGTTAGTTTTAATGCATATGAACACAACAAAGAATTTTATAATGTGATGCTTGTTTACTGTTTTTTTAATAGTGACCCCTGACGAAGTGCATATAATGCACGAAATGCATTGGGTTTTTTACAAATAAACACTGCCCTGAACGAAGAATGCTTCATTCGTGTTTTTACAAAGAGGTCCGGATGGACACAGTGGCAACATGAGAAACCTGGAAAATGGCATGAACACTCCGTTTGAGAAATAAGCAAAGATATGTTAAGCAGGATGAATGGATCAATTGTCAATGAGGAATAGCTGAGAAAAAATATTGGTATACTTGTTGGAAATATTGCCAGAAGAGGCAGGAGAATGCTGTGCGACGGATAGGCGCATACAAGCGCTTAAATATGGTGTTATGTTTACAAAAGTGTGTTTGGGCATTACACTACAGAAGTCTGCACGCAAAAGATGGACACAGATAAAACTTTGGATTAAAATGTTGAGAGGATATAAACAAGGTGTGCATCCCGTTACCTACGATTGTTGACTCACAAAGAATGCCCTTCCACGGGAGTGCACCCATATGATTCAGACTATTATAATAAACAAGAGAAGATCGTTTCATATTTAAACTCATTCGGACTTAACATCGTGATTCTGAAAGGACAGGGTTCATTTGATTAAGAAGAGGACGTTTCACATTATATGTTTAAGTTTCATGTTTATGAATTTACAGATTGGAATTATATATGTTGATGCATAGGATTATGGGGCATGTAGTTTCTGAGCACCATGGCATAGAAGCCACCTATTGATACATAGAACACGTGCAACCATTTAAATCCATGTGATTAGTGGGCGGGCAAACAACGAAGGCTTTAAGGCAGTGACCTTGAGGGAGGGGTATAGTGAAGAGCTACAGCCGCGAGAGAGAGGAACAAATGCTTTTAAACAGTTCAGCGCAGGTATGTAAGCAGAGTGCTACGAGCATTGTATTGAATGTAACTATTGAGGCTAAAGGTACGCCATTTGCGCTAATGATAATAAGCATTGAATTTCCTGAGAAGTGAGTTTTAAAACAATAGAGTCAGAATGTTAACTTTCTGAGTAAGTTGGGAAGAGGGGAAAGGTTAAGCGGCAGCATGTAGCCTCGAGCACCAGGTTTACGGTCATTTCTTGTAAACGTGATTAGCAAGCCCATAAACTAAAGAGATGAATATTAGGCTGCCAGGGTAGTCCTCTTGCAGTTTTAACATGATGAGGAAACAGGGATATACGGGATATAGTACAGAGTTGCGCATCGTCATTAGGTGTTAGTTTTAATGCATATGAACACAACAAAGAATTTTATAATGTGATGCTTGTTTACTGTTTTTTTAATAGTGACCCCTGACGAAGTGCATATAATGCACGAAATGCATTGGGTTTTTTACAAATAAACACTGCCCTGAACGAAGAATGCTTCATTCGTGTTTTTACAAAGAGGTCCGGATGGACACAGTGGCAACATGAGAAACCTGGAAAATGGCATGAACACTCCGTTTGAGAAATAAGCAAAGATATGTTAAGCAGGATGAATGGATCAATTGTCAATGAGGAATAGCTGAGAAAAAATATTGGTATACTTGTTGGAAATATTGCCAGAAGAGGCAGGAGAATGCTGTGCGACGGATAGGCGCATACAAGCGCTTAAATATGGTGTTATGTTTACAAAAGTGTGTTTGGGCATTACACTACAGAAGTCTGCACGCAAAAGATGGACACAGATAAAACTTTGGATTAAAATGTTGAGAGGATATAAACAAGGTGTGCATCCCGTTACCTACGATTGTACTTTATCTAAGACACCCTCCTTCTTCCTAGTTTTTGGAGGATGAATCCACCCTTGTGGCACTGTCGTACAAGGGTGGGGAGAAGTTGCTTGTCATGGAGCATGCCACAAATTATGGGTTAGGCTTTCTCTTCCAAACGATTGGTCTTTCCACAAGCCCTGACAGAACTCCTATGATGCTTAATAGGGCAGTGATTTTGCTTTTCACAAAGAAGTAGTAGTCATTTGTTGTAGCTACAATACCAGTTGGTGTAATAGTACATCATTCTAGGGGAACGTGCTATGGCAGTACCTCCCCTCTTCACTGGTGTGATTAGAGGAGTTTCATAATAGCCTCTCGTTAGGGGAGGAGCTGCTTTTTAAGTACGACCTCACTCACCAACCATAAAAGTATGTCCAGACATAGTCCTTGGACTACATATTGCACAACTGTTCATACTTCAGCGACACCACAGGCTTCATCTAAATGACCGGAGGGCCCGAGGGTCAATAAAAATGCATCAAGTCAACATATAAAGAAGGCACAGCTTCCAGGCCCAAAGCTGGCTAGAAAAGGAAGACTGAGTGTTGGATGCCTAACATCTTCACTAGAAGTGGAAACACCTTCACCTGAATTGTGTCAAAAACACAGTGCAAAGTAGCCAACTGCAAGTCGCCAGGGATTTTGCTTGGAGCAGCACAGCCTCCACAGAGGGATGAAAATAATTTGTTCATCCAGTGCAAATGTCCTATCATCATTAACATAACCTTGATAAAACCTATTAGTGCTAAAGTCAAGGCAAAGTGTTCTGACTACAGCTTGTAATAATTGTCTGCAACAATGACTCTGTGGTGCCTTTGTTGGCAATGCTACCAAAATGTGGAAACAGGCACCCATAACATCCAAGGACACCACTCACTGGACATGTTCTAATGCCGGCAATACCGGACCAAAGATCATGATTTTGACAGCTCAAATGCATATGACCTTTAACATACACTGTATGCCCAAGAAAAGGAATAGGTCTCCTCTGGATGACTTTTCTACCAAGAAATGATTGGTACAGCAATGGAACCATGATTGATCATAGAGTGGGGCTGACATGACTGTCTGCTGTAGAAGAGTTCGATGTCTTTTTAGAAGGATGCCCATGTGGAGAAAGGGCTCGATAACGAAACCCGAAGCAGATTTCCTGAGTGAAATGAGGTGTTAGCCCTACTTTAGGCATAATGCGCCATGCCATTGCCACCCTTCTCCAATTTTCTAGAATCACAGAAGGCAAAGAAAAACACAGCCAAGTGGTTTAGCAGCTCAAGCTATGGGGACATGGAGACAGGTTAATCTTTCCCTTAATTGAACTCATTCCTTAAACATGTCTGAAGAAGGGCTGATGCTGCATACAGATAGATTTGTGTGGATAGTGTACACTCAGTTAACAATTGTACTGCTGATGTAATGAGGAAGGAAGTGACACGAGTCCAAGTGCTGTTGGTTGTTCAACTTTGCTTGCACTTATACAACCCCCTTATCCATGAGAGCAGTACATCTTTTCACAAAAGAATGTAGTACATGTCAGGGAAAAAAACAATTCAATGGAAAAAAGTCTCACAAAGAGAGAAAGAAATCATTCAGAAGCCCACGTTTGGGTTTTAAGAGTAGAAAAAATGAATATGACTTCTTTGCTCCAGTACAAAACATTTTAAGTCAGACCTATGTACGTAGGACATTTAAAGGGAGTCCCCGGTAACCACTCGATACTCAGAGAGCAAACACAAGTAGGTTACCATGCAGGCTACCAACCCTTGACAAAGCTGGCTACCTTCAAAGGAAAGGAGTAGTTTCTGTCCTGTAACTCCAGTTCTGTAGTAGGGGTATCTCTGTTATAGTCATAATCTAGTGAATAGTCCCGCCCATGTGCGTGGACCCCGGCAATCAAAAATAATCTCTTAAGTTGTCAAAATCATGCAGAAACTGCAAAGACACTTAAGAGAGAATTTAAAGACAAATAATGCAGCCTATATCCACAGGCTACACTGTCCAGTACTTCAACTAGAAATTCCACCAAAAATCACCACACACAGCCCAGCCTGCCAGTTTCTACCATAGAGAAACCTGCCTCCCCCAGTCCAAGACTCAGGAATGATAGAGAGGAAGGTAGGGACAGACAAGCCCCATAGGCTGCCATTATGTGGCTTAAATAGGATACTGTGCCTTTAAGAGAACTTTCCAGACTTCTCCCAGTATCCCAGAATGCATAGCAGGTCCAACTTACTTTCAGTTCTTTTTGAAGGCGTATACAACGCCAGACCTGCAGCATTGTTCACATGAAGAATTCTCCACCAGGGAGGAGGGAGGGCGCTTATGACTATAACAGAGATACCCCTACTACAGAACTGGAGTTACAGGACAGAAACTACTCCTTCTGTAGTAGGGGATCTCTGTGTATAGTCATAATCTAGTGAATAGAATGGCAAGCCCATCCCCACAACGAAGCGGTGGTGGAGAATAAGTACATAATGCCACTATTGTGCGAACAAATTCCGCAGCGAAGCCTGTCCAACCTGAGCGTCTGCCCTGGCGTCAGTGTCCAGGCAGTAATGTTTAGCAAAGGTATGAACCGACTTCCAAGTGGCTGCCTTGCAGATTTCAGCAATCGGCACGTTACGGAGCAGAGCCGTCGTGGCAGCTTTGCCCCTGGTGGAATGAGCCTTAGGCTTACCTCCTAAGGTCTTATTAGCTTTCTGATAACACAATTGTATGCAGGACACAATCCACCTAGAGATGGACTGCTTAGAGGTCGCAAGACCTGTCCTGACCGATCCATAAACAACTGGTCAGACCTACGGATATCTTTGGTTTTATCCAGATAAAATTTCAACACCCTCCTAACATCCAGAGAATGGAGAGTCCTCTCCGCTGGGGATGAAGGGTTCTGAAAGAACGTAGGTAAAGTTATAGTCTGGTTGACATGAAAGTCAGAAATAACCTTGGGAAGAAATTTAGGGTGAGTACGCATAACAACCTTAGCAGCATGAAATACAGTATAAGGTTCATTACAACACAACGCCTGAATTTCACTCACCCTGCGGGCCGATGTAATGGCCACGAGGAACGCCGCCTTCCAGGACAGGTGCTGCAACGAAGCCTTATGAATAGGTTCAAAAGGTTCCTTCATCAATCTGGACAGCACCACATTCAATTCCCATGAAGGCGAGGGGAGCCTGACAGGAGGGAATACTTTCTTCAATCCTTCCAGAAGATCTTTGATCACGGGGATCTGGAAAAAGGAAGTCTGTGAAGGGCATTTCCTGTAGGCAGTCAATGCAGCCAGATGAACCTTAATGGAATGCACATTAAGGCCAGACTGCGCCAAATGTAAAAGGTAAGGAAGGATGACATCTTCCTTACAGGTCGTAGGATCATGGTTCTTAGACTGGCACCAGATACAAAACCTCTTCCACTTGTAAGCGTATGAAGTCCGAGTGGAAGGTCTCTTGGACTCCTTCAGTATGTCCATGCAATCGTCGGGCAGATTCAGATGGCCATATTGCACTATCTCAGGAGCCATGCCGCCAAACTCAAAGACGAGAGGTTGGGGTGCAACATCCGTCCCCCGAACTTCGTGAGAAGGTCCGGCCTGCACGGCAACCGGATGTGAGGAAGGAGAGACCGGTGAAGTAGGTCCGTGAACCACCACTGCCTGGGCCACTCCGGGGCGATGAGGATCATCCGAGCCCTGGACCGGGCTAGCTTGATGAGCACCGCCGGAATCAGGGGAATGGGAGGGAAGGCGTACAGAAAGCCGTTCGTCCAGTCGATCCATAACGCATTCCCCAGCGTCCCTTGCTGGAAGTACCTGGAGGCGAAGTCTCTGCACTTGCTGTTTTCGGCGGTGGCGAACAAATCTACGTCTGGAGTTCCCCACCTTGCGAAGACTTCTCCTAGTACTTCGTCGTTTATGACCCATTCGTGGTTTTCCTGAAGCAGTCTGCTCAGTGCGTCTGCCTGAACATTCTGCACACCTGGTAGATGGGTGGCCGTTATCGTCAGTCCTCTGGCTAGGAGCCAGTGCCAGATCGCTTGCGCCTCCTGCGACAGAGTGCGCAATCTCGAGCCCCCCTGCTTGTTGAGGTAATACATCGTGGTGGTATTGTCCGTCTGTACAAGCAGAGAGTTGGTCTGGAAGGACGGAAGAAAGGCCTTCAGCGCCAAGTGAACAGCCCTGAGTTCCAGGAAATTGATGTGATACGTGGCCTCCATCGGTGACCACGTGCCTTGAATCTGTAGAGTCCCGGAGTGCGCTCCCCATCCCAGAAGAGACGCATCCGTCACGACAGTCTGCGTGGGAATGTCCTTGTGAAAGGGAACCCCTCTGAGGAGATTCTCCGCCGAACACCACCACTTCAGGGACTGAAGAGCATGCCGCGACAGGCGAATCTTGTCGTCCCAAGATCCTTTCCTCTGATCCCACTGATCCTCCAAGCACTCCTGCAGCGGTCTCATGTGCAGCCGTGCGTGCGGCGTCAGGAAGATACAAGTGGCCATCGATCCCAGTAGAGAAGACACCGTCCTCACTGTTGTAGATGGAGTCGACATAAGAGCCTGAGCCTTCCGAAGGAGTGATAATCGTCGCTCTTCCGAAGGAGACACGCTTGCTGACAGCGTATTGATGGAGGCTCCCAAGTACTGTATGCATTGGACCGGAGTCGGGACAGACTTGGCCATGTTGATGTGCAACCCCAGCTTGTTCAAGAGAACGCACGTCTTCTGGAAGTGTGCTCGCGCTTCCGAGAAGGAGGATGCCTTGATCAGCCAATCGTCCAAGTACGGGTAGACGAACACCTTGTTCTTCCGCAGGTGTGCCGCTACCACCGCCATGCACTTCGAGAATGTCCTTGGCGCAGACTTCAATCCGAATGGGAGTACTGTGTATTGATAGTGATTGGTGCCGACTTGGAACCGCAGGAACTTCCTGTGTTTGTGTGCAATGGGCACATGGAAGTAAGCATCCTGTAGGTCTATCGCGCAAAGCCAGTCTCCCTGTTGCAACTGAGGGTAGATCTGGTGCAACGACAGCATGCGGAACTTTTCTCTGCGAATCCACTTGTTTGCCTGTCGCAAATCCAGAATGGGCCTGAACTCGTTCTTGTCCTTCTTGCGAACCAGAAAGAACCGGGAGTACAGACCTCTTCCTCTCTGAGACAGAGGTACGTCCTCTATCGCCCTTTTCCTCAACAGGATATCCGCCTCCGCCTGAAGCTCGCGCAGCTGAAACTGCGAGCTGACCGGGGGAATCGCTGGAGGAGGGCTGGTGAACCGAAGACTGTATCCATTGCAAACAATATTCAGCACCCACTTGTCCTGAGTAATTTTTCTCCACTCTGCCAGAAAAAGTTGGATGCTTCCCCCTACCGGAGTGGGTAACAGATCCGGGGGAAGTAAGTTCCTAGGGCCTAGGCCCTGCCTGGCCCTTGGGCGCCGAAGCCGACTGCTGGCCTCCTCTGCCCTTCTGCCGCTTCTGGAACGGCTTACGGAATGGCTGCTGCTGCTGCGAGTGCCCCGAAGCCTGTCCCCGGCCTCGGCCTTGCCCTCCGAACCGCCGTTGGAACGGGCGGTACTGCTTCTTGGTTTCCTTGGGCTTTTCCAGGCCCACCGCCGTCAGTGTTTCGGCCTCCGCCTTCATGCGGGCCATTTCATCATCTGCGTGCTTCCCGAAGAGAGTCTCCCCGGAAAACGGCAGATTGGCCACCCTCTGCTGCGCGTCCGGTTTCAGGGACGTCAGCCGGAGCCAGGCGTGGCGCCGTTGGTTGATCCCGTGGCAGAACCCGTAAGCAGCCAACAGGGAAGAGTCCGCAGCCGCGCTGATTATCTGGTTGGCCACCAGCATCCCCTCACTCAGGACCTCCATGAAGTCTTCACGTTGCTCCCGAGGTAGATGCTCTGCAAAGCGCTCGAGGGAGTCCCAGAGGGCGCGGTCGTAACGCCCCAACAGAGCCGTGGCACTCGCCGCTTTCATGGACGTCGCGGAAGTCCCACAGATTTTACGCCCCGCCGAGTCCATCCACCTAGACTCCTTGTCCGGGGGAACCGTGGAGGTCGGGGTGGTGGAGTGCTGCTTGCGGGCCGCCGTGACGATGACGGAGTCAGGCGGAGGCTCCGCTCTCAAGAAGGCCGGATCCGAGTCTGGAGCCCGGTATTTCTTCAGTAGTCTGGACGGGGCCGCTCTCGTCACAGCCGGGGTGAGAAACAGCGCCATAGCCGGTTCTTCCAAGCCCGGCACCAAGGGCAGGAGGGGACGAGACATGTGCCTCTGATGTAGAGTCTCGAAAATGACGGACGTCTTCGGAGTAGGCACTGTCAGAGTAATGCCTAGCTTCGCCGCGCCCCTCAACAGGACGTCTTGAAAGGCAACCAGGTCATCTATCGGGGACACCCTGGTGTCCGGCGACCCCGACAGCGTAGGTGAATAGTCCCTGGTCCCAGACGATCTCGTGCGGGAGCGAGATTCGCGCCTCCTATGGCGGTGTCTCGACCTCGTGGAAGATCTGTGCCTAGAGCGAGAACGAGACCTGCCAGCTCTAGGGCGCTCCTTCGGTTTGCGAGGAGGGGTCTTCCGTGGCTTCTCACGGGGACTCTTTGGATCCTCCCGGGGCTTCGGTTTCGGGGTCCCCTTGGGAGGAACAGGCAGTGACGGCAGTGAAGCGGACCTCGGCGGAGGCACCACCGGCCGTGGGGCGGGCCCATGCGGTGGGACCGGAGGTGGAGCAGGATCCTCCGTAGGCAGTGGTGGCACGGGCGGAGGGTCCTCCTTCGGTACGGGTGGAGGAGGAGTCGTCCCGGGTCGAGATGGAGTGTACACTTCCGAGTACACCGAGCCCGGTGAACCTTTAGGGGACGGGTGAGGAGATCCATCCCCATCCGCAGGCGACCTCTTCCTCTTGCGTCCACTGGAAGTGGCGTGACTCCTGGGGCTAGAGCCCCCTCTGCGTCGTTTGGGAGAGGGAGACCTACTCCTTGACGCTGACCGCTGTCTGCTGGACGCAGAAAGACGCTTTTCCGGCGTCGAACGGCGCTTCCTGGACTCCGGCGTCGAACGTCGTCCCCTCGACGTCGACCCTCTCATCCTCGGCGTCGAACGTCGACTCCTCGACGTCGATCCCCTCTTGCGCGACCTCTCACGCCGTCCTCTCGACGTCGGGCGGTCCGCCCTCGGCGTCGATCGCCGTCGTCGTCTTGATGTTCCCGACGTCGAGGAGCCCCTCGACGTCGATCGGCGGTGTCGCCTCGACGGCGAGCGTCGGTGCCGCTTCGACGGCGAGCGCCGATGCACGTCCCTGCGCCTTCGGCGTCGGTATGAAGACCTCGACGAAGACGATGACGTCGACGGCGGCTTCGACGTCGGCTTCTCCTTCGCCGTCGAGTCGTCGCGCCGTCTCGACCCGGAGCCCCGGGGAGACGGGGAGCACGCCGTCGTCATCCCTCTCGACGCCGCCGTCGAAGCCTTCGACGTCGACGGAGAATGGGATCGTTGGCTGGACTTCCTGCCCCCGGGGAGCCCCCCAGGGGCCTCAGCAGAGGCAGAGGGATCCCTCCCAGGCTGCCCAGACCCACCTGCAGCACGTTGGCGCCTATCCTCCAGGCCAGCCAGCCTGATCTTCAATCTGTCCCTGAGTGTCCTAGCAG
This sequence comes from Lissotriton vulgaris, assembly GCF_964263255.1. Classification (NCBI taxonomy): domain Eukaryota; kingdom Metazoa; phylum Chordata; class Amphibia; order Caudata; family Salamandridae; genus Lissotriton; species Lissotriton vulgaris. The sequence continues at coordinate 989,183,588 of NC_141689.1, read as the reverse complement.
AAAGTTGCTGGCAGATCACACACTCCTCAGGGCCATGATCTTCTGGAAGGCACACGATGCAGACATCATGGGGGTCGCTTTTGGCCTTCTTCCTCTCACATGCTGGGCACTTAACAAAAAGGCCAGGCATTTCGGAGCCCCAAAACGCCTAAAAAACAGCACAAAAGTGAGAAGAGAACACCAAGCAGTAATTACAGCACTTTTAAAAGTCAAAAAGTGCAAAAACGAATTCAATAAACCCTTGAAAAAGGGAGAGCTCAATGCCAGGGTCCTGTAAGCAGGAGCCGGAAAAAAGAACTGAAAGTAAGTTGGACCTGCTATGCATTCTGGGATACTGGGAGAAGTCTGGAAAGTTCTCTTAAAGGCACAGTATCCTATTTAAGCCACATAATGGCAGCCTATGGGGCTTGTCTGTCCCTACCTTCCTCTCTATCATTCCTGAGTCTTGGACTGGGGGAGGCAGGTTTCTCTATGGTAGAAACTGGCAGGCTGGGCTGTGTGTGGTGATTTTTGGTGGAATTTCTAGTTGAAGTACTGGACAGTGTAGCCTGTGGATATAGGCTGCATTATTTGTCTTTAAATTCTCTCTTAAGTGTCTTTGCAGTTTCTGCATGATTTTGACAACTTAAGAGATTATTTTTGATTGCCGGAGTCCACGCACATGGGCGGGACTATTCACTAGATTATGACTATACACAGAGATCCCCTACTACAGAACATGTATTTACTCTGATTTAAGATACGTGTATGAACCGTAATAGTGTCTCACAGTATAGCTTTATGCTCCAAAAGAATTACACTGGGCAATTACAATTTTTGTCATTTAAATAGTATCTCTCTAAATATGTTTGCATTTTTAAAATTGACCATAATAACATCAACTTTTCTACAAGAGGGGATGGACATCAGGTGTAGAATACAAGTATAAAGGAGGATGATAAATTCTAGAAGGAGAATCTGAATCGTTTAGCTGAAATATCTACAGGAGCTTGTTTTTAATGACCATGTATGGAGTTTCAGATTATGGAACCAAACAGGTGTAAATTTATCATGAGGAAGGTGAAAAACAACTACTAGTACAAATGTAGATATTCTCACCAATTACTATCACTAATATGGGAGAACCATTTCTTCCTCCAAATGTGACATTAACGGGTTGTTGTGACCTTAAATAAAATGTACTGGATGCGAGTGTACAACAAAAGGATTGAAAAAGAACGAAGCTACTAGAAATTCAACATTAAAGAAAAAGGTTTCTGATGCCAGACTAGTGGTTTAATGAAGAGGCAGGTACCAGTGCAAGGAAGAAGTATTCAATAGAAGAAGTTTAAGCCTTTTAGGAGAGATTAAAGCAAACCAAAAATTGAAGTTGGGCAGATACTGAAGGACATTTATGCTGAACTTTCTCAGAGCAACAGACCTACATTGAAAAGAAAGGATGAGTGTGTTGACAGGCCGTGCCTACTGTTTCTACCTTGCTATTTATTTAATCAATATACGTCTCCTGCTTTGATGTCCTGCTATACTGCTGGGTTCTCCACCGTGAAAGGAAGAAGTGCAGAGTTATCGCTTTTATTTCTACTGAGTCACAAGCATCCTCTAGCAAATTGACTTTGTGAAGGTAGTGCTGTTTCCGTAGTGGGATTATTATATACCGACTGCTCTATTGTGATATAGCTGCTAAGTCTATATTTCTGTTTTGTGGTTTCACTGACTTCCAGCAGTGAATATACAGCCCCATGCCTTTGTGTTGAGGCAGAGCCCCCTCAAGAATAAGACCCATTGGAACTCCATTTGTGTGCAGCTCTTTATGCTTACAGGATGGTTGATATGTTCATTGCATTATTTTACGTTTACTTTCAACATACTCTGCTCTTGGGTGCATTTATGGATGCTTTGTCATGTACTGCCAGCGTGTGGCAAAGAAGCTCAATGAGACTCATGATTATGTCCTGCTGGATGTGCGGACATACCAACAATAACAATGGGCATACCATTCATTGCAAATAGATATTCTGTGTTTTTTGTAAAATACTACATCTTGCTGAGAAATGCCAACCTGGTGATGTAATTGGTGGGGTGGTAGACAGGGGCATTTAGTTTTCGGAATTCACTTCTGTGGAAATTTGTTTATCATCAATATAAAAAACAAAATCAGAAAAGATAGTACCTCAGCACTCTTAAAGTTTACATTTCTATTTTTTGTGGCAGTAAGACTAAAATATAGATCCAATACTTAATGTCTCACAGGAAACACTAGTCTGGAAGCATAAATACAACAAAGGTCTGTTCTAAATTTAAGTGACCAAATACACTGTGTTTCACTTAAAATCATGCACATTTTACACTTTGACGTGCTCCTTCTAAAATGGATTGTTGAGAAGTTTTATTATTTAAAAAATGCTGCCTTTAAGGATCGATGACTGTCAGGTTACAATCTGTTCCATGGAATGGTTCCCTAATGAGTTCGTTCATTGCTGGAAACGTGCTACATTCAAAGGCCCAATGTATCCTGTTAAATATGATTTGGTAGTGTCAACAAGGCAGTCCAATCAACAAGTCAGTTTGCCAAAGTCTTCATTATTATTTGGAATTCAAAATGCATTTAATGACATCCAGGGGTATCCAATGCTGTATGATATGGCTCCGTTTTGCTGTGCTTATGTATCTCTGATGCAGGTGCAACAATCAAAGCCAGATTCATTCTCAGTTTGGAACTGTCGTGCGCTGCAAATTTGGTGCTGTTCCACTGCAAGTAGAAAGAACCCCCTTCCATAGCACAACAGTAAGTCTTGCTTTTAAGTATCATGGCTATGGAGCTGTTATCGCTAACTGATCAACACTTAGAAGTCGAGACAGTGCTTGGCACATTATTAACTTGCCTCGCAAACTGTGTCCAAATTTGAAATACCTGCCCATAGTGAATACACTGAATACACTCTAATATTAAGGAACATGGTGAAACTTCATTCATGCGCAGTCACCAATTTCACCTATCAGTGCATGGATTCAGTTGTTTAGCCAGTCTGATCCCTAAAAAGCTCAAATCTGGGTCTGCAAGTAATTTACGACCGGGATTCAATAGACCAAGCTGAAGTTGATATGGTTGTGTGGGGAGGATCCGGTTACATGTTACGGCTGAGGTACATTGGGATTGTTGTGAATGGCAGAGATAATATAGTGATGGAGTGCTTCTGTGTAGGTTAGAGCAACTTTGTCTCTAATCTGCTTTAAATGATGCTCATAAGAGAGCACTTTAATGTTATCCTATGAGCAATATCTAAATCACTCTTCTCCAACGAGAAACTTGTAAGCTACTGCTAGCTTCCCAGCTACTTGTAAGTAATTCTCTGTGTGTAGGCCAGCCTATTAAATTAGGGGTTTTTGCTTGGTTGAATTAATAAGTGTATACCAAAATATAAAACAGTGTATTCAAAACAAAAATGTGTGTATTTTCAGAACTCATACATTGATGTTTGTAAAAAAAATGGTTGCTTTTCAAAATTATTCTTAAAGCTGATATTTGAGAAAAAAAATCATGCTGTGTGTGGGAGACATTATTGATGTTCCAGCCACGTCCAGAGGCGAAGGGCACTGCAGCAGTGAATGTTATGTATTACCAATGAAGAAGCATTTCACATTCTCCAAGAAATTCATAAAGTCCTGCTGGCAAGCGTGCCTGATGCTCTAATGTCATCACTGCTGGTAAACTTGCACATGGTGGCCACTACTGTAACCTCGTCTGATATGGTCACAATTACAGAACTAGTAGCTCAGGATCATTTAAATTGAAGATAAGTAGCAGTTATTACAAAAAAGGTTGGAGAATCCTGATCTAAATCCAACACTATAGGCAGATATGTATGCAAATAAGAAATACACATATACACTGGCATAGCACACGTGATTATGTACACAGAGGCAAGTACATTTCTATGTACTGCCTGGGCAGTAAAGGTATGTATGCAGTCCGTATCTGCGTTGGTTAGTTACACTTGCCCATGCGAATACATTTTGCCTTTGTGTGTAAGTGTTTTCTGTGGATAACATCTGCTCTAGTACTGCTGGTTAGTAGATGAATTGTCAGAAAGCCAGACCTCTTGGACTGAGGCCCTCCAAATATCTTCAAAAGAAGAGGGATGTCAGGGGTACAAAACTGCACACTACAAAGAGATTGGAGACGCTGCAGATTGCATATATGGGTGTGATGTTCTCCTTTATTCTTAACAGAGGGATAAAGGCTCATTAGTGACAACACAGCAACATGATGGTAATGGTTTACAAACACCTGTCATAACAGATACTTATCACGCAAAAAGGTGCATACCTGGCAATTAACTTCACAATAGGCCAATATATTTTCAATGATTGAAGGGTTATATTACGAATTCTTCGATGGTACAGCAGCTCTCCGATAACATACAAGTTACTAAATAATTACCTACATTTCATGACTTTGAAAATGTACATCCTTAAAAACAAAAGTTAAATCCCAAGCCTTCACTTGGTTGGATCTTTACGATATTCTGTGCCCCTTCTCCAGTGGTCTTTACAGAGCATGTGGAGAGCCCTCACGGCTGAAATGATGTAGCCTCATTATTTTCATGCGAAGACGAGACTTCTTGGTGTTGGCGACTAAAGCGTCTGCAGTTCTTTCTTCAGTGCTCTGACATGGATTATCAGACAATCATCTAACTGGGAGGGAGCTAAGTGCTCGGCCAGATCAAAGTGCCTAGAAGTGTCATGAGCTGGTGATGCTATGGCTAATTTGAAAAATAAGGCTCTGCATCAAACCAAATTACTAGATGTTAGATTTTCTAGGCTGGTGAGGTGGGTGGGGCGAGGGGGGACTTCCATCTCACTTGGCCACAGGAAGGGAAGTGATTCCATGGTTGGTTTGCCGATTGCCAAACTACAGGTTAAAAGCTGCACACACATCCAAAATTATACGTCTCAGACAGTTAATTTGTGAAGCTGTTAAACCTCAACACCCATTAGAGTAAATAGTCTGGTGTGGCAAGGCATTTTATGACTTCCTAAGCTAAGATCCACATGTAGATGTTGTAGAATAGCAGAAATAAAGTTCTGGGACATGCCATATGTATCTTATTGAGCAGCCGGACACAGATTATCCTTTGTTGGCCTCACTTGAAAGAGAAACAGTACTAATGTTATGCTGTTCCTGTAATCCTAACCCCTTTTTCCAGATACCTCAAAAGGTTTACACTATCATTCTCTAAAAGATTGGTATGTTGGATTGCCTTCAATCAAGTGATAAAAGGAGACCAGGTCTGATGTCAACTACGCTTCATTTGCCAACTCTAAGCCCTAAATCCAGATTGCTGATCAAGGAGAATGCTTTTCACCTCAACTCGTGTCCTCTGTGATCCTGCTGGAATGGCCGATTACACATCAGATGGCAGTTTACCAGATCTGTGGAGAAGTTTTATTTCAGCACTTTTGGGCTCCATTACATTTAAAATCTGACCAGTTGTGTGATGTTGGGTATTAGAGTGCCCATGTGGGTTTTGATGGTAGAAGCTGGGCACAGCTCAATTGGGAAGCTTGATGCCTTTATATTTGCTTTTACAATTTGTATAGTGTTCAATATGATGAGAGGTGGAATGGAGGGTTGTTTGTTGGATACTGGTGAACAAATTACTTACCTTCGGTAATGATATATCTGTAAGAAACACAGGTTAGTTATAGATTCCTTACCTTAGAATTACCCCCAGGCGTCAAACTGGATCCAGAAAGTTTTTCATCAGCACTACCCCTGCCTGTCAAAAGGTGGCGTCGGTCGGCTCCATGTTCATCATTGGCGCCGTGGTCGCCGGGATGACGTTGCGGTAGCTACTTAGACGCCGCCCTTGCACAGACTGACGTCAGATCTGTACACGACTTTCCACGCCAGAAGCGCAGAGCCACTCAAGACACTGACCACTGGTGCACAAAACGAGGGCCCGTAAAGGAAGTTCTTAACCCGAGAACTCAGTTCACAGAACGGGGAGGATGGGTGAGGCGGTAAGGAATCTATAACTTAACTATGTGTCTTACAGATATATTGTTACCGAAGGCAAGTATCTTGTTCATCTGAAAGAAACAGTTATAGATTCCTTACCTTAGAATAGATACCCCAGTAATACCAACCCCGGAGGTGGGTCTGTGAACCAAGTTCACACCAGAACGTCCAGGAGAACAGAACGGCCGAAGAAGCTGTCTCTCCGGACTTGGCTGTTCAGGCAGTACTGTTTAATGAATGTATGCAGCAAGGCCCATGTAGCTGCCTGACAGATGTCACTGAGGGGGACTCCACGTCCCAAAGCAGTAGTAGCTGCTGTCGCCCTGGTGGAGTGGGCTCTTAGCCCCACAGGAGGCTGCTTCTTAGCCAAGGAATAACAAACGTGGATGAAAAAAGCGACCCATCTAGAGATAGTTTGTTTGTGCACAGCCCGTCCTTTCTTAGCACCCGCGTATCCAACAAACAGCAGGTCATCCACTCGGAATTGTTTTTGCGATCCTAATAAAATGAAAGCGCACGTTTTGGATCCAGATGGTGGAGCCTCTCTTTCTCTTTGGAAGGATGCAGAGGTGGAAAGAAGGGTGGCAAAGTGAGAAGCCAGCGCTTGAGCAGCGTTCTGAATGAGCTCCGATCTCGCCCCAGAGAGGCCAAAGAGTGAATGTGTGGCTCCATTTGCTCCAGTAATCGAGCTCCTAGTAACATTAGTGGGGGGACGCCGTCCACCCATGTGATACCCCGATTCGAGCCCTGAGTGCGATCTATACATAGAAGTGAACCCAATCGAATGGGTTCAGACACACCTCAGCCACTCACCAGATTCAGGTCAAAATACCAGGGTGCATGGTCTGTCTCTTTCTAACACCTGTTTAACATTCATGTTCGCACTTTAACTTTCTCCGGTCCTGGCGAAACGCCATAGGATTATAGGGACCAACAGGGTGTGAAACACATCGATCCCGCTATTCATTTTTATCATCACTCACCTATTTTGAAAAAGAGAACCAATCCCTCCTCACTGGAATAAGAGTACACACGTTCTTTTTCCTGATTTTAATTATACCAAACGGACCAAAGAATAAATACTACCAAGGAAACTGTTACGTTATTTTTAATTCACTTGCACACTACACACATACTCGCACTCACCACTGTGGCGTTCTTCTGAAAACATTTCAGCTAAAGAGACCTCTCCCGGAGCGTGTGGAGGACTGAAGCGCCACCCACATGAGGAGCAAAGTGCCCAATGATGAAGTATGATACTGTAATGGGTGTGTGAGGGCAAATCTTAAAATTTGAGGAATTCCCTTGCATCCAATTATATTACTTTATTAAGACAGGTTACTATCAACTCCTTTTGTCTCACACTCTCCGCTGCTAAATGGGCTAGCACTTACTCACAGGAACAGTTACTCTCGAGGGATATTGACTATCAGATCATACTACCTGATAAAGTGTGGACTATCAGCTCATGCTATCGCGGACTATGTCCACACTTGTGTGTACTTGTGCATGGCTGTGCATGTGATGGTGTGGACATGTACTTGGGTGTTTTTGTACTAGAGAATGTGATTCAATATGCGCTTGTTTTTGTGCGCGCAGTTTTTTCTGTATGTGTGCTTATGTCTGTGCGTGTGATGGTGTGTGCATGTACTTGAGTGTTTTTGTACTAGAGCATGGGATTGTATGTGTGCTTATGCGTATGGATGTTTCTGTATGCATGCTTGTGTGCGCCAACTGTTCGCGTATGAGAGTGTGTGCGCACATTTGTGTGTGCTTATGCATGTCTGTGCGTGAGATGGTATGTGTGCGAGCATGTACCTGTGTGTACGTCCTTGGATATTTTTGTTCTGGAGCATGTGATTGTATGTGTGCTTGTGTTTTTTGGTAGTTCCTATATGTGTGCTTGTGAGTGTGTACGTCTGTGCGTGTATGAGAGTGTGAGCGCATTTGTGTGTGCTTGTGCATGTCTGTGCATGTGATGGTGTTTGCGTGTGCATGTACTTGGGTGTTTTTGTACTAGAGCATGAGATTGTATGTGTGCTTGTGGATGTTTCTGTATATGTGCTTGTGTGTGTGTATGTGAGCATAGGAGAGTGTGTGCTCACATTTGTGTGTGCTTGTGCATGTCTGTGCGTGTGATGGTGTATGCACGCTGGATTTGTTATTCTCTGGCGGCCACTGTCCTGGATATTGACTCTAACTGCCAGATGCCGGACCTTAGGATGGCCACCAGTGTACAGTACAGTCCCCTGCCTGACCCCAAGATGGCTTCCATAGTGGTCCCCTCCACGTTGTTTTCCTTCCAACAACTGGACATTGACCAGACATTGAACCTATCCCCTAACCTGCTTACACATCAGGACTTGGAACCTGCGGACCTTTACCCAAGACAGTAGAGACAAAGCGATTTGGCTGATGCCTGGTCAAGTCAAGTCAAGTCATAAAATTTGTATAGCGCACTACATACCCAGAGGGTTTCAAGGCGCTTAGGAAGGGGAGGAGGATTATTTGTCAAATATCCACGTTTTAAGCTGCTTTCTGAACGCTAGGTGATTCTGGGTGAGGCGAAGGTAAGCGGGGAGTGAGTTCCATGTTTTGGCAGCCAGGTATGAAAAGGATCTGCCTCCCATAGTGGTCTTGTTGATGCGAGGTACAGTGGCGAAGGCTTGGCTGGAAGAGCGAAGTTGGCGGGAGGGGGTGTAGAAGGACAGTCGAGAGTTGAGGCAATCTGGTCCGATGTCGTAGAGTGATTTGTGTGCGTGGGTAAGCAGTCGGAAAGTGATCCTCTTATTGACGGGTAGCCAGTGGAGGTCTTTAAGGTGACCAGAGATGTGTTCGTTGCGTGGGATGTCTAATATGAGCCTGGCTGAGGCGTTTTGGATTCGTTGTAGTTTCTTCTGGAGTTTAGCGGTGGTACCTGCGTAGAGGGTGTTTCCGTAGTCCAGTCGGCTCGTGACTAGAGCGTGGGTGACTGTTTTCCTTGTTTCGGAGGGGATCCAGCGAAATGTTTTTCTGAGCATGCGAAGAATGTTAAAGCAGGAAGAGGATACGGCGCTGACTTGTCTGTTCATTGAGAGTGAAGAATCCAGGATGACGCCAAGGTTCCGTGCGTGGTCTGTCGGGATGGGTGCTTTTCCGAGGGCTTCCGGGCACCAGGAGTCGTCCCATGCAGAGGGGGATGTACCTAAGATGAGGACTTCTGTTTTGTCTGAGTTCAGTTTCAGACGGCTTTGTTTCATCCATTCGGCGACTTCTTTCATTCCTTCGTGTAGGTTAGTTTTGGCGGTGCTGGGGTCCTTGGTGAGAGAAAGGATCAGTTGAGTGTCATCCGCGTAAGAGATGATGTTGAGGTTGTGTTGGCGGGCGATGGCCGCGAGGGGGCTCATGTATACGTTGAAGAGGGTGGGACTGAGTGAGGATCCTTGAGGTACGCCGCAGATGATTTCAGAGGCCTCGGACTTGAATGGTGGGAGGCGGACTCTCTGGGTTCTTCCGGTGAGGAACGAGGTGATCCATTCCAGTGCTTTTCCTTGGATTCCGATGTTTCTGAGGCGTTGTAAAAGGGTGCTATGACAGACTGTGTCGAAGGCTGCAGAGAGGTCGAGGAGGATGAGGGCGACTGTGTCTCCATTGTCCAGAAGAGTTCGAATGTCGTCTGTTGCTGCGATGAGGGCAGTCTCAGTGCTGTGTTTGGCTCGGAAGCCAGATTGTGAGGGGTCGAGTGATTTGGCCACCAGTGTACAGTACAGTCCCCTGCCTGACCCCAAGATGGCTTCCATAGTGGTCCCCTCCACGTTGTTTTCCTTCCAACAACTGGACATTGACCAGACATTGAACCTATCCCCTAACCTGCTTACACATCAGGACTTGGAACCTGCGGACCTTTACCCAAGACCATATAGCTAAACAGGAGATGGGTTGTGGACTCCCCCCTCATTCCCCCCGCCATCACCTACCCAGCCGGACCTTGGGCAGATTTTCCCCTTGTCTCTATGTCTTATCTTCCTCCTACCCCTTTACCCTAATCCCCTTACCCTTCCTTGCGCCATTCACCTTGTCCCCTATGTTCTTTAAATGCTTTTCTTGAAACTTATGTAACTTTTAAATGATGTAAATTACAACATTATTGGTCCTCATGAAAGCACTCTGTTTCCTTCGGGTCTAGCCAGCGCTATATAATTACTCATTAATCAAATATGTTCCCATTTAGTACTCTTTCTATCTTTGTCTAAATCCCTAGCTCCTATCCCCTCTACCCTGAATCTCTCACCTTGCCTGCTAGTCTGCCAAGCACCCTGTCCTTTGTGCCCTTTGACTAAGCACTCCTCCCCTTGTTGGGGAAAAATCCAATATTTATACTCTGGAGTCTCAGCAAACCCACTGAGAGAGTCCACTGCGCCAAGGGAGCCACTCACAGCTGAGGTATGGTATGACACCCCATGCCAAAGCACTCCCTCCCCCCTTTTTGGGCCTTGGAGTCTCAGAGACCCCTCTGAGAGAGTCCATTGCATAAAGGGAGCCTCCCCTAACAGAGATAGAGAAGTGATACCACTTCCCCTAGGATCACAGCTTACTGGACTTTGGACGTTGCTTTGACTCGTCTACCAGTGAGTGTCCCCGTCACCCTTCCCCTCCTCCTTCCATGCTGTGTCCTTCAACCTCCCCTTCTCTTTCCCTCCTTCATTACCTGTCTACTTCCCCAGCACCTACCCCCTCCCCTGAATCTTTAACCTTGCCTGCTTTTCCCCTTACGTATTTGTGCTTTTTGTTTATCTCGACCATACAAGTAACTATGTTGTCATGCTCTAATAACTGTGTAACCTTTGTAACGATGTAACCTGTAACTATGATGTGATGTTCATGTAAAGCGTTCTGATACCTCCGGGTCTAGCCAGCGCTATATAAAACCTTTAAAATAAAAAATAGGATATGGAAAGGAGTAACCGCTTTGGAAAGAAAGGATGGCGGAGTTCTAAGAACAACCTTGTCCGGATGGACAGTCAGAAAAAGAGGCTTTGAAGAAAGAGCTTGGAGCTCACTCACCCTGCGGGCAGAGGTGATGGCTACCAGGAAGGGAGTTTTTAAAGTCAGAAGCCTGGGAGGACAGTTTTGTAGTGGCTCAAAGGGAGTACACATAAGGTAAGTTAGAACCAAGTTCAAGTCCCACTGAGGCATTACGTTTACAACAGGGGACTTGAAAAGAGAAGGCTGATCAGGAAGCCTGAGAAAGGCTGAAGTGGCCGAAGGGTAGCCCTTAATAGTGCCCAGAGCAGACCCCTGCTGGGCCAAAGAAAGGAGGAACAAGAGAACCTCAGAAAGAGGGGCAGAAAGGAGATCCACAGCCTTTACTGCGCACCATGCCACAAATTTATTCCACCTACAGGTGTTTACCGTCTTAGTGGAGGGATGCCTGGCTGCCAAGATTCCATCACAGACTTCAGGAGGCAAGTCAAACTACATCAACTGCCGCCGTTCAATCTCCTTGCAAGCAGGTGGAGGCTGGACAGGGTCGGTGGAGGACCATCCCCTTCTGTTGTGACAGAAGATCCTCCCGAAGAGACAGTTTCATCGAAGGATCGATGGCCATGTGTAGCATCTCGGGATACCAGACTCCCGGTCGCGCCTGATCTTCTACAGTACTCTTGGCACAAGTGGTATTGGTGGGAAGGCGTATAGAAGATAGCAACTCCACTTGCGACAAAATGCATTGCCAGCGAGTGTCGCCTTGAAAATTCCGATGCACAGAATTGCTGATATTGTGCGTTCTCTTCAGTGGCAAATAGATCTAACCAAGGCTCTCCCCACTGTTGAGAGTCCTTGCATCATCTCAGAGTTAAGATGCCATTCATGAGCCATCATGCAACTGTGGCTGAGTTTGTCTGCCCTGGCATTCAGGGACCCTGCCAGGTGACGAACCACCAGGGATATGCCCTGATGTTCCAGCCATGTCCAGAGGCGAAGGGCCTCTTGACATAACGTCCACGACCCCACCCCGCCTTGTTTGTTGCAGTACCACACGGCGGTGGTGTTGTCCGTGAACACCTGCACTACTCTTCCCCGGACACAGGGAAGGAATGCTTTTAGTGCAAGATTGATCGCCCGAAGCTCCAGAAGGTTGATGTGGAACCCAGCCTTGGCCGGAGACCAGAGGCCTCTGATCTCTGCCTCTCCCATGTGGCCGCCCCACCCCACAAAGGAAGCATCGGTCATCACTGTGAACTCTGGCTGTAGAAGGGAGAGGGATCTGCTGTTGACCCAATCCTCGTTCGTTAGCCACCACTGCAATTGTTGTGCAGTGTCCTCTGAGATCTGAACGCAATAAGACAGATTCCCCTGATGTTGGGCCCACTGGAACTTCAGGTCCCACTGCAGAGCTTGCATATGCTATCTGGCATTGTCCACCAGCAGGATCCAGGAGGTCATCCAGCCCAGGAGCCGGAGGGTCATCCTGACCGAAACCCGGGATACAGGCTGAAAGATCGAAATCATAGCCTGAATATTCCGGACTCGCTATTCCGGAGGGTAGACCCGAAACTGCGTTGTGTCCAGAACCGCTCCGATTAAGAGGAGCTTCTGAGAGGGAGTCAGATGTGACTTTGGCATGTTGATGGAGAACCCCAGCGAAAGCAGGAGGTCGGCCGTAGCCTGGAGATGGGAGAAGACAGCCTGGGACAAGCCTGCCTTTAACAGCCAGTCGTCAAGATAGGGGAAGACTGGAACCTCTGATCTGCGCTGATGAGCTGCGACTACCGCCATCACTTTCGTGAACACCCGAGGGGCGCTGGTAAGGCCAAAGGGGAGCACGGTAAACTGAAAATGCTTGTGGCCTACCGTGAACAGCAGGTAACGCCGGTGGACCGGCAGGACAGGGATGTGAAAACAAGCGTCCTGCAAGTCCAACGTTACCATCCAATCTCCAGGGTCGAGGGCAGACAAGACCTGAGCGACCACCAACATTCCTGGCATCCAAGATAGGATACAGGCCTTTTTCCTTCTTGGGGACCAGAAAGTAGTGGGAATAGCAACCACGACCTAGTTCTGGGACAGGAACGAGCTCAATGGCTCCCTTGGCCAAGAGTGCCGAAACTTCCTGTACCTCCGACATGCAATGGTACTGAGGTGGCATGGATGGAGGGGTAGTCTCGAAGGGGAGGGAGTAGCCCCTTCCGACTATCTGCAAAACCCACCTGTCCGACGTGATAGTGCGCCAGGGGGGGAGGTGATGGCGAATCCCGCCTCCCTCTGGGGTTTGGTGGCCCTGAGAGGTCGGACTAGCAGAGTTTATAGGCTGCTGCAGAGGGGGCTGTGGTGCACAGGTCTGCCCGCTGGCCCCCAGAACTATGGCGGTGATTCCCACATCCCCAGCCGCGCAGGGGCTGAACAGCTTGCACTGGCCTGTGGCTCTGGGTGGGATGTGGTAGGCCACCCTTCCGTAGCCATGACAGGGGCGAAAAGCAGACTGCGCAGGGCGGGTATTGGAGAGGCCCAAGGACCTGGCCGTAGCCTGAGAGTCCTTAAAGCGCTCCATTGCGTTGTCTGCCTTGTCGCCGAACAGGCGACGGCCATCAAAGGGCAAGTTCATACGGGTGATTTAGACATCCCCGGAAAAAACAGTCGACCTCAACCAGGCGAAGTGTAGAAGGGCTACTTATGTGGAAATTGTCCTGCCTATTGATTTGGCAGTATCCAGCTCACAACCGATGGTAAACTTCGCTGCATCTCTCCCTTCTGCAACTGCACAAGAGAGTACAGCTCGGGCTTCCTCTGAGCACCGAGGCAGCACTTGCGGAACCATATCCCACAGGGAGTTGGTGTCACTGCCCAACAGACATGCAGTGTTTACCGACCGCAGTCCCAAACTGGAGGAAGAAAATATCATCTTCCCAAAATGATCCAGCTTTCTGGATTCCCTATCAGGTGGAGCGTTAGTGAATGCATCCTTGGAGGTCTCAGAGGTGGGGTGTTGGAAGATAAAAGATTGGTCGCCCAGACCCGGGTGGTGGCATAGGGCAATCATCCTATCCACAGGAGCCCCTGTGTTGGGCCTGGACCAGGTGTCTAATAGGCTGTCAGTGAGGGCTTCATTAAACGGAAGCAGGGGCTCCCAAGAGCTCGCTGCCGGTTGAAGCACCTATGACAGGAGGTTAGTTCTGACTGACACCGTAGGTAGCTCGAGGTGTAGTGCCTTGGCCGTCCTAAGCAACACCACTGCCTAAGATGCTCCCTTCTCCATAGCCACGGTAGGAGGAGGCAACATGCCAAGGTCTGGTGAGGTATCCAGACCACTGGCTTCCCCAGGTTCCTCTCGCCAGTCCAGTTCATAGCCTGACTGGTCAGTTGGATGGTCTCGAGACCCCTCCGGGTCCTCATGACCCTCTTCTGTCTGCCAATCTTGTCTAAAATAGCCAGGGTAGAACAAGGGCACAAAAGTACCCGCCGGATCCGGCGACACATCGAGGTCGAGACCGGGGTTGACGTCAGCTGCGGACACAGCCGATGCCGGTTGTGGACGTGGTGCCGGTGGAGGTGTCACAAGGTCGACCGGCACCGATCCGGATCCAGGCCTGGATCCAAGGGGACCCTGCGTCGCCGAGGGCCCCCAGCCAAGTCCGCTGGGCCCGAAGGCACGCCGCCGAAGTCAGGCTGCCCAAAGATGACATGCATCACTTCCTAAAATTGATGGACCTGGGCTGGGGTCGCTCGATCCCGGGAAGGGGTGATCCCAGAGTAAACCCTTCAGGGGGTAATTCTAATGTAAGAAATCTATAACTAACTGTTTCTTTCCGATATGGGGTTTCAGCAAATGTCGGCATAGAATACTAGATTGTGTCACTTTTTTGTAGAAACTGGTTGTAGCATTGCACAAGTTACTACTTGTGTAACGATATATCTGTAAGAGACATTAGTTAGTGATAGATTCCTTACCTTAGAATATCCCAAGGAGTCAGACTGGATCCGGAAACTTTTGCGTAGCAATACCCCTGCGCGCCGGTAGGTGTCGTCTGCGGCTCCGCGTCCGTCGTCGTGAGCGCCGGGATGACGTCGTCGGAGTACTTAGACGGCGCCCATGCGCGCTGACGTCAGTTCTGACACACAGCTTTTCCGCGCCAGATACGCAGAGCCATGATAGAACTAACACTGGTGCCATGAAACTAGGGCCCTGAAAGGGGATGACCTTAACCCTAGATATCGGTTCGCAGAACGGGGAGGATGGGTGGGTCGGTAAGGAATCTATCACTAACTAATGTCTCTTACAGATATATCGTTACACAAGTAGTAACTTGTGCATCTGAAAGAGACACGTTAGTGATAGATTCCTTACCTTAGAATAGATACCCCAGCAATACCAACCCCGGTGGTGGGTCTGCGAACCAATATCACACCAGAAAGTCCTGGAGGACGGAACGGCCAAAGAAGCCATCCCTCCGGACTTGACTGTCCAGGCAGTAGTGACTTGCAAACGTGTGCAGCAAGGCCCACGTAGCTGCCTGGCAAATGTCCTGTAGGGGGACTCCTCGGCCCAGGGCAGTTGTCGTCGCCGTGGCCCGAGTGGAGTGAGCCCGCAGCCCAGCCGGGGGCTCCTTCCTCGCGATGGAGTAACATGCTTGAATACACAAGATGATCCACCTAGAGATGGTCCTCTTGTGTACAGCCTTTCCCTTCTTCGCGCCCACGTAACCAACGAAGAGTTGGTCATCCACCCGGAATTGGCGTGTGCGATCTAAGTAGTAGGAGAGCGCACGTTTTGGATCCAGACGGTGGAGCCTCTCTTCCTCTTTCGAGGGATGCGGAGGCGGAAAGAAGGTGGGCAAAGTGATGGACTGCCCGATGTGGAAGGCCGTGACAACCTTGGGCAGAAAGGAAGGTTGTGTACGTAACACCACCTTGTCAGGATGAACAGACAGGAAAGGTGGAGAAGAAGAAAGAGCCTGGAGCTCACTCACTCTCCTGGCAGAGGTGATGGCAAACAGGAAGGCAGTTTTCAACGTGAGAAGACGGAGAGGACAGTTATGGAGTGGCTCAAAGGGAGCACACATCAGGTAAGTGAGAACAAGATTCAAGTCCCACTGGGGCATCACGAAGGGAACAGGAGGGAACATGTGCGTGATGCCCTTCAGAAATCTACTTACAATGGGGGACTTGAATAAAGAAGGCTGATCAGGTAGCCTCAAGAAGGCGGATAGAGCAGAAAGGTACCCTTTAAGAGTGCCCAGAGCAGAGCCCTGCTGGGCCAGGGAAAGAAGGAAGAGCAGCACTTCCGAAAGGGGTGCAGAGAGAGGATCCACAGCCTATGCTGTGCACCATGCCACAAATCTGTTCCACCGGCAGGCGTATACCGACTTCGTGGAGGGACGCCTGGCTGCCAGAATGATATCACAGACTTCAGGAGGCAAGTCAAATGGCCTCAACCGCCGCCGCTCAATCTCCAAGCTTGAAGGTGGAGACTGGACAGGTTCGGGTGTAGGACCGTCCCCTGCTGCTGCGACAGAAGGTCCTCCCGAAGAGGCAGACGAATCGGGGGATCGACTGACATGCTGAGTAGCTCGGGATACCAGTATCTTTGTGCCCAGTCCGGAGCCACAAGAATAACCTGGGCACGGTCGCGCCTGATCTTCTTCAGCACTCTGGGCAGAAGTGGTATAGGCGGAAAGGCGTACAACAGACCGCAGCTCCACTCGCGACGAAAAGCGTCTCCGAGCGAGTGCCGCCTTGGAAATTCCAACGCGCAGAACTGATGACATTGCGCGTTCTCTTCTGTGGCGAATAGATCTAACCAAGGCTCTCCCCACTGCCGAAAGAGACCTTGCGCCACGTCCGAGTTCAGACGCTATTCGTGATCCATCATGCACCGACGGCTGAGTTCGTCCGCCCTGGCATTCAGAGAGCCTGCCAGGTGTTGAACCACCAGGGTCACGCCCTGATGTTCCAGCCATTGCCATAGGCGCAGAGCCTCCTGGAAAATGGTCCATGACCCCACCCCGCCCTGTTTGTTGCAGTACCACATGGCGGTGGTGTTGTCAGTGAACACTTTCACTACACGTCCCCGGACAGAGGGGAGGAATGCTTTCAGTGCTAGACGAATCGCCCGAAGCTCCAGCAGGTTGATATGGAGCCTGGACTCCGCCGGAGACCAGAGGCCTCTGATCTCCGCCTCTCCCATGTGGCCCCCCCAGCCCTGGAGGGACGAGTCCGTCACAACTACTTGCTCCGGGTGGGGTAGGGAGAGGGATCTGCCACTGACCCAGTCGCGGTCCGTGAGCCACCACTGCAGTTGTCTCGCAGTGCCCTCCGAGATCAGGACATGATCGGACAGGTTGCCCTGATGCTGGGCCCACTGAAACTTCAGGTTCCACTGCAGAGCCCGCATCCGCCACCTGGCGTGACGCACCAGAAGGATGCAGGAGGCCATCAGTCCCAGAAGCCGTAGCGTCAACCTGACCGAGACTCGGGATAACGGCTGGAAGATGGGAACCAGAGCCTGAATATCCCGAACCCGCTGCTCGGGTGGATAAACCCGAAACTGCGCCGAGTCGAGAACCGCTCCGATGAAGAGGAGCTTCTGAGAGGGTTGAGGGGTTGAGTGCGCTACTGAGGTGTAGGCGCATCCCTGTGATGGGCACACTTATGTGGTACTGTGTTCACAACACAGTGAATTCCAAAGAAGTTCAAATAAAGTTCCAATGCTTGAAAGTTTCAAAATTTAATCAAAATTTTCATCGATATGTTTCATATTTTCTTCATATGAGTAGATTGACAATCAATTTTATCATCGTCAGAGACTGAAAGTAGCTCCAATGCATTTCGGACAAGGAGTCCTTTCTCAAGGAGCACTGCAACAAAGGATATACAAAAGGCCAAATCAATGCAAACGATTAAAGATTCGGTATAACGACATAATGGCATAATGGCAAAAATTACATGCGTGTTTCCATAAGATAACCTCATGCGCCCTTAAACGGAATGAGAATGATAAGAAGAAAAATGGAAAATGAAATAAAGATTCACCCAAGAGTGAGATCGAAAGAGCTAAAGGGTAATGGGATGAGGGTCAAAGTGATTTTAATAAAGTCGTGTGATTGGGCAATTCAGAAGTGTGAGGGGAGTGAGGACTTCAGAAAAAAATGCCTAATCGTGAAGTTAACGGCTCGAAAAAACATGCGAGGCTTACGTAAGAAGATTAGCAGTTCATGGCGATCCTAAAAATAAATAGGATTGCAGGCTTACTCAGACCGAACAGACGGAGATGAACGCTGTGAAAGCGGGTGAAAATCATGCGGGACTTACTAAGTCAGGCGGTTAAGCGTAGACGTTAAACTCCGGTTCCTGTGGTGTCAAACTCCGCGGAGTGACTGCGGAGTTTTGAGTGAGGGTGAACGGGTGGTGGAGATAGAGGAGGGGTTAAGAGGAAGGGTGTAAATGGAGAGGCCATCTTAGAAGGGAGCGTGAAATAAAGGTGAATAAGGTGAAATGGAAAAGTAGAGGAACAAAGACTGTGTGCAAGCAACAAAACAGAGTTGTGATGCATCAGAATATGCCCAATGGTGGCATTATAGATAGCAACTCAATTCAGTTCGGTCGTTAAGACCAAAAGGTTTCTGGGATTGTAACCTATACATCCATGCCGTTTCTCATTGTAAAAGAGTTTTGTTATTGTCTCTTCCTTCAATTTTGGGAACAATCTCCAAAACCATGTATTTAAGCTGGGCCACGCTGTGGTTGGCCTCATTGAAGTGGATGGCTATATTCGATTTTGTGTTTTTGGTCCTTATATTCGACTTATGTTCATTAAGCCTCGTCTTTATTTTCCTGCTGGTTTTGCCCACGTAAGTTTTGCCACATGGGCACTTCAGGAGGTAGATCAGGTTGGAGGAATCGCATGTGGCGTCTAAATTGAGCTTAATGTTAAATCCTCTCATGGGATGACTGACAGTGTTTCCTTTGATTACATTGTTGCAATTACTGCAATGGTGGCACGGTCATGTGCCAGTGTGGTGAGTTGAAGTGGGTTCAGTTGTACTCTTGGATAGAATCTCTTTAAAGTTCATAGGTCTGGTATAGGCAAAGATAGGGGGATCCTTGAAGAGCTCCCCGAAATATGGTTCGGATGAAAGGATACGCCAGTGTTTAAATATTATCCTCTTGTAGTTGCTGCTTGAGGTCGAGTACCTCGAGACCAGTACCATTCTCTCATTGGCAGTTTTAGGTTTACTCCGTAGAGCTTCAGTTCGAGGAGTTGCTGAGGTCCGATCAATGGCTTCCTGAAGAATTGTCTCAGGGTAACCTCTATCGCGAAACCTGGATGCCATTGCAAAGATTTGGTTGGTCCTAGTGTCTGGATCTGAAACAATGCGGGTTACTCTCAACATCTGGCTATAAGGCAGGTGTCTTTTTAAGGAATTTTGGTGGAAACTGCTAAAGAGTAGAGCATTATTGCGGTCAGTGGTCTTCCGGAAAAGGTCTGTCTGTATTCCCTGAGGGGTTATTTTAATGAGGACATCCAGAAAAGCTATCTCCTGGTGGTTGATATTCCAGGTAAAATCTATTCGGTCGTCTTTGGTATTGAGGTCTGTTAGAGCCAATTCTAAGCTCTCTTGAGAGTCCTTCCAGATAAAGAACAGGTCGTCGATATAACGTACATAGAGTTTGAGGTTGTCCATCCAGGTCTTGTTCTTATAGATATGGTTGAGTTTGAAATTGCCCATGTATAGATTAGCGTAGGTAGGAGCCGCACAGTTGCCCATGGCCATTCCGGACATTTGTAGATACCACTTTTCCTCATGTTTGAAATAACTGTGATATAGGGTGTATATCATCAGTTCAAGAATAAATGGTTTCAGGGAATCGTTAATTTCCGATAAAAGCAAAGCTTGTTCCACAGCATTAATCCCTCCATCATGGGGGATGGAGGTGTATAGGCTTCTCACATCAGCTGTGCATAGGATTAGTTTCTCGTTTTCAAGGAATTGTAGGGTAGATAGTTTATTCAACAGTTCTGTGGTGTCCTTGATATGGCTGGGTAGGTTTGAGACCATGGGTTGCAGGTAACGATCTATAAATTTGCCAGTCGGTTCATGTATCGAACCTCTAGTCGAGACGATGGGGCGAAACGGAGGATCCATCAGGTTTTTATGTATTTTGGGCAGCATGGTGATAGATGGGCGGCGAGGATGCTCTGTAATCAGGAATCTCTTTGTTCTGTCGTCAATGATACCATCTGCTGCAGCTTTATCAACCATGGTGAGGAGTTCCGTTTTGTACTCACTGGTGGGATTACCATCTAGTGGTAGATAGACATTAGGGTCAGTAACATGCTCCATGGTACGTTGGTTATATAGTTCCGTGTTAAGGATGACAAGAGCGCCTCCTTTGTCTGCTTTCAAACATTTAATGGATGGATTACGTGCAATGTTTTTTAAAATGTCCATGTCTTTGTTGGTGATGTTTTTACGAGTTTTTTTACGGAAATTAAGTTTGGAGATGTCCTGCTTCACGAGGGTCTCGAAAGTGTCGATGCTTTTGTGGCTAACAGGTGGTACAAAGGTGCTAGAAGGTCGTAAACCCATAAGTTGGTCAGGTTTTGGGTCAGTTGAAGGATCAAGGATGTTCTCAAAGAAATGTTTCAGTCTTAGTTTCCTTGTGAGTTTGAACGTGCTCACATCTAGTTCAAGTAGGTTAGTGTCGCTGGTCGGGACGAATGACATGCCTTTTTGAAGGATTCTTGTTTCATGATCAGTGAGGTGGACGTTCGAGATGTTAATTACTAACGATTTTTCCTGGTTTTCTTGTTGATCTTCGGGGGTTGCTGCATGTCTACGTTGTTTTTTGCTGGCCCTTTTGCCCCGTCTGGGTCTACGGTTTTGTCTGGGCCTTCCTCTAAAAAAGACTCAGTGGTGGTCAAATCAATATTACTGGCTGAAGGTGTTTCGCTGGATGGAGGTGTAGATGTTGATGCTCCAGTGGGGGTTCTCTTGGGGGGACGGTTGGTGCTGTCACTCTCAGAAGATGAGGTGTCTGTGTTAGGATTGTAAGGTTTATTCCTGCGACGTTGGGCATAGACATCCGCCCAGGTATACACCTCTCCTAGTTTGTAGTCCAGGGTGTCCCGGCGAAATTTGCGTATCTTGCGCTCATTTATCTCTTTTGTGTGCTTGTCTAATTGGGCCTGGATTTCTTCAAGTGTCGCGGTTAATTCTCCAGGGGTACTTAGATCCTTTAGCTCATTTTCGATGGTGGTGATTTCGTGAGTGAGCTCAGTTAAGATGCCAGACAGTTCCTCCACTATTAATAAGATTAGGTCCAGACTACACTTATTGAGGATGGCATTCCATCGTTCAATGAATGTTTTTTGAGTTCTTGCAGAGAGACGGTTTCAAGGCAATCCGTAGGCCACGGGGGATGCGGAGTACCTTATGGTACTTTATTAAGGTGGTGGCGTGTAATTTTTGATTGATGCGGCGTCTTGAGGTATAGAAGTTGCTTGATGCACTGTCACAATCAAAAATTACACGCCAACACCTTAATAAAGTACCATAAGGTCTTTGTTCCTCTACTTTTCCATTTCACCTTATTCACCTTTATTTCACGCTCCCTTCTAAGATGGCCTCTCCATTTACACCCTTCCTCTTAACCCCTCCTCTATCTCCACCACCCGTTCACCCTCACTCAAAACTCCGCAGTCACTCCGCTGAGTTTGACACCACAGGAACCGGAGTTTAACGTCTACGCTTAACCGCCTGACTTAGTAAGTCCCGCATGATTTTCACCCGCTTTCACAGCGTTCACCTCCGTCTGTTCAGTCTGAGTAAGCCTGCAATCCTATTTATTTTTAGGATCGCCATGAACTGCTAATCTGCTTACGTAAGCCTCGCATGTTTTTTCGAGCCGTTAACTTCACGATTAGGCATTTTTTTCTGAAGTCCTCACTCCCCTCACACTTCTGAATTTCCCAATCACACGACTTTATTAAAATCACTTTGACCCTCATCCCGTTACCCTTTAGCTCTTTCGATCTCACTCTTGGGTGAATCTTTATTTCATTTTCCATTTTTCTTCTTATCATTCTCATTCCGTTTAAGGGCGCATGAGGTTATCTTATGGAAACACGCATGTAATTTTTGCCATTATGCCATTATGTCGTTATACCGAATCTTTAATCGTTTGCATTGATTTGGCCTTTTGTATATCCTTTGTTGCAGTGCTCCTTGAGAAAGGACTCCTTGTCCGAAATGCATTGGAGCTACTTTCAGTCTCTGACGATGATAAAATTGATTGTCAATCTACTCATATGAAGAAAATATGAAACATATCGATGAAAATTTTGATTAAATTTTGAATCTTTCAAGCATTGGAACTTTATTTGAACTTCTTTGGAATTCACTGTGTTGTGAACACAGTACCACATAAGTGTGCCCATCACAGGGATGCGCCTACACCTCAGTAGCGCACTCAACCCCTCAATCCTTTAGGACGTACCAGAACAGTTACGTCACCTGTAGGAGCACCTTAAATTTACTACCATATCTACCTTCTCAGCGAACTTTCCCATTCACTTACGCTGTGCGCCACGCCTAATCACTTCAGTCGAGCTTCTGAGAGGGACACAGGTGTGACTTCGGCACATTGATGGAGAACCCCAGCAGGTGCAGGAGGTCGGCCGTAGTCTGGAGGTGGCTGACGACTGTCTGGGGCGAGCCCGCCTTCAACAACCAGTCGTCGAGGTAGGGGAAGACTGATACCCCCTGCCTGCGCAGATTAGCTGCGACCACCGCCATCACCTTCGTGAACACCCGTGGGGCGCTGGTAAGGCCGAAGGGGAGCACAGTAAACTGAAAGTGCTCTTGGCCTACCGTGAACCGCAGGTAACGCCGGTGGGCCGGCAGGACGGGGATGTGGAAATAGGCGTCCTGCAGGTCCAACGCTACCATCCAGTCTCCCGGGTCCAGGGCAGCCAGGACCTGAGCCAAAGTGAGCATCTTGAACTTCTCCGTCCGGAGGAAGCCGTTGACGTTCCGCAAGTCCAAGATAGGGCGTAGGCCCCCTTTGCCCTTCTTGGGCACCAGAAAGTAGTGGGAGTAACATCCACACCCTACTTCTGGCCCAGGAACGCGCTCGATGGCCCTCTTGGCCAAGAGGGCCGTGACCTTCTCTTGCAGAAGTTGCAAGTGATCCCCCGACACACGGTGGTATTGTGGTGGCATGGATGGAGGGGATGCCTCGAAGGGGAGGGAGTAGCCCCTTCGGACAATCTGCAGCACCCACCTGTCCGAAGTGACTGTATGCCAGTGGGAGAGGTGATGGCGAACCCTGCCCCCCCACAGGCGTCACATGGGCCTGAAAACTCGGACTAGGAAGGTTTTGAGGCAGGTGCTGCTGAGGGAGGTGTGGACTGGCCTCGCCGCGGGCCCCGACCGCCGCCACGGCGGTTCCCACGTCCGTCACCGTGCTGCTGGACATTTTGCGGCGTGTGGCTGACGGTACGTAGTGGGGCGCCCCCTCCGTGGCCACGAAAGGAGCGAAAGGCACCCGTTTGCTGGCGTGGGGCCGTGAGGCCCAAGGACTTGGCCGTAGCCCTGGAGTCCTTGAAACGTTCCAGCGCATGGTCTGCCTTGTCGCCGAAGAGGCGACGGCCATCAAACGGCATGTCCAGGAGGGTGGCCTGGACATCGGCCGAGAAGTTGGCGGACCTCAACCAGGCGTGGCGTCGAACCGCCACCGTCGTTGCCATCGCCCTGCCCAGTGAGTCCGTTGTATCCAGCCCACACCGGATAGAAAAGCGCGCTGCATCTCGGCAGTCCGCAAGGGCTTGGCCGAGTTTAGCCTGGACCTCCTCCGGGCATCTAGGCAGCACCTCCGCAACCATGTCCCACAGAGTGTGGGTGTAGCGGCCCAAGAGACAGGCGGTGTTCACAGACCGCAGCCCCAAGCTAACAGACGAGAAAACCTTCTTCCCGAACTGTTCATATCTCTTGGATTCCCTGTCGGGCGGGGCCGACGGGAATGCGGTTTGGGAGTTTGAGGCCTGGATGACCAGACTCTCGGGGGTGGGATGGGTGGACAAAAAGCATGGGTCGCCCAGGGCCGGGCGGTAGCATCTGGCCACGTTCCTATCCACAGGCGGGCCTGTGGCGGGCTTGGACCAACTGCCCAGAAGAACGTCACATAAGGCCTCATTGAACGGCAGCAGGGGCTCCGCGGAGCCTGACTGCGGTTTGAGGACCTCAGTGAGGAGATTAGTCCTCACGGCCGCGACGGGGAGCTGAAGGTTCAAGGCCTTAGCTGCCTTCGTCAACACTACGCTGTAGGCAGAACCCGCCTCCGAAGCCACAGTCGGAGGCGAGGTAAATCCAGTGTCTGGCGATGAGTCAATACCACTGGCCTCCCCAAGCTCATATGTCCAGTCCTGCTGTGACTGGCAATCTTGTGCCAGAGGGTCCTCGGACCCCTCCCAATGCTCCTCGTCACCTGTGTCCTGGAAACCAGGATTAGCAGACAGGGCCTCCTCGTGGAGATAAAAATCCCCATAGGCCGACGGAATCGGCGCCCAGCGGCGCCCTTCCGGCGCCTGAGTAGGACCATAGGAAACATTGGGGGCAGCAACCACATTGGCTGCCGGGGGCGACACCTGAAGGGACGGCGCCGGCGAGGTCGTAAGGTCGACCGGCGAGGTCCCGGATCCGGAACCGGATCCAGCGAGGTCCTGCGGCGCCGAGACCGAAGTCGCCAGCGGCGTCGGAGCCGAAGCACCCGACGGCGTCGGGCCGAAGCGCCCGACCCGGAAGGACCTCCAGACGGAACCGATCGGCCCGAAGGCGCCACGGGAACCGACTGAGGAGGGAGGGCCCTCATGGCCATGAGGTACCTCTCGACCTCCTCCGGCGTCGCGCCATGCCCAGGGACCCGAAGGTGTGGGGCAGGCGGCGACGCTTGCGACTCCCGCGGAGCCGCGTGGGCGGTGTCGCCCGAGCCCCCGGCCGCATCATGCGAGCGTCGCGGCGGGTCGGAGGATCGATGACGTCGCTCCGACCTCTCATGCCTCTTACCTGAGGACTTGGAACCAGACGATCGGTGTCCACTTCCGGAGCGTCGATGACTCCGACCTCGCGACCTGTCCCTCGACCTCCCGTGGGACCGGGACCGGGACCTGGAGCGGCGCGGGGCCGACTGCCTCAGCTCGAGACGCTTGCGGGACCGCTCCCGCCTAGCCTTCGACGTCAGGGCCCGGCAGTCAGAGCAGGTTCGATCGTCGTGGTCGAGGCCTAAGCACTTCAGGCAGCGGCGATGGGGGTCCGTGACCGACATGAGTCGATCGCACTTCGAGCAAGGCTTGAACCCGGGCATCCCTGGCACCGATAGTCGAGAATTCGACAAAAAGAGAGAGATCAAAAGGATCAAAAAGTTCAGTCAAAAATTGACTGGGGGTAGAGCTTCTTCCGGATCTGCGCTAGCTGGCGCGGAAAAAAGAAGAACTGACGTCAGCACGCATGGGCGCCGTCTAAGTACTCCGACGACGTCATCCCGGCGCTCACGACGCCGACGACGGACACGGAGCCGCAGACGACGCCTACCGGCGCGCAGGGGTATTGCTACGCAAAAGTTTCCGGATCCAGTCTGACGCCTGGGGATATTCTAAGGTAAGGAATCTATCACTAACGTGTCTCTTTCAGATTTAGAGCTTTCAGGTGTAACCACTGGCTTCCCCAGGTTCCTCTCGCCAGTCCAGTTCATAGCCTAACTGGTCAGTTGGATGGTCTCTAGACCCCTCCGGGTCTTCCTGACCCTCTTCTGGCTGCCAATCTTGTCTAAAATAGCCAGGGTAGAACAAGGGCACAAAAGTAGCGACACATCGAGGTCGAGACCGGGGTTGACGTCAGCTGCGGACACAGCCGATGCCGGTTGTGGACGTGGTGCCGTGGAGGTGTCACAAGGTCGACCGGCACCGATCCGGATCCAGGCCTGGATCCAAGGGGACCCTGCATCGCCGAGGGCCCCCAGCCAAGTCCGCTGGGCCCGAAGGCCGCCCTTCCGCTCCACCTCAGACAGACAACATCGCTCCCCATCTTCGCAAGAAACCTCAAAACCTGGCTCTTCGACAGACCCCCTCCTTGATGGAATGGAACCTGCACCCCCCTGCCCCCCACCCCTAGCGCCTTGAGACCCTCACGGGTGAGTAGTCGCGCTTTAACAAACTCCTGATTGATTGATTGAGGCTGCCCAAAGATGACATGCATCACTTCCTAAAATTGATGGACCTGGGCTGGGGTCGCTCTGGGTCCCGGGAAGGGGGGGATCCCAGAGTAAACCCTTCAGGGGGTAATTCTAATGTAAGAAATCTATAACTAACTGTTTCTTTCCGATATGGGGTTTCAGCAAATGTCGGCATAGAATACTAGATTGTGTCACTTTTTTGTAGAAACTGGTTGTAGCATTTTAGAGCTTTCAGGTGTAATCACTGGATTCTTATTGGATACTTTCGGCTCTGTGACTCTTCCCCTTTCTCCTTTGTGAACATTCATCTATGTTCCTGCAAACAGAATAACAGCTGATGCCCATCACAAAGTGCTTATTTGTAGAGAAAAGTATAATCAGTTTAAAATGCTCCTTCCTCATAAAGACAACATCTGGCTTCATAAATGAAAACTCGGGTGCTGAAGAACTTAACTTTTCTTAGTCAAATAGTCTTCATATAATTGTACCATAAAAAAAGAACGAACAGCTGCAAAATAGTGCCAAGTCAGTAATGTCTTAATTTTGACTGTCACTTACAATTAATTTAAAAAGTAAACCATCTGTATTGCAAATGTGCTTCAAACCTACTAAGCTTTTGTTTTTCATTCAAATTAATGAAATATTAATCTATGGCATGGTGATAGTGATCAAGCACACAAGAGATGATGGGAGGTATGCGCTCAAATAGTCTTTCCAATCGCTCACGGTAGTAGTATTCTAGACCATCATTTTTCACCCAATGTGCCACTCTAGACAGAGGCCCTCCTTACACAAATCAGTACACTCCCTCCTACTTATGGGAAAAGTTAATCCCAAACCACCAAGTGAGGCCAAATCCAGAAGGGAATGAAACCAACCACAGACTGGTTTTGGTCTAATCAGACCTCATTAGTGAGTTATAGGTTGTATCAAGTGACACAGGGTATGCCCACGAAAAGAAGAGCAATTACAGATTTGCATATGGTAAGCCCCTGCCTCGAGTGGCCCTGTGGGTGAAAAAACAAGGGTTGAAATGCTATCCAGAGTGATTGCCAACTTTTTAGACTTCTTACAGGCATTCCTCCTATCACCTTTTATTTGTTTGGTGGTTATAGTCATGCCACGTTATTCTCTAGTGAAGGTAGGTAGAAGTTAACTCTGAGGTTTAGGATGAAACTAAATCGTCAAACAAACTAATGCTAGATTCTACACACAATACCATGTTGTTAATTCACAGCCAGGAAACCAAGATATTACATCCATACCTACTCCTGTTCCCCCCCTTCACGAACTCTTGCCCACTTGCTATACCTAGAAGGGAATAGAATGAATACTGATAGAACATAAGATCTAACGTGAAAAGCGCAATGATCCCAGCTAAACTTTTCTAAGTGAGAATGAGAGTTTTACTAAAAGTCAGCACCAACAATCATTAAGTTTGAATCATTTAGTGGGAATTATATCTTGTTCATATAAAATTATTGGAATACCAATGCCTTGAGAAAACCAGTTATTAACCTTTGGTAATGATATTCCTGGTGGAAACTTTATCTAACCGTAGATTCTATGTAAGGATGGGAGGCAAGGATTATTATGCCTTCTCTCTTCACTTTATTTAACAGAAGCCAATATTAACATATAACAACTAGATTTCCCATGAAACCTTTGGAAAAAAGTAGTACGAAAAAACTGTTCAATCCCTAACAGTCCTGTGCCCTCCAATCAGGGGCATTCCAGTCCAACATATTCTGTCCCCATTGGCTCTCTATCCTCTTTCTGCCGAGATAAGTGGTTTTTTTTCCTTTATGCTTAAATTTGTGTTAAGCTGGTATTGCAATTGTTTAATGCTTTTTGTTGTCACTGCATTAGCGTTTTTGGGTGCAGCGACCCTATCGCAGGTGTTTTCTCTTTTTGTGATTTATTTCCAGACAAGAAATTGATAGCAGTGCAATTCGTTAGCAGCTCTGCAGCACGTACGCATTTAATTTGTCTTAATCTTAGTTAGTTTTCTGACTGCGGGAGCGTTTCCGCTCCTGCGCGCTCTCTATTGCCTGGTTTTCGGCTTGGCGCAGACCTCCCGCCGCCAGGGGGCGCCGGGGGCTGTGCGAGATACAGCACTGCGCGACGTAGTTTCCCCAAGCTATTCGGCCTGAGGGAGGATGCCTAACGGTTGTATTAATCATGCTGCTGCCCTTTTATTGGCCATCAGGAGTTTCCTGCTACGCTCTGCTGCCTATTTTACAACACCGGCAGCAGAGTCTGTACTACTGTTTCTAATGCCCTGTGGGTCTGTATTTTTGGCACTCTGCAAAAGTGGGGATTTACCCAGGCTGCATTATTATTTCCAGTTGACCAGGCTTTTTCCTTCCCCAGGGCAGTGACCCATAAAACAGTGAGTCTCTCACAAAAGAAAAGTTAGGCTGACACCCAGCCTTTATTAAGCACCCAGACCGCATACATCAAACCTCGGTGAGTCCAGCTTGATTATTGAAATGGACTACGAGGAGACTCCCAAGCGGGAGGAATAACCCCCTGACAGACCTTCCTTGGGACAACAAATTTTACAATGCAGTAGACGCATCTATATACAGACCCTGGGGGAGGCCTGACTCCTCTGGAAGACAGACTGTCCAGAAAAATTGATCAGGTTTTGGCGAACCTGACGGCCCTTCCCACAGCGCCTGCTCCCCATACTGGGACCTTACCCCGCCAACTGAACATGCCCCTCTCCCGCCCAAGGGTGCCCGAGATATGGGGGTTGATTTAAATGCTTTTGACAGGCCTTTCTAGCTACCCAGCCAAACTTACCACCGACAAGAACCCAGATCTGGCCCCAGACAATGCTACCCCTCTAGACAACGCAGGCTACGCTGATGCAGAACCAGGTTATTTTAGACCATGGCTTCCCTCCCGACCAACCCAGGACACTACTGACATGTTGGTCCCCGAGGATATTATTTATCCCCGCTCCTCCGAATGGGCCCCGGAGGACAAAGTCGCCAATTATGTGGCATTGCGGATTTGCAAACCCCTGGGAAAAAAAGTCTGTAACTGCTTGAGAGCGGAATGTTCCAGGTCCTTTCTGGAGGGTAAGGTGGCCCTCACCCCAGAGATAGATACAAGGATGGCCACATTTTTACAAAAATGTAAGAAAGACATGAAGAAGGGAACTGATAGGTCCTGGCGTGCATGCCAGGACAAGCTCCTGGACACTCTAGGCCCCCTCACAAAAAATTTGGACCGGGCCGAAGAGGCCAAACTAACCGGTTCCCTGATCTCCCCAGAGTCCCTTTCAGGTTGGGCACAAAGGGCCATCGTATTCTTGGGTAACACCAACAGTGCCCTTTCCATGGAGCATTGTCGCTCCTTCTCATCAAGGTGGAGCTCAAGTTAGGGGATCGCACTGATTCAGAGGGCAGGGTCTGTGGCCTGGCACAAGGAGGACTCTATGGGGAGCCATTTGTCAAGGAGTTGTGCAAATTTGTTAATACTTTCACCTCCCTTGACAAAGCGCAGTCATCCATTAAAAACGTCCCCCCCTGCCCCCCCCGTCCCGAGGCGGTCGAGGGAGGGGCCGCTCGACCGGCCGCCCTTCCAACCAACTCCCTGCAAGGGGACAAGGCCCTAGACAGTGTCAATATCAAGACCAAACATGATTTGGGAACTTCTATCCCACAAGAGGCCGGTGCGGCAAGGGCCGAGGATATCGTGGAGCAGCAGCCTCCTCTAGTCCCGGTGAGTGTTTCCCTTCTTTCTGCTTAAGGGTAGGGGGGAGGCTGCGGATTTTTTTTCCAGATCTGGACTTCCATCACATGGGACTCATGGGTTCTTTAAACGGCTCAGGGATTCCACATAGATTATGTCGGCAAACCCTTTCAAGAAATCAAGTACCGTCCCATCGAGTTCTCTCAGCAAGAGACAATTTTGGAAGACTCAGAAGTTTCATTGCTTCTAGCTAAGGGTGCTATCCCCCCGGCAACCCCTCACCCCTGGGGGTTCATTAGCAACATCTTCTTGTTGGACAAAACGGATGGGGACAAGCGACCTGTAATCAACCTCGGCGAGTTCAACAAGTGGCTAGTGTACCTCCACTTCAAAATAGAAGGGATCCATCTCCTAAGGGATGTCCTACGCCCTCTAGACTGGATTTAGTTGTTCCAGGCTTCCCTCCTCATCGCTGTTTTCTCCAATTCATTTGGTGGCACTAGATTTACGAGTTTACTGCCCTTCTCTTCGCCTTTCCTCAGCCCCCTGGTGCATCACCAAAGTCCTCAGACCAGTGGTGGAGTTCATGAGAGCTCGAGGTATCTGAATGATTGTCTACCTGGAAGACATGCTCCTCACGGACAAATGCCCCCATCAACTCCTGCGCCACCTCCAAACGGTGGTGGATCTTCTTCAGGGTATGGGTTTCATGGTGAACGAGACAAAATCCGTCCTGACACGTTCCCAGGCCCGTACCTTTCTAGGCTTCATGGTAGACTCCACTTCCTCCACCCTCAGTCTTCCAACCAGGAAGATTTCAAAGATTCTTCATGAATTGAGGCGTTCCCTCACCAAACCTCACGTGTCACTCAGGCAATTGGCCCGGATTGTAGGTCTTCTCTCCGCCTCCATCCAAGCTATCTTCCCGGGTCCTCTACATTATCGAGCGCTTCAACGCCTCAAAGCAACCTATTTACGCAGGGGTAGCCCTTACTCTTACAAGGTACCTCTGTCCGAGGAGCCTCGGGAGGAGATCAAGTGGTGGTTGGAACAAATGGAGGCCTAGAACGGAAGAGCAATCTTCGGGTCGGCTCCAGACCAGGTGATGGCATCTGATGCCAGAACAGCAAGTTGGGGGGGCCAGGTGCTGCAAATTGTACACAGGAGGATTGTGGTCTCTTCGAGAATGAAGATTACATATCAACTGCTTAGAGATCCTGGCAGGTTCTTTTGCCGTCCTGTGTTGGACGAGAGACTCCATCCAGACTTCTGTCCTCTTTAAGATGAACATCTCTGCAGTGCGATATATCAATCATCTGGGGGGCACGAGATCCAAGGCCCTCTCTGACCTTGCCACCAGCTTTTGGCAATATTGCCTGGATTACCAAGTGTCGGTCACAGTGGAGTATCTTCACGGTCGGGAGAACCAGGTCGCAGACTTCCAATCCTGCAACTTTAGAGATTCCAGCCTCTGGAAGCTTGATCCGGAGGTCTTTCAGACCTTGAACAACTGTTGGGGTCCTTTTTCAATGAGACATCTTTGCTTCAAGATTGGACAATCAACTTCCACGATTTTTTAGTTGGAGGCCGGACCCGTTGGCAGTGGCCATGGATGCCTTTCTCCAAGACTGGAGTCTGCAGCAGGGGTACGCTTCCCTTCATTCGCAATGATTAAGAGGGCGTAGGCTCAGGTCAGGAGACAACGTGCGGAGATGGTAATGATCACTCCCCTGTGGAGATCTTAAGTTTGGTTTCCGATTCTTCTGGAACTTTCTTGGGATTTTCCAATCCTACTCCCACAGTTTCCGACTCTCCTCCTGACCTGAACGAACTCCCATCCTCTGATTCTGGGGAACTCATTGTGGCTCATGGCATGGCGGATTACAGGAGACTATAGGAGGTCCCAGCCCTTTTGGAGAAATCTGAGGCGTCCATGTCCAAGGCTTGGGCGGACAGTACAGTCAAGCGGTACAGGTTCGCATGGGGCAGATGGTCCCCTTGGTGTATGTAACGGGGTCTTAATCCCATGGACACAGTAGTAGTCAAAATTCAAATTTTCTGGACCATTTAGCCTCGGAAGAACTGCTTTACAGGTCTACAAATACCTTTCGATCAGTCATCTCAGCCGGTCACGTGCCGCTTAACAATTCAGCGGTTGAGGAACACCAGCTTGTCTGCAGGCTTCTTCGAGGCATCAGTCTGTCTCTACCTCCAGAACCCCGGTACTCAGCCCTTTGGGATGTGAATCAGGTTCTCCACCTGTTCCTATCCTGGCAACCTAATTGTTTTCTTTCACAGAAGAAGTTGTCAGCTAAGCTAGCCATGCTGCTCTGCCTCATTTCCTGCCGTCACGTCTCATATGTGAGAGCATTGGAAATCACAGGCAGGATGTTTACCCCTAATGGGGTGACTTTTACCCTCCACAGGAGGACAAAGTGCAAGACAAGAGTAATCAGTTATCCGTAATTCCCGACTCTCATGAGCTGTGTGTGGTTCGCTGCTTGAAAGCATATGAGGAAATGACTGAGGAATTCTCTCCCCCAGGAGAGCGGCAACTCCTTATTGCGGTACACAAGCCTTTTAAGGCAGTGTCTTCCCCCACGATAGCCAGATATGTTAGATGGGTTATGCAAGAGGCAGGAATTAGCCTTAAAGATTTTGTAGCCCACTCAACTCGAGGGGCCATGGCCTCTAAAGCTTTTGGCTTAGGTGCCCGTTTGGAGGACAGCCTCAACGCGGCGGACTGGTCCTCGGACTCCACATTTAAGAGGTTCTAATTCAAGCCAGTGCTGGATATGGCTCACCTGGTGAGCAAGCTTTAAACTAGCATAATCCTCACCTCCAGTCCTGACATAGAATGAAAAATGGCATAGCTATTGTAACGGAAAGTTTAAATTCTATTAATGACTCTGAGGTGAGGATTATCCCGCCTTAGGAATTTCAGATGAAGATTGCCCTCCCCGTATTAGAGTACGGAGAACAGTTTTAACACTGGATTGTTTGGGGCAATAGTGTCATGTGATTGCTTTGTGTCTCACAGATTTTGCCCACACGCTTTCACGGTTCATTGCCTTATAAATGATAATGTCCCTGTTTTTTTGTAGGATCTGATGCAAACAAACAAGACCCATGAAAGTGATCTATCGTCTGACTTAATGCTTCGAAAGAGCATGGAAAGCCAGTGGGGACAGAATATATTTGACTGGAATGCCCCTGATCGGAGGACACAGAACTGCTACTAATAGGACAGTTTTTTCGTACACCTTTTTTCCCCCAAGGGTTCATGAGAAATGTAGTTGTTATAAGTTAATATTGGCTGCTGTTAAATAGGTGAAGAGAGAAGGCATAATCCTCGCCACAGAGTCCTTAATAGAATTGAAACTTTCCATTACGATAGCTAGGAAGTTTTTCATTCTTCACCTTACGGAAACCCCCAGAGACAGTCTGGATCAGGAAGATTTAAACAGCATTGCCTCCACATGTCTCTAAGTGGCGCTGTAAGGCTCCCAACTAAGTTTGTTCCGCCCTGGAAGTAACAATGGAGCTGCATATAAGTTGCAACCCTTCGTCTCAACATCAATTTCTTTCTTGACTTTGTCTACAAACGGATGCGGAGCTGCTCAACAATCTGTTACCTGTGTGCAGATTCCTATATTGGTACTGTTTTAGATTGGATCAGAGACCAGGCCAAAGAACAGGAGAGGCGAGAGGGCAATGAGGAATTTGCAATTAGATAAAGCACCCACAAGAAAGGGCATTACTAAAGGAATGTAGTTTGTTCTTGTGGCAGATACTTCTAACTGCAGATTCTTAACCTTTAGAATAGATGCCAAAGCAGTACCTCCCAAGGTGATGAGTTTGGGGAATGGTCATATCAAAAAGTCTTGCAGGACGGAATGGGCAAATGCCCTTCTCGCCAAAGCTGGATATCAAAGCAGCAGGGTTTCGTAAATGTGTACTGTGATGCCCATGTTGTAGACTGACAGATATCAAGAACAGGCACTCCGCTTTCTCTTCTGGAGGCGGATTCTTTGCCAGTGCGTAGAAGATCTTAATGCAAAGGACTATCCACAGTGACAAAGTCCTTTCCTGCACAGCCTTCCCTTTATTTTACCTGGGGAAGCCCACAAAAAGCTGATCATTCACCCAATGGTTTTTTAGGGTGATCTACGTAAAAGCTTAATGTTATTTTGAGCTCCAGTCGATGCAGTCTATCCTCTTCTCTCGAGGGATAAGGCAGAGCAAAGAGCATTAGGAAGGTGATGAAAAACGTTGGGTGAGTGATAGATGGCCTAACATGAAAAGGAGCCATGACCTTTGGCAAAAACTGTGCGCTGGTTCTCAACACCACTATCTGGGGAAAAGATGGTGCAGGGCAGCTGTACCAAGAGAGTTTGGAGTTCAGTCATGCAAGAGTTTGAAGTTATGACAAACAGTAATGCAGTCTTCAGCGTCAAAAGACAAAGTGAACAGCTGTGCATTTTTTGCAAGAGAGCCCACATCAGGACAGTGACGAACAAATTGGGATCCCTCTGTGGCTTCTTCACAAAGTGTTTGGAAAGAAACATGTGTCAAACCTTTTATAAACGTTATCACAAAAGGGTGACTTAACAAGGACAGATGGTCAGGCAAACGCAAAAATGCTGAAAGGGCTGACAAATACTCTTTTATGGTGTCCACTGTAAATACTTGCTGGGCCAGAAATAAAACAAACAGCACAGCATCTCAAAGTTTAGCTTTTAACAAGCCTTTATTATGGGTGCCACACCAGGCCAAAAACTAGTTACAATGCCCAGCGCAGATAGACTTTGTAGAGGTACACCTGGCAGCAAGGATGATTCCCACAACTTCAGGAGGAAGATCGAATATGGTCAACTGCCGCCGCCCAATCTGCACACATGGAGGCGTAGATTGCACAGGCTCCTTGTAGGGCCCTACATTGTAGCTGTAACAGGAGATCCTCCTGAAGCAGGAGTCTGATCGGAGGATAAAATGATCATTCCAACAAGTTCCGGGTAGCACACTTTCCAAGCCCAATCTGGAGCCACTTGGATGACTTTGGCTTGGTCTGTACTGATTTATTTTTCAACGCATGGCAGGAAAGGTAGCAGCAGAAAGGCATACAAGAGTCACGTGCTCGTCTATCCAGAATGCGTTTCCTAGACAGAGCCTTCTTGGAAACTTGAGCGTGCAACTGGTTTGACAATGCACATTTGACATTGGTGAAAAGATCTAGCCAGGGTACTCCCCATTGCTTGAAGAGGCCCTGTGTCTAGTCAGGATATAGCCATCATTTGTGCATTGCCAGGGGCTGATGCTGAGTTTGTCTGCCCAGGCGTTCAAAGATACCACAAGTGGTTCACAACTGAGTTACTGCCCCAACGCTTCATAGACTAAGTGACTAAGAGACTAGGGACCAGATGTAGGTGGCCCAATACCGGGCGGTAACGACTGAAATTACCGAATTTCGGCCGTTACCGACCGGCATTGGGCATTTGCGATGTAGGTGGCTACATTTCAGATTCGGTAATTTACCGAATCGGCAATTTAAGGGATCAGTAAATTACCGAATCTGAAATGTAGGGAGAACTCAAATGAGTGCATTGCACAGTTAAGAATTCGGTATTTACCACCAAATAAAGGTTGGCGGTAAATATCGAAAACCTTAATAAAAAGCAATTTTGTGCTTTTTTTACTGTGCCATGTGGCAGACATACATGCCCTTAGGGTATGTATGTATGCCACATGTGCACCCATGCACTATTCAGCGGTGCAACAGGGTGTCAATGTGACACCCTGCCACCCTTGAACATGGTCCCCCTAAAACCAATTCGGTATTTATCGAATCGGTATTTACTGATTCGGTAAATACTGAATCGGTAATTCCCAATCATTTCTATGGGCCTCCAGGCCCATAGGAATGAATGGGAATTACTGATTCGGTAAATACAGGATCGGTATTTACCAATTCGGTAAATACCGAATCGGCAATACTGAATCCTACCGATTTGGTAAAATTTACAGATTAATTAGCTACATCCCATTTACATTCTGAAATACCAAATCTGTAAAATTCAGTATTTTAGAATCTGTAAAATAGTATTACCTACATCTGGCCCTAGGTGCCTTCATTAATCTGGTATCTGGAGCCCTGTGTACTTGTCCTATTGATTTCCACAGGTAAGTACTGCATACCCTATTCTAGCTATAATCAGGTACAGCCCTCCCCGTGTTAATCACCTGGTCTTCCTCTCCAGGACGTGATCTCGGGGCCAGACTCACCCTACCTCCTCGTCCATACAGGATTAAAACTGTAACTTCCACGGCTTCCATCTGTGTTGCCTAGTGAGTATTTGTCTAGCACACTTTCATCCCCCCCCCGACAAGTGCCATTCCGTAATGAATCCACGGTTTTCTGAATTGCTCTCACCTTGGTGCTATAGCCTCCAACTCTTTAGGCACGAGGTATATTTTTTGCTTTCGTGAGTGATTCCCTCTCTGTATCTCTCATATATACACTGCATAATTTGCATATTCTTTGCATGTCACTCTGTTTCACTGCACAATAACTGTCATTTATGCCCAGACTGTTACAATTATGAGTTCTACATTATGACAATATCATTTTAGGGGGCACTTCTTAAAATATGTACTTTAAAAATATTATGGGTTTTTTATGACTGAAAATATATTTTGCGGAACAACCTTTAAAAACATGTACTTTGCATTATCCTTATCGTTTAGATTCCTCATGCTCACAAACCTTGTCCTGATGAAGATCTCAAATTTCTCAGATCGAAACGCCGTCGACTTCTTGTCCAACAAAAACTCCTTTACTGTTTAAAAATCATCTTCAGGAGTTTTTGCTTATGTTGTCAATGTGATGTATGTTTTTAAATAACACCTCCACTCACCACATCATATTCCTTTTCATTTTTTTTGTGAGCACCGGATCTATAAACCAACTGTTTTGAAAAATTGATATTTAAAAATTAATAAATTATTGTGTCAATGTCCACCTGTGTCCTTCCTACAATTTCAAATGTCTACTTTGCTCCCTCTGGCTTTTATCCAGTAAAGTGCCCTATGCCATAGGCTAAGTGATTAAAACTTGCTTAAGTCAACAGCTCTTGCTTTTTTAGAACCTTTTGGCCTTACAGGACCTATTGTTCCCTTGTTTTGTAATGCATTCCTAACTTCACGCTATATAGCTGTTATGACTGGATTGTAGAATGTGGTGGTGTAGACCTAAATTGGTACGGAATGGCAAGGCTATGGTCGCTCGACAGCAGGGCTTTTTCAATGTCTAGGAGGGGTTCAGGTCAGCGGGAAACCAATATTCCAGCTAGAAGTAGTGATGGGCGAGGTAGTATAGACCAATATAAAGTAAGCACAGATACCAAGGCTCAGTGTGTGAATATAGCTTTCCAGGTTTAAACTGCAATCTAGCATTTCCCCAGAAGAATTCCCCAATATCTGAGTCAATACTGGAAAGAATAAATTTGAGGACTGTCACAGGTCGCACTCCACAGAGTTAATTATATTGAAGTGATGTGACCACTTTCACTGCCTTCTAACTGCCCGAAGGGACAGCCAACATTGAGATAATTCCTAAAATCCATGCAGGACTTGGTAATCAGGAGGTATTAATAATCCCTAGCCATGTTAACCATTCCTCTGTTAATGAATGAGTCTGATGTAGCGATTTAACTTATCTGAAAAAGGTATCCACATTCTACTAAATGAATGGCAGAATCATCAACATGGCCAACATTATTGAATGGTAGTCTGAGAAATTGACCCTTCACGAGGAAGACATTTATAGGATATGATATGGCATGGACCACTGAAAGGAATGTATATTCTTTATCTGGGGGATGGGAAATGCACTAAACAGGAACTATGTTATGGTCCCACATAACGTCATGTATGATGGGCGTTTTCTAGCAGTTAGTTTTCAGGTCTAAAGCCCAGCTCCTGTCGTCATCAATAACAGAGCATGCTTGGCTTAATTTTGTCAGAAGCCTAGAGAGCTGCACAAAGAATCTAGCGTTTCTTGCATTGAGGGCTATATTGCCCCAGTGACTGTCCGACTGTTTCCAGCTTCAAAAGATATATTTACCTTCAGGATCAGTGAAATCCTATGTAAAACAATAAAAGGCAATTAAACAAAACAGTGTTGCCAAATATACCAGAAGTAACTAGGAATCGCACAACAGCATTTGTCATGCCCACAGCGCCCTCTACCCGCCACTATCATATTAAGTAGATCTGAGAGTTCACAATTTCAGCTAGATAAGATCCATTGTCTCCTTTGGGGGCAGCAAGATTGATCCCTGCCCTACACAGTCCAAAGTCAGTGGGTGAGTGTGTGAGGGGCCCTTCTCCAGCTTTGTCATGTGCACTCTCCAAAACATCTTCACCTGGCTGAGTAGGTACCATCTTCATCGGCATAGGACTGACAGAAGGCAAGAAGTCATCCAGGTCTGCAGATTCTAAGAACTATGAAGTTTTCCCATCAATGGTTATGATCTTAACAGCAGGACCTAGAAGTCTGAACTTCATAGGTTCATGCAACAAACTTCTTTTTTTTTTTTTGGACGGTGGTGTAATTTCAGTGTTACAATGGGGTTATGATAGCCATGTGGATATGGTGGCCACTGCAGAGAAAGTGCCCTTCATGGATCTTTGGAGCCTGAAGACTGCTCAAGTATGCCAAATAGGTAACAGATATGCTGTAATACATCTTGTTTTATTGTGTTTCCAGTGGTTCCTGGGTCAAATTCTGTCAGCGCTTTGGAATTGAGGAGGCACAGGAAACTTAAAGTTCAGCAACCTGGGCACAAACTACTTCACGAACACAATCAGCTCGCGCTTCTCTGACTCCTCCAGAACACAGCACAGACTGATGTTGTCTCTGTTCGAACAGTCCACCAAATCTGTGACTGAGCGCCTTTGATATCATAAATCCAAGCAGAGAGTTTAGCTAATACTCTAGGTTCTCTAGCTTCCAATCAATATAATCCATGTGCCTGTGAAAGGAGGAGAAGTCGAGTAACTAAGATTTGATCTCCCATCACACATCAGCCATAGTGGAGTCAAATGCAATCACCTTAGTGCTGGCATGTTTCATAATGGCACTGGGAGCATTTCTGGCAGATGTTGGTGGGTATGTGGTTTCCTGCTAGGTAGTGGCTCTGACAAAAAATAGTTGTGAAGTATTTGAGGAAGACTAATTGCTTTGTGACAGTTGAGGAGTGTCAACGTGACCCAGAAGGTGTGGGGAGTCAGCAAGCAAGTGAGGAGTCCAGGCTCTAGGAGGCTATCAATGAAGGAGACTCAAACCTGAGAGGAAAAGCCTCTCCCCATGCGAGTCAGTAGTGTCCTGGAGGTCAGTCCCTTCTGATCCCCAGGTCTCTATTCAGTGGATCAAATGTGGTAGTGGTGTTCTATAAGAGGCAATAGGGGAGGAAACAAAGCAGGCAGTGAACCCGAATGTCTAGTTTCATCAGGTTGCATGTGAACAGGACATGAACAGGGTGGCAGAGCATTCAGCAAAGGGCGGGGGGGATGAGGGTGGGCTTATCCAGCCAAGGTGCCTCTACATTTGCAAAGGGGCCCTTGCAACAATTACTCCCAGAGATCTTCAAAGGCACTAATAACAGAGCATATGTTCTCCTAATGTGGCCGTGAAAATGCTCAACCCCTGTAATCCAACAATGGAGCCGCCTGACGGTGTCTGAGGTCCTGCTTTTACCCATAAGCTTGGAATTCAGATACAAAAGGTCAAAAACAGATTACAAGAATCATGTAAACTCCCTATGTTCATTCTGTGACCAGGTGATTTTACTATACTTTCATGAAGTGTGAGCATTGGTTCTTAAAGTCCGACTATAGACTAAAGGTCCTGTTCTGTGAGCCTTCAGGCACTTTGCCAAGAGTCTGATATTCAGGGGTGAAGAGCAGGGGGCAGAAGCCGTACCTTCAAGCATGGGTCGTTTACCAGTTATCTCTAAGGCACGAGGTGGAGCGATTTCCTTCCGGGTCCCAGACTCCTCTGTTTTGCAACCCACCCAGTGTTTGACAAAGGAGGCTCTACGCTGTCCCAGATGTGACCCACCTCACTCATCACAGGGTACTCGAGTCTTTTAGTGGCGCTGTCAGCAAAGCGGAAGCAAGTCACATCCTCAGATAAGTGCTTGCAGTGGAAGGATACAGTGGCCAAGACGCAGATTCTGTATCACCCATCTCAGAGTTGCTGGGCCTTCATCATTGTTTGCTGGTGGAGGGAGTGAATCACTACAGCACTGGTGCCCCGTTAATAGCACACCGATCGGTCCAATGCAAGTTGGAGGCCGGAATTGCTTCCCCTTGATCGTCAATCAGTCGGGTCGACCTTTCCTTCCCACGGATAGCAAAAAAGCCCAAAGTCTTTTCCCAGGCAGACAAGAAAATTCAGCCAGCCTGTTCTTTGGCCGGTCCTGTCCTTTCATCTCAACACCCTCTTCTAATTACGTCACTCACAACTCTGGCTAGCAGTTATGTTCACAAACTGACCTAAGCTTCCACTAAGAAACAACTTTTCTGACCTTTACTAGGAAGAATACAAGAAAATTACATGGGGTTCTTTACCAAATTCTGCTAAGGTTTTTGGAAGGAACATATTAAGACAATTCCAAAATAAGACTAAAAAACAAAAAACTAATTGGAAATGGAAATTAACAAAAACATTGATCCATTTGGTTTTCCCTAACACCTTTTGTTCTGTGAAACACATTTAACTGTTCAATACCAAAGATGCACAGAGCCATTGCACAGTTGACACATAGGTGACAATACAGCTACTATCCAAAGCGACAACAAGATAAATACCAGAATTTGCTGTTTTGGTAATAAATGGTTGAGGAATACATTACAAATTAGGGCCTCAATTAGAGTTTGGCAAGCGCGTGACAAGTGCTAAAGTGGAGGAAGTCCCATCCATCCTATCTAAATGGTGTAGAGATACAGTCTAAATAAGACACAAGGAATCAGCCACACTTTGGTGTATGTCCTGCACCCTCCAAACTCTGATTAAAACCTTTAATCAAAAATATGGCTTTAAAGAAATGAAAATGTAAGAAGAGCTCAATCAGTAGATACTCACAACTATATCTTCAGGGAAAGTGTCGCGGCTGGAAGAACCATCATCAAAAACTATTTCATAGAAAGT
The DNA here is from genome assembly GCF_964263255.1 of Lissotriton vulgaris. NCBI lineage: Eukaryota > Metazoa > Chordata > Amphibia > Caudata > Salamandridae > Lissotriton > Lissotriton vulgaris. The sequence continues at coordinate 989,142,444 of NC_141689.1, read as the reverse complement.
CTGGAGAGTTATACTGATTACTTTACAGCTGTAATATCTTGTGTTCCTGTGTTTTGCAATGACTGTCTGGTCCACAGATATGGCTTTCTTGTCTACATTTGTTCGCTTTAAAAACAAAAGGACACAAGATTGACAGTTATATTTCTTAAAGTCTCAGCCCTTGAGTGGAAAAGAAAAAAAAAGCTACACGCTCACAAAAGCACATCACAAAAAAACAAAGGCGGCTAGAGTTAGAGTACACAAAAGAAACCATAACCTAAAGAATCCAGCAAAAACTAGAGCAATAAGAAACAATACATTTCAGTTAAACTGCATAATTACAATACATATTAGTTGTACATGAGGTCAAGGCTGATAGGAACATAAGGCATCCAAGAAAGTACTTGTGTTTACTCAGCAGATCCATTGAGAGATTTAATACCACACATTGAGGAGCAGCCTAATGGAGCCAGCCCCATCAACATTTGCTTTTATCAGAGCCTTGAACTGGCCTGGACTCTTGCACCCGTTCTATTGACCGGTAATGAAGTAATAGCTACTGTATGTGCCACACCAACACTCTTTATGGCAGTAATAGGCGGTTTCCGAGACACAACTACCACCTTGCAAGTGCCTGCTTGTTCCCCTCCTGGCACGGCCAGGCTTAGAGACGTTGGGTGGGGGCTGCGGCAGGTAGACAGGGAACAATGGAAACACAAATGGCCACAATGAAACGTCACCCACCCGGTGGTGTGATGAATCAGGAAGGGAAGCATCACTGGCTGCCACCTTGACAGCAAAGACCTCACTTACCCTGACAGGATGGGGGTTGGTGGAGCAGAGGGAGGAGCCTAGGCAGAGGGACTACAGAGGATGACACTGCCAGAGAGTTGTATACCGGCAGGGTGCCATGACCACAGAGTCGGATATGCAAATCCACCTTCTTGCACACTGGCATGTGAGCAGGTGATTCACAAACCGCTTCTGCCAGGTGGTTCGCCTCAATTCGCAGCACACAACCACATGAGGGAGCCTTCTTGCCTGGTACCACAACCCTTGTTGAGTAAAGACAGAGGATGAGGAAATCAGCAAAAAAAATTGATTATCAACTCAGGCTTCGTTGATAATCAATGGTGATGCATGGACTTAGCCCTGCTCCAGGGCTCCAGTGAAACCACTCGCTGTTGATCGGTCAAAGCCACACTAGCCTTGTATAAGTAATACAGCCCTCTGCAATTGAGACAAGAAAAGCAGATACACTAATCTCCAGCTATGGGGTGGATCTAGGCAGCTCCTATACATACAGCAGGAATAATAAACAGGTATTTTTATTTTTGTATTCTTTTTATTTAACATTCATCGACAACAGAATTGTGCAATACAGAGGATGCAAAAAGAAAAGTGCAGTGTTGGCAATTACAGCGTGCAACAGTTCAGTACAATAGTGCAAAATAAATCAATTACGGTGTGGGGGGCCTTTATGATCAATGCTACGTGGAGGGTTAAAAATTTCACCCCTGTAGGAATTCCACGGGCCCCAAATTCGGGACCATTTTCGGGGGCATCCCCGGGCACTTTAGACAGTCTTTTCCCTAAACATGCACCAGTCAAGGTCCCTCTCCCAAGCCTCTACGGAGGGTGGATTTGAAGCTTTCCACAATTGCACAATATTCCTCTTTGCCGCCATTAATCCTAATATGACCAATTGTGTGTAACAGCTAATTAAATCAGTAGGCTCCCAGATATTTAGGAGGCATCAACGTGCTTCTGGGCGGAGAGTTGTCATAAGCACTAGAGTTCAATGTGTTCGCATTCCCATAATATGTGCATAACTGTGCCTATCTGGCCACACCCTCTCCTGCATTCTCCTCTCTCCCCATTTGTACCAGACGGGGTCCTGTTAGGTATACTTTGTAGAGAATTTTAAACTGTACTAGACAGAGTCTAGCCGAAATCGCTACAACTCTGGGGGAGGCGACAGCTTCCTGCCACTCCTCGTCATCCAGCTCAAGGCCATCTCTTACCCATTTTTCCCGCAGGGCCTGCAGGGAGTCTTCCATATTATCAGTTTTTTGTATGTAAGGGAAATAATGTTGTCAGGCAGATGTCCATCAAGTATCCTGTATTCCAGCAGCGAGAAATTAAGTGGGTGAAGTGCCTCTAGCAATGTGCGATTGAAGAATATACAGGTATTTACTACAGATCAAATGCTAATAACTGACTGACGAGCTAGTTCCAGTATTCTTTGAGAAACTGTCTCTACTACAAACAACGTTGAGGTTGACCCCAGTAAAAAAAGAGGTCAACAAAAACAACCAACAAAAGACTTCCAAGGGGAGGAAGATACGGGTTCTAAAGAGCAGGGGAGTTGACACCCAACAAGTAGTGTGGCAAGAATACCTGCATCTCTCCTTAAGAGACATAAAGGAAGAAGTGGCAACTATCAGGAGAGACACAAATTCTTGCCTTTGGAGCGGCAGAAGATGTAGGGGAACCTCCAAACTTATGCGGACTTGGAAAAGTCAGAAGGCAAATGCTATGAAGAATTACATCAACTGTGAATAAGAAAGCTAACGCTGGAAGAGCAATACAACGACCTAATGCTGACTCGCAATGACTTAGCAGGTCCCTTCAAATAATACCATGATACAGGGTGTCTTAGAGGCATATGGTGCAAGATGATAAACACCTATGGATATCCTGGTACAAATCTAATTCTAAGAAGAGAAGAAAGATCATGGCGTTGAGCTCCAAAGATGTTGTCTCCTTTGAAAACCACACCGTACAGTTTTTTCATGACCTCTAAACATTCACTTTGCGAGAAGCCAAGAAATTCAACAGATCACTTACTTTCTTCAAGAGTATCAAATCCACAACCAGCGGGGCCATCCGTTTTGATTGATTTTTTAATAGAATAATGAGAAATGTCTAGTAAGGACAAATGATGAAGTCTGCTTCATCCTGGGCCAGAATGACAGGCAAACCGGGAACTAATGATGTATCTTTGGTCCCAAGGTGGCCCACGATGTGTGAAGAAATGCTCAGCACACTCAGCAAAGAACTCAAACTTCTGCAGGTGAATGCAAGAGAGAAAAGATCAAAGCAACAGACTAATGTGCCAAATGTTTTTTTTTATTTTATTAAACCAGCACTGGTACCTTTAAGAGGCAAGAACTTTTTCTTTAAAAATATTTGGAAATGCTAACACAGAGAAGCTAGTCTGCTCTCTCTTTCAGTGCAACATCTCCGAGTCTGGAGGCAATTTGCAAGGGGCCACAAACCCTGCAAATAGGGAGTTTACTTATTTAGAAAGCTTATGTAACACAACAGCTACCCAGCACGGGGTGTCCTGGCACTTCAGCACAAATAAGGTAACCCTTGTCCAGCTAAATCATAACAGCCACGTTTTCAACTGTCTGCAAAATGTGATCAATTACGTGCAGGATCCTGGGTGTTTCTGTAAAGTATTTAAATGTTTAGGACCTAGGTAGGCAAAGGAGGGACCTCCCATGCAAGATCATTTGATCCTGTGAACACTGCACAACGGAAAGTTACTAGAACGCAGGCGGAAACAATATTATCAGGCTTGTGATATGGTGGGAGACAATTTCTACCCTTGCTCCGAAAACCTAGCATAAAGCCTTTAATTGTATGTGTTTCTCCACCCTTAACCAATGCAGCTTGTAAGGAGATGCGGCAGATGCATGTTTAGGCAATGGGTAGTTAAGTTTTAGCGACACCCTTCTGCACCACCTGCTTAAGTCTCATGGAGGATTTGTCAGCCCCTAGGTACAGAATGGTACCACTGTCCAGTCGGGATTCGGTAAGTGCTTGGTCGACACTATTCTCTGGGACGATTCAGGAAGAATCCATATCATTGCATAATCATTTCAAGGTCGCAGATACCTTTGCCACCTGAGGTTTCAATGAGAGTTTAGAATCCACTAAAAAGGCAAGGTTCTTTACTTTGGGGGAAGGGACAGATGTGTCACCCAGAGCAAACGGCCAGTGTTGAGGTCGTCAAAAAGACTGATTCTTTTTCAGCATCTGTTTTTCCTCCGTTCGATTTCAGCAAGTTGTTGTTCATCCAAGTGACGACATGAGTCTAACGGGAGTTCAGTAACCTAGAATCATGACTCTGCATGGATGATAAAGAAAAGATGATTTGGGTAACATATGCATAGGAGAAAAGAATAAGCCGCTAACGTTCCACCACTTAAGCCAAGGGGCAAACATGGATGTTAAAAAGTGCCGGGCTTAAAACAGATCCTTGCTGGCCCGGAGGTCAATGCATGGCACATATAAGAGGCGCTACCCGGGAAAACCGGAAAGGTTTAGCCCTTTAGTAAAGAAGGCAGCCAGGCAAGTGCCATTCCTTGTGACCCCAGTTGTTCCAGTTTTAACAAGAGCATATCATGGGACACAGTAGCAAAAGCTACGCGTAGATCGATTAAAATCAGAGCTACTGCCTCATCCTCATCTGCTCAGCTCTGAACCCAGACTAGGAGTCATTTAAAAAGCCCTGAGACTCCACAGCAATTCAACCCAATACTACATAAGTTGCTTTACAAAATAAGAGGTTGTAGAGCATCGATTCACAATAAATAACCAGTTCAGTGGGACTAAGAGGGAAAGCTGCTCACACATATTACTGCTGGTAAAAGCTCATTTTAATAAGAAAGGGTCTCAAAGTGTTCTATAGTTTGAAATGGGACAATAAGATGCACAAAATCATGTTTATTTTACTGTTTTATATCAGTAGCATTAGAGAGACTGAATCATAGAATTTAAACACACACAAGTCTGACCCAACCATTAAACAGGGTGGAAGTAATGCTGGCAGTCCTTAAAAAAGAAAGTTACATACAGAAACAATTTCTCCCTATTTGACAATAGATTAACTGAAAACCGATTACAAGAGGTGATTACATTTTAAATAAATGCAGATTCAGAATACTACAACCCCCTTAATTGTACATTTGCAGACTGAATAGATTAAAATGCCAGCAACTGTGTAAAGGGGTTCCTTGGCACTGATAACAAATGTGAAAAAATGGGGGCAATTCAACCTCCGTAGTGTGGTATAAAGGGGTTCCTTGGCACTGATAACAAATGTGAAACAAATGGGGGCAATTCAATCTCCCTAGTGCTGTATAAATTATCAGTAACATTGCCAATAAGACAGTTTCAGAAGACAAAGTGTAAGGTATCCTGTTTAGAGGGCCACAAAACAGACAGGGGTTACTGGGCCCTTTCGCCTCCGGTAGCCTGTGCGCCCCGTACTGAGGACACACTAACTGATACAACAAATAGTCTCTTTTAGCGCTCGATTTTCAGGCTACTGAGGCAAAGCAGCCCAGGCTATCGGCTGTGGGCCAGAGACTTAGAATTCTACAATGAAACAAACAAAACTCAGTTATCACTGTCCGCTCAGGGTGGTTTCTTATGAAAAGGAATAGCATTTTATCACACACTACTAAATACTATGAACAACTTAATAAATAGATACAGAATGGACCTGATAAAGGCCTATGGCGATAACCTCTAAGGAGCCTCACAAGCAACAAAAGCGGAAGGTGTGTTTGTTAGGGGGGGAAATCACACTACAGAAAGGTCATCCTCTAAAGGTACACTGGACACCCTACAGCGGAGGCACCATTAATGCCCCGGTTACTTACCAGTAATCTTCATTACTCCGAGTATAGTCTTCCTCGCCACATGACTTACATAGTGAGCTTCAGCTCCACGACAGAACCCTCCAAAGTAAAAAAAGCCTCCCACCCCCTCCCAACATGGCCGACCAGTCACCCCTGACCTCTATAAGAGGCGGGCCGGCCCAACCAACAGTCTGAACCACCAAGCAAACAATGAAGCCGATAGCCAGACAGGGAGGGGGGGAGGGAACTCATGTGGCGAGGAAGACTATACTCGGAGTAATGAAGATTACCGGTAAGTAACCGGGGCATTACCTCCTCGTTAGTCTTCCTCGCCACATGACTTACATAGTGAGCAAATACCCAAGCCAAAAGGCTTCATTGAACACAAGAAGAACACCACCACACTGTGATGCAGATAAACCAACACAAGGTTTAATAAGTACAATGAAAAGAAAACAGGAATTACAGCAAACCTGAATCCAGACACAAAGAAAAGGCCATCAAGGAGCCACAGCTCCCGCACTCAGAACAGCCCCTGCGAAGTCCCCAGGGACAGAACCACCCAAGACAACGCGATAGTGTTCCATGAACATGTGGGGGGACGACCACGTCGCCGCCCGACAAATCTCCTCAGTGGAGACACCCTTGAAGGAGGCCCAGGACACAGACACACTCCTAGTGGAACGACCCTGGACCCCCGCCGGTACCACCAAACCCAGCGAAGCATAGGAAAGGATGATAGCCTGCTTAAGCCAGCGACTCAAGGTGGAAAGAGAGGGCTTGTGGCCAGAATGAACGGGACCGAAAGTCACGAACAGGCTATCACACCGGGAAAGGAAAGACGTGCGCTCCAGATAAACTAAAACAGCACGCCGGACATCCAGCAAGGACAAGGAAGGATCCGTGTCGGGAGGGAAAGAAGGTAATGACACCTCCCGAGACCGGTTCACCAGGGAAGGAACCTTGGGAAGAAAACGGGGGTCATGACGGAGAAGCAACCTGTCAGGCAAAACCCGCAAGAAGGGAGGGGAGCGGAGGAACTAACCCAGCTCGCCCATCCGCCCGGCAGACACCACGGCCAGCAGGAAAACCACCTTAAAGGTGAGAAACCGCATAGCCACCGAGGCCAGAGGTTCAAAGGGGGGGACCCTGAAGGGCTCGCAGAACGAGAGGGAGATCCCAAGGGGGAGACAGGCAGAGCGTCCGAGGGCGACGGAGAAAACAACTCCGGAGCAAACGAGCCACCAGGGAATCCAGCCCGTCGAAATCCGGACTGCGGAAGGCCCGGAAGGCCCGCAAGTCCGCCCACTGGGCCCTCAGGGATGACGGGGCCAAGCCCAAGGAAAACCCCTCAGCCAGGAAATCCAAGACCCGCAAGGGGTCCACGGAGGCGGGGTCAGCACCCTGCAGACCGCACCAACGCGAGAAAGAAGCCCAGTGCCGGGCATAGGAAGATAAGGTGGAAGACCTGCGGGAGCCCTGCAGTAAATCCACTACTCCAGAAGAACAACCCCGAGCAAGCAGCGTCACCCGCTCAAGAGCCAGGCCTGCAGATGGAGCCGGCGCAATACCGACTCCGGGAGCATGGGGGCCCTCAAAGGAAAGGGAAGATCCGGGATCGGCCAGTAGGCCTGAACCGCCAGCTCGCACAGGAGAGGGTACCAGGGGCGGCGGACCCAGCCGGGAACCACCAGAAGCACCCTGGCTCTGTCCAAGCGAATCTTGCAGAGGACCCGAGGAATCAGTGGGAACGGGGGAAATGCGTACAGTAGACCGGAGGGCCAAGTGAATGACAGAGCATCCACCCGCCACACCCCCGGAACCGGGAGGAGAGAGCAGAACTTGAGCAGGAGGGCCGAATCCCCGTCTGCGAACAGATCCACCAGCGGCAGACCAAAGCGAGACACCAGGCGTCGAAACACCACTGGAGTCAGGGAGAGACAAGGCAACGATGGGAAGAACCGACTCAGTCGATCCGCCACCACATTGTCGGACCCCGGGAGATAGACAGCCCAAAGAGACAGGACCGACGCCTCCGCCCAAGACAACAACTCCTGAGTCAGCAACCAAAGGGAGCAAACCCTGCACCCCCCTGATGGTTGACATAGCTCCTCACAACCTGGTTGTCTGTCCTGACCAAGACATGGTGACCCCGTAGAGAAGGAGCAAAATGACGGCAGGCCAGGAGGACTGCCTTCAACTCCCGATAGTTCGAGGAGCAGCGTGACTGTAGGGGATCCCAACGACCCTGAATCGACCCAGCGCCCAAGGTCGCCCCCCAGCCGAGGAGACTGGCATCGGTCGTGACCACCCTGGACGGGGATACCAAGAAGGGAAGACCCTCGGAGAGGTGAGACTCTACCAACCACCAACCCAACTCCGAACAGAGCTGAGGGGAGACCAGGACTAGGAACTCGTAATCCTCCGAGTGGGGATCCCAGAAGGAAAGCAGATGGTTGACCAAGGGATAAAGGTGGAGGCGAGCCCAGGGGAGCACATTGATGGTCGCCGACATCAGGCCCTGAACACGTAGCCAGAGGCAAACCGGGGCAGAACCCCGAGTCAGAAGGGACCTCCGAACCCGCCACAAAGTGTCCCAGCGACCTAGAGGTAAGAACACCTTCCCCAGCACCATGTCCAGACGACCCCCAATGAAGGCCAAGTCCTGAGTGGGTAACAGATGAGACTTCAGCTCGTTGATCAGGAAGCCGTGGGCGGAGTGGGGTCCCTGCGTGGACGTTTCGGGGAGGAAGGGCCCTGTGCATCACGCAGCGCAAGGGCATCAGCCACTGCCGACTGGATCATCAATTGCAGGGACTGAGCCGAAAAGGGTAATGCAGACATGGAGTCAGTCACCTGACCTGCTGCGACAGAATCCTGATCCATAGCGCGAGAGCAAACACCACCAACCAAAGAAAGCGGAGAAACTCAAGGGCCCCCGGCGCAGGGAGCATAATATATCCACCAGAGGACACAGCTGCAAGCCCTAAACCTCACACGCTGCACCTGGAGCGAGACCCCGCCCCCAAAAGGCGGGTCGCGTCTCGGGCCAATCAGAGCGTGGCACAGAGCCGCGGGCCCTAGGCTAGAAAACACCCAGACCGGCGGCAGCGTCCAGCGCTGAAAACACACTTCTCCTGCACAGCGCAATGGCGGGGGAAGAGACCAGGACGGCCGGTGACAGGTAAGCGCTGCAAGACCCCCGTACACCCGGCCCGTCGGACCCCGGTAGAACGAGGCGCGAGGCCGTCTCCAGACGCCCTACCAGCCCCGAGCGGGGAGCGGCCACGGGGAACACAGACACCAGGACCGCTGCAGGCACTAACCCCGGGACGCGCAGGCTAGATGCGGCACCCAGCCACCCCAGCCAGTCCCGCGTTACGCAATTCGGGGAGAAATCAAATCTTACGGCGGCCGCCATAACAAGCGACCGGCGCCGTCTCCCATAAAACGCCAGGGGTCAGTGCCGGTCCCCAGAGCCCGTCAAAAGGGCGAGGACCACAAAACATAAAACGACCGGGAACAGGAAAAGGGTGAACCCCCCCCAACTCCCCTGCCGCCCCCCCTCCCCTCCAAGAGCCCTGGCACGCTAGAGCAGCACCTAACCTGTCCCACAGGACTGGGGGAAGGAAGAGGGGGAGGGGGTTAAGGTCCCAGGTCCCAGGGTCCGCTAAGGCAGGACCTCCAACCCAAGACCCATGGACCAGCTAGGGCAGGTCCAACCTTACCTTACATCGCCTCTGGAGAGAATCGCGCAGAACAAAAAAAACAGACTGTTGGTTGGGCCGGCCCACCTCTTATAGAGGTCAGGGGTGACTGGTCAGCCATGTTGGGAGGGGGTGGGAGGCTTTTTTTTTTACTTTAGAGGGTTCTGTCGTGGAGTTGAAGCTCACTATGTAAGTCATGTGGCGAGGAAGACTAACGAGGAGGTAATGGTCTGCACACAAGCAGGCTCCAACCTCTGGAAACAACAAACCCTGTGTGCCTAACATAATACGAGATGAGCATTAGTCTGCAGGCTTTGTAGGATGACTGTCACCATATCAAAAAAGGCAAATTATTCGCTAAAAAACAATTCAAAGCAATATTCAAAACCATTCAAGATGAAAGAACAAGTTACTTACCTTCGGTAAAGATATATCTGTAAGAAACATTAGTTAGTTAGATTCCTTACCTTAGAATATCCCCAGGCATCAGACTGGATCCGGAAAGCTTTCGTCAGCAGTATCCCTGCACGTCGGTAGGCGTCGTCTGCGGCTCCGTGTCCGTCGTCGGCATCGACGGGATGACGTCCTCGGAGTACTTAGACCCTGCCCTCGCACACGGACGTCAATTCTGTACATAGCTTTCCGCGCCAGGAAGCCAGAGCCATGCAAGAAACCAACACTGGTGCCATGAAACTAGGGCCCTCAAAGGGAGATACCTTAACCCTAGATATCGGTTCGCAGAACGGGGAGGACGGGTGGGGTGGGAAGGAATCTACCGAACTAATGTTTCTTACAGATATATCGTTAGCGAAGGTAAGTAACTTGTTCATCTGAAAGAAACACGCTAGTTAGATTCCTTACCTTAGAATAGATACCCCAGCAATACCAACCCCAGTGGTGGGTCTGCGAACCAAGATCACACCAGGAAGTCCTGGAGAAAGGAACGGCCAAAAAAGCCATCTCTCCCGACCTGTCTGTCAAGGCAGTAGTGCTTGGCCAACGTGTGAAGCGAAGCCCACGTAGCTGCCTGACAAATGTCCTGCAAGGGACTCCCCGACTCAGGGCTGCAGTAGCCGCCGTGGCCCGAGTAGAATGGGCGCGCAGCCCCACAGGAGGCTCTTTTTTAGCCAAGAAGTAACAGACCTTGATCCACAAAACGACCCACCGAGAGATAGTCCGCTTGTGGACCACCCATCCCTTCTTAGCGCCCACGTAGCCAGCAAAGAGCTAGTTGCCCAACCGGAACTGTTGTGTGCGGTTGAGGTAAAAGTAAAGCACATGTTTTAGGTCCAGATGGTGGAGCCACTCTTCCTTTTTCAAGGGATGCAGAGGCAGAAAAAAGGTGGGCAAGGTAATGGACTGACCGATGTGAAAGGCATTAACAACCTTGGGCAGAAAAGAAGGACGAGTCCTCAGAACAACCTTGTCCAGATGGACTGAGAGGAAAGGAGGTTTAGATGAAAGAGCCTGGCGCTCACTTATTCTTCTGGCGGAGGTGATGGAAAGCAGGCTTGAGTGTCAAAAGACAAAGAGGGCAATTATAAAGTGGCTCAAAGGGAGCGCACATCAGATAAGTAAGAACCAGGTTCAAGTCCCACTGGGACATCACAAAAGGAACAGGAGGGAACATGTGTGTGATGCCTTTCAAGAACCTATTTACATTAGGGGACTTGAAAAGAGAAGGCTGATCAGGAAGCCTCAAGAAGGCTGAAATGGCCGCGAGATAGCCTTTGACAGTGCCCAGAGCAGAGCCTTGCTTGGCAAGAGAAAGAAGAAAGAGAAGAACCTCTGAAAGAGGGGCAGAGAAAGGATCCACAGCCTTTGCTGTGCACCATGCCACAAACTTGTTCCACCTGCAGGTATATACCGTTTTTTGTGGAGGGATAACTGGCTGCCAGAATGACATCACAGACTTCAGGAGGCAAGTCAAATGGCCTCAACTGTCGCCGCTCAATCTCCACGCATGTAGGTGGAGACTGGACAGGTTCGGGTGGAGGACCTACCCCTGTTGCTGAGACAGAAGGTCCTCCTGAAGAGGCAGACAAATCGGGAGATCGACTGACATACTGAGTAGCTCGGGATACCAGTACCTTCGTGCCCAATCCAGAGCCACAAGGATGACTTGGGCCCGGTCGCGCCTGATCTTCTTCAGCACTCTGGGCAGAAGTGGTATAGGCGGAAAGGCGTACAACAGACCGCAGCTCAGCTTGCGATGAAAAGCGTTGCCGAGCGGGTGCCGCCTTGGAGAACTGATGCGCGTTCTCTTCGGTGGCGAATGGATCTAACCAAGGCTCTCCCCACTGCTGAAAGAGAACCTGCCAGGTGTTGAACCACCAAGGTGACGCCCTGGTGTTCCAGCTATGTCCAGAGGCGCAGAACCTCCTGACAAAGGGTCCATGACCCTACCCCGCCTTGTTTGTTGCAATACCACATGGCAGTGGTGTTGTCCGTGAACAACTGCACTACACTTCCCCGGACAGAGGGAAGGAATACCTTCAGTGCAAGCTGGACTGCCCACACCTCCGGAAGGTTGATATGGAGCTGGGACTCCGCCGGAGACCAGAGGCCTCTGATCTCCGCCTCTCCCATGTGGCCCACCCATCCCAGGAGGGACGCATCTGTCACCACTATGTGCTCAGGTTGGGGAAGGGAGAGGGATCTGCCAGTGACCCAATCACAGTCCGTGAGCCACCACTGCAGCTGAGTCGCAGTGCCCTCTGAGATCAACACGTGGTCGGACAGGTTGCCCTGATGCTGTGCCCACTGTAACTTCAGGTCCCACTGCAGAGCCCACATCCGCCACCGGGCGCGATGTACCAGCAGGATGCAGGAGGCCATCAGCCCCAGGAGCCGCAGCGTCAGCCTGACCGAAACTCGGGATAAAGGCTGAAAGATCGGAATCAGAGTCTGAATATAGTGAACCCGCTGTTCGGGGAGGATAAACCCGAAACTGCGCCGAGTCCAGAACCGCTCCAATGAAGAGGAGCTTCGGAGAGGGACTCAAGTGTGACTTCGGCACGTTGATGGAGAACACCAGCGAGTGCAGGAGATCGGCCGTACTCTGGATGTGGGAGACAACTGTTTGGGGCTAGCCCGCCTTCAACAACCAGTCGTCGAGATGGGGAAGACTAGAACCACTAATCTGCGCAGATGAGCTGCGACCACCACCATCATTTTCGTGAACACCCAAGGAGCGCTGGTGAGGCCGAAGGGGAGCACGGTAAACTGAAAGTGCTCGCCGCCTTCCGTGAACCGCAGGTAGCGCCGGTGAGCCGGCAGGACAGGGATGTGTAAATATGCGTCCTGCAAGTCCAACGCAACCATCCAGTCTCCAAGGTCCAGGGCAGCCAGGACCTAAGCTAAAGACAGCATCTTGAACTCCTTCCGGAGGAAGCCGTTGACGCTCCGGAGGTCCAAGATAGGGCGCAGGCCCCCTTTGCCCTTCTTGGGAACCAGAAAGTAGTGGGAGTGGAGTAGTAACCACGACCTACTTCTGGCCCTGGTACGCGCTCGATGGCCCCCTTGGCCAAGAGGGCCGTAACTTCCTCCTGCAGAAGTTGCTAGTGATCCCCCGACATGCGGTGGTACTGCGGTGGCATTGCTTGAGGGGTCGCCTCTAAGGGGAGGGAGTAGCCCCTTCAGACGATTTGCAGCACCCACCTGTCCGAAGTGATGATACGCCAATGGAGTAGGTGATGGCGGACCCTGCCTCCTACTGGCGTGGAATGGGCCTGAAAGCTCCGACTAGGAAGGCTTAGAGGCGGATGCTGCGGGAGTGGATGTGGACTGACCGTGCCTTTGTCCTCCTGCACCGCCACGGCAGTTACCACGTCCAAAATCGCGTTGAGGTTGGTTCTGCCGCCTGTGGCTGGACGACTGTGTGTGGGTGCCCCTTCCTTGGCCACGAAAGGGGCGAAAAGCAGAAGTCTGCTGGCGCTGACCCGACAGGCCTAAGAACTTGGCCGTAGCCCTAGAGTCCTTGAAACGCTCAAGCGCACTGTCTGCTTTGTCGCCAAAAAGGCGATGGCCATTGAAGGGCATGTCCATGAGCGTTTTCTGGACATCCCCCGAAAAATTGGCGGACCTCAGCCTGTTAAAACCTAGACTGCAGTGTCAACATTATCGGCGCCATCTTGCCCCCTTTTCGAGCCCATTCGTGCGCGTAAGCGGCAGCCATTTTAAAATGCCATGGCCTCTCTGCCCATCGCCGACAGCCAGCGCGCCTCTCTCTCTCTCCTGACCTCGCAAACATCCCCCGCGTGCTGACAGCCCCCGCTCTCACATGCCTTGGGCCATAAACCCCTCTTCAGCACAGCTCTGCCTCGGAACCCCATCCTGTTCCCAGCTCAACACCTCCCTCCATTCCTTTCATGATCCCGGGTCCTTTGATAAAAACCCCCCTTTCCTCTGTGCCCGTTTTGTCTTACTCGTTCCCAGGCCGCCACCTGGCCCTGCGGATGCTGTTTATTGCCCCCCCCCCCCATACAGTAGGAAGCTTCTCCCATCAAAGGATCCACGAGTTGATCAAAGCCCCCACCCCATGAGATCCGATCAACCACATACATTCCGTTAATCGGCGGAATGTCCAGCTGCGCGACAATCATCACCTGTTGTGACCGGGGTGGGGACTTGAACTGTAAATGTGTGTGGGAACGGGCCTGAAGCGGGGATTCCGAGGATGTCCTTTCATACTTCAAAGCATTTGCAAGAATGTGCCACATGCAATAAACTGTAATAAAGATCATAAACCTGTGTATAAGAGGCCAGGCCTCAGAGATGCGGTTAGAGCACCTCGAGAAGATACCCTGTTGTCTGATTTGATGTGTTCTGCTCTGTCGGAATAAAACTTCTGTTTCCTGCCTTCCAGTCTCCAGCGCCTGCCTCTTTGTTTGGTAATTTGAGTGGTAATAGAGGCGGTTAACGCCGGGCAACTCTGAAAAAGGTCATCGGCCCTACCTTTTTCCACAAGCCAGGCGTGGCGACGGATCGCCACAGTCGTGGAAATTGCTCTGCCTAGCGAGTCCGTGGTATCAGGTCCACATCTGATGGAATACCGTGCTGCGTCCCGCCCCTCAGCAAGAGCCTGGGCGAGCCATGTCTGGGCCTCCTCCGGACACTGAGGCAGCACGTCCACCACCTTATCCCACAGAGAGTAGGTGTAACGGCCCAAAAGGCATGCAGTGTTAATGGACCGCAACCCCAAGATGACTGAGAAGAACAGTTTCTTCCCAAACTGATCAAGCCTTTTGGATTCCCGATCCGGGGGAGTGGTCGGGAATGCGGTCTGGGACGTAGAGGCCTGGATCACCAGTCTCTCGGGGGTGGAGTGTATGGACAGAAAGCAGGGGTCACTCTGAGCCGGGCGATGGCATCAGGCCACGTTCCGATCCACAGGAGGCACTGTGGAGGGCTTGGACCAAGTGCCCATCAGAACGTCCGTGAGGGCCTCATTGAACGGCAGCATAGGCTCCGAAGAGCTTACTGTTGGTTGAAGCACCTCAGTGAGGAGATTACTCCTCACGGCCGCAGCAGGGAGCTCAAGAGCCAAGGCCTTGGCTGCCCTGTGCAACACCACACCATTTGTAGCACCATCCTCTTTAGCCACGGAGGGAGGAGAAATGAAGCCAGTGTCAGGTGATGTGTCAAGACCACTGGCCTCCCCCAGCTCGTCTGCCCAGTCCTGACTTAACTGCACTGTTGTGCCAGAGGGCCCTCAGACACCCCCCAGTCCTCCCCTTCATCCGTGTCCTGATAAACGGTCATAAATGACGGAGCCGGGTCATAGATGAATTGCTCACCCACCGACGCCAGAGACGGCGCGGAGTGGAGGCCGTCCGACGCCGGACCGGGCTGAAACCGGGGGCGTCGGCGTCAGAGGACAGCGACAGGAGTGGCACTATAGGGGTCGGCGCCAGCGGAGGAGTCGTGAGGTCGCCCGGCGTCGACTGCGATCCAGGCCTGGAACCCGGGGGGTCCTGCGGCGCCAGGACTGAAGTCGCCGACGGCGCCGGGGCCGAACCACCAGCACGCTAGGACCCCCAGTCAGACCCGCGGGGCCTCAATGCGTGCCGGTGGGTCTCGAGGGCGGAAAGTGAGTCCTCATGGTCATGAGGAAGTCTCGAATCTCGCCCGGAGTCGCATTGAGCCCAGGGACCGGAGGGTGTGGAGCTGGATGCGACGCCACGAGTGGTGCCACCCGAACCCTCAGCCGAGTTGAGCAACCGGCGAGGGGAGGCAGAAGAGCGATGTCGCCTCTTCGACTACTTACACCCATGCCTCGACTTACCTGAATGCAAGGACTTGGAACCCGACGAGCAGTAGAGCAGACTGTCTGATCTCGAGAAGTTTACGGGACCGCTCCCGCCTAGCTTTCGAGGTCAAAGCCCGACAGTCGGGGCACGACTTGTCGTCCTGGTTGACCCTAGACAGGAGAGACACCGGCAGTGGATTTCGGCAACCGTCATCAATCAGTGACAGGCGTCACACGGCTTGAAACCGGGCATCCCTACCGGCACTAGGAGTCGAAGTTGACTAGAAAAAGATAAGTCAAAAAGACCAAAAAGTTTGTCAGAAAGTGACAACGGGTATTAGCTCTTCCCAGATCTGCGCTTGCAGGCGCGGAAAAAAGAAGAACTGACAGCGAGCGAGGGCGTCGTGTAAGTACTCCGACGGAGTCATCCCGGCAATCACGACGCCGACGACGAATGCTGAGCCACAGACGACGCCTACCGACATGCAGAGGTACTGAAGGCAAGGAATCTAACTAACGTGTTTCTTTCAGATATCCCCTTTCATTGTTTTATTGATATAAAATAGTATAGGCAGTGATTTACTGTCAAGAACACACGTCTAGGTTTTCAATATTCAAAACAATGCAATGAGTTTTTATTCTACCTTGATGAGATTTCAAAACAACCACACGGCCCAACAACAAAGGACCATGCACACATTAGCCTTTAGATTAAAATGCCATTTTCAGAAGTGTTGGAAGGGGATTGAAAATTCTCCACTGGTCACTCTTGCAGTGACCGTGGAAACCTAGGGGGCAGGCTAAAAAACATAAATAAAAGGCTTGTGCAAGGGCCAGTCACTCTCCAGGTAGCACCCCCCTAAATAAAAGCCAACACTTTTCATTAGTGGAGTACCTACTCCTCCTGGGGTTCTCACTTACCCACCATATACAATTTGTTGTCTAGCTCATGTGTATTAAAGAACGCACTTTTGGACTGTGCAGTTGTCCTTTGATATGGCTACCCCAAGCATGCTTCCTTTTTTTGGAATGGGTGCTCCTGCCCTATGGGGTACCTGCAGTTCTACTGTGGCTGCATGGGAGTCCAGAGGTCATGCAACTAGGCAGGCTCCAAGTCAGCAAGGCATACTAAAGTGCTGGAAGAGAAGCCGGCTTTTCTCTGTCCCCTGCCAGCTGCCTGACACGCAGACTGAGTGAACAGGTGGTTACCCTCACCCACTCAACGAGGACATTGGCAGCTTTCTGGGATTGCGGTGGTATAAGATGTTTGTATGCTCTTTTACCTGCCCCCCCCCCCCCGGGGCACTGGCTCTCCCCAGTGGGGCAATTTTACAGGAGGAGTATAATGACCTCAGAGTGAGCAGCTCGCCCGTGGTGCGCTTGCCCTCTCCAGGGTTAATCCGAAATTCCCAGTAGGGACCAAATTATGCACACCAACAACGGGGAATGGGCTAGTGCTAACTCAGGGACATGTCTATGAATCCCCATGAGGGGGTGCAACAAATGTGGATTTCTCTGGCCTGGTTGGGCCAAATATGATGGGGTTTCTTGTGCTCTGCTCCCGGTGTCATGCCTCAAGAGTGTTAGTTTCAGGCCTCTTGGCCTCGAAAATTGTGCTCAACTTTTTCCAGAGCTTCCTTAAAACTGTTCTCTCTCTGATGAGAGAGAACTCCGAGACCAGCCCTCTTACCCCCAGCTCCTTCTTGGACGCAGGGTCCCCCAGCAGCAGCACATATGGCCCTTAAGGAGGATGACACTTCTTGCTTGCACTGTCACGTCTCACAGTGATCTGGCCACTTGTAGGGCTTCTTTTTGTCCTGCAGCAATCTTAGGTATCCCCCTTGGAGGGCAACTTCAGCCAGAACTTGTCCACGGACATACAGAGAAACAATTCTCCTCAGAGCCCCCAGCCAAATCTACCTCTACTTTATGCTAGAGGGAGTAGGGAGGGGAGTCCAATAAAAAATTACTAGTCTTCAGTACTGCCTTTTCTGGTCGAGACTCTACTTAACCTTTTGAATTTCTGCAGGTGTCATACTGAATCCTGAAACCTTAGATAGTAATTCCCTTATATGTCTGTAGATGGTGCCATAAGGATCCGTCCTCCCCAGATCAGATGTCTGAGCCACCATATCTGCATCACCTCTGTGCACTGACATCAGTTTCTTTCTGATCTCTGTCCGTGCCGGAGGACACGGCGCAAAAAGAAATAAGAAAACCAGTGAGCAAATGTGTAAATTAGGATTTTATTAATGACTTGTATGAGACCGAGCGTGAAAGAGGTTGGGTGAGGAATCTGCGGTTAGACAGTCTCTACCAGAAAGGTCGTTACTAAAGGGTAGGATCTTGCTCTTCTGTAAGTGCTCTTTTCCCTGGAACTGGCTGTACAGGGAGTAGCACTTTGTGGATGGAAGGGACCGAGTGCTTAGTTTGTGAAAGAATAAGTGTCAGGCTTCAAAGTTTTGCTCTGTAGCAGTGGCCAGCGCTATTTAAGGCTAGGGTACTGAATACCAAGGCTACTTAGTCACCTCATGTCTCCCTAACACACTGCCAGACAATTCCTGCCTCTCTATTTCACACTTTCTGATTCATTTTTCAGCCCAGGTTCTCCCTTTTTCACAGTTTTTTCATCTTTGTCCTCCTTCTTGGCACCCCCTTTAGTGTTTTTCTCTCTCATGCTCCGGGTCAAAGTATAATGATGACAAATAAGTGCCTGTCTCCAAAAAAGAGTGCCGATGGGCCCCACCAGCAACCAACAGCTCAATCAAGCAGTGGTAGCAGCGTTTGCCCTGGTGGAATTAGTAGGCAAGCATTTTGGGGCTGCTTCTTGCCTAGTTGGTATAACATTTTACTTATTAATACATTCCATCGAAAGATGCTTCTCTTCTTCACCACTTACTTGTTTTGGCTCAGAGAAACCCACAAAAAGGTGGTCGCCTAGTCAGTAATCTTTGGTCTAATGTATATAGAAACTAAGAGCCCTTTTAGGGTCCAGGAGGTGGAGCTGGTCTTCCTCTTTGGAGAGATGAAATGTTATGTTCTGTGAGGAGTTTTATATAGAGCTCATATACCTGAAGGTGGCTTGGAGCTATGGGGTGATCAGGAGCCAGGTGGGCTAGGTACAGATGTGGCCCTTGTAGTTAAAAGAGCCATGTTTTCAGCTCTTTACTAAATTGTAGAAAGGTTTGGGATTTTTTTTTAAAATTCTAACAGAAGGGAATTTTTCATAATCTAGCTGTACAGGTGGCAAGCCTTTTGCCTCCCCATCGGGCTAGTTTGACTTGGGTACTTCACCGTTCATTGCTACAGAGTAGCGAGCGCAATGGTCTAACAGGTGTGTACCAGCGGAAATACTGTCTGAAGGGCCACGGGTCTAGTGTCATGCAGTGCCTCAAAGGCAATGTTATAGAGCTTTGAATGTAATCCTTTTCTTTACAGGCAGTCAATATAAGTTTATCGATGCTGTGGTTGCAGATTGAAATTAGGGAGATTAAAAATGAGGCGGGCCGCTGCATTTTTTTTTTTCAAAACCGTGGGCCGCTGCATTTTGAAGGGTCTGAAGTTTGATTAACATTTTTTGTTGTAGGCCAATGTATAGTCTATTACAGTAGTCTCGTTTGGCTAAAATAAGGGCAGACATGGCTGAATGACATGACTGAAGGTGAGGAGGATTATAAGGTAGGATTTTCACAGAATTGTTAGGAGAAAGAAAACCGATGATGCAGTTTGCTGACCTGGTTTTTAAAAGTACATTTTTTTTATCAAGGAAGACACAGATTCTTGACCTTTTCCACTGGAGATGGGCATGGGCTTATATCTAGTGGTACAATAACAGAGAAAGTGTTATCCTTGTGCACTCGTTTATTCAAGATTCTTCCAATAATTTGAACTTTATTGTTGGTGCAACCCTGCTGCTGAGGTATAGTTTGTGCAGCGCTTTTGCTCTGTTCTGGACTGCAATTGATAACTACAGCCTGCTGTGCGCTCTATCTGCCGCTGCGTGCTGGAACTGCCGCTTTGCCCATTTTGTTTGCTGAATTTGCCGATCTGCCCATTTGCAGTGTGACACTGCCAGCGTGACTCTGTTGCTTAATTTATTTACATCTCGCCGCTTTTGCTCATTTTCATCTTGTTGAACAGCGCGACCCTGTTTCAGTATTTGCGTTTCCCCCCCAAGCTCTCCTGCCGCCCTGACCCCTCCACCTCCATTTTGTTGTTGTTGTCGTCCTCCTTAGCCCGCCCCGCCTCCCAGCTGAAGCGCCCTCCCACAGACAACAAACAGCGCTCACACACCTAGAAGCGCCGTGACTCGCTCTACGCTTCCGAGCTGAGTGGTCGCTCCCCTGCTGCTGAGGTATCGTTTGTGCAGCGCTTTTGCTCTGTTCTGGACTGCAATTGATAACTACAGCCTGCTGTGCGCTCTATCTGCCGCTGCGTGCTGGAACTGCCGCTTTGCCCATTTTGTTTGCTGAATTTGCCGATCTGCCCATTTGCAGTGTGACACTGCCAGCGTGACTCTGTTGCTTAATTTATTTACATCTCGCCGCTTTTGCTCATTTTCATCTTGTTGAACAGCGCGACCCTGTTTCAGTATTTGCGTTTCCCCCCCAAGCTCTCCTGCCGCCCTGACCCCTCCACCTCCATTTTGTTGTTGTTGTCGTCCTCCTTAGCCCGCCCCGCCTCCCAGCTGAAGCGCCCTCGCCCCTCCCCCTCCACTATCCATATATGTCAGGAGTTCCCGCGCGCAGCGTTTACGCGCAGCGACCGCGCCCAACCCGCGCCGAAGGTGCGCCAAAGGTAAGCCCGTCTACGCCCGTCCGCGCCTGGACCGCGCCCAGCGCCAGACCCCCTGCCCCTCGCGCTGCCCACCCCCCCCGCGTTACCTATGATGCCGCCTCCCTCCTAGCCCTTAACCCCGGTCGCGCCTCCAACTGCGTCCAAGCCGCTCCTGGACACACCCATGGACCTTTCTCCTGCTACTCCTGCAAATTCAGCGGCACCGACAACATCTCCGATACGACTACACCACAGATTCCCGACCCTAACCACCTACAATGCATCCTTCTCAACACCCGCTCGGTACACAGACACGCCATTGACCTATGGAACCTTCTAGACACCTTCTCTCCAGACGTCGCCTTCCTAACGGAAACATGGATGAACGCTTCCTCCGCACCAGACATCACCATTGCCATCCCTGAAGACTATAAGATCACTCGCAAAGACCGTACCAGCCACACAGGAGGAGGAATCGCTATCGTCCATAAGAAATCTATCCGCATCTCAACCAGCTCTGACACCAACCTCGCCAACTCCGAACACCTTCACTTCCAGATCCACATCGACCCCAATACCACTCTCAGAGGCACTCTCCTCTACAGACCACCAGGACCCCGCGCAAAATTCAGTGAAGACATCACGGACTTCATCACCCCACACGCGCTCCCCTCCAAAGACTACATCCTTCTGGGAGACCTCAACTTTCACCTTGAAAAGATCAACGACCGCAACACCGCCACCCTCGTGGACAACCTCGCCAACCTTGGACTTAAACAACTAGTCACTTCCCCCACCCACATCGCAGGTCACACACTCGACCCCATCTTCACTTCCAGCAATCATGTCTCCTTCAGCCACACTACGGACCTCCTATGGACCGACCACAGCTGCGTTCACTTCACCTACAACAAGCCGAAACCCATCATCCACCCCCAACCTACCCTGCAAAGAAACTGGAAGAAAATCACCACGGACCACATCTCCGCATCGCTCCTTCGAAACTCCCCAGCCCTCTCTTCTAACGCCAACGAAGCCGCAGCCAACCTCACCCTATGGCTATCCAACACCGCTGACACCTTAGCACCACTGAAAAAACGTCAAAACAAACCTGGTAGCAAGAAGGCCTCATGGTTCAACGATGATCTTAAGAAATCCAAGAAACTCTGCCGCTCCCTTGAAAAAGCCTGGAAAAAAGACCCATCCACCAGCACCAAGGACGCCTTCAAAAGCGCCACCCGCACTCACCACCAACTGATCCGAAAAGCCAAGAAAACAGCATTCAAGGATCGACTTGACAACAACGCCCACAACAGCAAGGAACTTTTCAACATCGTCAAGGAATTTTCCAACCCCTCGGCCAACTCCAACGACATCACCCCCTCTCAAACCCTCTGCGACTCCCTAGCCTCCTTTTTCCACAACAAGATTGCAGACATCCACAACAGCTTTGACAACCAACCCGGAAACCAACCCACCCCACCATCTGTTAACCATCTTCCCCCCGTAAACACCCTTAACGCCTGGAACCCAATCTCCACTGAGGAAACAATCCGCCTGATGAATTCCATCCACTCTGGATCCCCCACAGACCCATGCCCTCACCACATCTTCAACAAAGCAGACTCCGTCATAGCACCGCACCTCCGAGACGTCATCAACTGCTCCTTGATATCCGCGACCTTCCCAGAAGACTGGAAACACGCTGAACTCACCGCACTTCTGAAAAAACCAACAGCGGACCCCACCGAACTCAAAAATTACCGCCCCATCTCGCTTCTTCCATTCCCGGCCAAAGTCATCGAGAAAGCCGTCAACAACCAGCTCGCAGCATTCCTCGAAGCCAACAAATCACTCGACCCCTCACAATCTGGCTTCCGAGCTAAACACAGCACTGAGACCGCCCTCATCGCAGCAACAGACGACATTCGAACTCTACTGGACAATGGAGACACAGTCGCCCTCATCCTCCTCGACCTCTCTGCAGCATTCGACACAGTCTGCCACAGCACCCTTCTACAACGCCTCAATAACATCGGAATCCAAGGAAAAGCACTTGAATGGATCACCTCGTTCCTCACCGGAAGAACCCAGAGAGTCCGCCTTCCTCCATTCAAGTCCGAGGCCTCTGAAGTCATCTGCGGCGTGCCTCAAGGATCATCACTCAGCCCCACCCTCTTCAACGTATACATGAGCCCCCTCGCGGCCATCGCCCGCCAACACAACCTCAACATCATCTCTTACGCGGACGACACTCAACTGATCCTTTCTCTCACCAAGGACCCCAGCACCGCCAAAACCAACCTACACGAAGGAATGAAAGAAGTCGCTGAATGGATGAAACAAAGCCGCCTGAAACTGAACTCAGATAAAACAGAAGTCCTCATCTTAGGCACATCCCCCTCTGCTTGGGACGACTCCTGGTGGCCGGAAGCCCTCGGAAAAGCACCCATTCCGACAGACCACGCACGGAACCTTGGCGTCATCCTGGACTCTTCACTCTCAATGAACAGACAAGTCAACGCCGTATCCTCTTCCTGCTTCAACATTCTTCGCATGCTCAGAAAAACATTTCGCTGGATCCCCTCCGAAACAAGGAAAACAGTCACCAACGCTCTGGTTACGAGCCGACTGGACTACGAAAACACCCTCTACGCAGGTACCACCGCTAAACTCCAGAAGAAACTCCAACGAATCCAAAATGCCTCAGCCAGGCTCATATTAGACATCCCACGCAACGAACACATCTCCGGTCACCTTAAAGACCTCCACTGGCTACCCGTCAATAAGAGGATCACTTTCCGACTGCTTACCCACGCACACAAATCACTCTACGACATCGGACCAGATTGCCTCAACTCTCGACTCTCCTTCTACACCCCCTCCCGCCAACTACGCTCTTCCAGCCAAGCCAAGCCACTGTACCTCGCATCAACAAGACCACCATGGGAGGCAGATCCTTTTCATACCTGGCTGCTAAAACATGGAACTCACTCCCCGCTTACCTTCGCCTCACCCAGAACCACCTAGCGTTCAGAAAGCAGCTTAAAACGTGGATATTTGACAAATAATCCTCCTCCCCTTCCTAAGCGCCTTGAAACCCTCTGGGTATGTAGTGCGCTATACAAATTTTATGACTTGACTTGACTTGTGTCCCAAGGCGTCCAACCTTGTCTTAGTAAACAAGTATATGTTGTGGGGAGTGGCTCCTTCCCACTGACGAGTGCGCAAAGTAATCAATGAAACATACTAGTTTCTTCACTGGTTTTAATTCATTCTTTCAAGTTTCTTACAACGTGTAGACAAATCAAAGTTTCACTTGTTTCAATATTCGTAATTCATTTGGAAATTTTCAATTTTTTTTGTCTCAGTTATAACTCCAAAGTTCAACAGATAACATCCACCCAATGCATTTCGGGTCAAGTAAAGCTGACCCTTCGTCAGGGGTCTATAAGAAATGAAACAGGACTTAAGATCACACCAGAAAGTCACGGAGAACAGAACCGCCAAAGAAGCAGTCTCTGGACTTTGACTGTCAAGACAATAATGCTTGGTAAAAGTGTGCAGTGAGGCCCACGTAGCTGCCTGAGAGATGTGTTGGAGGGGGACAACACATCCCAATGCAATAGTAGCTGCTGTAGCCTTGGTAGAATGGGTGCGCAATCCCACTGGAGGTTCACTTTTTAGCCAGAGAATAACAGGTCTTGATACACAAGACGACCGAGCTGGAGATAGTCCTTTTGTGTACAGCCCGGCCTTTCTTGGCGCCCACTTAGCCAACAAAAGAGCTGGTCATCCACCCGGAAGTATTGAGTACGATTCAGGTCAAATTAAAGCGCACATTTTGGGTATAGACAGTGGAGCCTCTCTTTCTCTCTGGAAGGATGTGGAGGCGAAAAGAAAGTAGGCAAGGTGATAGTCTGCCCAATGTGAAAAGAAGTGACAACTATTGGCAAGAAGGAAGGGCGAGTGCGAAGCACAACCTTGTCCGGATGGACTGACAGAAAAGGAGGCTTACAAGACAGAGCCTGGAGCTCATTCACGCGCCTACCGGAGGTGATGGCAACCAGGAAAGCAGTCTTCAAAGTTAATAAACAAACAGGACAGTTATGAAGAGGCTCAAAAGGAGCGCACATCAAAAAATTAATAACCAGATTCAATCCCACTGCAGCATCACAAACGGAATAGTAGGGACAAGGTGAGTAATGCCTTTGAGAAATCTATTAACAACAGGGGACTAGAAAAGAGAGGGCTGATCAGGAAGCTTGAGAAAGGCAGAGATTGCAGAAAGGTAGCCCTTGATAGTGCCCAGAGAGGAGCCCTGCCGGGCCCAAGAAAGTAGGAACAAAAGGACCTCCGAAAGAGTGACAGAAAGGGGATCCACAGCCTTTGCTGTGCACCATGCCACAAATTTGTTCCACCGGCAGGCGTATACCGATTTAGTGGAGGGACACCAGGCTGCCAGAATGACATCACAGACTTCAGGAGGCAAGTCAAAAGGAATCAACTGTCGCCGCTCAATCTCCACGCATGGAGGTGGAAGCTGGGCAGGTTCGGGTGGAGGACCGTCCCCTGCTGCTGCAACAGAAGATCCTCCCGAAGAGGCAGTCGGATCGGGGGATCCATGCTCATACTGAGTAGCTCGGGATACCAAACTCTTCGAGCCCAGTCAAGTGCCACAAAAATGACTTGGGCCCTGTCGCGCCTGATCTTCTTCAGCACTCTGGGTAGAAGTGGTATAGACGGAAAGGCGTACAATAGACCGCAGCTCCACTCGCAATGAAAAGCGTCACCGAGCGAGTGCTGCCTTGGAAATTCCAACACACAGAACAGCTGACATTGCGTGTTATCTTTGGTGGCGAATAGTTCTAACCAAGGCTCACCCCACTGTCGAAAGAGACCTTGCACCACCTCCGAGTGAAGAAGCCATTCGTGATCCATCAGGCACCGGCGCCTGAGTTCGTCCGCCCTGGCGTTCAAAGAACCTGCCATGTGTTGAACCGTCAAAGAAATGCCTTGATGTTCCAGTCATGTCCAGAGGCCCAGAGCCTCCTGACATAGGGTCCACGGCCCCACCCAACCCTGTTTGTTGCAAACCCACATGGCAGTGGTGTTGTCTGTGAACACCTTCACCACCTTCCTTTTGACAGAGACCTTCAGTGCAAGAAGGATCGCCAAAAGCTCCAGAAGGTTGATATGGAGCTGGGACTCTGCCTGAGACCAAAGGCCCCTGAACTCCTCCTCTCCCATGTGGCCGCCCCATCCCAGGAGGTACGCATCCATCACCACTGTGTGCTCCGGTTGGGGAAGGGAGAGGGATCTGCCGCTGACCCAATGTTGATTCGTGAGCCACCACTGCAATTGTTGTGCAGTGACCTCCGAGATCGGGACGAAGTTGAACAGATTCCCCTGATGCTGCGCCCACTGGAACTTCAGGTCCCACTGCAGCGCCTGCATATGCCATCTGGGATGGTTGATGAGCAGGATGCAGGAGGCCATGAGGCCCAGCAGCCTCAAGGTCGTCCTGACCGAAACCAGGGACAATCGCTGAGAGATCGGAATCATAGCCCAAATGTCCCAGACTCGCTGTTTGGGAGGATAAACCCAAAACTGCGCCGTGTCCAGAACTGATCTGATGAAGAGGAGCTTCTGAGAGGGGATCAGGTGTGACTGCAGCACACTGATGGAGAACCCCAGCAAATGCAGGAGTTTGGCCGTAGTCTGGAGGTGGGAGACGACCGTTTGGGGCAAGCCCGCCTTCAATAACCAGTCGTTGAGATTAGGGAAGACTGAAAGCCCTGATCTGCGCAGATGAGCTGCGACCACCGCCATCAAGTTTGTGAACACCCGAGGGGCGCTTGTAAGGCCAAAGGGGAGCACAGTGAACTGACAGGCTCCTGCCCTACCATGAATCGCAAGTAACGCCAGTGGGCCCGCAGGACGACGATATGAAAATAGGCGTCCTGCAGGTCTAACGCTATCAACCAGTCTTGTGGGTCGAGGGCAGACAAGACCTGAGCAAGTGTGAGCATCTTGAACTTCTCCTTCCGGAGAGAGCGATTGACATTTAGAAGGTCCAAGATAGGACGCAGGCCTTTATTTTTATTTATTTATTTATATTCTTATATAGCGCCTGATTCGATCCCCGGAGGGATATCTCCACCATTGTGCTCCTATTTGATTGACTCAAAACATGATCATGTGCTGATGACAAAATGATTCTTAATTTGCTTCAACATGGGGGGGGGAGAATTCCAAAGAACTGGGCCTTTATAGGAGAGGGCGCGACCTCCTTGTCTGGTTCTTCTAAACCTTGGGACCTGGAGTAACTGGTGAATACTGGAGCGTAAAGTGCGTCCAGGGGTGTATGATACAAACTTTTCTTTCAGGTATTTGGGTCCTTTGCCAAACAGACATTTATGTATTGTACAACATGTCTTGAATTCTATGCGTTGCCTTATTGGCAGCCAATGAAGCTGGTGAGAAAGAGGACGAGAGGGGGTTCTGGGTTGGGCATTAAGGACTAGCCTCGCCGCAGTATTTTGGACCACTTGCAGTTTTTTTCTTTGTTCCTCGTTGGCCGCAATAAGCAGGCCATTGCAGTAGTCCATCCTGCTAATTACTAATGTCTGGACTAGTGTTTTCCTATAGTTATCGGGCAAGAATGGAAAAACACGCCGTAGCAGCCCGATAACGCGGAAGCATGCTCCTGTGACTTGGTTGATGTGTTCTTTAAATAGGAGTGCTTGATCCAGACGTACACCAAGATTTTTAACCACTTGTTTCGGACTAGGAAAGGTCCCAACTCCAAGGGCCACCATTCTGGAGACCAGAGGAGAGTAGCCCCACCGAACAACATGACTTCCGTCTTGGATACATTACACTGGAGGCAATTTAGTGCCATCCAGTCTGACACTGCTCTCATCCCATCTGCAAAAGATTTTTGAATTGCGGGCGTGAGGGTCTGGAAGGAGAATAGGAGTTGGGTGTCATCAGCGTACGACACCGGGGTGAACCCGTATTTTCTATAAGTCCGCCAAGGGGGCCACGTACATGTTAAAAAGCGTGGGGCTTAGGCATGAGCCCTGTGCCACTCCCTTGGTGAGCTCCCTTAAGATGGAATTATGGGAGCCCAACTTGACTCCTTGTAGACGACCCGAAAGAAAGCTTTCCAACCAGGACAGAGCTGTACCTCCTATGCCCACCTCTCTCAAGCGACCGAGAAGTATTTCATGCGACACCGTGTCGAAGGCAGCAGATAAATCTAACAGCACCAGAATCGTTGATCCCCCCCATCCAGTGACATCCTGATGTTATCTGTCACTGAGATGAGGGCCAACTCGGTGCTGTGATTGGGCCTGAATCCGAATTGGGAGTGGTCCAGGCCCTCCGATGTCTCGATGTAATTCGACAAATGGGTGTTCACATGCCTCTCGGTCATTTTGCTAAGGTATGGTAGGAGGGAGATGGGTCGGACGTTAGAGAGGTCCGTCCAGGTAAGTGCTGCATTCTTCCGGATAGGGTTCACCACCGCTTTTTTCCACTCCCCAGGCACGTGTCCTTCCCTGAGAGAATGATTTATTAAATCTTGGATTTGTGGTCCAAGAAGAGTACTCAGGGGGGCCATCATTTTAGCTGGTAGGAAGTCATCGGGGGATCCTGACTTTGTGTGGCTAATTACGAAGGGAAGGTCTGATTCACCGACTGGTGGAAAGGCTCTCAAGGAGGCATTTCCTTGATTTCTTTGTGTAGATGGAGGAAAGGGAGCACTAATACTACTTTGATGGCTGGAAGCCTTCAGAATTTTCTCGTAAATCGAGTTGATTTGATTCTCAAAGAACAGAGAAATGTCGTCACATAGGGATTGGGAAAAGTCGTCGGGGCTGTCACAGGCTGTTGGTTTTACAAATGCTTGTAGTATTTTGTATAGTTCCTTAGAGGAATTACCCGCCTCTGTGAGTTGCTGGATGATGCTGTTCTTCCGCGCCAGCTTTATGTTCTTGTAATAATTGGACTGAGCTTCACGATGTGCTCTACTATTTTCTTCTGTGCGTGCTTTCCTCCATTTTTTTTCTATCCTTCTGCAACTCTGCTTCTCTACTCTCAGTGCCTCGCTGTACCATTTTTCTTGTTTGCTTACAGGGAATTGTTTATGCAGCTTCAGGGGGGCTAATTTATCTATTGCTACGATTATGGATTCATTGAATTTAGCTAGGGCACCCTCCACATCTATTGCTGTAAGGTTAGGTTTTTCCCAGACCCCTTGTAATTCCTCTACCGTTACCCTGTGCCACTGTCGAGGCCATACTGGTTCTTCTTTGGAACCAAGAAGTAGTGGGAGTAACAACCACGACCTACTTCTGGCGTCTGAACGCGCTCAATGGCCCCCTTGGCCAAGAGGGCTGTAACTTTCTGCTGGAGAAGTGTCAAGTGGTCCCCCGACATGCGGTGGTACTGTGGAGGCATGGCTGGAGGGGTAGTCTCGAAGGGGAGTGAGTAGCCTCTTCGGACCAGTTGCAGAACCTACCTGTTCAATGTGATGGTACGCCAGTGGAGGAGGTGATGGCGAATCCTGCCACCCACTGGCGTCTGGTGGGCCTGAAACACTGGACTAGGAAGGTTTGGAGGCAGTGGCTGCAGGGGGGGTGGTGTACTGACCCGCATGCTGGCCCCGTGACCCGCCTCTGCGGGTCCCAGGTCCGCGGCTGCGCTGAGACTGTTGCTGCGCAGGCCTGTGGCTTTGAAACCAACGGGCTTGGGCGCCCCTACTTTGGCCACTAAAGGAGCGAAAGGCAAAGCTAAAGGTGTGGGTGTGACCGGAAGGCCTGAGGACTTGGCCGTAGTCCTTGAGTCCTTAAAAAGTTCCAACGCTCAGTCTGCTTTATCGCCGAACAGGCGAGTGCCATCAAAGGGCATGTCCATCAACGGGTTCTGGACATCCTCAGAAAAGCCAGTCGTCCTAAGCTAGGCGTGACGGCGTAGCGCCAGTGTCGTTGGAACCACCCAGCCCAGCGAGACAGCAGTGTTAAGACCACAACGGATGGTGAACTTGGCTGCGTCTCTTCCCTCAGCAGTAGCTTGGGAAAGTATTGTTCGAGCCTCCACCGGACACGGAGGCAGCATCTGCGCAACAGTATCACACACAGAAAGGGAGTAACGGCCCAAGAGACATGCAGTGTTCACAGACCGCAAGCCTGAACTGGCGGAAGAGAAAATCATCTTCTCAAATTGCTCCGATTTCTTGGATTCCCTGTCCGGATGTACATAAGGGAATGCCCTTGGAGACGCAGAGGCTTGGACAACCAAGCTCTCGGGTGGGGTATTGGGAGAGGAAAACTGGGTCACCCGGGGCCAGGCGATGTTGGGCCACGGGCCGCGTTCTTGTCCACAGAAGCCCCTGTGTTAGGCCTGGACCAGGTGCCCAAAAGAACGTCTGAGAGTGCGTCGTTAAAGGGTGGCAGAGGCTCCGTAGTAGCAGAAGGTGGCCGAAGCACCTCTGTCAGGAGATTAGTCCTGACGGCCACAGTAGGGAGTTCGAGGTGGAGAGCCTCAGCTGCCCTACGCAACACCATAGAATATGATCCACCCTCCTCCATAGCCACGGTAGTTCTGGAGCATAATCCTGGTCACCTGCATCCCCCGGATCCTCAAGCCAGTCCAGGTCTAACTCGCATTGGGCTGCAGTCCTCCATACCCTGTGGAACATATGGAGGTGGGTGGACAAAGGGAAAGAAATTCCCAAACAACGTCGGAATCGGCGTCGGTCTACACCCTTCCTGCACCTGTCCCACTTCGGGGATGGAGCCGGCTGGGTTTGCGGCCGGCACCGGCGATGCCGGTGGAGGTCGCACAGGGCCAACCAGCATGAACAGGGATCCAGGCCTGGATCCACTGGGGTCCCTTGGCGTCGGAGTCATTGACAACGTCGGGGCCGGAGCCGCCAACGGCGAAGAACAGGGACCTCTAGCCGTGCCCGCGTGGCCCGAAGGCGCACCAGCAGCGCTGGTCCAAAGACACGTGCCACAGCTGACAGGAACTCTTGCAGCTGGGCTGGAGTACCCGATTGACCCGGAAAGGGCAAGTAGGCCATCGGTAACTGCGTAGGCTCTGTCGGAGTCGCAGGGGAGGCGCCACCTGTCCCCTTAGCTGTGTTGCGAGACCGACTAGGGAAAGGCGAAGAGCGACGACGCTTCTTCGACTTCTTATGGTTCGCCTTACCTAACTCAGAGTGCGAAGACTTTGAGTGATGGTGATGGCTCATTGCCTTGACCTCCCTCTGGACCGGGATCGTGAATGGCGCGGAACCAACTCCCCGGCCTCTAGCCACTTTCGAGACCGCTCCCACAAAGTTTTCGGAGCAGTGGCCCGTCAGTAGGGGTACGACTCAGAATCGTGGTCACGTCCCAGGCAGTAGAGACACTAATGGCGCGGGTCAGTTTCCGACATCATGGGGGGTCAGGCCGCACAAGACTTAAAACCGGGTATCCTTATGCACCTGTAGATTGATATATACTTGAAAACAGACACAAAAGTCCCAAAAAACTCAGTCAACAAATGGCTGGGGGTACTGCTTTCTCCGGATCTGCGCTAGCTGGTGCAGAAAAAGAAAGAAATTACGTCTGCATGCATAGGCGAGTCTAAGTAGCTCCAGTGACTTCATCTTGGCGACTACGACGCCAGCAACGTATGCGGAGCTGTACGACAATGCCTACCGACGCGCAGGGGTACTGCTGACGAAAAAACTTTCC
This sequence comes from Lissotriton vulgaris, assembly GCF_964263255.1. Lineage (NCBI taxonomy): Eukaryota > Metazoa > Chordata > Amphibia > Caudata > Salamandridae > Lissotriton > Lissotriton vulgaris. Next base: position 989,111,327 of record NC_141689.1, on the reverse strand, counting down.
GGATCCAGTCTGATGCCTGGGGATATTCTAAGCTAAGGAATCTATCACTAACTGGTCTCTTTCAGATATTAGTATTTTTTCTGAAGAGTAATATCTCGATGTTACCAGAGTTTTATCTCAGGCAGTTTTCTGCCATCCAAATTCCGATCTTTTCCCTACAGAGCCCGAATTTTGAAGGTTGTGTTTCCAGCGAGTGACACAACAATTTGCGTGTGGTCTGCATAGGAGACCACAGAGAAAGACCAAATGTCTCAATAAGCTTTACCAGCAGGGCAATGTAGAGATTAAATAGAGCAGGGCTCAGAGATGCTCCTTGAGGGACTCCACAGGGAGAGATCCAAAAGGCGGATGAGAAATCTTTTAAGGTCATGTATTGTTCTCTATCAACTAGGAATGGTGATAGTAGGGAGAGGGTTTAGTCTCTAATGACAGTCTTAAATGTAGCATCATTTCTTGGTTGACAGTATCAAATTCCACCGAGAAATCCAATAGTATTAATGCTGCTTTTCTGCTCTGTCTACTATAGATCTGATGCTTTGTGCAGCAATTATAATAGCGGATTCGGTGCTGTGTTGGCTCGGGAACACAATCAGTAAGTTGTTTTCCTTTCTGTAAGCAGATAATTGCTGAGTAAGGGGTTTGTCTAATATTTTGGCTGGTAGAGGTAGTCGTGCTATTGGTCGATAGTTTGTGGGATCGGATGTTGGGAGATTTGTCTTCTTTATGAGGGGGAGTATTGCTGCTTTTTTCTAGAGTTTGGGAAAGGAACCCGATTTTATAATTTCATTGAAAATGTATGTGAGCCTTCCAGCGATTGTCTCAGTAACAAGGTGTAGCACTTTTGGTGGACACGGGTCTTCTAGAGAATCTGATTTTGTGTTAGCATGGAGGATCCTAACTTGCTCTTGGGTTACGGGTGAGAAGTTAGCAAAACCACATTCAGTGATGGTTTCTAGGTGGGGCTTTTGATCATTAGATAATGTGGGAATGCTCATGGTAAAAGTGGCAAAGACATTAAGTACTTTTTCTTGAAAAGTCTTTGCCAGCTCATTACAAAAGAGTTGACTTGACGTTGCTTGGTTTGTTTTAGGTTGTGTTTGATAATGCTTTAACCGTTTTAAACAGGTCCTTAGTGGAGTTTTTGACAGTTCATTTTTTTCTGCGAAATAGGCAGATTTATTTGGAAAAATCATTTGCAATTACTGAGCACTTGCTTATATTTGACTTTATCTTTGTCATTATAATAAGTTCTCCATTTCTGTTCTAGCTTGCAGCAGACATTTTTTTGTTAACGCTGGGGGAGTACCATGGTTCAGAGGGGTTTTTACATTGTCCAGTGGAGATGGCCAATGGGACTAGTATATTTATAGCTTTACTTAGCCAGGCCTGATAATTTGTTGCCATTTTCTTCAGTTCTGTTACTTGTATAGGGGCAGATAAAGACAGGGCATTTGCTAGACTGGCTGGATTTATTTTCTGCCAGAAACAGCTCTTTGATAGTTAAAATCACCTAAGATTATTAAATTTGTTGTTTCGAAATGAAGTTCTAAAAGAGGGCTTAGTGCTTCTAAGAAGCAAGATTTTATGACGGGAGATTGGTACAAAAGTATTCCATTGAAGTTGTTTTTTGTATCGAGGGTTATTTTAGAAAACAAGAGCTTCGCATTCAGGGTTATACGGAAGTGGTAGATAGTTAATTGTGATGGTATTCCTAGAAATAATGGAGATTCCGCCTCCTCTGAGGTTAATGCGGTCATGTGTAGTTGTTTATTAACCGTGGAGGAGTGGCTATGAGGCCTGAGGAACCATTTGCAAAAGTTTCAGTTATAAACAGTATGTCTAAGTTGTGCTACTTTTTAGGTCTTTCATTTCAAGACTGTTTTTCACTAAGGATCTAGCAATGAATGCTGTCACCTTTCCCCATTTTTGTAGCAGTCAGCTGTGGTAAATTGCAGTCTTTTAAGTGCGGCTTTGAAGCAAAGAGATATGTTGGACACATTGTGATAGCTCTCACCTTCATTGATGGATATAGGTAGATGCAGGTCTTATGTTTTGAGGCTTGTTGCTTTGACATTAGCTCCTCTTTAGAGTAGGTTTTCTTATCAGTGTTTTTGGCTGTGAAACGGGCAAGGGGGCTGGTGCTGGTCGCAGTCTGGTGGGCACTAGACTGCTAACCACCTGAATGACATTGTGGGAGCGTAAGTGAGTAGCTTTATCTGATTTCCTGCGCACAATCAGGAAAGCCTGCGGCGGACCAATATATTACTGGAAGGTATCTAGGTTTCCCTTTTTAAAAAATATAAGCTTTCCTCCTAAGTTAAAATAAGCATGATAAATGTCTATGTAGTGCAAGTCAGGGTTTCTAAAAACAAATAAAAGCAGTGAGAGTAGCCCAAATGGTCACAAAGCCTACATGGCTTGAGTGGAGCATAGAAAGCTGGCAATGTAATGGATTGTCTTATGTGAAAAGGAGTGAATACCTACAGTAGGAATGCCGATTTTGTCCAGAAGACAATTTTGTCCGGTAAGAATGAAGGGTATGGCAGCTGTACAATCAAAGCCTGAAGTTTGTTTACTGGCCTGACAGATGTTGTGGTGATGAGAAACATCGTCTTGATGGTCAGTACACCGAGATGACAGCTGTGCATTGCTTCAAAGAAAGTGCACATCTGGTAAGTGATTACCAAACTGAGGTGCCATTGAGGCATCATAAAAAGGTGTTGGCAGGAACAAGTGGATCAGCCCTTTTAAGAAACGCATCACAATAGGTATACAAAGGGATGGCTGATTTTGCAAACGTAGGAAGAGTGAAATGTCAAAAGACAACTCTAAAATGTTGCCACAGCAAGGCTCGCTGGGCTAATGAGAGACAAAACAAGAGAACATTGGACAACTTTGTGTTCAAGGGCTGGATGTTATGGCAGTAACACTTAAGCACAAATGTTTCCCAGCATTCTGCATAAACAGTTTTGGTAGATGGATATGTGGCTACCAAAATGTCACCAAGCACTTCGGGAAAAAGATTGAAAGCCATCAACTGTCGCCATTGTTGCAGGGATTCTGCTCAGGAACAGAACTATACTTGGGACCATATAACATCAGTATGTCGGTCTCAGTCACCATACCACCTCAGTACCCATGAGCCCGAGTCCGACTAGCTATAGTATCTTACTTGCCCTCCTAACCATATCCAGAGGGACAAGTGAATTGAAACCACAATACACAACACTACCGACCTTCTCAGGGATCGCGGTAACAGGACACCCCCTTTCGCTCAGAGTTTTATTTGTCCACAATAAGATATAACAGAGACATGAAAAAAGTTTGAAATGTTTATTTAAACTATTGTGCTCTAAAATGCAGTATTCGTGCCACAATTGGGAAACAAATGCCTAACTAAAATACAGTCAGCATAGTCAGTAAACCAATTAATATGAAAAGCCCTGTCATATTATGAGGAAGAGTAGCCTAACCCCGCTACCTTTCTACAGAAGCACAATGATTATACAACAAAGATCTCTGGGATTCGTAGGGGACCCTGTACCTTGGCATACACATGTGGACGCTCTAGTTCTCAGATAAAGCTGTGATCTTATCTCAGGAAATCTCTCTCTCTCTTTGTGTTACATTACTGTGCACACCTATGACAAGTGGTACACGCTCATAAACAGCTGCATTCTTGAGTTGTGTCTAGGTGCTAGTGCCTGACCAGAACAAAATAACAAGGATATTGTTGTTTGACCTTGTCTCCTGTGTTAAGACGCAATACCAGGAAAGAACAGTATGCAAAAACAACTGCAAGTTCTGTATGAAAGTACAATGTGGCAGAAAAATAAGTGCGTTTATATAGTAACATGCTCAAAGCAAATGAGGTCTATCGTGTACAGTTAGACTAACCTAGGGAAAACTACAATGGGCCATGCACTGAACAGATGACACCATTCAATCTCCATGCATGGAAGTATTACAGGAACAGGTGCAGGATCCAGCCCTGCTGCTGCGACACAAAGTCCTCCCAAAGGGGAAGCCAGATCGGAGGAGGAAGGGCAGGAGTTCCAGAACCCACACTCTCCCCACCCAGTTCTGTGTCACTAAGATGGCCTGGCCCCAGTCTTTCTTCATCTCTTTCAAGACTCTGGTAGGAGAGGTTGGGGTGGAAATGTGTACAGGAGTCTCAAGTCTCAGGTCAGGCGAAAGGCATCTCCGAAAGAGAACCGCCTAGGGAACTCCAATGCACCAAATGTTTAACACTGCATGTTCTCTGTGGTGGTGTACAGATGAAGCCAAATATCTTTCCAGTGTTGGAAGATGCCCTGGGCCACCTCCAACTGCAAATGTAATTTGTGATCCTCAGTGCACCGTTGGTTGAGTTCGTCCACCCTGACATTTAGGATCCCACCAGGTATTGGCATCCAGGGAGATGCCCTGACTGTTTAGCCATTTCCAAAGAAATAGAGCCCCCTGGCACAGGACCCATGACCTCATGGCACTCTGTTTGTTACAGTATCATATGGCGTCTTGTTGTTTGTGAGCATCGTGTTCCCCATTGATGGTCAAGAGGAAGACCTTCAGGGCCAAGTGAAATGCTGACAACTCAAGTAAGTTGATATGGAGCCTTATCTCCGCCACAGAGCAGAGTCCTGATTTCCACCTCATATAGATGACCTCCCCAATGAGGGATCCGTCATGAGTCTCTGATGGAGAAGGGTGAGCAACCGCCCGTGCAGGTCTTACACAGTCTACGTGGACATGACATCTGGATGGATTCTGGCAGGTATCCTTGGAGGTGAGCCCACTCAGACTTGAGATCACACTACAGAGCCCACATGTGCCACCTGGCATAGTCCACAAGCACCTGGCCAAGATGCCTCCCGCAGCCTCAGAGTCACTCTCACTGAGACCCAGGTCCAAGGTTGAAACTTCAGGATCATAGCCCGAATGTCCTAGGCTCAATATGGTGGAGGAAAGGCTCGGAAATGCACCGCATCCAGAAAGGTTAAGGTGAAGGAGAGCCTTTGTGAAGGAGTACGGTATGATTGCGGCAAATTGATGAAGAACCCAACAATGTCAGCAGATTGGCCGTCATATGGAGGTGGCTTACAAATGTTTGAGGCGAACCAGTTTTCAGCAGCAAGTCATGGAGGTATGGGGGTGGGGGGAACTGGCATTCTCAACTTTTGTAGATGGACTGCAACAACCACTGTCACCTTCGTGAACACCTGAGGTGCACTTGTGAGGCCAAAGGGGAGCACAAACAATTGGAAGTGTTCTTGGCCTATCTAAAACCACAGGTAGCGTCTGCGGAATTGCAGAACAGAAATGTGAAATTAGGTGTCCAGCAAATCCAATGCCACCTTCCAGTCTCCTGGGTCAAGGGAAAACACAAATTGTGCCAGAGTGAGGATTGTAATCTTGTCTTTCCGGAGGAAGACATTGAAAGGATGAAGATTGAGGATGGGGCGTAGACCTGCGTCCTTTTCTGCACCAGGAATAACAGCTAGCCCCAATCTCTGGTGCCTGCACCCTTTCTATTACTCCCTTGGCCAAGAGAACCTGAACTTCTCCGCACAGTATGGAAAAGTGTCCTTCAGGAAGTGGGGTGGGGCAACAGTACAAGATGATAGGGAGTAACCGCGTTCCATGATTTGGAGCACCCATAGTCGGATGTGATGCTCCGCCACCCAGAAGAGTAAAAGAGGATATGTCCTCCCAATGGATGATTTTGAGCTGCCAAGGGCAAGTTAAATCAGTTTTGCTGAAACTGAGGGAGAGACGGATGGATCATAGGTATAGCATTGCCACTGGAGGCCTGGACACAGTTGGCCTGATCCCCGACCTCCATCCCAAAATAACTGAGAGGTCTGCAGTTTCTGAGGCTGGTACTGGCCCTGCCTATGCTGGTCTGCCCTTCAGAAGCCTCAAAAGGGGCTACATTTTAGGGAGGTCTGCAGAACCGATGGGGCCAGGCCTAAAGAGCAGGCAGTGGATTTGCCTAAATAGAATATTTCTAAGGCCAGGCTTTCTTCGCTTCAAACAGACTAGAGCCCTCATAGCAAATGTTCAGTAAGGCCTGTTAAACATCGTTCGAGAAATCCGTAGAGCAAATCCAGGTGTGGCCCAAAGCATCAGGCTGGTTCCGGCTGCCTTACTCAGACAGTTGGTCGTATCCAGGCCTGAATGAGTGGAATACTTCGCCTATTCAGAACATTTCTCTGAGAGGTTCTGTAGAGGTGGGAGAATGTAATCTGGCAGAGCTGGCAAGATATGCGCCACTGTGTCCCACAATGCATTTGAGTACTTGTCCAGGAGGCAAGCTGTATTGATAGACCACAGAGCTCTCCTACGTCGGTCCTGGAGGGCCGTATCCATGCCAGATTTTTAGCTTAGCCTTATTTAGATAAATGCAGTTATCTTAAAAATCTGGAATGGATCCAGCATTCCAGAACCGACTTTGGAGAATCTTGCTCTATCCAATGGTATTGTTGGGAAGACATTTGGGTTGAGGTGACTTGTGAACGTCTGCACCATCAACCTCTTCAGAGTAGGATTTTGGAGAAGAAAATCTGGATTTGCAGCAGTGGGCCTCTGCTGTCAAGATACTTGTTTTTCCCAAGTATCCATCAAACATTTGTGAGCGATTCATTAAAGGGCAGAAGAGGTTCCTGACTTGTTTGCCCACGGTTAAGCACCTCTGTCAAGATATTTGTTTTTATCCTCTGCATTAGGCAGGGTGAGGTCCAACACTTTTGTCGTTCTTCTTATGGCTGTTGCAAAGGAAGGAGATTTCCCTATCGCCATAGTTGGGTTCAGGCAGGATTGAACAATATCTAATGACATTCCTCCCACTGGTATCCTACATGTACAAGAAAAGGTTCCCATCAAAAGGGGTTCGTCATCACCACATCAACCTGTTGGTCCGAGTAAGAGTATAGGTGAGAATGCTGTAACATTGTAGGAGGAGTTGTCCGACCATCAGAGTACAATAAAGCCATCAGCTCTATGACCAGTGTCAATGATGTCGGAGCCGGTGTTGAAACCCAGGGTTGCAGTCTCAGGGCCTAAGGTGGTATCAGGCGTGGTGCTGGTACTGGAGTAGTTGGAGCCGGCCTTTAAGTGAGAGCGAGTGGTGCAGTCAGGGACAAATCTGCTGACAGTAATCCAATTGGAGGCCACGGCGGATTATCCAGTGCTTTACCAAAGATGTGATCTTAGGCCTGCTGGAGATCACTGCGCTGTTAATGCCTCATCTAGAGCTGGGGAAGTTGGAGCACATCAGGACAAGTATTGGGATTGGGTTTCAAAAAGGGGACCAACTCTGTGGCCTGGTGGTGCTCAGTACATCACTCAATGTCAAGTGGTGGGAGTGGTGGGACACGGAAGAACCGTGTGTTAACCTCTGGTGTGTTTACTTTTCTTAGACTTACCTTAACTGCGAGTCTTCGACAATGATCTCGCAAATTTGGCCTTGGGAATGCGGCAGTACCCTCTACTTCGATCAAAAGTAGGCCTCCTTCGACTTTTTTTTTCTCAATATTTTTTTACTAGCTTTTTCAACAAAACATCTATTAAGATCAACATCAATGAGGTACAGTGGCTCCAGCAGCATTAACGGCCACAAAACAGTGTTCGGCCCATAATCCTTACCGCTAATAAAGGGACAACCATACGAATTTTGTACGATACATCAATACACATACTCAAGCATGGAATGTACGGCAGAGGCATGATACAGTACGGATTAATAATCAAAGAGTCCTTCTGCAACAATGAAGCATCCCAAAAAAAAAATTACATTCAAACATCACCACCCCTTCCAACCCACCCCGTCCCCGGTGCGTCCCGTGCTACATCACTTATAAGAAATAAAAGGCTGTGCGGCTCATGGGTCAGCTATGTATAACGGCAGTATATTAGGGACAGTGCAGATCATCATTCCCCCAGGCAAGAACCCTATAGCCAGCACAATGCCCTCAGTGAACTGATCAGCCCATACCGAACCTTAAGGTGATCCCACTGGTGTTCCCATTGCCGTATTGGTACTCTAGTCCCTCTCCAGTGCTTGCAATGAGACCTCTAATGCTTCCTAGGCCCTCGTAGTCCTCATGGCTTTATCTCCCTGTGTTCGACTGGCCAACTGAAATCTAAGGGTGCTTTCGCAGGCTGCCCATTTAATCAATTCCATTTTCCATCTCAATACACTGGGGCCCCGTGCGGCCTTCCCATGCCCTGTGATATCTCTCTTGGCCAGCAATAATCCCAAATCCCAAAACTTGCTTGTTACCTTTGTTTTAAGCGTGTGGGGAAACCAGTGAAGTAAGCAAGTACCAATGTCAGGTGTAATCTGCCGCTCTGTGATTGCACATAGCAGCGCTACAACGTCCTCCAAATAGGTCCCTAATTAAGGACAGTCCCACATCATATGCTTAAATTTCGCCCCTTCTAAGTTACGACGTGGGCACTTCGCAGTGTCTGTGTTAAAATATTTGTTGATCCTGGCAGGAGTGAGATACGCTCTTTGCATTATAAAGAAGTGGACCAGTTGGAAACTGACGTTTCAAGAGCTTTCCCACGCCCTCTTAACAATCTGGATCCATGGTTTCTCATTACCTAGGTCCCATTCCCACTTCTGTTGCAGCTCCCTCAGTGGTAGCAGTCCCTCCCCAGTTATAGGCCTGTATAGGCACGTAACTGCCTTAAAGGTTCCTGCCGCCATCACTACATACTGGCACGCCATGGACGTCTGCGGCTCCGATAGCCCTTCCCGCAACGGCGCTGTATGGCCGAAACGAGGGCCGGGTAAAGCAAGAAGTGTCCACGAGGGAGATCATACCTATCTTGGAATGCTTGAAATGGAAGGAGGACACCATCTTCATACAAATCCCCCAAAACCTGTAACCCCATAGTTTCCCAGTCAGTCAATGCAGACCAATCCCCTGTGTGGAAGGACTGTGCTCATTGCTATAGGTATCTCCGGGGCGTATGGCCGGTTGATCTTGGCTCTGGGCTGGCTCCGGTTCCAGCACAATTGCAATGTCCGAGCCTAACCAGAAAGTGTCCAGAGTCTCATGGACTGTCGGAGAATAATAGAAGAGAGTACCGATCTCTGTATTCCAGTAATATCCCAATTATCGGGACCCCGAAATTCCAATGCCACTGCCTGGGTGAGCCACGGGAGTTGAGCTGCTAAAGTAACATGTCTTAAAATCAGGGACCGCTAATCCAACGTCAATTTTCGGGCGCATTAGTGTTTGCCAGACGCCCAAATAAAACCCATGATCTAAGACTGAAGCTGTTTCAATAGCAACTCCAGGACCCAGATTGGGAGGGTTTGAAAATAATACAGCAATCAAGGGAGCGCCAACCTTTTCAGCAGTGCCACTCTTCCAGCTATCGAAAGGGGGAGCGTGCTCCAGAATGCCAAGTAGCCCCGGAGACTTCAAATAGCCCTGCCCACGTTACCCTCTAGTATATCAGCAGGTGTGTGATAAATGTTAGTGACAAGATAGGTCAAGCACCGATATTCCCATTTAACCCCGTTAGTATAGGACCGACCGTCGTTCACCGACTTCACTGGGAAAAGACACGTCTTAGCCCAATTCACTCCGAGGCCCGAAGCCTCCCAAAATCGCAAAGTAGAACCCTCACCCCCTCCAGTGCCTCTGCTGTATCAGCCAGGAACTTAAGTAAGTCATCTGCATAGAGCGATATATAATGCTCAACCCCATACACATCAAGACCAGTGCATCTCCGACCAAATTTAGTCTGCGTTGCTAACGGCTCTATGGCCAGCACAAACAATAAGGGGGAGAGTGGGCACCCCTGTCAGATCCCGCAACCCATGTTCCAGGAGGAGGAGATCAGAGCCCCCGTCCGCACCCAGGCCGTAGCTTTTTTATGCAATAGTCCCGTCCACGTCACAAAGGCATCACCAAGTCCGAACCGACATATAACGTAATACATGTATGGCCACTCCAGGCTATCAAAAGCCTTCTCAATGTCAACAGATAAAATGGCGGCGTACTCTGGGGAATAAGTGTCCGCCTCCATGGCGCGTAGGAGGCACCTGGCATTAATGGCGGTGATCCGGGTTGGGATAAAACCCGCATGGTCACGATGCACCAGCTGCACCATGTGTGGAAGCAGGCCCGACGCAAGTATACTACTCAATATTTTGTAATCCGTTGTGAGCATAGACAGGGGACGATATGCTGTTTGATCATTAGGAGGCTTTCCAGGTTTCAATAACGGAATATTGACGGCCTCACGGGTAGAAGACGGCAATATTCCCGCATTGTGAGCCTCATTAAAAACAGCCATTAATGTAGGGGCTGATAGATCTATATAAGTGGTATAAAATTCTATCGGTAGCCCGTCCGTTCCAGGAGTTTTATTACGGGTCATGCGCTTGATTGCGCCCCGAATTTCCCCCAGTGTTATTGCCTGACCCAATAGGTCCGCCTGTGTCTTATCCAGTTGCGGTAATCCTGTGTCTGTTAAGAATTTCCCTATGGCGTCCTCATCTATTCTTATCACGCTCCTATACAACCCCGCATTATATTCCCAAAACTGGTCGTTAAGTTCCTGCTGGGTGTAAATCGGATCTCCAGACGGGCCATCCAGTTCCAGTATAATTGTTCCTCGACGGGCAGGATTAGTTAGCCAGGCTAGCAATGTGCCCGCCTTATCACCTTCCGCATGTGCCAGTGTCAGATATTTCTAATGATCAACGCAGTACAGTCTTTCGACTTGCACCGCTATTTCCTCTCTAGCGTCAGTTACCTCCGTTTGTCCAGCAGGGTTCTCGGGCCAGGATCTTTCCGCCGTTCTAAAGCGCTATTCCGCTGAGTCTATATCCTGCAGCAGATTCTTCCGCACCCCAACCATCTTAGCTATACAGAGTCCCCGCACTACCACCTTAAACGCATCCCATTCTACTGCCGTCGACAAAGCCGTACTCTCGTTTTCAATAAAGTACTGGATGATTCCTGCCTCACCTCTGCTCGAAAGACTTGGTCCTCTAGGGCCTCTGGATGCAGCTTCCAAGTTGGGATTGCCGGGCGGTCCTGAGACCAACAAAGGCGCAGCAGCAAGGGATTATGATCTGACAATGTCCTAGCAAGATATTCGCTGTGGTCAACCATGGCATGCAAGTCTGAGGAACATAAAAATGCGTCTAAGCGCATGTGCAGATCATGCAGCGCAGAGAAGAATGAATAATCACGGTCCCCCAGGTGTTGCACCCGCCAAGTATCCACCAACCCCCATCTAGTCTGCCAATTTCACCTGGCCTTGGAGATCCTATGAACGGGCACCTCTGGGAGCGGGGGATGTGAGCGATACAAACATACGTCATAAATAGAATTAAAATCCCCTCCTATAATCACGGGACCAGTCAAATAAGGGGCCAGCTTCCCAGACAGATGATTAAAAAAAGCCGGCTGCTCCATGTTGGGCACATATATGCTGCACAAAACCACCTCCCTCCCATTAAGACGGCCCGCAACCAGCACAAATCTCCCCTCTGGGTCTACTAATTGCTGTGTGAGTTGAAAAGGGACCCCCACTCTGATCCAAATCAATGTCCCCCGCACAAAAGCCGAATAAGTTGTGCAGTAGATCCACCCTCGCCATCTGCGTTGCAGGGCTGAGCCTTCAGTGCGAGTAATATGTGTTTCTTGGAAGAAAGCAATTTGGACCCCTCTAAGTACCAAATAAGTATGCACTTTATGGCGGCGTGTCATCATGCGTATACCTCTAACATGCCAGGAAATGCACTTCAGTTCAAGTAAGCACCCCATGGTACATTCGTAAACACACACTCACACATCCTGAGTAGACGCACTGAGAACCCCAACTACCCCTAAACAATCCTACCAACCTCCCCAACACCCCCACCCCCCCACAACAGGTACTAAAACGCTAGTTTCGATCCAAACTAGAAACTAACTATATCCTCCAGTAGCTACAGAGGATCAAACAATATAGAGGGCAGACTCGAGCCAAAGAAAAAGGATCAGCGGTACAGGGCTCACAGTTTGCCATACCCCAATCATCAAGCGAGCCTCCCAACTTGGGGCACACGACTCAGAGAGCCGTCGCATCCTGCCACCCAAACAATGATATAGCTCTGACACCAATTCCTTACCTCCTGATCAGCCATACAACCAATATCTAGAAAGGGTACGAAATAGAGGGGCATTCACCCACCAATGTGGTCCACAACAGAGGGAAGCAATAGGGAACACATTCAAACTATCTCATCAGCTGTCCCTGGTGTCACATGAGACATTACAACACTGTCAGTTCCAGTCCCATCAGTGTCTGTATCCAGCAGTCCCTTCTCCGATTCTGTGTCCGCCGCAGATGGGGGCAGCCGTTCCTGGAATAGGTCCGATACAGCCTGAAAAGTGGCCGTCCTCTCCAGCTCCGTCTGAGATGCTGATGGACCCTTCAAGCCAGTGCGGCGCTGCCGCACTCGCTTCGATCTGCTAGGCCGTGGATCTTCGACTGTCGATTTCGGGCAGCGCCCCGCCTCTCCAGTACTAGCCCGATAAGATTCCAGCCAATCCCATGCTCCCCCCGGGGTCTCATCCAGGACTATTCTTAGGCGTTCGGGAACATCAATGAATACTGCAATCCTTCTTCGCGTAGCGCCTTCTTCACCGCCAAGAAAGAGGCCCGGCGGCGCTGTACTTCAAGGGTATAATCTGAAAACAAGGACACCTTGCTATTTTCCACTTTGTAGGGGCCTGAAGAGCGAGCCTTTTGCAATAAGAAATCGCTGTCCTTATAATAAAGCTGTCGCACTACGACAGGTCTAGGAGGCCTGCCGGTGCCAGCAGGCGAGCAGGAACTCTATGCGCTCGCTCTAAGGTGTAAAATTGAGTCAGGCCCTCCGGTGCCACCTCCATCCGTAGCCAGTCTTCCAGATACCAAATCATGTAAGTTCCTTACACACCTTCCGACAATCCTACCACCCGTATGTTTCTGCGATTGCGGCCTTCCGCATTCTCTGCCCTCCACTCTAACGTTTGGAGCCTATGCGTGATATCCCCCACCTGGGCCGCCAGCGCCATCTGGGCCAGTTCCAGGACCTCCAAAGTCCCTTCTGTTTTCTTTACACGGTCAGCCAACTTGGAATGCTCCGCTCTCAGAAACGCCAGCCTCGTCGCCATCTTTACATTATCCTGATGAAGGGCATCCCTTGTGTCCGTTATGGCCTTCAAGATTTGGTCCACCTGTTGCTGCAGCATAGGATTGGGATGCTGTTCAGGTAAACCTTGCTTCCCACTGCTCGACGGCAAGTCCTCAGTCTCCGGGGGGCATCCTCCCTGCTTTCCCCCTGTTTCCCCATGATCTCGGGACCACAGGGAGTCAAGCCAGTTCCCACGCCCACTCAGGGCCGTCCCACACTTCGAGCGTGTGTCTGTGGAGCGCAGACACCTGGCCTCGCAAGGTCTGCAACGGGGGGCTCACCAATGAGCAATGGGCAAATGGCCACCCAGTCTCCGGCCCAACAGAGGCCTCCTACCATCCGAGTAATGTTGCAGCCGCCAGGGCTCTTACAGTTGGGCCGAAGGATCTCCACAGGGCTCCCACAGCTACCTCTGCGTATGTTAGGTGCACCTCCAGCTCGTACCTGTGAGGAACAGGCCAGTTCACTGCTTCCCCCATCCACAAGGCATTCCTCTGTACGTTAAGCCATGTGCGATGCAGCCCGACGTTGCCCAATGAGATCGTGCTAAGTAGAGACCCCTGACCTGGCACGCATAAAATGGCGGCGGGTGTCGCCCAGTTCAATAAGGCAAAGGACGTCCATCAGCCCCCCCAAGATAGGGACCGCTTGAATACCAGCTCCCCATCAGGCTGTCCGGGGGGGGAACACCAAGAAATTCCAGTACTCACACCAGTCCCCTTGTGGTATGGCAATGCATCACCCCAGGCAGTGGGACCTCAGCAGCAGTCCAGCAACCTCTGCACTCTCCAGAACTTCAGAGATGCAGGCAGGTTGTCACTTTCCCTCCGAGCCCCAGCACCAGTATAAGCACAGGGCCATCAGTTCTGCAAATGTCCCCGCAATTGCCAGCACACCGCGATCAGCGCCATCTTGTCAGGTTCAGGCCGGTCTCACAGCTTCTCACGCTCTACCGGCTCGATACCAGCTCACCCCTATGCCGCAGTCCCCGCTCCCCTCAATTCCCACAAGTCACTTAGGGCGCCAGGCTCGGAGGCAGGGCGCCAGGCTCGGAGGCAGATCGGCCCGTCTGCTCTCGGTAAGTTCGGATTTCACCCTGATCTCACCGTAGCTGACCTAAAATGGCAGTCAGCGCTACGGAGACCAATCCAGCCAGGGATAGACCGCAATCCTCCGTTATGTGGGCCGCAGCAAAGTCTGTGCTCTGTCCAATTCACAAGGAGGGAGTACCAATGCCCACCAGTTGTTTCTTCTTTCTCTTCTCCACGCAGCAATATGGTGGTGCGCAGCCCCATTCAGCGATCCCCCACTAGCAGGGGCGATCCTGTGTCCTCCGTTGACTCGGCTCCCCTCGGGATCCCAAATATCGCGAGCAGGCGATATCGATCCCGCAGGGGCTGCAGAACCGCGATGCAACAAATCCAGCAGGGCACTATCGCCGTCCCAGACTCCAAAGAACAGCGAACGTCGCCATCTTGACAAAGTCGAGCCGACCCAGTCTTCTCACTCGGCCGTTACCATTCGGATCCTGTCTGAGCGGTGTCAGTACACAGCTGGTGGGCGCCAGGACCCTTGGAGGCCAGAACCGGATGCTCGGTAGCGGTGCAACAGCTCCCTACTCAGGGCAATTCATGGGGTCGGCGAGAAGCTCCGAGCTCACGTGACCGTCTCCATCAGCTCCGTAGCCACGCCACGCCTCCTTCGACTTCTATTGTAATTCTGCAAGGGCAAGTTTGGCTTTGCGGTCAACATTTTTGTTCATCTTAGTGCAGCAGTCGCACAGTCATGGAGGTACCAGAGACAGACATCGTAGGAATCTGTCATCGACATTTGACGGTTGCAGTCAATACATGGTTTAAAACCTGTCATTTTAGTGGGGGGCATAATGCACACTGGGTAAAAATTTGGACAGGAAAAAAAAATCTGTCAACATTGACTGGATTTGAGGAGCTCTCGATCTTAGTCAGAAGGAGAGGAAAGAAAGGAAACTACTTCTGTGCATCACATTTGGGGCAGTATAGATCTCAAACAGAGCCACACAGGCCAGGGGAAATTGACAAGATAAGGAAACTGTTGTTAGAAGTTTCTATCTGAAAGTATATGTTCTCAGAATCCGTCGACTTCAGACATAGTTTAGTCCGCAAGGGATGCATCCTTTCTATTTTGCTCCAGTACCATCCTCCTATAAGAGTTTCTTCTTTGTGCAGGGGTTTAAAATTGGAAGTGGAGTGTTTTCTTGATCAAAAGCTGCCACATCACTCCTCCATCCATGGCACAGAATTTGTAAGAGAATACCACTGCCTGGTGTTACCCTCTCACACAAGAATTTTCAAAAGATGGCAAAATCAAGTTTAGTTTTGCTAAATATATCTCCAGGGCCTTAGCCTGAACACCTAACTGCCACTTTCAACTAGTTTAGCATTCCAAAACTGCAAAAGGGAGCCCCTGGTATGACTTGGGCTAAATGTCTGTCTGTCCTTTTTGTTCCTGTGTGAAAGGCGAGCCAGAGGTTTGTGAGTGCACTGACAAATTATCAGCCTATGCAGATTTCTACCCCACAATCTTCCCCTACCAGGAGAAGGCTTAGTCACATGCAAATGATCTACCTGATGACCATCTGCCAGGAACCTTCAATTGGCTCTAACCTGTATGTGGATGGCACAACAGGAGTGATGAATATATTCTCCTTTACTGTCCTGGAAGTACCCAGATATCCCTGTTACTCAGGGTTTGCCCATGGGGTGAAAGGGGTTAGGCATAGAGCATGAGAATCATTTGACTATTGTTATGGCCACATACAGTTAAACTGTTTTCCTCTGTACTTTTTTCTTCTCTAGTGGGACTTATGAGGTTCTTAGCCCTGTCTGAAAAATAGTGGTGCAATTTCCTTAATAGACTATTTCAAATTATTAATCTTTTGTTTCTCTTTTTCCATGGTCATTAGATTCCAATGTACTAACAAACATTTTACTCACTGCACATAAACATTTTCTCTTGATCACAAACGTTTTTTAAACGATTTTTTCTCCTAATGAGAAATTCTTATCAAGGATCATTACTCCATTATCTTCTTAACAGAGTTGCTGGAATACTAGTTCAGTTTCTAAGATACACAAGTTCATAATGTCAATACGTCTTAAGTATATGCCCCACCTTAATGTACTGGGATCTTTATTCAAATTGAAATCTAAGTGCGCAATAAGTAACAGTGTAAAGTCTGAGATTATTTGCCAGCTTTGCTACTTATTTCCGGACCCTACGAATTCTTTATTTCATAAATGATGATACCCCGCTGGATCAAGGCGTTGATGCATTGCCCTGGTGGTGTCATTCAGCTCCCAGTGAGACTCAAATATGGAGTTCCGCGCCCTACTCCGCATTGCTGAACACGCAAGTCTGTCTCTATTCTCAAAAGTTCTTCCTTAACAAGGCGCACTTGATTTATTGGAAGCGTTTGTACCTTTGCCATCTAAGATGGCGGCTGAGATTTTCAAATTTCACACGAATATCCTTCTTTCTTCTCACAGGAAAGCATCTCACGGGGTTAAACTTACACGCTCTGAAGCTGGGAAGCATTTGCACCTGAGAAGTGGGAGCTCCATGGCTGAATTTACTTTTTTCAGCCATGGGATCTGATCCTCAAGGTTGATATAAACTTATACATGAAACAACAGAAGGCCATAAGTACTTGATTGTACATGGTGCAACAGCATGACGGCCTGTGTGGTATCCTAGGTGCATGACAATAGCAGAGTAATTAACTTGGCCCAACCCTGTAGTCGAAAACAAGAATCCCATTTAAGGGCTGGCTTAGAAAAATTCTTCGAAATCGAAAGTACAGGAAATATGGCAAAATGAATATAGTACTAAAGTAAATTTTGAACATAGTGAACATGACTTTAAACATCTCTCTATGTTGAGTCAATGCCAAGGGTGTGACTACAGTAAAGCACCTATGTACTCAAGGTCCCATCTGCAACAGGTTACCAGTCCACAGATACTGTGCGGACTCAGATAGTAGTCGTACTAGCTCCGCCTGCACACACACTGTAACCAGCACAGAGCCTTTTAGTCTTATTTGAAAAGACAGGCACTGGTGGTTGGCACTCAAGTACATGTTAGCAGATGCGTACAGTGAGTGAGACTCAAATAAGGAGGCTCAATCAGAGAAGATATTGAACGGCCACTTGTCCAAGCCTGGGGAAGGTTGGAAAATGGCCCGGAAGTTGAGAAACATTGATGGGGAGAAAATGGTGCATCTCCTGGAAGAGTCTCCTCCAGTAAAGGAGCAGGACACTAATATTGATGCCCTTTGTGGACACCTTCAGCATAGACTGGGGAGAGCCATTGATTTGGTGGCACCCCTTCGTAGGGTGAAGAAGGTGGAGAGAGGAGCTGGGGCTCCTTGGTATAATGACTCCTTACGGGATATGAAACGTGAGGTGAGGAGGAAAGAACGAGCATGGCGGAAAGAGTATGACGCCACTGCCAAGAAAGAATATATTTCATCCTTAGCGACCTACAAATTAGCCATCCAATCTAGGAAGGCTGCTTTCTTTGAGGAAAGAATAGTTGCAGCTAGAAATCCACAGAAGGAAATCTTTCGGGTCCTGGCTGAGCTCAGGATAAACAAAGAGCAAAGCACTGAGTTCGCCCAGGAGGATTGCCAGAGGTTCCAGAACTTCTTTGTGAACAAGATCTCCGATATTCTGGGAGAAATTGCAGCAACCACGCCCCTCGACTGTCCTCGCCCACCTGACCACAATGCCCCGCCGGATATTATACCGTTAGTTGAGTTCTCCCCAATTGCAAAACAGGAACTACTTACGATTACGGACCGAGTCAAATCCGGCTCTCAGGCTGATCCATGCCCTCCTGATGTGTTCAAATTGGCACTGCCAGGTATTGAGAAAGAAGTTTTGCATCTGTTGAACACTTCCCTTCACACAGGACAGGTCCCTCTAGCTTTCAAAGAGGCTCGCCTGATTCCTCTACTAAAAAAACCTGGATCGGACGCGAAGTGTTTGAAGAACTTCCGACCCATTTCCCAGTTGCCTTTTCTGGCTAAGGTGATTGAGCAGCATGTGCTGGCATTGCTCTCAGGACATCTAGAGAGCAACAACCTGCTGGAGTCCAATCAGGCAGGGTTCCGTGCCAACCATAGCACGGAATTAGTCATGCTATCAATCCTGGATGAATTGAGGAGTCGAGCTGATATAAAAACACAGAGCGCCCTGGTACTACTGGATCTCTCCGCAGCCTTTGATACCGTGTGTCATGAACAACTATTGTCGCGGTTGAGGTCTTTTGGTATCAGGGGTACGGCACATGCATGGCTTACATCATTCCTACAGGGCAGGACACAAAGAGTACAGTTGGGGGACTTCCTTTCCACCTCTGCTCCCATTACTTGTGGGGTTCCACAGGGTTCTGCCCTGTCACCCCTACTCTTTAATATTTACTTGCAGCCATTAATTGCACTCCTGAATAGGATGGACTGCCTAGTATACAACTACGCCGATGACACCCAGATAATCATCCGGCTGGATGATGGCCCGGGAGCGTCTACCAGGTTGCAGGACATACTCAAAGCCACGGTTAATTGGATGTCCAAGAACTCCTTAAAAATCAACCCGGACAAGACGGAAGTGTTGCCTATTTCCATCACGGGCAACCCCTGGAGCGAGAAATTCTGGCCTGTGGAGCTGGGTGTGCCACCGGAACCGGCGACTACAGTCAAAAGTCTGGGCCTGTACGTGGATGATAAACTCTCCATGAAAAAACAAGTCACCACGGTAGTGGGCACCTGTATAGGCCTGATGCGACAACTGAGGAAGATCTCTGCACTACTCTCATTTTCCACCTTGAGACATGTGGTCTCAGCCACAATCCTGGCTAGGCTGGACTATGGAAACTCCCTGTATATTGGTCTACCCCAGCGGCTGCTGGATAAGCTACAGGGGGTTATGAATGATGCAGCCCGGCTGATTTACAAGAAACCTAGGACTACCCACTCTTCCCCCCTGATGCAGGAGCTACATTGGCTCCCGATTCGGCAGAGGGTTGTATTCAAAGGATTGTGTATCGTACATAAGGCGCTGTATGGTAATGCACCAAGATACTTGAAATCCCGCCTATCCCCATATACACCGAGCAGGACTTTGCGCTCGTCGGACGCTACCCTCTTGTCCCAATCCCGTTTTAAACTGGCCACGGTGGGGGGACGTGCTTTCTCCAACACACTCCCAGCTTTGTGGAACAAACTGGCCCCAGAACTAAGGAAGGAATGCAATCTGTTATCCTTCAGAAAAAAGTTAAAAACTGTACTGTTCAAGCAAGCATGGAGCAGCCTCTAGGCGTTGTGTTAAGATCAAGTAAATACCGAACCCCACTACGTAATCTGGACAAACAGCGCTTAGAGACCCCGATGGTTATAACGCGCTATACAAATTAAATAAATAAATAAGATAAAGATATCCAAAAACCTAGTGGTCCAAAATCAAAGCAATCTAGGGAGGTCTGAAAGGATTATCTCACATATTTAAATAAAAGTGATGTTATTTATGGCTAGGAAATGACATGTTAAAATCAGCTGTTTACACCTTTGTGTGATTAGCATCGAGTCATTATGGAACATAAATCTGTAGGTGTTACTGATGTAGAGAAGTGAATGACTGAACGAGAAACCGTACCGAAATCAAAAATGGAAAACTATCACTGACAAGGGAGTGGTAAAACTTTAAATTCAACCACAATTGATACATATAAAATGCTTCTGGAGAAAGTACTATTTAGACTAGAAGCAATTTATTGACAGGCATCATATTTCCGAAAGATGCAACACTAACGTTCAATATATTTGAACATAACTGAAGTCGAACCAAACCAGATGCCTTCTTTAGATTAATAAGAACCGATGTGGAACCACCATTAGGCAGTGGGGAAAGTAGCTGGACCTGATCTGGTAGTTAGCCATTAATGATTGCCCTAAGAGCAATGCAGATTATATGTGAAAGTACATTTTTCAAAAAATAATCCTTGTACATATCATAATCGATTAATACACAGACCCAAAAGGTGGATGGGATTAAGGTGGAAGGAAAGGAAATACTGCTGATATTTTACACGGTTTGCCTGGGCTGTTTTCAAAGAAATTCCAAAACAGAAACACGTGGACGTGTATGCTGTATTTGTGCATTTAATTCATTTATAGGTAGACAATTAAAAAATACGGCATGTCCGGTTTTACTGCCAGCTGGATGTGGACACTGGCTTCTTTAAGTAATCATTCTTATTTTGGAAGGGAATCATCAAAATCGAGACTGCATTTATCAGAATAACTTGGTTGCGGCAGGACAATACTGGGGATCAATGCATGCTTTTTCCATTCTTCTTGCTTTTGGGAGGCTATTTATTTTTTCTTTAGTGATCAATGCGACTAGGTGGAAACACTAACAATTTCACTCAGCATATGAAAATGGCAAAGAAGAGACCTGATGAAACTTCCTTGTAGAAAAGGCCTTGAAAGAAACACGCCAATAGGGGAACCAGCCTCTTTTTACTCTGGCAAATCCCTTCCACATTAGTCCTTTCTAATCAAAATGAAATTGCTTTTGATTGTTATTCTCATCCTATCAACTCTCCCTGCTCCCTTCTCACCAAACGTATGCTGTAAATGATGACCAATTACTGCTGCTGCAAAGAGGTGGCCTAACAGACTCCATCATCCCGCGGCTGGCATCTCAGAAGTGAGACGGAGGGTGTATTACTGCAGGCACCTGGGGTATAAGGCGGCTGCCCCTGCTCTCTACCTCAGAGAGAAAGCAGGGACAGGCAGCATGGACTCCGGAGGCACAAAGAGCTAGCATAGGCTGGTAGGATTATAAATCATGGACTCAAAGCTGTTTTGATAATTCTAATACCTAAACACCTGAGAGCCCTAGTTCATCACCATTTCTAAATTACCCAATTAAAACATGTCCTTGAAGCTGCCTTCCATTCTTATACATTTATTTATGCCGTTATTCTTGAATTTCACTTGGCACTTCTCCCCTCTTTTTTAGGTGCCTTTTAAGTGTGCCCAGTAAAAAGACAAGATTGGTTCATGGGTGGGGACTTTGTTTAACACATGAGCCAGAATAGCTGTTGAGAAAGTTGCCAGAGTTTTCACAGGTTTGGGATGAAAGAACTGAAAAACATTACATTTGGGGTAAACATACATGTACAAACCAACGTTGTTACTTATGGTTTTAAACTGAGCTAATAAAACTTGAATTGATATTGGGTTTAAAATACAAAGACACAATGTATAGTCCATCCTACAAATTGTCAGCTGCGCACTTTCTGTCTCCGTATTTCCTCTCCATTTAGGTTTGGGTGACAGCATGGATCTATAGTCACAGTCAATGTAAGCCAAAAGTGGGACAATGTGCCATCTACTGTTAAACATTAAATATCTGATATAGACATCTAGTCGCAGATTCCTTAACTTAGAATTTTTCCCAGGTGCCAGTCTAGATCCGAAAATTTTTCAGCAGTACCTCTGCAGGCTGGGGGTGGTGGCATCGTACGGCTCCAGATTGATGTCGTCTCCTGACATGTCAGTTGAGCTATACAAGTCCCCTCCAGCGCGCGGACGTCAGTTTTCTTCTTTTCTGCGTAGTTAGTGGATCCAGTGGAAGCTGTTCCTCAGGAACCTTTTTGTTTTGTGACCTACTCGACTCCTTTTGCGTCTAGACCAGTGTGCTGATGCCTTTGGGCTTTAAAACGTGCCGGACTTGTGTGCGGCAGATGTTGGCGACGGATCCATATGCCATTTGTATGTGGTGATTGGGAGAGCACCACGACTCAGAAGAGTGCGACGCCTGCAAGAAGCTGAGGTCAAAGTCAATACGAGAACGTCGGATGAAGATGCTGTAGGTTCGTATGTCCTGTTCGGAGTCCAAGCGCCAATCTCCTTCCTCATGTTCTGAGGCTCCTGCTTGGGGCAGGTCCAGGCGCAGTTCCCGTCATCATCGCTCAACAAGATCCGACAAATACCATCGGAAGCGATCGAAATCACAAGGTCTTCAGCCTCGCGAGGTCATGACGATGGTGCCAGTTCCTCCAGGTCCTTACCGGGGGAAGATGTGCAGGAGTTGACCCCGGGTTTTCCACCATACCATTGTGAGGGGGCGGCTAGGGCTCAAATCGAAGTATATTTCCAGTGTTAAAAGTCCTACAAAGAGATTGAATGGCCTTTGATTGAGAGTTTGCTAGTAGGTTCGCCCTTGGCGCCGATCAATGCCCCTGGCTCCGTAACTCGAGCCACTACAACCTCAGGACCCCGAAGACACCTTTAAGGGTGGACGTCGATACAACACAGTCTTGACGTTTGTTGGCCCTTGAGACGCTGTTAATTGCCACCGAGGCGTCTGCAACTTCTCCTCTACAAATTGAGGATGAGGCTAACTTGGCTGCCATTTACCCAGTGTTGTAGGAAGAGCCTGAGGATATTGGTGGAGCTGAGCGTTTGGGTGCTCTTGGACAGCCTCATGCAGGAGGTTCTTTGGCGGGGACGTTAGTCTACAACCGTCCCCTACCTATGATTTATTTTCACCACCTAAGATAGCGACAGAGGCTAGTGCAGCTTTTGCTGAGGTCATTAAAAAGGCGGCTGATATTTTAAAGTTGCAGCTTCCTGTGGTGTTCCTTCTTCTGATTCCTTATTGGGTCTGCTCCATCAAGGAGACACTGGGGTTGAGCCTGTACTTCCTTTTGTAGAGTCGCTATACGATATACTTCTGGGGTCTTGGGCAAGGCCAACATCAGGAGTTTCTATTCAGCGTGCCATTGCACACCATCATCGACCTGCCACATTTTGTCATATTTGTCTTTGTCAACACCCTAAGGTTACAGAGCTTGTTGTGGAAGCAGCTTCAGCTTCGCTGAATTTGGCTGACACGTTTCAACCTGACGGTCTTTGTCAAAGGATGAAACACGTCAGTCAATAAATCCTTATGTTTCCTTACATCCTGAGTGCAACTTTACCTTATGTTCGTGTGACATGAGGATCTAGATTATATATATATATATATATATATATATATATATATATATATATATATATAAGTTCACCTCCTCCGCAAAGCCGCCGGGACACCAAGACAGCGGCGCATCACAGGGGCCGAGGTAGCCTTGTAACTAAATTCAGGTTCACAGCGCGTAGCCACCGCTACGCAGATGCACTCTTCTCCGGTAAAAAGCAGACCACTCCAGTCACCATTTGCGTGTTCCAAAGGTATTTATTATTTCAATTGCTGCATGCGAAATAAGGGCAAAGGAAACAAACCCCAGCGCGTTTCGGCGAGGCACTCGCCTTGGTCACGGGTATTGTTGTGAAAGTGATCAAACATTAAATAAAGTTACACGTGAAAAAGTAATAGAAATCGACAAAGGACATCCACCCACATTATCGCGGCCATCTTAATGTGGTATAATCGTACCCACCAACACTACAGATCACCTTTCTCAATCTTGCACATATACGTAACTCATTTTGTCTTGGAAATAATAGCAATATTTAGGAATCGGCCACATGGCTAAATCAAAATCAAAATACCCAAATTCGATGCTTAACCTCATAAGTGCTGCGCCTAGTCCAACGGCCGACGGCACCACTACCTCGGGAGTGCTGCCGTCGGCCGTTGGACGTTCGAACCTCACCTGCGCAATGGAACGTTCAGCACTGGAGCAGGACGTTCCATAGCTGCTAAGGTGATAATATGAAAAAATTATGACGTGACATGCAGTAAACAATTCCATAACGTTGTGACTTTGCACACTAAGACACCTCGTTACATAAATGTATTATTTCGGCATTCAGAGCCTGTAACTTAATTTCATTTAAATTTAAAGTCACCCAAACCCAGTGGGCAACGTTTGTACGAGTAATACTACTGCAAGTTAATCCTTGTCACATGATGTACATCTTGATGGGACACATATATTTTCCCCAGTGGGAATTCCAAAGATGAAGTCCATGAAAATATTTAAGTACTCGTCACACCCCAGTGGGTACTCTTGTCCAATGAACAGTTACTCTCCAGGTTCCTAAAAATTAGGAAAAAAGGGGAGCCAATCACATATAAGATGGAGAGTGTACTACTATACACTACATACTGTCAATGCGGGTCCTCAGTACCAAATAAAATAGTGATTTACAATAAATTGTGTGTGAATAACAAATGAAAGAAAAATTGTTTTTAAAATCATGTAGCGAAGCACTAAGTAGACGTCAGGCTCAGCATAGTTCCTACAGTGTGCATTATAAAACATGACTAGGTATAACAGTTGATCGTCGTAACACTCAGCAACTCAATGCAAAATTCCATATATAAATGCATATCCACAGGATACCAATCAATCACCCAAATGCCATTTCATTTCTTCTTCAGAATTGAAGCCTCTCGGTGTTAGGTGTCTAACTCGAGAATATATCGGTTTTCCAGTTGTCTCAGCTTTCAAGTCTTATCCCCCCCTGATCATAGCTGGGAGTTTGTCGATTACGAAGAACTTGAGCAAACTGCAGTTGCTCCTGTGAAGCTCTTCGAAATGGCGGGCAACTGGTGATGTCTGGTCTTTATCAATTGCTCTCATGTGCTCCGAAACTCGTTTTTTAGCAGGGAACTTGTGCTTCCTACATACTTTTTAGAGCAGGGGCACACTAAAACATAGATGCAATACTCAGACAAACAAGTCAGATATTTGCAGATGGTTTTGTCTACAGCCTCCACAGGAAAAAATACCTTTTTAACATTGTTGCTATACTTGCACGCTTTGCATTTCATGCAAGTATAGAAGCCTTGAATCTCCTTGCTTCTGGGTGAAATGGTGCTCACCTCGTTTTCACTGAGTTTATCTCTAAGTGAGTGGGCCTTCCTGTAAGTCATACTTGGGTTATCCCCCAAGAAATCTATCAAAGTGGGTTCTGTCTTGAGTACATTCCAATGACGTCTGAGGCTACTCTGAACCTGCCAGGATCTGGAGTGAAAAGTGGAGATAAATCTCACGTTGTCTTGATGTGATGGTTCTGTTTTTTTCTCCGGAACCAACAACGTAGAGTGACTGATCTTACTAGCTTTATTGAATGCTACCTCTATAACTGTAGAGTGATATCCCTTTCAATGAAGCGTTGTTTCATACATTCGCTTTCATTGAAAAAATCCTGATCCGTGCTGCAGTTCCTCCGAGCCCGGAGGAACTCGCCAAATGGAATGCTTCGGATCGGAGTCTTTGGGTGTCCGCTCTCGGCGTGCAATAATTGTGAACCTGAATATATATATATTTTGGACTGTCCTAAGCCTGCCTCGGAGACCAAGGGAAAGTAAGATGTCAGGAGCGAGGTCAATCGGACCCCGTGTTGGGCGGCGGACACTGTTCTGCAGCCACTGCCACATTGACTCCTGGAATCAGAGGCGGAGGCGGCATGGGGAGACGGAGGAGGTTTTGCTGTGGACATCGAAGCCAGGAGTCGCATCAGCACGATGTTGGTGTGTCCCAGGGCGCACTTTTGCCATCCTCCCTCATGGACGCACAGTGGTTGGTAACAACTTTCCACCCCCCCAGCAACAACCGCCAGGGACTCTCTACGGGGGATTCTGGGATGTGTAGTTTCCCAAAGCACAAGGGAGGCTACACAGGTGTGCTGAGGTGAAACACCGGGGGCGGTGCAGACTTGGTACAGCAAGTTAAAAGAGAGGAGGGACTTCGGCTAAGGTGCACACTTACCTGTGGAGGCTTGGGCGCTGAAGACGGCAAAATATCGGCCAGAAATGCATCCGCCATATGTTGACAATAAAAGCCTCCAAACGTTTCCCCAAGGGTCTCTGTTCTTCTTTTGTTCGAAGAAGGTTCCTTGCACATACCCACGCGTCTGTCTGTGGCGCGTTTACAGAGACCCCGCCTCAACATCCTGGGCTTGGACTACACGGGCGTGAACTGTTAAGTTCTTCGTTTTCCAAAGGTGTTTGGACTGTCCTAAGCCTGCCTCGGAGACCAAGGGAAAGTAAGATGTCAGGAGCGAGGTCAATCGGACCCCGTGTTGGGCGGCGGACACTGTTCTGCAGCCACTGCCACATTGACTCCTGGAATCAGAGGCGGAGGCGGCATGGGGAGACGGAGGAGGTTTTGCTGTGGACATCGAAGCCAGGAGTCGCATCAGCACGATGTTGGTGTGTCCCAGGGCGCACTTTTGCCATCCTCCCTCATGGACGCACAGTGGTTGGTAACAACTTTCCACCCCCCCAGCAACAACCGCCAGGGACTCTCTACGGGGGATTCTGGGATGTGTAGTTTCCCAAAGCACAAGGGAGGCTACACAGGTGTGCTGAGGTGAAACACCGGGGGCGGTGCAGACTTGGTACAGCAAGTTAAAAGAGAGGAGGGACTTCGGCTAAGGTGCACACTTACCTGTGGAGGCTTGGGCGCTGAAGACGGCAAAATATCGGCCAGAAATGCATCCGCCATATGTTGACAATAAAAGCCTCCAAACGTTTCCCCAAGGGTCTCTGTTCTTCTTTTGTTCGAAGAAGGTTCCTTGCACATACCCACGCGTCTGTCTGTGGCGCGTTTACAGAGACCCCGCCTCAACATCCTGGGCTTGGACTACACGGGCGTGAACTGTTAAGTTCTTCGTTTTCCAAAGGTGTTTGGACTGTCCTAAGCCTGCCTCGGAGACCAAGGGAAAGTAAGATGTCAGGAGCGAGGTCAATCGGACCCCGTGTTGGGCGGCGGACACTGTTCTGCAGCCACTGCCACATTGACTCCTGGAATCAGAGGCGGAGGCGGCATGGGGAGACGGAGGAGGTTTTGCTGTGGACATCGAAGCCAGGAGTCGCATCAGCACGATGTTGGTGTGTCCCAGGGCGCACTTTTGCCATCCTCCCTCATGGACGCACAGTGGTTGGTAACAACTTTCCACCCCCCCAGCAACAACCGCCAGGGACTCTCTACGGGGGATTCTGGGATGTGTAGTTTCCCAAAGCACAAGGGAGGCTACACAGGTGTGCTGAGGTGAAACACCGGGGGCGGTGCAGACTTGGTACAGCAAGTTAAAAGAGAGGAGGGACTTCGGCTAAGGTGCACACTTACCTGTGGAGGCTTGGGCGCTGAAGACGGCAAAATATCGGCCAGAAATGCATCCGCCATATGTTGACAATAAAAGCCTCCAAACGTTTCCCCAAGGGTCTCTGTTCTTCTTTTGTTCGAAGAAGGTTCCTTGCATATATATATATATATATATAATATATATTTGTCTATATGTACATCTTTCGTCGCATTGCATGATGGTGGACGCTACTTGTATCCACTTTCAATTAATCGGGACACAGGGTATTGTTCATCTTTCCCTTGGGAAACAGATCCTATTAGGATTACTGAAGAACGGTTCTTTTTATTTATGTATCTTTATTGTCAACAACAATGCAGGTTATATGGCTTATATCATGCATTTAATTTATTTGGTCACCAGCCTTCTTTCCCTTTTTTAAGGGTTAAGGGTTCATGCCAGTCTTCTGACGGAGATTCTAAAAGGTTTTTACCTTTTTTTCCTTCAAGGACCGACCTTTCTCACACCTGTAAGGTTGTCTTAATTTATAAGGCTCTATGACAGAGGTCATTGTTTCTATTAAGAGCCAGCTCTTCTTTTACTATTTCCACATATACTTGCTCAGTCATTCTTTGACCACCTCCGTCTCTTTGAGAACCTTTGTGGGATGAGTTTGCAGACCCTCCTCCAGTGGGGTATAGCTATGGTATTTAATTCAAAGTTAGGAAATCTGAGGCCAGATGTCTCTATCAGATGTAAAAGTTACTTACCTTTGGTAATGCTATATCTGGGAGAGACACAGTCTAGCCGCAGAATATTTAATGCCCCACCCATCCTCCCCGCCTTGCGAAGGTCTTTCAAGATAGGGGTTATACCCTTTCAATACTGGTTTTATATGCCTGTGATCACTATCTTAATCTGTTTGGTCTAAGCACACTCCTCGACCTGGGAATTTAGCTTTTGTTTAAATGTTCCGTTCACCACCCTTATTTCGAATGGGTGTGGTTGGTAAAGTATGTATGTACTCTTTTGCACCCTGGTCTTTTACACCAGTGAGCAGTTTAAATTTATTTTTTATTGGTACACATTACACCTTGACAGTGGTGATGTCAACAGATCATGTTCTGGTGTGACTTAAACAGTTAGCGTTGTTGTAGGTTCTTTTTAACTACTACTGCGCTATTCATTACTTAATGATTGGTTTATAGAGGGCATGGTATTGCCCCTCTTATGGGTTAATCTCTAGGTTGTACAGGTACTTGTGGCCCTGTGTTAAAATTGAACTTATTAGATATTTTTTCTGAAATCCATGTCTGGTATTTTCGTACAATTTGTGGTTTCTTTTTATTGTGGTTTCAAAGATTATGTAATCTTTTTGGCACACATTTTCCACAATCAGTTCTTGTAGTAGCTCCGCGTTCTGGTGCGGAAATGTTCTTCCAGTAGAAAACTGACATCAACGTGCCAGAGGGACTTGTATACCTCTACTGACATCATGTACGGTGACTACGTCACTAAGGAGCCGTACGACGACGCCCCCCTGCGCGCAGAGGTACTGCTGAAAAATCTCCGGATCCCGACTGGCGCCTGGGGGAGTTTCAATGTTAAGTAATCTGCGGCTAGACTGTGTCTCTACCAGATATAGCGTTAACGAAGGTAAGTAACTTTTACTTTTAAGCAGAGCACAAACTAAAAAAATATTTTCAATAGGCCAGGTAGATAGATGGCTGTATTAGAGCGGTGCATTTTCTTAGTGGGATTATTACATCATTACACTTGTTGCTTGCTCGTGGGAATTAACAACCAAAAAATAGTGTCTCTTTGGTCATTTCTGTGCTCTTCACACAAGACATACCTTTGTGGTAATTACCAAATAAATATTAAGCAATACAATTCAGTGGGCATGATATCTGCATACATTAAGGAAAGTTAATATTCAACACGTTGTACCACATAAACCATTATAAACCAGTTCTAAGAGAAATGGTTGTTACTTGCACCCCTGTAAAATATTAGTTTAATTCTATAGTTGCACTATAAAAGGAATTCACGAACTCCACAGATCTTTCCAGTAAACATACATCACACAACTAAACGTACAAAATGCAGACTTCATACAATTTATGTTTGGCGTGGGCATTTAAGACAGAATGTATTTTTTATTATTTTTCCCTTGAAAACCTATTGACAAGAACATCCTATAATTTATTGCATGCCTTCAAAACAATTTCCTGTCAGAGGAGTCCTAGAACATACTGATGTTAAGGATGTCAGTTCTGATCAGAGAAGACAGCTGTTATGCAAGAAGCTCAATCGGATAACAGAAGCAGCAGCTGCTGAGTATTTTAAACACTGTGAAAGCCAGAGTTTGCCAGGGTGATTTATTGCACTTCAGCATATTTTAAGGAGAAAATAAATACACGGCACACAAAATGCTTTCAGTAACGAGCAAGAATATGTTTTTGCATGGCAGACTATTATATTTCAAATTGGAGCTTTCCAAAAAAGAACATTAACCCCGCGAGGACATTATTCATCATCATGCCGTTTGTAAATGCCAGTGGTGCCTAGGCACACATGCAATGAACTACCTGGGGGGAGATAACGCTTTTATTTCATTGCCACACTTGTAATAACCCGCAGCTTAACTTCACTCGCTTCGAATGTTCTTTGGACTCCAATGTAAAAAAGCAAACATAATAATTGAATAATGTGATATATGATACGAACATGCCACAATACAGTCATAAACATGCACTGGTATAGTCAATTTGATTGGCAAGCCTGTATGTTTATTTTATTTCTTTTTTGCCAACATATTGAAAAGATATTAAAAGTATAAAAAAATAAAATTAATTTAAGGTCAGGTGGTAAGCCTATGTTTGGGAAAAAATTCAGTAAAAAAAATAATCACAATTTAGCAAAAAAGAAGTAGAAAGAAAATAATTATTACATGAAATAAAAACAATAAAACAGAAGCTCGGATTTGCCAACCATTTCTGATACTATAGTGTACCTTCTTTGAAGGCAAATGTGCACATTTGCAAGAGCAACATGCAGCCACTCAGTGAAGAGAGACAATGGCTGAAGTCGGCTCCCACTGCCCATGTTATATGCTGGGGTGGGTGGATGCAAATTATGAACGAAACTTGATTTGAATACAAGGCGAAATGAGTTGACAAACCTCCATTTTGCCTATATATATGTAGGTATTTCTATTATGATTTTTTTGGAAAACTTTGTGCTAGTGTTACAGAGCTAACACTATCCCTATGCTAGACCTAAAAACAATCATAGGAGCCTTTTTATTCTTCCAAAACAAAAAGCCACTATCGGGGACTAGTTTGCGATCTGAACTGATACATTTGAGCTTATTGTCTTTCTACTTTATAGCATGGATTTAACTGATCCAAAATTATTTAGCCAATGTGCCATTCTCGCCGTTCAGAGACTATGTTTTTGCGCCCACTGGCGAACCTTTTGACTTTAATCTCGTGCACACTTTTTTGACTATTTCACATGATTGCAATGATCCCATTTTTGTGTAACACTTGGTGGCAAAAAACCCTCACAATTTTATTTATCCAAATAATTTTATGTTTATAAAATTCGGTTCGGCTGAACCATAATTTCTTACAAAAATACTGGCTTTGCTACCATTGTTCTTACAAATGTTAACTGACCAACACTGTTCTACTTACACGATTCGGTGTCTATTATGATTGATTCCACACAGGAAGATCCTTGAAACTAATAATTTGCTTAAAAATGTGTTCCATGTGAACACCTGCTCCAAGGATTACTTAATACCCCTGTTTAAATGAACATAAGGGTTGCTCGTGTGTGTGTTTAAAAATAATGGCTTCAATAAAAGGGCTTCTTACGCTTTCTATTAAAAGTAGCTCTTGACCCTGCAGCACGATAAATTAGCAGGACCTTGAAAATATAGCATTTGTTAAGTTCGATTTGAAACATGACCATTTCCGATTCTCTGATTCCGTGGCCCTTAACCCCCTGAAACTGGCAGATAATCTCCGTAGATAATGGCCACGCCCCTTTCCCCCCCTTTCCTGCCTACTTTAACAAGCATTTTCAATGCAATGGTTTCGCCTTTGGAAAAGTTTGAGCTATTGGCATTGTTAATGACAACATTTTTATTTATGTGTTGGTTTTGAAAACAGATAAATAAATGGCATTGTCACTTACATTGTTATTAGCTTAATCTCTGGAGTCTCTAGAACTCCATAGCACTCCCTAGCACTGTGCACTTCCTAGCTTCCCTAGTCCCTCCGCACCTCTTAGCATTGTGCACTCCCTAGCTTCCCTAGTCCCTCCGCACCTCTTAGCATTGTGCACTCCCTAGCTTCCCTAGTCCCTCCGCGCCTCTTAGCATTGTGCACTCCCTAGCACTCTCTAGTCATTTCCTAGCACTCCTTAGTCACTCCCTAGTCACTCTGCACTCCCTAGTCACTCTGCACTCCCTAGTCACTCTGCACTCCCTAGTCACACATGCACACTTAGAGCCACACCCCCCCAAAGCCACACACTCCTCCCAGAGCTACACACACCTCCCCCCAGAGCCACACACACACCACCCCAGAGCCACACACACACCACCCCAGAGCCACACACACACCACCCCAGAGCCACACACACATACACACTTTGAGCTACACATATATAGCCAGAGCCACACACATACACACTGATTACAAACACACCCAGAGCCACACCCAGATGCACACACAGAGCTACACATACATACCCAGAGTCACACACATATAGAGTTATACATACACCCAGAGATACACACACATATACACACACATACAGAGCCACACACACATACACACCTAGAGCCACATACACACACCCAGAGCCACACAAAGACATACACACACAGAGCCACACACACACACACACACATCCTGAGCCACACACACTCAGATCCACACACACAGAGCTCCACACACACACACCTAGAGACACACATACACCTAGAGCTACACGCTGCTTGCAAGCTGTCTAGGCTCGACCTAAAAATCAGAGTGGAGAAAATAAGAGTGGCAAAGTGTTTCGTTTCTAATAGATAGATTACTGTTGTGTGGCAAAGTTCGTAAACAAACTGGGGAATTTTCATCTGGGATTTGTATACACTAGGGTACTGCAATCTACAAGTCAATATGCTAAGCGTAATTACTGGCAAATGTAAAACATTGGCTTTATCAGTCATGTGACAGTACCAAAACTTATCCTAGTAGAAACCACCTTTCACAGAATGCAGAGTTAAAATGATTCATTTTGTACAAAACTGGTAGCGACAGAAGTACGATGTTGAGATTCAGCACCGTGTTGGTTGCAGCTACTGGGCACATGCATTAGTCGTAAAGCTAACATTAATTTAGAGGCTTTATACCTGCCAACAATTATGCCGACATCGCCGCAAAACAATGTCACTGAAGCCAAGCATGCATGCTTAGATAGCTGCAGTACCTTTTTTAGTACAGTAAATTGATCAAACATCCTGGCCATTTACAATTAAGAGTGGAAGTACGGATAGATAGATATATTTTTTTTTTTTAAACAACGAGATAGAAACAATTACTTTCATATGTAAACCTAAGGAGGCATGCAAGACTTCTTCCCCGTGACCTACGGTTATACTAATGCCCTGTATATACAGTCTAAGAAAGGCTACGAAATCAGAGAAGCTGTCTGAAGAAGAGAAAATTTTTTAAAGAAGCAATAACGCTAAGGATAGAAACATGGGTAAAGCAGAAACCTGATAAATGTTGACTCCATGGCAGGCATGTGGTATTGAAAATCGGTAGGGCAAAGTGTAAAATAATTTGACATGGCAAACATTATCTGCCCTAAATTTAACATACGTAATAAAATGTAACTCATTAAATACCTGAAGGAAAAACTAGACCAGTGTAAAAAAAATATTTAGATAACAGAAAGCAAGGTTCCAAGTGAACAATCAGTAAATGGGTGAACCTATGTGGCACAAATTATAAATAAAATTGTTTCTGTATTAATGTTGGTTATGTGCAAATGCTTTACACGCTGCTTCTGAGATAAGCCCGACTGCTAGTGCCCAGCAACCAAGGGGGTGAGCAGGGGTTATTTTAGAGGTATAACTCCCTTATCCTGACGAGGAAGAAGGTACCTACCTTTGCCAACTAGAGACCCCCATTTCTAACAGTGACAGTACCAATATAATGTATAATGATACTAAACAAACACTTTCAAAGAAAGAACCAAATGACAACACCATAGCTGCCAGGGTTTCAGATTGCTAAGAGTGACATTTTCATAACTTCAGTGTTAATATCGGTGACATTTCAAAGACTATGAGTTATACTTTCGGCTGAGCAAAATCAAGCGATACAGACGAGGGAAACATGTCAATATTAGCAATTACACCCATTTGAGCAATGAGAAACTCTAAGAGTCGCCGTATCATAGGCCACAGGGTGTATTATTTCAAAAGGAAATATGCCCATCAAAAGAAATCAATAGCTGACTGAGCAGTTTTCCCTGGTCCAGCGTGCTGCACACTACCTGCCGAACCCTGCTTGCAGCAGTCTCCATCACATCAGCTGCAGCCTGTCACTACAGGCTGTGCTGACTTGGTGACACTCGGCACGCTGAGAAGTTGAAAGGCACCACAGTGGCTCTAACAGTCACCCGACCCTGAAAGTCTTAGTGGAAGGGACTGCTAACACAGTTTAATAGTGTCAGTAAACAGAGTTCCCAGCTATAACAGGGCAGGCGGCAGCTCAAACGGTGATTAAGACTGTCGCCGTACATGCCGGCAGAGCAAATTTTTATTAGCAGGATGGGTAACACCGCACCGTCATGTTAGGAAGCGAACGCCGCGCTTTACAGTGAAAATGTAATAAAACTTTAAACACAAGTTACCGGTGTAGTCCATCAGAATATACAGAGGCGCTGGTGACCACGGCAGATGTGTTAAAGACAACATCCACAAACATGAAGGCCATGTGGGGGCTGGGGGCCCGACACATTATATAGAATAATATCAAACATATAAAGTGATCACTGCTGACGGGGTCTGCTCTAACGCCTTCTTTACCTCGGTTTACAAGCCTTAAATGCAGGATTAGCAATTTAGACCTAAGAGATTACCTCACAGTGGTGAGCCCGAGCCGATGGCAATTGGCGGGCCGTGGCCGCAACGATTCGTGCACTTCCGCAGCAATGCCAGGCAGCATTCTGGCTCAGCTGTACATGCTGCCTCTAGGCTGTTGAGGTACCGGTCGGGTCCGGGCGCGGAACCACATTACTGCAGTGCGAGCACAGAAGCTCTGTGCAGCTGCCATGATTGTGTAGTATAAAAGAACTCACTGGAAATTCAAATCAGCCACCTGCGATGGTGGGCTCTAATCTCATCACCATTTACGCGGCAGCGAAAATGAACAGATTCCAATTCCGCCGATGAGGACTCGTGCTGCAGGCGGCAGATTCTCATTGGGCACTAATTCCTGACGCAATTCCGCACTGTCAACCACTTCCGGGTCGCTGCGGGCAGCGCAGCGGCCCTTCTCCTTAGGCAGGCAGGGACGGCCCTGGCATTGGCTGGACTGTTAGAGGCTGGGACGGGGACAGGAGGGGGGAGAGGGAAGCCTTAAATTACGGACCGTTGCCGACCGTCAGGGTGACATGGGCATAATGCAATGCAACTGTGGGAGGCAGGGGACAGATTCCCTGACTTTCAGTATCCTTGCTAGAGTGGCAACAAATACGAGTAACTTAGACCACGGCGAGCGAATAGGCGCACGCGCACCACGGCACTGTAGGCCCGTAGCGGCCGCCTCAAAAATGGTGCCGCCTGGGGCGGACCGCCCCCCCCCCCCCCTAGCTACGCGGCTGGGCCGAAGACTCACCCTCGCAGGCACGGCCCCCGTCGCAGCTCCCACTGGCCTCCGCTGACGTCGAGGGTTCCCCCGGAGTCAGCCACTCACAGCGCGGCTCCCGGGGCAGATCCTGATGACGCGGCGAGGCTCCAACCAACGGCGGCGCAGCTCACGGGGACAGGCCCACTGCAGCGGCCAATCAGAGCGCGCCTCTGCCGACGAGCCTCCGAAAAGCCACCAATGCGGTCGCAGCCCCTTCGTGCCTCGGCCAAGGTGCCGAGCAGCTGCCGGTTGACCCCCGGGCGGATAAAAAAAAATGGCGGCAGCACCTACGAGGACACGGGGGGCGGGAGAGGAACGGACGGCGGGAGGGGGCGGGAGAGGACACAGGGGGCGTGAGGCACGAAAATTGGCACAAGTGCGGCGTGGGCAGCCGCGGATTAAAAAAAAAAATAAAAATGGCGGCAGCACCTACGAGGACACGGGGGGGCGGGAGAGGAACGGACGGCGGGAGGGGGCGGGAGAGGACACAGGGGGCGGGAGGGGGGCGGGAGAGAACACGAACGGCGGGAGGGAGGCGGGAAACGTGCCGGGGAAAAACACTCACGATGCCCAGGACAGCAGCAAGCACGGCCCGGCCGGAGGAGACTCGGGGGCGTTCCCGGCGTCGCGTGACGTCGGCAAAAGCCAAAGAATCTCGGGAACGCCCCCGTGTCTGGTCCGGCATTGATGGACAGGCCCCTCGTCCAATGGCTAGGCTCCATTTATGGAGCTAGCCAATGGGACGGGGGGCGTGTTCCAGAGTGCTTTACTGTACTCAATAGATTTCTCTGGAGGAGGAGCCTAACGGCTCCGTCCCCCAGCGAAACCTAAAAATGGTGTAGCAGATAGGAGGCGCTTGAACCAGCTCTGGTTCGGACCCTATAACCGCCCAAGTCTTTGTAATGAAGACTATGTCTAGATTATGTGACTCCGCGAATTCTGCAAACTCAAGTTTGTGCTTTATTAGTGAGCGTGTCTTAATCAGCGTGCAGCTGAAGGAGAGAGGGATTGGTTTGAGACAATATCGTGGCATGTATTGTCGTAAAATTAGAAATGGGAACATATTAAAGTGAAAGATTACAGGCGGCACAGAATGCAAGGCCACACTGTGGATCGAAGATACAATTACTATTCCTACCTGGAGGTTGCTGGCCATAAATCCTTCTCATTAGTAGATCCGCCTGGGCCTTGAATCTGGTGAGAAACGAGCAGGGGTTGTGGCGCTGCCCCTGAGCAGACGGGCGTGGGTTGTCGCGCTGCCCCTCTGCAGACGGGCCTGCCTTTGGCGCGCCAGCTGCGCGCAGACGCGCTATCATCTTGTTTAAATGGCCCACTGACTATGGGGCGTGGCCCCAGGGGGCATGGCTATGCTCCAATGAGAGAGCGAGATCGTAAAAACAGGTGGGCAAACACAGATTCAAAACTGGGGTGCAGAAACACCTTGACCATAAAGCAGGCTCCCCCGCTTTACTCTCGTACTGGTAAAAGGACATACATTAAAATAATAGTGAGGAAGAGAAACGCATAAAAATATTAAAATAGGGTACTGAGACCCAGTTTAAGATGGCTCCTAAACCCATCGGGAGCCCAGCAACCCTGAAGCACAAGTTACTACTTGTGTAACGATATATCTGTAAGGGACATTAGTTAGTGATAGATTCCTTACCTTAGAATATCCCCAGGCGTCAGACTGGATCCGGAAACTTTTGCGTAGCAATACCCCTGCGCGCTGGTAGGCGTCGTCTGCGGCTCCGCGTCCGTCGTCGGTGTCGTGAGCACCGGGATGACGTCATCGGAGTACTTAGACGGCGCCCATGCGCGCTGACGTCAGTTCTGATAACACAGCTTTTCCGCGCCAGATACGCAGAGCCATGATAGAACTAACACTGGTGCCATGAAACTAGGGCCCTGAAAGGGGATGACCTTAACCCTAGATATCGGTTCGCAGAACGGGGAGGATGGGTGGGCGGTAAGGAATCTATCACTAACTAATGTCTCTTACAGATATATCGTTACACAAGTAGTAACTTGTGCATCTGAAAGAGACACGTTAGTGATAGATTCCTTACCTTAGAATAGATACCCCAGCAATACCAACTCCGGTGGTGGGTCTGCGAACCAATATCACACCAGAAAGTCCTGGAGGACGGAACGGCCAAAGAAGCCATCCCTCCGGACTTGACTGTCCAGGCAGTAGTGTCTTGCGAACGTGTGCAGCGAGGCCCACGTGGCTGCCTGACAGATGTCCTGCAGGGGGACACCGCGGCCCAGGGCAGTTGTCGTTGCCGTGGCCCGAGTGGAGTGAGCCCGCAATCCAGCCGGGGGCTCCTTCCTCGCCATGGAGTAGCATGCTTGAATACACAAGATGATCCATCTTGAGATGGTCCTCTTGTGCACAGCCTTTCCCTTCTTCGCGCCCACGTAACCAACGAAGAGTTGGTCATCCACCCGGAATTGGCGTGTGCGATCTAGGTAGTAGGAGAGCGCACGTTTTGGATCCAGACGGTGGAGCCTCTCCTCCTCTTTCGAGGGGTGCGGAGGCGGAAAGAAGGTGGGCAAAGTGATGGACTGCCCGATGTGGAAGGCCGTGACAACCTTGGGCAGAAAGGAAGGCCGTGTACGTAACACCACCTTATCAGGATGAACAGACAGGAAAGGTGGAGAAGAAGAAAGAGCCTGGAGCTCACTCACCCTCCTGGCAGAGGTGATGGCCACCAGGAATGCCGTCTTTAGAGTAAGGAGACGAAGGGGGCAGTTATGAAGTGGCTCAAAGGGAGCACACATCAGATAGGTGAGAACCAGATTCAAGTCCCACTGGGGCATCACGAAGGGAACAGGAGGGAACATGTGCGTGATGCCCTTCAGAAATCTACTTACAATAGGGGACTTGAATAAAGAAGGCTGATCTGGTAGCCTTAAGAAGGCTGATAGAGCAGAAAGGTACCCTTTAAGAGTGCCCAGAGCAGAGCCCTGCTGGGCAAGGGAAAGAAGAAAGAGCAGCACTTCCGAAAGGGGTGCAGAGAGAGGATCCACAGCCTTTGCTGTGCACCATGCCACAAATCTGTTCCACCGGCAGGCGTATACCGACTTTGTGGAGGGATGCCTGGCTGCCAGAATGATATCGCAGACTTCGGGAGGCAAGTCAAATGGCCTCAACTGCCGCCGCTCAATCTCCAAGCTTGTAGGTGGAGACTGGACAGGTTCGGGTGCAGGACCGTCCCCTGCTGCTGCGACAGAAGGTCCTCCCGAAGAGGCAGACGAATCGGGGGATCGACTGACATGCTGAGTAGCTCGGGATACCAGTATCTTCGTGCCCAGTCCGGAGCCACAAGGACGACCTGGGCCCGGTCGCGCCTGATCTTCTTCAGCACTCTGGGCAGAAGTGGTATAGGCGGAAAGGCGTACAACAGACCGCAGCTCCACTCGCGACGAAAAGCGTCTCCAAGCGAGTGCCGCCTTGGAAACTCCAACGCGCAGAACTGCTGACATTGCGCGTTCTCTTCTGTGGCGAATAGATCTAACCAAGGCTCTCCCCTCTGTCGAAAGAGACCTTGCGCCACGTCCGAGTTCAGACGCCATTCGTGATCCATCATGCACCGGCGGCTGAGTTCGTCCGCCCTGGCATTCAGAGAGCCTGCCAGGTGTTGAACCACCAGGGTCACGCCCTGATGTTCCAGCCACTGCCAGAGGCGCAGAGACTCCTGGCATAGGGTCCACGACCCCACACCGCCCTGTTTGTTGCAGTACCACATGGCGGTGGTGTTGTCGGTGAACACTTGCACTACGCTCCCCCTGACAGAGGGGAGGAATGCCTTCAGTGCAAGACGAATCGCCCGCAGCTCCAGAAGGTTGATGTGGAGCCGGGACTCCGCCGGAGACCAGAGGCCTCTGATCTCCGCCTCTCCCATGTGGCCACCCCAGCCCTGGAGGGACGCGTCCGTCACAACTACGTGCTCCGGCTGGGGTAGGAAGAGGGGTCTGCCACTGACCCAGTCGCGGTCCGTGAGCCACCACTGCAGTTGCTTCGCAGTGCCCTCCGAGATCAGGACATGATCGGACAGGTTGCCCTGATGCTGGGCCCACTGAAACTTCAGGTCCCACTGCAGAGCCCGCATCCGCTACCTGGCGTGACGCACCAGAAGGATGCAGGAGGCCATCAGCCCCAGAAGCCGCAGCGTCAACCTGACCGAGACCCGGGATAACGGCCTGAATACCGGAATCAGAGCCTGAATATCCCGAACCCGCTGTTCGGGTGGGTGAACCCGAAACTGCGCCGAGTCGAGAACCGCTCCGATGAAGAGGAGCTTTTGAGAGGGACACAGGTGTGACTTCGGCACATTGATGGAGAACCCCAGCAAGTGCAGGAGGTCGGCCGTAGTCTGGAGGTGGCTGACGACTGACTGGGGCGAGCCCGCCTTCAACAACCAGTCGTCGAGGTAGGGGAAGACTGATATCCCCTGCCTGCGCAGATGGGCTGCGACCACCGCCATCACCTTTGTGAACACCCGTGGGGCGCTGGCAAGGCCGAAGGGGAGCACGGTAAACTGAAAGTGCTCTTGGCCTACCATGAACCGCAGGTAACGCCGGTGGGCCGGCAGGACGGGGATGTGAAAATAGGCGTCCTGCAAGTCCAACGCTACCATCCAGTCTCCCGGGTCCAGGGCAGCCAGGACCTGAGCCAAAGTGAGCATCTTGAACTTCTCCGTCCGGAGGAAGCCGTTGACGTTCCGCAGATCCAAGATAGGGCGTAGGCCCCCTTTGCCCTTCTTGGGTACCAGAAAGTAGTGGGAGTAACAACCACGTCCTACTTCTGGCCCAGGAACACGCTAGATGGCCCTCTTGGCCAAGAGGGCCGAAACCTCCTCTTGCAGAAGTTGCAAGTGATCCCCCGACACACGGTGGTATTGAGGTGGCATGGATGGAGGGGAAGACTCGAAGGGGAGGGAGAAACCCCTTCGGACAATTTGCAGCACCCACCTGTCCGAAGTGACTGTATGCCAGTGGGAGAGGTGATGGCGAACCCTTCCTCCCACAGGCGTCACATGGGCCTGAAAACTCGGACTAGGAAGGTTTTGAGGCGGGGGCTGCTGAGGGAGGTGTGGACTGGCCTCGCCGCTGGCCCCGACCACCGCCACGGCGGTTCCCACGTCCGCCACCGCGTTGCTGAACATTCTGCGGCGCGTGGCTGACGGTCCGTGGTGGGGCGCCCCTTCCGTGGCCATGAAAGGAGCGAAAGGCACCCGATTGCTGGCGTGGGGCCGTAAGGCCCAAGGACTTGGCCGTGGCCCTGGAGTCCTTGAAACGTTCCAGCGCATGGTCTGCCTTGTCGCCGAAGAGGCGACGGCCATCAAACGGCATGTCCAGGAGGGTGGCCTGGACATCGGCCGAGAAGTTGGCGGACCTCAACCAGGCGTGGCGTCGAACCGCCACCGTCGTTGCCATCGCCCTGCCCAGTGAGTCCGTGGTATCCAGCCCACACCGGATAGAAAAACGTGCCGCATCTCGGCCGTCCGCAAGGGTTTGGCTGAGTTTAGCCCTGACCTCCTCAGGGCATTGTGGCAGCACCTCCGCAACCGTGTCCCACAGGGTGTGGGTGTAGCGGCCCAAGAGACAGTTGGTGTTCACAGACCGTAGCCCTAGGCTCACAGACGAGAAGACCTTCTTCCCGAACTGCTCATATCTCTTGGATTCCCTGTCGGGCGGGGCCGACGGGAATGCGGATTGGGAGGTAGAGGCCTGGATGACCAGGCTCTCGGGGGTGGGATGGGTGGACAAAAAGCATGGGTCGCCCGGTGCCGGGCGGTAGCGTCTGGCCACGTTCCTGTCCACAGGGGGGCCTGTGGCGGGCTTGGACCAAGTGCCCAGCAGAACGTCACACAAGGCCTCATTGAACGGCAGAAGGGGCTCCGTGGAGCCGGACTGCTGTTTGAGGACCTCAGTGAGGAGATTTGTCCTCACGGCCGCGACGGGGAGCTGAAGGTTTAAGGCCTTAGCTGCCTTCGTCAACACTACGCTGTAAGCAGAACCCGCCTCCGAAGCCACAGTCGGGGGCGACGTAAATCCAGTGTCTGGCGAGGTGTCAATACCACTGGCCTCCCCAAGCTCATATGTCCAGTCCTGATGCGACTGGCAATCACGTGCCAGAGGGTCCTCGGACCCCTCCCATTGCTCCTCGTCACCTGGCTCCTGGAGACCAGGATTAACAGCCAGGGCCTCCTCGTGGAGATAGAAGTCTCCAAAGGCCGACGGAATCGGCGCCCAGCGGCGCCCCTCCGACACCTGAGTAGGACCGTAGGGAACATTGGGGTCGGCAACCACATCGGCTGCCGGGGACGACACCTGAAGGGACGGCGCCGGCGAGGTCGTAAGGTCGACCGGCGAGGTCCCGGATCCGGAGCCGGATCCAGCGAGGTCGCGCGGCGCCGGGACCGAAGTCGCCAGCGGCGCCGGGCCCGAAGTACCCGACGTCGTCGGGGCCGAAGCGCCCGACCCGGAAGGACCTCCAGACGGAGCCGATCGGCCCGAAGGCGCCACGGGAACCGACTGAGGAGGGAGGGCCCTCATGGCCATGAGGTACCTCTCGACCTCCTCCTGCGACGCGCCGTGCCCAGGGACCCGAAGGTGTGGGGCAGGCGGCGACGCTTGCGACTCCCGCGGAGCCGCGTGGGCGGTGTCGCCCGAGTCCCCGGCCGCATCGAGCGAGCGTCGGGGCGGGTCGGAGGACCGATGGTGTCGCTCCGACCTCTCATGCCTCTTACCTGAGGACTTGGAACCAGACGATCGGTGTCCACTCCCGGAACGTCGATGACTCCGACCTCGCGACCTGTCCCTCGACCTCCCGTGGGACCGGGACCGGGACCTGGAGCGGCGCGGGCCGAGTGCCTCAGCTCGAGACGCTTGCGGGACCGCTCCCGCCTAGCCTTCGACGTCAGAGCCCGGCAGTCGACGCAAGTCCGATCGCCGTGGTCGAGGCCTAAGCACTTCAGGCACCGGCGATGGGGGTCCGTGACCGACATGAGTCGGCCGCACTTCGAGCAAGGCTTGAACCCGGGCATCCCTGGCACCGATAGTCGAGACAGTCGACTAAGAGAAGATCAAAAAGGATCAAAAACTAGTCAGTCAAAAAGTGACTGGGGGTAGAGCTTCTTCCGGATCTGCGCTAGCTGGCGCGGAAAAAAGAAGAACTGACGTCAGCGCGCCGTCTAAGTACTCCGATGACGTCATCCCGGCGCTCACGACGCCGACGACGGACGCGGAGCCGCAGACGACGCCTACCAGCGCGCAGGGGTATTGCTACGCAAAAGTTTCCGGATCCAGTCTGACGCCTGGGGATATTCTAAGGTAAGGAATCTATCACTAACGTGTCTCTTTCAGATAACGGTAGTACAGATGTACCTACAAGGATATCTAATCAGATGCATTTGCCTGATCACATGCAAGTCTGCCTAAAAAGCAGCGCAGTTAAGTGCGGGGACTGGTTGAACAATACCGGGCTTATTTCTTTGCATTCTTTACATCTTCCTTTATTTTCAATCTATTGTGTGTGTTTAAATTAAGCTTACAGACTGCACAAAGCCAATAGTACCTTTTCTTGGCATCAATAAGAATCAATATTTTCCAGTAATGTGCATTAAAAATAAAAAAGAGTTTCAATATGTGTTCTATGTAGCCCTACCCAACAGGACGGACCCATATTCTCATTAAAATAATACACAGTGGTTATTTTTTTTTAAATGTATGTTTGTTTCTTACTTTTGTGGTGGATTTTTCCCAATTATAATCAAAACAAATGAGTACTGCGCCAACTTTCCAAGGCAAGATCAACTGCTTTTCCCAGTGCTTGCTATGTATGCCAGTAGGAGAGATATAGATTACAGAATCACACAAATACATTAGCTCTCGAATATTATGGAATACCTTGTTTATTCATCCCTCACGGTACTTGCAATGTCATTCAATGTTCCTACTGCATGGGTAAGAAAGAGGAGTGAGTGAATGGGGAGCAGAAGGGAAAACGACGAAACAAAATAAGAGGTACGTACACATAAGGAAAATTGGAGATCACCCCAAATATTTAGACAACACATTAAAACAATACTAAAACCAAAGAAACAAATCCCCCACTTGCCATTTAATCTGGCTCTGCTCTTCCTGTCTCCAAAAAAGCATCTATACACAAAAGTATTGCCCTTCCATACAGCATTAAGGAATGCTAGGCACCAGACAGGCTCAAACAAATCTAGTTGTAGCAGTTATAGTCTGACACCCAACAGCTCTTTCCTGAGCACGTGTTTGCATTCAAGCCTTTAACGATAAGATGTATTCCCTATATTTCGAAAGTTTTGTTTCAAAGATGGAGGTGCCTTTATCGCCGCATACTGACATGCTCAATATGCCTCCTCCACTAGATCATTGGGATTGAATCAATCTGGAGTCAGCTGGTCCTTGAATTTTTATTTTAATACTTAACTGTCTATAGGCACACCTGGAAATCCAGGAACTCTCACATTGACAGTTTACCTGGTGTTTTCTAGCACATCTACATTTCCCTCAACTACCAACACTCCATTGGTGGCCGTACTCAGAGTGTCTGTCTGCTTTGGCTCCTCCCTTTCAGACAGCTATCTCTCTCCCAGAGTGCTTACACCTTTAACTATACAACTGGGAAGTTGAGTTGAACTAACAATCCTTTTCTGCATTTCTTGTAAACATGCCTACATCACCATCTGTGTCTTCTCTATCGTCTCCAATTTGATTTGGATAATACCCAGGGTCACCATCATTTCCCTTGGCTTATTTTTTGGGTACTCCACAAATGCCTGTGGGTCTCTTCTTCTAACACCCTTTTTTAATGCATCATCGGGTGAAAAAAGCTATTTTTTCCCTGTATTTATTTTATCTGATGAATGTAATCCTCAGGACCAATACGTCACTCTACAGTTTGACTTCTCTCCAGCGTGCTGTTTCTGATTGCTACTCCAGGGATTAAGTCTCTGCACGCTCCATCACCCACAACCCAGGCTTTCTAGGGTCCGAAAGTTCCATTTATTCAGAAGCTATCCTTTTGTTTACCCAGGTCACCCTATCTCCACATCCACTGCATCCCTTCACAGCTTGTTTCTGGTACCAGCTAGGTCGATGCAGAGGGTGATTACCCTGCAGGCAGGCTCCATCTTCTAATTCGAAAACATACATCCTTGGCTCACCCTTCTCTGTCAATGTATTTCTCTCCAGTGTTCTCATGAATGGTCTCCATCTCCATATATCTTCGGCCGCCACAGTCACGCTGCATGGTGAAGAGGCTTCACAACAGAGGCATCAAGAGGGGAGTGGTTCATAGAGCTAACAAGTCTTTACAAACTATGCTTATTCCCATTTCACTTTTATTATTGAAAAGAAAAAGTAAGTGAATTCATAGAGAACAAACTTCTAAACATAACATTACAAATGTGCACAATGAAAATTATACTCATCCAGCCCTCCTGAACATGATATAAGAAGGTCTCTCAGAGTTACGCTCTAAGGCTCATTCCTGTGACGGTTGTCAAGGAGTTCATAATGTAAAGGGCTTTCCTACTACATTCATCAAATATTTCACAATAAAAACTCCTTCCTACAGTATTTAACACAAGGATACACCAAGCATAGCCCCTTCTCACTGTATTTGATGCACTCCCAGTTGCTAAATAAAAATCTGAATAGAAAATCAACACAGGGAAGAGCCGAAGCTGGTCTGTCTATACTGATATTTAATTCTATGTCAGGACCGGAGGCTTCAGATTATGCTTTT
The DNA here is from genome assembly GCF_964263255.1 of Lissotriton vulgaris. Classification (NCBI taxonomy): domain Eukaryota; kingdom Metazoa; phylum Chordata; class Amphibia; order Caudata; family Salamandridae; genus Lissotriton; species Lissotriton vulgaris. Next base: position 989,066,331 of record NC_141689.1, on the reverse strand, counting down.
CTCTCTCCGCTGTTTATTAACAAAAAACACATAGCAGCCAGAAAAGCAAACTTGTAAAGGATATGATATACCACCCAACACTGGGATAAACATATCACAAAAACATCAAACACATGGGATAAACTACAACTCCCATCAGTCCATAATCATAGTCCTTCCATAGTGTCCACTGCGCTAAGGTAGGGCGTCCTTCCTGTGATCCCTTCCTCTTTCTTCGCTGCTTCGCAGCCAGTTAAGTGCCTTTCCTGTTCTCTCCCTCGTTTTTGGGGTGGTGAGAGCGTTTGGGATTTGGGTGCTGTGTGTATTAATCGATTGTGTGGGCTCTTGTTGTGGGGGTTTGAAAAACGTTGTTTTCCCTTACAGAGTCCGTATTTTTCTTGTTTGTCGCGGGGACGTTTCGCCCCTGACGCGACTGTCCCCGGAATTGCGGCTCGCTTCGATTGCCGCTAGAGGGCGCTGCCGCGTCTCGTTCTCCTCAGCGCGTCTTTCCCTTCATCGGGAGCCGCGCTGAGGAGAGCGATCGCGCCGGAGCCTCCGACTGCTGCCCCACCGTGACGCCCGGCCAGGGTTGTATTGCCCCAATATCTTGACGCCCGTTTGGGTCTGTATTTGCGGATTTACCGCGCTGACGCCTACGGGCGGTTTTCTTTCAGCACTTGCCGATCTTGCTCGGCGTGTTTTGCATTTTATTCTGTGAGCGCGCTGGGGGGCGGCTTGAGACCCGGTCTTGCCTAAGAGGGTCAGCGCGTTACGAGGAGTGCTGCCTCTTGCTGTCTGGTGTGCCAGATTTTTAAAAGCCTTGCTAATCTTTGGTTAGCCCACATTGCTGGTGCCTGGGCCAGTCTAACCCTCCTTTCCCTGCCCTAAAGGACTTGGTCATGGCAGAGGGATATTATGTGGAGGAGGAAACCCACCAATACTTGGGGGGTGATGAGTTTTATGAAGCTGTGGATCAGTCAATCTATAGGTGTGTGCAGGAGATCGTGGGGCCTATGGAGGATAGACTCTCGGCCCGCATTGTGGAGGAGTGCACTAAATTGGCCTCTACGGCTCTGGGTGCCCAGGGTTCTGTCCCTGCCTCTTCTGTGATTAACCCCCCTGCCCCCAAGAAGGTCTGCAGGGATAGTGGCTCCGGAGGGTCGCAAGGGGTGGATAAGGATGCCTTTGAACGCCTCCGGGATGCGTTCCTGGCTAAGGCGACAGAGCCTGACACCCCTGCGTCGCTCCCAGCCCAAGGCCCTTCGGGGTCGACCGCGACAGCACCTTCCTCCCATGGAGGGCTCTCCCCGGCGGACACGGATGACGACGAGGATTCAGTGCGCTCGTGGCGCCCGTCCGGATCAGCGGCGGAGTTGCCTCATGATGCCTCAGGTATGCTTGACCCGGACGATATTATCCATCCGAGGTCGGCAGCCTGGGCACCGGGCGACAAAGTCGCGAAGTTTGTGGCGGGACGTCTACGCAGGCCACTGGAGAAGGAGGCACGTAGTTGCCTCAGGGGAGAGTGTCCGCGGCCTACACTGGAGGGAAAAGTGGCCCTGACCCCTGAGTTGGACGGGAAAATGGCTACTTTTATGGCGAAATTTGTTAAGGACCCGCGAAAAGGCATTGACCGTTCCTGGCGGTCATGCCAAGACAAGCTTTTAGACACCATAGGGCCCTTAACGAAGATCCTAGACATGGCGGAGGAGGCCAAAGTTTCCGGTTCCGCCATTTCACCAGAAGTTCTCTCTAATTGGGCTCAGAGGGCAGTGATCTTTTTGGGCAACGCTAATTGCGCCCTCTCAACAGAGCGTAGACGCTCGCTGCTCATTAAGTTAGACCCTAAACTGGGGGACCTGGCCTCGTCAGAGGCGGGAGCAGTAGCGCAGGGCGGCCTATTTGGAGATCCGTTCATTAAAGAATTGGGGAAATTTGTCTCCACCTTTTCATCCTTAGACAAAGCACAGTCCACAATAAAAAGGGTGTTTAACCAACGTTTTTCCCGGGGGGCCGGTCGTGGAAGGGGCCTCACGTCCGGCCGTGGTGGACAGAACCAACCGAATAAGGGTCAAGGCTCCGGCAGAGGGCAGTACAACTCCTCAGCCAACTACACGAACTTTTACCCCTCCAAGGGTCAACGCTTCAGAGGAGGCCGCGGCGGCTTCAGGAATGACGCAATCAGCAACAACTCTCACGGTGAGTGTAATCCCGGCGGACCAGGTCCAGATTGGGGGGAGGCTGGCCTGCTTCCGGGAGGCCTGGTCGGCACTTACGAAGGACGCGTGGGTTCTTCAGACAGTGCGTGGTTTTCACATAGAATTTTACGATCAGCCGATTCAATTAAGGGATCCACGGCCCATTCTTTTTTCCCAGGAGGATGCCCGGTTGATCGACGAGGAGGTCTTGGCGCTGTGCCAGAAAGGCGCCATCTGTCGTTCAACACGGCATCCTTCAGGTTTCCGCAGCAACATCTTCCTGGTGGGGAAGCCGGATGGCGGCAAGAGACCGGTGATAAATCTCCGAGAGTTCAACGGTTGGTTGGTTTACAACCATTTCAAGATGGAGGGGATCCATCTTCTCAGGGACGTCCTACGGGTGAACGACTGGATGGTCCGCTTGGACCTGAAGGACGCTTACTTGGTAGTGCCCATCTACCCGCCTCACCGTCGGTTCCTGCAGTTCCTCTGGCGGGACCAGATTTACGAGTTCACAGCCCTTCCTTTCGGGCTCTCCTCGGCCCCGTGGTGTTTCACCAAATTGTTGCATCCGGCAGTAGAGGTCCTCCGGAGCCAGGGCATCCGGATGATAGTCTATTTAGACGACATCCTTTTGATGGCGCAATGTCCCAACAAGCTACTTTTTCAGCTCAACCAAACGGTAACGTTGTTACAGGGTCTGGGCTTCATCATCAACAAGGACAAGTCTGTCTTGACACCTTCCCAGAGGATGGAGTTCCTGGGTTTCCTAGTGGACTCAGTGCAGGCCTCGCTCAGTCTGCCATCGCGGAAGATGGCCAAGATCAGGCACGAACTCCGGCAGACGATCGCCAGGGAGCGCACATCCCTACGTCAGATCGCCAGGGTGGTGGGACTCCTCTCGTCCTCCATCCAGGCGATCTTTCCAGGTCCGCTTCATTATCGGGCCCTTCAGCGCCTCAAGGCGTACCACCTTCGGAAGGGTCTCTCTTACGAACAGTTGGTCCCATTGTCCGACGAGGTAAAGGAGGAGATGTCCTGGTGGCTCTCCCACATGGAGGCCTGGAACGGCCGGGCGATTTTCGGATCGGTTCCGGATCTAGTGATAGAGTCCGACGCCAGCAGATCTGGTTGGGGCGCCCGTTGCGGCGATTTCTCCACAGGCGGAGGCTGGTCGTCAGAGGAGCAGCAACTCCATATCAATTGTCTGGAGCTCCTCGCAGGTTCTTTCGCGGTCCGTTGCTGGACCAAGGATTCAGCGTCCTCATGCGTCCTTCTCCGGATGGACAACATCTCAGCGGTGCGCTATGTCAATCACCTGGGCGGCCCTCGGTCCAAAGCCTTGGCGAACCTGGCAAAGGATTTTTGGGACTACTGCCTAGCCCACCAGGTCTCGGTGACAGCGGAGTACCTTCCGGGTCGAGCCAACCAGGTGGCGGATTGGCACTCGAGGTACCTGCGGGACTCGAGTCTCTGGAAGTTGGACACGCAGGTGTTCCATTGGCTGCGGACCATTTGGGGCCCGTTCTCGGTGGACCTGTTTGCGTCACGTCTCGACTTCCAGTTACCGAGGTTTTTCAGCTGGAGGCCGGATCCTCTGGCGGAGGCCACGGATGCGTTCCTACAAGACTGGAGTCAGGAGCGCCCGTACGCTTTTCCACCTTTTTCAATGTTAATGAGGTCGGCGGCCCATCTTCACCGCCAGCAGGCGGAGGTGGTGATGGTGACGCCGTGGTGGAGGTCGCAAGTTTGGTTTCCGGTTCTTCTGGAACTTTCTTGGGATTTTCCAATCCTACTCCCCCTGCTCCCTCATCTTCTCCTCAATCCAGACGGGGACCCGCATCCCCTGATAATGCAGGGTTCTCTCCGCCTCATGGCATGGAGGCTTTCCGGAGACGCTGGTCGCTCCCTGGCCTTTCGGGAGCAGCTGACTCCTTTTTGTCTAAAGCATGGGCCAGCAGTACCACGAAGAGATATAGATCAGCGTGGTCCAGGTGGGTGCGTTGGTGTCTTCGACGGGATCTGGATCCCCTGGTCGCAGGAATCGTTCACGTCCTAAATTTCCTGGCGGAATTAGCGACTAGTGGTCTGGCCTATCGAACAATTAATGCCGTTCGCTCGGCGATTTCGGCGGCACACGACCAGATAGACGGTGCCCCGGTTGGGGAACATCCCCTGGTGTGCAGGCTCCTTCGGGGGGTACGTCTGGATTTGCCCCCGGAGCCAAGGTATTCTGTCCTTTGGGACGTTAATTTGGTCTTGAACCTTTTCCTTTCCTGGCAGCAGAATAGGTATCTTTCTCTGAAAGAACTGTCGGCAAAATTGGCCATGTTATTGTGCCTGGTGTCGTGTCGAAGGGTATCTGATGTGCGTGCTTTGGATATCTCAGCGAGAGTGTTCTCTCCGGATGGAGTTACCTTCACGGTGGGTCGTCGAACGAAGTCCGCAACGAGATCTATATCTTATCCGGCCTTCGTGGACGTTCCCAAACTATGTGTGGTCCAATGCCTGAAAGCATATGAAGATATGACTTTAGAACTTCGCCCTCCGGGCGAACAGCAGCTCCTGATCGCACTGCGAAAACCGCATAAGGCGGTATCCTCTCCCACCATAGCCCGTTGGGTACGGTGGATATTGCAAGAGGCTGGCATTGATACCAAGCAGTTTGGAGCTCATTCGGCCAGAGGTGCTATGGCCTCAAAAGCTTTCTCCTTGGGAGCGCGTTTGGAGGACTTAATGCGTGCTGCAGATTGGTCCTCGGATTCCACTTTCAAACGGTTCTATTTCAAGCCAGTGGTGGATATTGCGAGTTTGGTGGTCGGTCAGCTTTAAACAAGCATAATCTGAAGCCTCCGGTCCTGACATAGAATCGAAATTTGCCTAGCATAGTAACGGTAAGTTTCAATTCTATTAAGGACACGGAGGCGAGGATTATCCCACCCACTCTCCGGCGGAGATCCCTCCCCGTATTGGTGTAAGTAACATCTCTTGAAGGTTCTTGCTTTTAATGTATTGGTGTGGTTAATGACACTTGAAAGTACTTGCTTCTGACGTTCGGCATTGTATTGTTTCTTGCCTTGTGCAAATTACATATGAACGTTTGCGGCGCTGACGCAGTTGTTGTTTTTCCTTCCAGGTAGCGAATCTAAACAGGATCGTGGTTGATTTGGCGTGACTCGCGCGAAGAAAGAGGAAGGGATCACAGGAAGGACGCCCTACCTTAGCGCAGTGGACACTATGGAAGGACTATGATTATGGACTGATGGGAGTTGTAGTTTATCCCATGTGTTTGATGTTTTTGTGATATGTTTATCCCAGTGTTGGGTGGTATATCATATCCTTTACAAGTTTGCTTTTCTGGCTGCTATGTGTTTTTTGTTAATAAACAGCGGAGAGAGAAAAGCATAATCCTCGCCTCCGTGTCCTTAATAGAATTGAAACTTACCGTTACTATGCTAGGCAAATTTCGATTCTCTTTTGTGATTACATGACTTCTGGTAACACCTAAAGTTATCTCTAACTAGACGTAAACATGCGTGTTGTCATGCCCTTTCTAGCATCATCCAGACCATATCTGTTAATCAAGTGACTTGTAATGCTTTGGTAGCACAACTCACTGAGGATTGGATATCTTGCTGTTGACGACCTACGTAAGCAAGCCTACAAGAGTAATACTTTTAACTTGTATTTAAAGATTGTGAAACAAGTGAATGTATATGGTTCAAAGAGTGTGCTCAAGGCACACATGACGTCCATGCCAATGATACAGGGGACTGCACATGCCATTTTCTTACTCATATCAGATTTACTTTATGTTACTGAATTCATGTTCCCAGAGCATGTGTTGAAACAACTTTGCCCTACATCTGGATTCTCACTACTCGGAAAGCCACTAGTGAGCATGCCACTACATTAAGGTAGCTTCAGCAGTAGGAAATGGTTAAAAAGATATACTGATTGTGGCAGTGCTCAAAACAGTACAGAAATACTCACAGGAATGTGCCTTCACTAAGGCTCCCCCCTCAGCCTCCCAACTTAAACTTCTCCGCCAGGCCAGAAATACTTACAACAAGAACATCCTCCTATCCAAACAATAGTTTTTCAGATCAGAACTGGAAAACGCCAAGAACAGACCCCGCAAACTCTTCGAACTTACCGGGACCAATCTCTCCTCTCTTCCCCCCCATGCAACACCCAAAAACAATGCTCACTGGTCCTACTTAAAACTATATGATGACCATTCCATGTTGAAAATTCTATCCTCCTTAAAACCAAATACTCACTTCAACGATCCTCTCCCCGCCAACTGCTTGGCAGTGACCTCCCTACTCATCGCTCCAAGTTGGACTACAATTATCTTCTTCAAGGGTCCATACCAAACTCCCTGAAAACCGGGCATCTCATCCCCATCCTAAAAGAACCTACTCTGAATCCGGCAATTCCAGACCGCTTTAGACCAATTTCCAATATTCCTCTTCATGCGAAAGTGCTGGTGAAATGTGTGCAGCTACATCTTAGCCAACATATTGCTACTTTCAATTTGCTTGATGATTCCCAATCTGGGTTGAGGCCTGGGCAAAGCAATGAAACTACTATTCTTCACATCGTAGATGATGCTCTCCAAGCCCTTGACTAAGGCAAAACCTGTCTCCTGATCCTTCTGGATCTTTCTTCGGAATTCAACACCGTCAACCATGAGAAACTTATCGAACACCTCAAACACAGGATGGGTCTAGGAGGTACAGTCATCAAATTGTTTGGTTCCTTCCTCCAGAACCGCACCGAGGGATTCTTAGTCAACAGCAACCTATCGGCTCCTTCCTAGATATCAATCGATGTCCCTCAAGGCTCTACTCTGTCCCCTACCCTCTTCAATCTCTACCTTGAACCATTAGCTGAAATTCTTCGCATGACCAACATCTCCTTCCACGTGTACGCCAATGATACTCAGATGTACATCAAAATCTCTTCTCTTAAGGAGATTCCCCATCTGAAGGACGCCCTGAAACTGACTGTCCAATGGCTTGCCAATAACCAGCTCAAACTGAATGCCCAAAATACAGAGTTCCTTCTCATCTTCCCCCCTAATAAGTCCAATGATATCCTGGAATGGATTAACTCGATCACAGCACTCAACTGCACACCGACCATAGTGGATTCTGCCAAATCTCTCGGTATAACCTTGGACAGCAACCTGAATATGCGCAAACACATCAGCTCGATGGCCAAAACAGCCAGGTTCCCTCTGAGCTACTTGAGAAAACTAAAACCCTTCCTTGAAACGGCCGACCTAAAAACAGCAGTTCAGACGTTAGTTAGCTCCAGAAATAAATACAGATGCTCTACCCTATCTGGTCTGCCAAAGACTTCCACGACTCTGCTAAAAGCTTGCCTCAACGCAGCAGCTAGTCTCTTATCTGGCTCAAAATAAATTGCATATGGCCATGTCTGAACTGGGGTGGCAGAGTGAGCTAAAGAATGATGATGCATTAAACCCAGATCAGTTGACTGGGGGTGAGTGCTTGCAATGTTCAACACTCCGTCCATCATCCCATTTGGTTTTGTTAAAATAAATTGACCACATTTCACCACATCTGAAGGCCTGGAACTGGCTTCCTCTTGAGGCCAGAATCCAGCTGCAGCTGGCATGCATCTCACACAAAGCCCTGTACACGAACTCCCCGGCTTAACTTGCCCAGAAAATTGTGGTATCTGGGAAATTCAGAAACTCCAGGTCCACCAGAGATCTTGTGCTCCAGCCACCGCGCTTCCGCAAGGAAAAAACCTATAACCGAGCGCTCTCTGGAGCTGCACCAAGAATCTGGAACTCGCTACCATCCTCCATCAGAAGAAAACCTGCTCTGTCAATCTTCAAAAAGGAAGCTAAAACCTTCCTAATGAGCAAATTGATCCAATAACTCTTTTGTCGCACATACCGCCTTTTATCATGACTTTGTTTCTGTGCATAATCTCCTGTACTGCTTGGCCCTCAGTGTACCAATTCTCACTCCTTTAATTGTTCTGCCAGTTCTCTCTGCCTTTTGCTATCATTTGTCCCCTCGTATACAATTGCTGGTTTTTCCCTTTTTATCACAGACATGTCGCTCGCAGATTCTGATACTGCACTTATTATTGTATATAACTCTGGCTTTGTTCTATTGTGTTCAATTCCCTAACCCCCATTCCTTGTATTTTGCCTATGACTAACCTGTACGTAACGTGTTTATCCCTGTAAAGCGCTCCGATAAGCTAACTGGTCATGTTCGGGCTCTATAAAACCTCAAATAAAATAAAATAAGTAAGGTTCTGTAGCTTTGTGTAAAAAAATCCTAGCAAATTACATTTGCATTTCCAATCTTAATTTAGCAGTAAAATACTGAACAATTTTCCACCATATAATAGCCTTTTATTTAAAATGTACATTTACAATAAGGTAACCTCCCATCATGATTGCTCAGAGGAACCTTTTTTTGTCATCACATATTTTAATTGTCAACAGAAGTAGTAGTCCTGGAACATCCAGGATTTCTAATGATACAACGTATATCATAGCAGTATTGATGTCGACATTTACAATATTAAAATAAAAGGATTTGAAAAGTACATTTCAAAACTAAAACATAAACAAACAGCAGTGCCATATATCCAATATATATATTAATACATGCAGTTCTCAGCCATCTCAACCTAATAATCATGCAATTTTACTGAATGTGGTGAATCGTTGTCTTGTCATCACAACGACTGCCCATATGTCAGCACACCTGAAGTGTATACCAAATACAATCCCCGATATTCCGCCCACCTCTTCCAAATCTTGAAATGTTTCTGGGGATATCCCCTGGCTTTAAACACTGGTATCTCCATTCCCATACAAAAATTAAGGCCCTTCTTTCATACCACCACTAGTGGTGGGGATGTGTTTTTCCATGCCCAAGCAATGTCACGCTTCGCTATGTAAGGCGAACAAGTAATAAATGGTGCTTGTATATGTTGCCACTGATACCATCGTGATATGATGTATGGCCAATATTGGTGAATAAGGGATGTCCCATCCTAGTACCTCTGAAAGGCACATGATTACCCCCCAGCCAAAACTTCAAAAGTGCTGTACAGTACCACACAATGTGTATAAGAGTGCCTTCTGCAGTTTCACAGAGCAGACAGAAAACAGAGTCTACCAGGCCGACCCTCCAGAGCCTGTGTCTCGTAAAATAGACCCTGTGTAAATATTTAAATTGTACGAGTCGTAGGCGTGCTGCAATAGCAGCACCAGGTGGAGACTCCAACGCCTCAACCCAGTCATCATTTTCGATGGGGCCTAAGTCTAAGGGGGGTGGCCGTAGTCATCAGCAGGGGTGCAGGGTGGGGGGGTGTGGGGATGGGTGTTCGTTTTTATTTTTTATTTTTGTTCTATGGCCTCTTTTTCCTTCTCTTCTCTTGTCTTTTCTTCTTTTTCCTTTTCCGGGTTAGTGTAGTGGGTTCGGCTTTCTTACATCCTTGTTTCTACATCTGTACCTTAACTTTTCTAGGGTTTTGGTGCTATGGGGCGGACGATAATGATGGCGTAGACGAATAATAATGTGCTAGTTTATCCTGATGCCGTAGTCTTAACGCCGTTGACCTACATTATAGCGAGCCTTTTTTTGACACGTTGTTCTTTTGCTCGCCCCCCTTTGTGATCAGAGACACTGTACGACACCTGATCCTTCTACTTACTATTTTAAAATGAAAACCTCCTATCCTGTTTCCAATTGAACTGCCTTTGTAATCGATGCGCTTTGTGGATGGGATTCCTATACTCCCCAGGGAGGCGGGTTTGAAGTTGGATTGTAATAATGTACTGAAGCGCTAGCGGCCAGCCCTGGGGGTTGTAGGCCCTTGTCTGTATTTGATTGCAAATGTTAAATAAAGGTTTTCACAAAAAAAACAAAAACAAAAAAATACATCCAAATAACACAAAACATTAAACATTGAAAAGTTCATTACATCAATGATTCCAAATCAATTCAATTTTGTAAGATAAACAAAGCAAAGTAGAATCACAAGAGAAATCAGCTAAATACAATTTTTTAGTATGTCAAATCAATGAAACAATTCACTCTTGTGGATGTGCCGACGCGTTTCAGGTTCGAATAGTCAATTGTCGAACCCTCATCAGGGCTTTGTTATTTATCTGTATCTTTTGAGTAGTTATTTCGGAAATCCATATGAGACTATCCAGCGGGAGCTCTTACGGTGGAGAGACCACGTTAGCGCATTAAGTGCGCGGTGATTGAAAAGGAGTACATCAGACCCTTTGGGGGACACGCGCTTTTGAAAACACTTGGAGAAACTTGAGGGACACAACAAGGGAGGCTTTCTTTTACAACACAGGTTGTTAATCATCCACCCTGAGACAGGGAAAAGTCTCCCCAACTAGCAACGCGTACATAAGGATTTCCGAAATAACTACCACGAACTCCTCCCTCCATAGGGGCGCCGGACGGTGCATATGGATAAATAGGACTCGAAGCACAGGAAAATCTTCTTCCCCCCCCTCACCCCTCCACTTGTCGCCATCTCTGGAAACAGTACCAGCTCAAAAGATACAGATAAATAACAAAACCCTGATGAGGGTTCGACAATTGACTATTCGAACCTGAAACGCGTCGGCACATCCACAAGAGTGAATTGTTTCATTGATTGACATACTAAAAAATTGTATTTTGCTGATTTCTCTTGTGATTCTACTTTGCTTTGTTTATCTTAAAAAATGGAATTGATTTGGAATCATTGATGTAATGAACTTTTCCATGTTTAATGTTTTGTGTTATTTGGATGTATTCTTGATTTATGTCTTGTTATGAAGATCGTCTAGTTTGTAATGTTATGGTGTAATGTTATGGTATAAATGTATCTTTGCCTAAAAAACAAGTTTCTTAAAAAAAGTAAATACCACAAGTGAAAGGTATAAATAAAAGTATCCAACCAGGTGGAAGTAAGTTGCTGCTGGTCTTGTTTTGAAATATTTATCCAATTCAGATATGAGGAGTCGGGGCATTTTCTAGTTTGTCCTATCTATCTCTATGTGGCCATAAAACATCATTCCAATCACCCCAAATGATCGTAAGGCCCAGGGTATCTCAACCCACAATGTTGTCAGGCGCTCCACCAGTTTCCATGCTAGCGGGGCTGGGGAGGAATATACTAACCAAACTGAATTGCTCACAATATAATGTACCTAGTACTATAATGTACCTCCCTTGGAGATCAGTCCATGTCTTATTATGTATGTAAAGGATTCTACGGTGAAGATCGCCACACCCAGGGATCCTCTAGAGGATCCAGAGTGGAAGACTTGGGTGTAGCCGAATATTGCTAAGCACACTGCCTTATTGCCCAACAGGCGAGTTTTTTAAAAAAGTAGGATGTCTGCCTTATGCCACATAGCCTGTCACAGTATGGCCCCAAGCTTGATCTTATTCAAGAGACCATGAACATTCCAACTTACAATATGAAGCCCCCGCCTACTAGTGTCTGTCAGTATAGTTGTCATATTTGGTAGTGGTATATGTAGGCGTGAAGTGGCATATGCATGACCTGATCTGATGGGATACTGCGTATGTGTTATAAAATTTCGGCACTAAAGACAAACCGTAAATTTCACCAACCACATCGCCGGACATCGTCTTTCTTACTGAAACCTGGATGAAGGCCTCATCAACGCCCGACATCGCAATTGCCATCCCTGACGGCTACAAGATTATCCGTAAGGACCACATCGACCAAACAGGAGGAGGCATCGCCATTCTTCATAAGAACACCATTCGCATCACGACCAGTTCCGACGATCACCTCGAGCCGCCGAACACCTTCACTTCCAGATCCACACCGACCCCAAGACCACACTCAGAGGCACCCTCATCTACAGGCCACCAGGACCCCGCACACAATTCAGCGAAGACATCACCGACTTCATCAGCCCACACGCCCTTCCCTCCGAGGACTACATCCTACTAGGAGACCTCAACTTCCACCTGGAAAAGAACAACGACAGCAACACCACCACCCTTTTGGACAACCTCGCCAACCTCGGACTCAAACAACTGGTAAACACCCCCACCCACTGTGCCGGGCACAAGCTCGACCCAATCTTCACCTCCAGCAAACACATCTCCTTCAATCACACCACAGCTCTCCATTGGACAGACCACAGCTGCGTTCACTTCAACTACAAAAAGACTACGACCCACAACCACCCACAACCAATTCCCCGTAGAAACTGGAACAAAATCACTACCGACCAGCTCTTCACATCGCTTCACCAAAACCCTCCTGCAAAATCATCAGACCGAAACCTTGCAGCCACCAACCTCACACAATGGATCACCCACAGCGCCACGAATTAGCACCCTTGAAAAAACATCAAATCAAGCAAGACAGCAAAAAAGCACCCTGGTTCAACGTTGAACTTAAGAAATCCAAGAAGATCTGCCGCACCCTCAAGAAAGCCTGGAGAAAAAACCCAACCAGTGACAACCTTCAAGAACGCCACCCGCAAACATCACCAACTGATCCGATCCACCAAGAAAGCATCATTCAAGGATCAACTCGACAACAACGCCCACAACAGCAAGGAACTATTCAACATCGTCAAACAATTCACCAACCCCTCCGCCGGCACCAACGACATCCTTCCCTCCCAAGACCTCTGCGACTCCCTATCCTCATTCTTTCACAACAAAATCGCTGACATACATAACAGCTTCGAAAACCAGTCCGGAGACCAGTCCACTCCACCCGCCTCCGAACTGAAACCCCCCTCCAACAACCTTTGCGCCTGGAACCCAATCACCACTGAAGACACCATCCACCTAATGAACTCCATCCATTCAGGATCGCCAACCGACCCATGTCCCAACCACATTTTCAACAAAGCACCCCATCTCCGAGACATCATCAACTGCTCCCTCAACTCCGCTACCTTCCCGGAAAGCTGGAAACATGCCGAACTCAGCGCCCTCCAGAAGAAACCAACAGCAGACCCCACTGAACTTAAGAACTACCGCCCCATCTCGCTCATCCCATTCCCTGCCAAAGTCATTGAGAAAGCCGTCAACAGTCAACTCGCCGCCTTCCTCGAATCCAACAAATCCCTCGACCCATCATACTCCGGCTTCCGAGCCAAACACAGCACCGAGACCGCCCTCATCGCAGCAACAGACGACATTCGAACACTACTGGACAAGGGAGAAAACACTGCCCTCATCCTACTTGATCTCTCCACAGCCTTCGGCACAGTATGTCATAGCACCCTTATACAACGCCTCAGCAACGCCGGAATACAAGGAAAGAAAACAGAACAAAAGTGGCTGGGCAGGGAAATTTAACGAAAGCAAATTCCAATCACGTAGTCAAAATGTACCACGTGACCACCGGGTCTGAATACCAAAGTAAATTTATTTTTTCTTAGAAATTTAAATTCGAATTCAAGGGCACAGGCAAAAACAAGGCAACTGTTATTACAGTAAATTCATGTTGACACTATCTACAACTATACAAAATTTACAAATGTACAACACTTACGGGGATTGTAGGAGAGTAGGGTCTGCAATCCTATGATCACCCAGATTTTTTGCTTTTGTTTCACTGGTTTACGACTTTCTCTGGCTGTGGGCCTGCCAATCAGACCCACAGCCTGGCTGTTCTCTTTCTAAATTACCTCATGTACCCTAGGTGCATCTACCAATTGGTACTGGGCCACCTTATCAGACCCTGTAACTCAGGGCATAGGTGTACCCAGGGCTACCAGGGGCTGCAGCATGTATTATGCCACCCCTGGCTGGCCTCCTAAATTTGACACAACTGGCTGCCTGACAGCTGGGGCAAAGTCGTGTAATCACCCTTTGCTGTAGGTGTAGTATACCTATACCTAACCCTAAAATGGACACACAGATTCCTATCAGTCACTCCTATGGCAGGCCTTGACAATCCTGAAGGCAGAGTGCTTGGAATCATGTGAGATGGTGCTCTGGCATGAGCTGAGCCTGTCTGCAGCTTGCGGAATCAAGTCCTAATAGCTGTTCCATGATATCGCATACCATATACTCTTAAGTGCATTATAATCCTCGCGGTTAAATGCTATCTTTGGTATTGCTTTATCAAAACATGTCGAGTAAGGTGTCATACGAATTGGAATACTAACCCCTCGCCAATTCTGGCGACGGGGTTAGCATTCCACCCTTCTAGAGGGACACGACATGTATGTAACTGTGAACCCCGGTTAAAGTTAACTGAAGCCTCAGCTCCACAAAATGGATGCTGCCACCACAGACACGAGTCTGACCCCCTGCAGCTGGGAGTCCTTCCAGTGAGGGGAGCCTGGACAAAGGGTTTCCTGTCAGGGGCGGTGCTAGCACCGTCCCAGACATGGTTTTGTGTATCCTGGGTAGGCAGGGCTTTTCAGGAAGGTGACTGCTGAGTGGCACCCCGGTGCTCACTACGCATAGGCCAGTCAGAACCAGTTCCAGGGGCACACCAGCCCCTGGCCTGGGGAAGTCCGGCATGGCTGAGGGGTGTAACCACCCCCCACCTAGTCCCACCCATAGGCAGGACCTAGTCACCGGGTCAGCCCCCTTTTTTAGTATAAAGATGGGAGCGGGCCCCCTGTTAAAATTAGATCATCTTTGGAATCAAGATACCACTTTCTTCGAAAGGACTTCACGATTTCTTCTTCAAGATTCTCCCTTGTGGCTAAGGAGTAGTCACCCTGCATCAAGCGGGCACCATCCTAAAGAACACTGCGGTCTGCTGCAAGTCCTTCATCACGAATCCGACGACCCAGCTCGACGAGACCCGGCTTCCCTGGCACCTCTGACCTCTACTCACCTCTACAGCCAAGCTGAGAACCGTGAGTGCGACGAGACCTCAAGGGACCGACGATCGCCAAGACTGCACGACATCTTTACTGCAAGCCCACCGTGTCCTCCACTGGTGAGTGCTTTGGGGTCCGAGAAGCCCCGACCCTGCGCAGCTCCAGCACCCAAGATCAGCCCCCCTGCATCTCCACGATCTGCGTGGGGCCCTTCTGCTGTTTGCTGTGCACCGCGTTGTTTGGCTACTAGCCGGCTGGCTTGTGGCCCTCTGAACGACGCCCAACGACTTCACGACTGCTGGTCTGGTTGCTCCAGGCTGGCCCTTGCTTCCTTGTTCAAGAGAGGCACCCCGGACCCTCCTGGTCCACTCCAGACGCCATTTTAGGTCCACCGCGTGGGCTTGAATTTGCCAAGGCTTTGTTGCCCAATCCTGGGTCCAGCGACGCCGACAGCTTCTATCTTCGTGGGACAGCTCGATCCTCCATCCTGGTCGCCGACAACGCCTCCTGGTCCGTGAGATCTTCGAGTCAAGCGTCACCCACTCACCTTGTCGAGGTGGCTACCATCCGGTGCCCTCCTGGTGCCCACTGACTACTGGCTAGTAGTCTCGAACTTGGTCCCCTCTGCTTTCAGGTGTCATCTATCTTCAAGATCCAGGCTTGGATCCGACTGAACTTTCTTCACTGGTCACCGGCCAGCATCTTTTCTTCCGGCTCCTGGTCCGTCTACGAGGATTCCCGACGTCTTTTCAGACCTATGCAGCTGCAGCCCCTGGGCTAGGTAACTTCGGCATTTCGGTGCCCCAGCATAGCCTCACTATCCAAGGGTCAGAATCTACTTTCGTTTTCTCCCTACCAGGTCGGGTTCGCCCGAGAACACTAACTTTCTAATTCCTAGCTACCATAGACTTTTGTCCCGCATCTCGCGTGAGAGTGCACACACTGCACCCGAGTCCCCTAGGCCTCCTAGAAGTAATCTAACGATTCCCTAGTCAAGTCCTAGCGATTCCAAAAGCTATTAGTACTGTACTTACCTGCTAGGAATTTCGCATTCCACTTTCAGAGTATATGGTTTTCCGTGCCCCTCGGGCATTTGTATATACTGTGCTAACTTAAGTATTTTTGTAAGAGTTTTGGTTTGTGCTTAGTACCCTGTCCTCATAAAGAGTACAGGGCTGTTGTGATCTTTAAATAAATAACTGTTTATTTTCATAACACTTGTGTGGTGTCCTTTCACTGGGTATTCAAGGGGTATATGTGTGGTAAACAGCTGGCTTAACACGCCCTCTCGAGTCTTTAGCCTTAGACTGCTCGTATCCATGCTACTAGGATAGCTGGTCTATAAGGTTGACTTACAACCAATCATCAATAAGGGTTGCTGGACTGATACATAGTGGGCACTAGAATAGTGACCACTGCATATCAGGCCACCTTCTCACATTGGTGAGCAGCGGTTGGGATTTGAGCTTGCTGTTGTTTTACCACACGTATCCTAAGAATATCTTGTTGAAAGATCACATAAGTACTGTTAGGTACACATAACTAAAGCTTAGAATACTCTGAGTTCTACTGAACCAGCTGTTGTAGCTCCTCAAGGCTTAGCACACCTTGGCTGCAACTCTTAGCAAGGGATCAGTAGGTAAACACATAGTGTAGGTAGGTGCATCACTTACACCACACTAGAAACAGTATGTCGGACAAAGGAGGAAACACTGAGGTTCCCCTTGTGTCAGTTGACCCTCCACAGGTCATCCCTTCAAGATATACTGCGCTTAGCTTCCATGAGTTACGACAAGTGTGTACCTCTAGGAAGATTAAGCAGGGGTCTAACCCCACAACTGCCTTTCTGATTGGTCTCTTAGAGACTCATGATGCAAGGAGGGCTGGTAACCCAGACCCTTCTAATTCAGATGGCAACATGCCCTCCTTACAGGGTCCCTTTGATGCCCAGGACCATCCTCTTCAGGAAGCAGATGATGCTGATGATGAGGATGATGATTTGGTATCAGGGGATGAGGCAGAAAAGGAACAGGTAGAAGTCAGCAGACTAACCAGGTCCAACTTAAGCAGACATGAGATGGGCACTAGGGGACCCTTGGGGCCACTCTCAGGTCAGCTTAACATTGGGAATGGACGAGATAGATCTCTATCAAGAGGCTCTATCAGATCCCTTCATACCAATGGCTCTCAACGTTCCTCTCAAAGGGGAATGACATCTCCCCAGAGGAGAATGTATGAAGCTAAGGAAAAGGCAGCCAATCTGAGGATTGAAAGGGAAGAACTTGCCCTGGCCAAAGAGAGGCTTGCCTTTGCTAGAGAGCAACAATTGAGTGGGACAGTCCCCACTGGTGGCAGCATTGTACCTAGCAATAGGGAAAGGAGTTTTGATACAAAACACCTTGGTAAGATAGTGCCCCCCTTTAAACAAGGGGATGACATCCACAAATGGATTACTGCTTTGGAGAGGGCCTGCACTGTGCAAGGTGTTCCCCCAAGTCAGTGGGCAGCTATCTTGTGGCTCTCCTTTGAGGGTAAAGGAAGAGACAAGCTCCTCACCACAAGGGTGGAGGATGCTAATGATTACCAAGTCTTGAAAAGTGCACTGGTTGATGGGTTTGGCCTAACCACTGAGCAGTACAGGGTGCTGTTCAGGGATACCCAGAAAACTCAGTCTCAAGATTGGGCTGACTTTGTAGATTGTGCCACTAAGGCTTTTGAGGGCTGGTTGCTGGGCAGTAAGGTTACTGATTATAAAGGATTGTACAATTTGATGATGAGAGAGCAAATTTTAAACAATTGTCAGAACCAGTTGTTGCATCAGCATCTTGTTGACTCAGATCTGACCTCTCCCCAAGAATTGGGAAAGAAGGCAGACAGATGGGTTAGAACAAGAGTTAAACAGAACCAGGGCCAGAATCAAGGTGGTCAGAAGAAAGCAGACCAGAAGGGTAAAGATTCTAAGGGGGAACAAAATGACCAGAAGTCTTCGACAGGTCCCCAACAACCCAAAGAGGGTGGGGGTCAGGCTCCCCAAAAGAAGAAAGAAGGCCAATCTAAAAGGTGGTGCCAATACTGCAAAAGTAAAACTCACTGGTTTAGTGAGTGCACCAAGAAAGGAGGAGGGCAGACTCCTGCCACTGCAGCCCCTAAGGCACCTGTGCCCCCTAGTACAGCCAGCAGTGGTAGTGCACCTCCCAAGGGTTTAGTAGGGTTAACCCTGGGTTCTGAGGGGTGTGACAACTTAGTTGGTACACTCACTCAGGCTGTCCTTGTTTGTACAGGGGATGTGGATATGTCCCCTGATATAAGTCCCAATACTTTGGGCAAATACAGACAGACACCTTTCATTAATGGAAAGATGGCTCAGGCCTATAGGGACACTTGTGCCAGTGTCACAATGGTGACACCTAGCTTTGTGGACCCTGGACAGATCATGCCAGGTACAGAATTCCTGGTGACCAATGCAAGCAATGTCACTACCAATCATAGTATGGCAATTGTAGCTTTCTCCTGGGGAGGGGTAACTGGCCAAAAGAAGGTTGTAGTTAGTTCAGACCTCCCAGTGGATTGTTTGTTGGGCAATGATTTGGAGTCATCACAATGGTCAGAAGTGGAGCAGAGGACTCATCTGGAAATGTTAGGTTTGCCAGCACATGTGTTTGCTGTGACTAGGTCACAGGCCAGAAGATGCCCCACTGAACAGGTGCTGGATCCTGGAACAATGGACCAGACACCTTCCAAGAAAAAGAGCAGTAGGGTTAAGGCTGTGCCTTCCCCCTTGCCCCAGGTTGTGGATCAAGTCTCAGAGGAGGCTGACCTGCAGGAATTGAGGGAAACTGAGCCTAGAGAGTTTGAACTTGATCAAGTTGAATTCTTGGGTTCAGGGGGACCCTCAAGGGAAGACCTGGGGAAGGACCAGTTAGGCTGCCCTTCTCTTGAACCCCTCAGACAGCAGGCTGCTGCTGAGGCTGCTGGGAACGCCACAGGTACCCACAAGGTATACTGGGAAGATGGACTCCTGTACACTGAGTCAAGAGACCCCAAGCCTGGCATGACCAGGAGGCTGGTTGTACCCTTGTCTCAGAGAGGTTTCCTACTTACCTTGGCCCATGAGATTCCCTTAGCAGGACACTTAGGCCAGACAAAGACTTGGGACAGGCTTGTCTCGCACTTTCACTGGCCTCACATGAATGAGGATACCAAGGAGTTTTGTCGCTCCTGTGTCACTTGCCAAGCCAGTGGTAAGTCAGGTGGCACAACAAAGGCCCCCCTTATACCAATGCCTGTGGTGGGGGTGCCCTTTGAAAGAGTGGGGATTGACATTGTTGGTCCAATGGAACCCCAGACAGCATCAGGGCACAAGTTTATACTGGTGGTAGTGGATCATGCCACCAGGTACCCTGAAGCTATTCCACTTAGGACCACCACAGCCCCTGTGGTGGCAAGGGCCCTAGTTGGAGTGTTCTCCAGAGTGGGCTTCCCTAAGGAGGTTGTCTCTGACAGAGGTGCAAACTTCATGTCAAGCTATTTAACTGCTATGTGGAAGGAGTGTGGTGTCAATTACAAATTCACTACACCCTATCACCCACAATGCAATGGGCTTGTTGAAAGGTTCAACAGGACCCTAAAAGGGATGATTCATGGACTACCTGAAACACTCAGGCGTAGATGGGATGTCCTGATGCCCTGCCTTCTGTTTGCTTACAGAGAGGTCCCACAAAAGGGGGTTGGCTACAGCCCTTTTGAACTTTTGTATGGGCATCCTGTGAGAGGCCCCTTGTGTTTGGTGAAGGAAGGATGGGAGAGACCTCTCAAAAAGCCTGCAACCAACATAATGGACTATGTACTTGGTCTCCGCTCCAGGATGGCTGAGTATATGGAGAAGGCATCAGAAAACCTTAAGGCCAGTCAAGAACTTCAAAAAGCTTGGCATGACCAAAAGGCTGTCCTGACTGTTTATCAGCCTGGACAGAAGGTGTGGGTGCTGGAGCCAGTGGCCCCAGCAGCACTCAAAGACAAATGGTCTGGGCCCCACACAATCCTTGAGCAAAAGGGAGAGGTCACCTACCTGGTGGACCTTGGAACTCCCAGGAGTCCCCATAGGGTACTCCATGTCAACAGGCTCAAAGCATATGTCGACAGGAAGGACATGAGCTTGCTCATGGCCATAGATGAGGGACAGGAGGAAGAGAGTGACCCTCTCCCAGACCTGCTCACTCAGAATCCTGATGATGGGTCAGTAGATGGTGTTGTCTTTTGTGGCAGCCTCTCTGAACATCAGCAGAAAGACTGTAAACAGGTTCTTCAGTCTTTCAGACATATGTTCTCTCTGACACCCAGTCAGACCAATTGGTGTACCCATGAGGTTGACACTGGTGACAGCCTGCCAGTCAAGAGTAAAATCTACAGGCAGCCTGATCATGTTAGAGACTGCATAAAAACTGAAGTGCAGAAAATGTTGGAATTGGGAGTCATTGAACCCTCAGATAGCCCTTGGGCTAGTCCAGTAGTTCTAGTGCCAAAGCCTCACACCCAAGATGGTAAGAGAGAGATGAGGTTTTGCGTAGACTACAGGGGTCTCAATGCAGTCACTAAGACTGATGCCCATCCAATACCAAGGGCAGATGAACTTATAGATAGATTGGCTTCTGCCAACTACTTAAGTACATTTGACTTAACAGCTGGGTATTGGCAAATCAGGTTAGCTGAGGATGCCAAACCCAAAACAGCATTTTCAACCCCTGGTGGGCATTATCAATTTGTGGTAATGCCCTTCGGTCTGAAAAATGCACCTGCCACCTTCCAAAGGTTGGTGAATCAAGTCCTTACTGGGCTGGATGACTACTGTGCAGCATATCTAGATGATATTGCTGTCTTTAGCTCCACCTGGGAGGATCACCTGGTCCACCTGAGGAAAGTGTTAGAGGCTCTGCAAGCAGCAGGCCTCACTATCAAGGCCACCAAGTGCCAGATAGGGCAGACACAGGTTGTATACCTGGGCCACCTTGTAGGTGGAGGCCAGGTTCAGCCACTGGAGAGCAAAATACAGTCAATCAGGGACTGGGCTCCTCCAACCACCCAGACTCAGGTTCGAGCTTTCTTGGGCCTGACTGGATACTACAGAAAATTTGTCAGGAACTATGGTTCCATTGTGACACCATTAAATGAACTGACAAGTAAAAAAATGCCAAAAAAGGTTCAGTGGACAGCAGGCTGTCAAAAAGCATTCGATGACCTAAAGCAGGCCATGTGCACAGCACCTATCCTTAAGAGTCCAGACTACTCCAAACCATTCATTGTCCAAACAGATGCTTCTGAGTTGGGTGTGGGAGCTGTTCTTTCTCAACTGAATTTTGATGGTCAGGATCAGCCCATTGCTTTTATAAGCAGAAGGCTGACCCCCAGAGAGAAGAATTGGTCAGCTATTGAGAGGGAGGCCTTTGCTGTGGTTTGGGCCCTGAAGAAGCTGAGGCCATACTTGTTTGGCACTCACTTCAAGATTCAGACCGACCATAAGCCCCTCTTGTGGCTAAATCAGATGAAGGGTGAAAACCCCAAACTGCTTAGGTGGTCCATTTCCCTACAGGGGATGGACTTTACAGTGGAACATAGACCTGGTACTGATCATGGCAATGCCGATGGGCTCTCCAGATATTTCCACTTAGAACAAGAAGACTCACCTGGTCAAGGTTAGCTTATTGTCCCAAAGTTTGGGGGGGGGTCATGTAGGAGAGTAGGGTCTGCAATCCTATGATCACCCAGATTTTTTGCTTTTGTTTCACTGGTTTACGACTTTCTCTGGCTGTGGGCCTGCCAATCAGACCCACAGCCTGGCTGTTCTCTTTCTAAATTACCTCATGTACCCTAGGTGCATCTACCAATTGGTACTGGGCCACCTTATCAGACCCTGTAACTCAGGGCATAGGTGTACCCAGGGCTACCAGGGGCTGCAGCATGTATTATGCCACCCCTGGCTGGCCTCCTAAATTTGACACAACTGGCTGCCTGACAGCTGGGGCAAAGTCGTGTAATCACCCTTTGCTGTAGGTGTAGTATACCTATACCTAACCCTAAAATGGACACACAGATTCCTATCAGTCACTCCTATGGCAGGCCTTGACAATCCTGAAGGCAGAGTGCTTGGAATCATGTGAGATGGTGCTCTGGCATGAGCTGAGCCTGTCTGCAGCTTGCGGAATCAAGTCCTAATAGCTGTTCCATGATATCGCATACCATATACTCTTAAGTGCATTATAATCCTCGCGGTTAAATGCTATCTTTGGTATTGCTTTATCAAAACATGTCGAGTAAGGTGTCATACGAATTGGAATACTAACCCCTCGCCAATTCTGGCGACGGGGTTAGCATTCCACCCTTCTAGAGGGACACGACATGTATGTAACTGTGAACCCCGGTTAAAGTTAACTGAAGCCTCAGCTCCACAAAATGGATGCTGCCACCACAGACACGAGTCTGACCCCCTGCAGCTGGGAGTCCTTCCAGTGAGGGGAGCCTGGACAAAGGGTTTCCTGTCAGGGGCGGTGCTAGCACCGTCCCAGACATGGTTTTGTGTATCCTGGGTAGGCAGGGCTTTTCAGGAAGGTGACTGCTGAGTGGCACCCCGGTGCTCACTACGCATAGGCCAGTCAGAACCAGTTCCAGGGGCACACCAGCCCCTGGCCTGGGGAAGTCCGGCATGGCTGAGGGGTGTAACCACCCCCCACCTAGTCCCACCCATAGGCAGGACCTAGTCACCGGGTCAGCCCCCTTTTTTAGTATAAAGATGGGAGCGGGCCCCCTGTTAAAATTAGATCATCTTTGGAATCAAGATACCACTTTCTTCGAAAGGACTTCACGATTTCTTCTTCAAGATTCTCCCTTGTGGCTAAGGAGTAGTCACCCTGCATCAAGCGGGCACCATCCTAAAGAACACTGCGGTCTGCTGCAAGTCCTTCATCACGAATCCGACGACCCAGCTCGACGAGACCCGGCTTCCCTGGCACCTCTGACCTCTACTCACCTCTACAGCCAAGCTGAGAACCGTGAGTGCGACGAGACCTCAAGGGACCGACGATCGCCAAGACTGCACGACATCTTTACTGCAAGCCCACCGTGTCCTCCACTGGTGAGTGCTTTGGGGTCCGAGAAGCCCCGACCCTGCGCAGCTCCAGCACCCAAGATCAGCCCCCCTGCATCTCCACGATCTGCGTGGGGCCCTTCTGCTGTTTGCTGTGCACCGCGTTGTTTGGCTACTAGCCGGCTGGCTTGTGGCCCTCTGAACGACGCCCAACGACTTCACGACTGCTGGTCTGGTTGCTCCAGGCTGGCCCTTGCTTCCTTGTTCAAGAGAGGCACCCCGGACCCTCCTGGTCCACTCCAGACGCCATTTTAGGTCCACCGCGTGGGCTTGAATTTGCCAAGGCTTTGTTGCCCAATCCTGGGTCCAGCGACGCCGACAGCTTCTATCTTCGTGGGACAGCTCGATCCTCCATCCTGGTCGCCGACAACGCCTCCTGGTCCGTGAGATCTTCGAGTCAAGCGTCACCCACTCACCTTGTCGAGGTGGCTACCATCCGGTGCCCTCCTGGTGCCCACTGACTACTGGCTAGTAGTCTCGAACTTGGTCCCCTCTGCTTTCAGGTGTCATCTATCTTCAAGATCCAGGCTTGGATCCGACTGAACTTTCTTCACTGGTCACCGGCCAGCATCTTTTCTTCCGGCTCCTGGTCCGTCTACGAGGATTCCCGACGTCTTTTCAGACCTATGCAGCTGCAGCCCCTGGGCTAGGTAACTTCGGCATTTCGGTGCCCCAGCATAGCCTCACTATCCAAGGGTCAGAATCTACTTTCGTTTTCTCCCTACCAGGTCGGGTTCGCCCGAGAACACTAACTTTCTAATTCCTAGCTACCATAGACTTTTGTCCCGCATCTCGCGTGAGAGTGCACACACTGCACCCGAGTCCCCTAGGCCTCCTAGAAGTAATCTAACGATTCCCTAGTCAAGTCCTAGCGATTCCAAAAGCTATTAGTACTGTACTTACCTGCTAGGAATTTCGCATTCCACTTTCAGAGTATATGGTTTTCCGTGCCCCTCGGGCATTTGTATATACTGTGCTAACTTAAGTATTTTTGTAAGAGTTTTGGTTTGTGCTTAGTACCCTGTCCTCATAAAGAGTACAGGGCTGTTGTGATCTTTAAATAAATAACTGTTTATTTTCATAACACTTGTGTGGTGTCCTTTCACTGGGTATTCAAGGGGTATATGTGTGGTAAACAGCTGGCTTAACACGCCCTCTCGAGTCTTTAGCCTTAGACTGCTCGTATCCATGCTACTAGGATAGCTGGTCTATAAGGTTGACTTACAACCAATCATCAATAAGGGTTGCTGGACTGATACATAGTGGGCACTAGAATAGTGACCACTGCATATCAGGCCACCTTCTCACAGGGATACATTAAGCAATACAAATGAACAGGACACACCAAAACGATACAAAAATCAATAAACAACATCAATTGCCGTTATATACAGTGAAAAAACTTTCAAATGCAAAAGCAAATGTATAGCCAGTCCATAACAATATGAAACCATATGACAGGCGGAACAGATGGAATGTGATGCCTGCCTGTCAACCAATCCTGTGGATAAGTGTTTCTAGCGGGTTTGCACAACTAGGATCCAAAAATGATTGGAGAAGTTCTATCCTAGGGGCACCCTTAAAGTTTGCCACAGGGTGGGAGTGTCGACGCGTTTCGAACCTTCATTAATTACAGGTTCTCCTCAGGACGGGGACTGGGGACAGGAATTCTGTAAGAGACATACAGAGTGGGTGTCAGATTTTAATAAAACTTCTACAAAATACTCCGACTCCAGGGAGCTTGAACACAGTGATTACCTGCACAATGGCAAGGAGATAGTCGTGGTGTCGGTTGGACTCAACCAGGGAAGAATTTTTCTGAAAAGAACAAGTGAAAGAAGGCTCAGAGCGGTGGCTACCAAAGGGAAGGAGTGATACACACGGAAAGGCAGCACGCATAATGTGCTATGATTGTGGTCCTACCTGTACTTCAACCAGGGCTGAGGTTGGGGTGCAGAGCCCGCAACACGGTGCCCGAGCGGAGGAGTGGAAAGCTCACATAATGAACCGTCTCAATTTGGGATCTGGGGGATCATAAAAAACATCAAAGCCAGAGTCAGTGTCGCTGGAGCGGGTAGGCGCTCCCACACGTTAGTTTGAAACACCCACAATGAATGTCACGTACCTGGGAACCCAACCAGTCACAGGGGACTCCTCCGCGCCAGCAAGAGAATGAAGATTGCGCTGGTGCCTGCCGGGGAAAGTGCGAGCTCGCATTAATAACATGCCCGAGTTTTGTGCCACAAAGCGGTTATAAAGGCAGGAGCGTCCCTGGGGCGCGAGGCACTTACTTGGTAGGAAGGAATTAATCCGGCGTTCTTAGAGCAGCACTGCGGTCAGTCTGTACCGCGCCGCGCTCAAACACTGTGTTAAAGAACCCGCCCGGTCGGAAGGCCGGTGGGCGTGGCTTGAGGGTGGCAGACGCCAAGAATGCTGGTTATTGTAGTTTGACTGCTCACTAGAAGTGATACAGCGTGGGAGGGTCGGAAGGAGGTCGGGAACTGGTACGCTGTAGTGCAGCGTATGGGGTCATTATAATGTTCTGGGCACATTATCACAAGTGCAAAAAGTGTCCGCAGGAATTTTTTTAAGCAGGAATTTTTTTAAGCAGCACAGGGAATAAAAAACGGTCACAAAGCTACTTTTTTCGAATGTGGTGCAACATAACAGGTGTGTGCAAGCATTTGAACACATTTGACATATTTCACAGTTCATTTGGAAAAACAACGCATTGAAGAGACACAATACATTTGGTTATGGAGTATGAAAACATGTAAAGTTAGATCTCATACATAGTTCACAATCACATAGATCCTGGGGGTACAAATGCTGATATTTACACAGGGTCTCATGGCACCAGCACACAAGCCTAATTAATGCAGAGAAATTTATTTGCGGATTTCTGATAGAGCTCATACTCTAGGACACATAGCAATGGGATTTCAACCCGCCCACCCCTGGTTGCCTCAACGCTCCAAGCAAGAGAGAGTAGGAAAGCACACACAGTGAAAAAAAAAAGTGAGAATCACAGCACAGCCAAGCTCAGCCAAAAGATTCAGTTCATAGGCTGGTAGATTCAGTCATTTCATTCAGGCCAGAATTGGATGTGTCAAACTTAAGTATGAGGTACGCCTCTTTTTGTGAGAGACGGGCGTCTGGGTCACCGCTGCCGCCCCTGATGACCGCCAGTACTGTCCATCTCATGTCCTGACTGGAATGTTTTTGTTGTACATAGTGAGAAACCATCGGGGCCGTCAAGATTTTGTTATTGATTCTTGACCGGTGTTGTATGATTCTCTGACGGACTTCCTGTGTAGTTTTGCCAATATATAGCAAGTTGCACGGGCAAAGTATGGCGTAAACTGTGTATTTTGTCTTGCAGTTTGTATGCTCGTTGTGACGCCAAATTTTTTTTCCATCCGTGAAGAGCGAGCCTTCCATCGTGAGTTCACACACTGAGCAGGTCCCGCATTTGCGATGCCCTGTGACTGGACTTGCTCCGAAGATGGTGCTTTGAGCGACCTTTTTTGACGCTGGTCTGGTGGTTGTAATCATTTGGCCAATACTCCTGTTCTTCTTTAGTGCAAAAAGGGGGGTACCTATATCAGGAAGTGTTTCTTGCACCAGATGCCAACTCTTTCTGATGATTTTCTGGAGTTGGTTCGTGTGGGGGCCAAAGGTGGAAACGCACACCATCCTCTCCGTTGTCGGTCTTGATCTCTTTTCTAGGAGATGTTCCCTAGGTGTCCATCTGGCTCTCTTCATGGAATGCTTCAAGAGTTTTTGGGGGTAGCCCCGTTCTTGTAACTTCAAAGTAAGATTCTGGCCATGTAGCTCAAACTGCTCGATGGTAGTACAGTTGCGTCTCACACGGAGATATTGGCCATAAGGGAGGTTATCCCTTAGGCTCCGCGGGTGGTAGCTCTTGTAATGAAGAGCATTATTTTTGTCCGTCTTCTTTTGATACAGAGAACACGACAACATGTTGTCCCTCACTGAGACTTCGACATCCAGAAATGGAAGTGATCTTTCATGGTAGCTCAAACTGAACTTAATATCTGGACTCCTGTTGTTCAGCCACACGTGGAATTCTTCTAGTAGTGTAGATGTTCCGTTCCACACACACCACACGTCATCTATATATCGGCACCACTGTCCGATGTTGCCTCTGTAGGGGTTGTTATTCAGCACATATTTTTCTTCAAATTGTCCCATGAACAAGATGGCCATTTCAGGGGCGAAGGGGCAGCCCATAGCCGAGCCTTTGATTTGAAGAAACATTTCCTCTTCGAAGGTAAAGAAATTCTTTTTCAGAGCTACAGTGGCCAATGAGATTATAAACTCAGTGGGAATTCTGTGAGGGCGTGGTCGGTTGTCCAGATACAGTTCCATCACGTCTAAGCCATCTTGTTGTGGTATTTGTGTGTATAAGGATGACACATCCATAGAGGCAAGGAGTTGAGTTGAGGAGTCAAACGGAAGGCCTTCTACTTTGTTTATAAAATCCATGGTGTCACGCAAGAAAGATGGTACTTGCACCACAAGGGGTTTCAGGAAAACGTCAACGAATTTGGAGATGGGTTCAAACACAGAATCACACCCGGACACAATGGGGCGGCCGGGTGGTAATTTCGGATCTTTGTGTACTTTGGGAAGAAAGTACAGGTGTGGTGTTCTTGGGTGTTTTTTAATGAGGTATTCAGATTCTTTTGGTCCAAGGAACCCTGAGTCTTTGGCGGCGTTGACAAGTTTACTGACTTCGTCTTGTATCTGTGCAGTTGGATCGTGGGTGATCTTGCGGTACCACTCCTGATTGTACACATGGTTCCGCCCTTCAGTGCGGTAAAGATCTTTTGACCACAAGACCACCGCGCCCCCTTTATCGGCTTGCCTGATGACGGCCTCCTGCTGATTTTTAAGTTCTTGGATAGCTTCTTTCTGTTTCTTAGTGATGTTTCTTGGGACGAAAGGACGTTTTTTTTCCAGGACATTCAGCGAAGACATGACCGAACGTTCAAAGGCCAGTATATTTTTAGAGACATTGTGGTTCGGTGGACAAAACGAGGACTTATTTCTCAATCCTGATGCCTCAGAGGAGACTTGATCCGTAGCATCCTTGAAGAACCATCTCAAGCGGACCTTCCGAAAAAACTCCATAACTTCCATTTTGATTTTGGTAAAATCCATGGCTACCCCCGGTACAAAGGAAAGACCCATCTCCAAGACTTCTTGCTCGGCTTTGGACAGGACTTTGTCCGAGATGTTGATGATGGCAGATGGTTTCACGAGTTGTAATGTTTCTTGCGTGTGGTCATCTCCCATTGTGGTTTGAATCGTGTTCGCTTGGGTTGTTGGCCCTGGCCTAAAAAAGGCCTCTTTGGAGTGTTCCTGTTCTGTTGGTTTCGATTCGACGGGCCCTCTCCTGCATCGGAATCTTCCATGGATTCGGAAGAAGATGTTTCCGAAAAGGTAGTGAATCTTCTCTTGGATCTACCCTGGTTGGAATTCAGGTACCTAACAGAGTCGGATCTGCTATAGAATTCGTCTTTTAAATAGGGATACACAGTGTCGATGTTAAAGTTTTTTTGGTCTTTTTCAAATTTAGACGTCTTGAAGTTGATGGTGTTATCTCGGAATGTGACCAGCTCCTTTTCGATCTTCTCCAGAAGAGCCTTTGCCTCAGATTCAGTATGATTGTCTCTGATGGCTTGGAGTTGTTCTTCAATTTCTTCTTCTTCCTTTTTAAGGATGCGCTGGGCAGTTTCCACTGTGTGTACCATCAGGTCCCTACTGCACTTGGTACTAATGAAACTGAATCCCTTCCGATAGACAGGGTCGTCGGTAAAAATAACGGGGACATTTTTAATCTGGAGGCCCCACGGGATTGTACCTGCTCTGAGGTTTGCCAGGAGGAAATGACCATGGAGCTCTGTCCGAACATGTTTTTTTCTAAGCCTAGTTAATTTTTCGGCATAGTTGAGCTGTTTGGCTGTGCTACTGAGTTTAACAGAAGAAAAAAGAGTGGAGTCAGAGAGAAGTTTTTTAACATGATCCTCACTGAAAGATAACGTGTCTTGTTCGGCCATGCTAGGAGTCAAGGAAGGAGAACCTCCCCTACCACAATTAATGCAACTGATCGACCACCCTTTAAGGTCGAAACAGGAGACAACCTTGCGAGCAGCCGCTCGCACAACCAAAACGCTGTATCACTTCTAGTGAGCAGTCAAACTACAATAACCAGCATTCTTGGCGTCTGCCACCCTCAAGCCACGCCCACCGGCCTTCCGACCGGGCGGGTTCTTTAACACAGTGTTTGAGCGCGGCGCGGTACAGACTGACCGCAGTGCTGCTCTAAGAACGCCGGATTAATTCCTTCCTACCAAGTAAGTGCCTCGCGCCCCAGGGACGCTCCTGCCTTTATAACCGCTTTGTGGCACAAAACTCGGGCATGTTATTAATGCGAGCTCGCACTTTCCCCGGCAGGCACCAGCGCAATCTTCATTCTCTTGCTGGCGCGGAGGAGTCCCCTGTGACTGGTTGGGTTCCCAGGTACGTGACATTCATTGTGGGTGTTTCAAACTAACGTGTGGGAGCGCCTACCCGCTCCAGCGACACTGACTCTGGCTTTGATGTTTTTTATGATCCCCCAGATCCCAAATTGAGACGGTTCATTATGTGAGCTTTCCACTCCTCCGCTCGGGCACCGTGTTGCGGGCTCTGCACCCCAACCTCAGCCCTGGTTGAAGTACAGGTAGGACCACAATCATAGCACATTATGCGTGCTGCCTTTCCGTGTGTATCACTCCTTCGCCTTTGGTAGCCACCGCTCTGAGCCTTCTTTCACTTGTTCTTTTCAGAAAAATTCTTCCCTGGTTGAGTCCAACCGACACCACGACTATCTCCTTGCCATTGTGCAGGTAATCACTGTGTTCAAGCTCCCTGGAGTCGGAGTATTTTGTAGAAGTTTTATTAAAATCTGACACCCACTCTGTATGTCTCTTACAGAATTCCTGTCCCCAGTCCCCGTCCTGAGGAGAACCTGTAATTAATGAAGGTTCGAAACGCGTCGACACTCCCACCCTGTGGCAAACTTTAAGGGTGCCCCTAGGATAGAACTTCTCCAATCATTTTTGGATCCTAGTTGTGCAAACCCGCTAGAAACACTTATCCACAGGATTGGTTGACAGGCAGGCATCACATTCCATCTGTTCCGCCTGTCATATGGTTTCATATTGTTATGGACTGGCTATACATTTGCTTTTGCATTTGAAAGTTTTTTCACTGTATATAACGGCAATTGATGTTGTTTATTGATTTTTGTATCGTTTTGGTGTGTCCTGTTCATTTGTATTGCTTAATGTATCCCCGTAAGTGTTGTACATTTGTAAATTTTGTATAGTTGTAGATAGTGTCAACATGAATTTACTGTAATAACAGTTGCCTTGTTTTTGCCTGTGCCCTTGAATTCGAATTTAAATTTCTAAGAAAAAATAAATTTACTTTGGTATTCAGACCCGGTGGTCACGTGGTACATTTTGACTACGTGATTGGAATTTGCTTTCGTTAAATTTCCCTGCCCAGCCACTTTTGTTCTGTTTTCTTTGCTGTTGAGATCCGGGCTGGGGAGGTGTTGGATCCAAAACCTTTTCTGTTTCTCGGAATACAAGGAAAAGCATTGGACTGGATCATCACGTTCCTCGCCGGAAGAACGCAAAGAGTCCGCCTCCCCCCTTTTAGATCAGAGGCCACCGAAGTCATCTACGGCGTACCACAAGGATCATCACTCAGTCCCACCCTCTTCAATGTCTACATGAGTCCCCTCGCATCCATCGCGCGCCAACACAACCTCAACATCATCTCCTACGCAAACGATACCCAGCTGATCCTCTCCCTCACCAAAGACCCAAACACCGCCAAAACCAACCTACACGAAGGGATGAAAGAAGTAGCCGAGTGGATGAAGAACAGCCGTCAAAAATTGAACTCGGACAAAACGCAAGTCCTCATCTTAGGATCATTCCCCTCCGCCTGGGACGATTCATGGTGGCCACCGGCCCTGGGAAACGCACCCACTCCTACGGACCACGCACGTAACCTAGGCTTCATCCTGGACTCCTCCCTCTCGGTGACCAGACAAGTCAACGCCGTCTCATCATCATGCTTCAACATCCTACGCATGCTCAACAAAATCTTCCGCTGGATCCCAACCGAAACAAGAAAGACGGTCACCCACGCACTGGTCACAAGCCGACTGGACTACGGAAACACCCTCTATGCCGGAACCACAGCCAAACTACAGAAAAAACTCCAACACATCCAAAACGCCTCAGCCAGACTCACACTAGACATCCCCCGCCAAACTCACATTTCCGGTCACCTGAAAGACCTCCACTGGCTCCCCGTCAACAAAAGAATAACGTTCCGTCTCCTCACCCATGCACACAAAGCCCTCTACGACCTTGGACCCGAATGCCTCAACACGCGCCTATCCTTTTACACCCCCACCCGCCAACTACGATCGTCCAATCAAGCCCTCGCCGCAATTCCACGCATCCATAGTCCTTCTCCTATTTAGCGGCCAAAACATGGAATTCTCTCCCCACCCACCTCTGCCTTACTCAGAACCACCTCTCCTTCAGAAAACAACTGAAAACCTGGATATTCGATAAGTAAGTACCCTCCCTCCCTCAAGCGCCTTGAGACCCTCTGGGTGAGTAGTGCACTATACAAATGCTGAACTTGAACTTGAACCTTGAAGAATCTGTTGCCGCATGGCAAGAGCCCCAATCCCAAAGAGGCCAGGAGCTACTTTCCACCTATGAATCCCAAATAAACATTCCTTATGCAAATAGCCTCTTCTAAGTCAATAAAGAGTAACCGTAGCCCAGATAAAGATGCCGTCTGGCATATTGTATACATCATATCTCACTATGGGTGCATATTGGGATAATGTCGACTCTACCCGGCCCTCTGCCAGTCGCACACAGGATTTGCTGCGAGTCTTGGAGGGAATTTTGGAGCGTGATCTGTAGCACTGTTTGTCAGTAGCTTTGAGAAGAACATGACTAGGGTTCCCGGATGAAGTATCAGAGTCAATAAATGGCGGAGTGTGGGGTTTAAGTGTTACAGTTTCATCTGGCCAGGTAAACCCCTCCTCTGCCGTATCGAAGAAATGCGTTTTGCCGTATCGAAGAAATGCGTTCTGGATTGATAAGACATTCTCAGGCGGGCCAGAAACATTGGAGTATTGGATCTTAAGATTCCGCAAGAAGACCTTCGCCTCCACAAAGGATTGTCAGCGTTGTTGGACCAACCCAGTGTAGTCCGGGAAGATCATTATGCGATGTGAGGCATATGTAAGGGCCTCCTTAAGCCTGGCCTGCTGCAGGATAACGTCTCTGTCTTTGTAATTGAGGAACCTAGCGATGATTGGCCTGGGGTGGGCCCCCGGCTGTGGCTTCTGCAGGAGGGCGATGGGCTCGTTCAACAAAAAAGCTGGAAGACAGTACCTCAGGCGGGAGCCAGTCCGTCAACCATCTGATAAGGAAATCTTCTGTGGTGTTCCCCTCACAGCCCTCGGTAAATCCTACAAAGCAAAGGTTATTTCTATGGGCCCTTCCTTCCACATCTTCCACGCGCGTTGCCAGGACCTTTGTCAGTGTTTCTAATGTGGATACTTTCTTCTGAAGAGTTGTTACCGAGACATCCACCGTCGAGATTCTGGTCTCTGCACTGCATTGTGGAGATCCTGTCTGAGCAGTATGAGATCAGACCCACCTGCTCCAATTTCGGCTTCCAGCGCATTCCTGGATTGTGTAATAGCTACTAGTATGGCGGCGTCATCTGGCATGGGTGTCTTCGGATATCCTGGATTAGATGCCTGGGCTGCAGCGCCAGTGTATTTATCCATAGTACTCTGCTTGGAAGCAGTGCCGAGCAGCTTGTCTTTAGTTGTTTTGCAGATTGGGATATGGGCCGATGCTGAGCACGAGCCACGCTGCAGATCCAAGTAAGAGGGGGGCACAGGAAGACGGGTAGCAGATAGTATTAGGGAGGAAGACCAGTGAATTGGCCACTGATATTGGTAGGGATGCGGAGGACCCCTCACTCGGTGTCTGCAAGTCGCGTCAAAGCCCAGCCCGGCCACTTCCAGAAGCAGGTGCACTCAGCTCTCCCAACAGATGTCTCCACAACTACTATCGCTATCAGTTGCGGAGTCGCCCTTTAGCGACTTCAACAAATCGAGCCCTTTATGCCACTGCGTGCAGATCATACCAGATAGTGAATTGATTAAATATCAGGTGGCCTCCGTCGTATTCCAGTAGCAATCCTGCTCTCTGCGCATCATAGGGAAGGCCAATGACCAGAGAAATGGCCATGTTGACTTAGGGCACATAGGACTTCACAGCCATAATGTTCGAGGGGCAAACTGCATCCACCACCCCTCTAGGGCTGATTGCCAATCCACCTGCACCAGTCTGCGACCACCTCTATGCATAGGCCCCGTCCAGAGCAAGCCACATTCGGCCAACCATGGCCCAGAGCGAGCCCCAAGCGACCGATGCAACTCGTGCTCGGCTGCAGCAGCACCACTGCCCTATATGGCCACCGAGAATGATAGGGCACCGCCCAGCAGAAACAGCAACTCTGGACCGTGGCCACCCGTCTACTGCCCAATACCGGCTCAGGGCTGCTTATACTGTGGAGCCGCACTGCAGATAGACCCCCAGGCAGGGAAGGGAAGGTCTATGCTACCCCTCCATCACTTATCTTGATACGGGCCAGTGCGAGCACTGCCACGGCCCGATACGGCCGCTCACCTCTTAAGGGCCACCCAGTGAGTCGTATCTTCCTTCGGGTGTTCCACTATCTGCGGCGACCTCCGCAGCCGCCTCGCCCCTGCAGGTAAAACTGTGGCTCCGCCCAGCAGCGCACCTTCTGCTCCGGCGCACTTCCCTCACGGAGAGCCGGCGTTTGCTAGGCCTCCTTTGGCCATCCTCGCCTCTCCACTCAGCGACCCCGACGGGGATTCAGGGCAGCAGTTTGATCGAGCCATCAGCAACAGAAGAGGGCCAGGAAACAAAATTGGAGGCTGTATACGGTAAGATTAATGACAGATTAATGCAGGGCTACGGGAGCTCCTCTAGAGCACGTCCACCATGTTGGACAGCCTAGCCACGCCCCATTAGAGGAACTTTGCCGCATTAAGTGCAGCTGAATTTGAATTTGCTGAACTATTCCAATGGTAAAATACTAAGTACCTGTTCCAGCAAGGGAGCATACCTTCTGCGTTAAGGTTAAGTTACTTAAATTAAAGCAATCTAACTAAGGTTTAGAGTAAGCATTAGGTCTAGGTTTGGTTTGTAATTCATTTTAACCTACTTTAATGTCATGGTTAGGATTAGTGTTATATCAAGGTTGCTCATTATGTTTGAATTAAATTGTAAATGATTTAGGGTTAACATTATGGTTAGATTACATTAATTTTAGATTGGGCTTGCAAAAGTATTACATTAAGTTTACTCATTGCATTTAAACATTTGTTTAATATGAATGCATTCATTTTTATTTAGGGGTGGGGATAGCATTTGGATTAGGTTAGAGTTGCTTATTTTGGTTGTATGGTTGTATGACTAAACAACTACCTACAAAATCACACGTGTCTGAACCACTGTGAGTAGTTGGCCTGATATGTGATGTCCACTATTCTAGTGGGCACCCTGTATCAGTCCAAACAACCCTTACGGTGATGGTTGTAAAGTCAACCTTATAGACCAGCTATCATAGTGTTAGCATGGACAAAGCAGTCTTAGGCTAAAACGTCATAGGGCATGTAAAGCCAGCTGTTATCCCATATGTAACCCCTTTAATACCAAATGAAAGGACACCACACAGGTTATATATAAAATATATATGTATTTATTTCTAACACAACCCCTCAGAACTCTTTATGAGGTCAGAGACACAAGCACATAACAAGATACTCAATTATCATACAATAAGTTGCACAATATACAGTAGAGCCCTAGGGGCATTTCAAACCATATACTAAAATAGTGGTATAAGAACCACGTCACGGACAAAGGATAGGCCTAGGGCATCGCTGGGGCTACGCTGTACTACCAAAGGATAGGAAGCAGGAGGCCCACGGGAGGCGTGTGCAGTGTCTTTACACACATGCGAGTTACCATAGAGGTAGAATGGGAACAAAAGAAATGGAAACTAGTTCTTTTAGGACACTTCCAGATGGACTAGGAGAAAGCCACTGAAAACTAGGACACTAGGATAGTTAATACCCACAGGAGTACCGGAGTACTCGCGTTACCTCACCCACAGGAAGCTTGTGCATAGGTGTCAAAGTGTTTCGGGTTTCGTCGCTGAATCCTATGAAGCCATGAAGAAAGATGCTGCAGGCGACCAGGAGAGAAGTGTCCGGTTGGATTCAAGGGCGGATCGAGGATGAAGTGTACCTGAAAGCAGAGAAGACAGAGTCTGGGTCACTAGCCAGTGACCAGGAAGGAACCAGGCGATGTCGTGAAGCAATTAGGTAATGTTGTGAAGCTTGTCTCTGCAGCCACGTGGACCAGGAGGTGTCCACTACTACCAGTAGCTGGACACGCACTGTCCCACGAAGGATCTTGCTGTCGGCGGTGTCCGCTTCCGGATTGGAGTCAACAAGCCTTGGCTAAGGCAACCCACGCAGGAATCGAAGATGGCTTCTGGATCAGACCAGCAAGGTCTGATGAGCTGCTCCTTTTCAGGGAAGCAAGGGCTGGCCTGGAGCAACCAGGCCAACAGTGGAAATGTGTAGGTTCGTCGTCACAGAGGCCACTAGCCAACGGGCAAGTGACCGGACAGACGCGTCGAGCAGGAAAATGCAGAAGGGCCCCACGCGGCACTCGTGGAGTGTGGAGGGCCGATCTTCGGTGCAGATGATGCTCGGGGCTCGGGCTTCTCAATCCCCAATGCACAACTTCGAGCGTGCCTCAGAAGTTGCACGGGAAGCAATTTGCAGGCTTTCCAAGATGGCCGGTCCCACGTCTCTCGTCGCCTCCATGGGTCTCAGCTTTGCTGTGGCTGTGGATCGGGCTGAAGGAAGTCTGGAAGTCCGGGTCTTGTCAGGCTCTGTGCTCGGGCTCCAGCGGGAGCGTCGACAAAGCAAACCGTTGATCGCTTGATGGTGCCTGCTTGCACAGGGTGGTCACTCCTTGGCCACAAGGGAGATTCTTCAGTCTTCTATCTTCAAGTAGAACGTCGAAGGTCCA
The DNA here is from genome assembly GCF_964263255.1 of Lissotriton vulgaris. Taxonomy (NCBI): domain Eukaryota; kingdom Metazoa; phylum Chordata; class Amphibia; order Caudata; family Salamandridae; genus Lissotriton; species Lissotriton vulgaris. The sequence goes on along the minus strand of NC_141689.1, from coordinate 989,029,896 downwards.
GAGTTTCGTTCCAAGTTTCAGTTCAGGATAAATCTAAAGTTTCGTGACTCAGCTCCTACCTATATATACCAATCTGAGGGGCTGGATTACCTGCTAGGTCCCTCCTATGGGTGGGACCAGGGAAGGGGGTGGTTACACCCCTTTCCCTTTGTCCAGTTTCGCACCAGAGCTGGGGCTGGAGTGCTCCAGCAACTGGTTTCAACCAGACTATGCATGGGACACCTTGTGTGCCCCAGGCAGTGTCTCATTTCATTCAGCCCTCCCTGCCCCAATACACTATGTCCTGTCTGGGGTGGTGCTAGCACCTCCCAAGACAGGAAATCCTATTGTCCAAGCCTCCCTCGCTGGAAGGACTCCCAGCAGCAGGAGGTCAGACTTGTGTCTGTGGCAGCAGCATCCATTTTGTGCTGCTGAGGCTCTGGTTAACTTTAACCGGGTTTACTGAGACCAACATGTCTTCTCCCTCTAGAAGGGTGGAATGCTACCCCCGTCGCCAGAACTGGCGAGGGGGTAGTATTCCAAAGCGTATGACACCTTACACGACATGTTTTGATAAAGCCAAACCAAAGTTAGCATTCAACCGCGAGGATGATAATGCACTTAAGAGTATATGGTATGGTTATATCATAGAACAGCTATAAGGACATGGTTCCGAAAGCTGCAGACAGCCTCAGCTCATGCTAGAGCCTCATCTCACATAAAGCCAAGCGCTCTGCCTCCAGGATTGTAAAGGCCTACCATAGGAGTGACTTATAGATATATATGTATCTATATGTAAAGGTAGGTACAGGGATACTACACCTAAGCAAGGGGTGATTACAGGACCTTGCCCCAGCTGAGTGATCAGCCAGTTGTGTCAATGTGAATGGCCAGCCAGGGGTGGCATAATATATGCTGCAGCCCCTGGTAGGCCTTGGATGCACCTATGCCCCGGGTAACTAAGGTACACTAAACAGGGGCTCATAAGGTGACCCAATTCCCAATTGGAGATGTATCTAAAGTACATGGAGTCCATTTTACAGTGAGAGCAGATAGCCTGGGGCCTTGATTAGCAGGATCCAAGGCCAACTAAGTCGAAAACCAGCTAAACACTAGGCAAAAAATCTGGGGTAACCATAGTCAGGTATCCACCTTCCTACAACCACGAAGGCTAAAAAACAACCAAAGCCAAACCACTAACTATTTTACCACGACTTACTGAACCACGAACTCCACAATCAACCACTACATTCAAATCAACCTCATTCCAACCTCTAAAATCTACCCTTTAATACTACCCTTTAAACCTACACCAAATTCCCCCAACCCTACAAACTAACTCAAACCCCTCCCACCCCCTACAAACTAACTCAAACCCCTCCCACCCCCTAAAAATGAACTCAAACCCCTCCCACCCCCTAAAAACAAACTTGCATCCCCCAGCCCCAAATAACTAATTTGAACCCCAACCCCCTAAAAACTAACTCGATCCCCTTCTTACCCCTAAAAACTAACATGACCCCTCCAAGCCCCTAAAAATGTACCCAAACCCACCCACCTCCTTAAAACTAACCAAAACCACCCTCCACCCACAAACCCCTCTTACCTGTTCCTGTCCGACGCTCCTCTGAACTCCGCCATGCATGAACACTAGATCGTCTTAGCATGAACCATGCAAATGCGTGGTTCAGGCCAAGTCGTTGTACGGCTTGCGTGACTCCGGAACTCGTTGTTCCAGAGCCGTCGTTGAGGATGTTTCCCGCTTAGGTTGCTTATTTCACATAGTGACATTAAATTTAATATTTTACATTTATTTAATTTCATTTACGGTTAGATGTAGTTTTGGGGTCTGGTCAAGGTTATTTAATTTAAATAGGTGTAATTCAATTTAGTACAATCAGCAGCTGGCCTGATTTAGAGTCTGATACTTATGCAAACAATGGTCTAAGAAGAGGCCCGAGGGGTCTTCTGGCTATCTGGGCTGAATATTTGACATTAGATTAAATCAGTTAAACAATTTCGTTAGGAGTCCTCAGAGGACTAGAATATTAAGTATGCATGGGCACAAGGTTTAAAGGTTATTATGACAACAAATGTATTCTCTTCATAAATTAGCTTATCATATTCTTTCTACGTAGGTTTAGGTGCTCACAAAAGGCTTTAGAAGTGCGTAAAGGAAAGGTGTATAGGTGACATTTTAGAAATACATCGCATTAAACAACATTCTTAATTTTCAAAACTCCACAATTAAATGAAAGCGATAATGGAGTTTTTGTTGGGAAGGTCGACGGCGTTTCGATCTCAAGTTACTGAGGTCATCATCAGGACGTGAGCCTGTGAGCACTGACAATCCTCCTCTAGATTGTCAGTGCTCCCAGGCTCACGTCCTGATGATGATCTCAGTAACTTGAGATCGAAACGCCGTCGACCTTCCCAACAAAAACTCCATTATCGATTTCATTTAATTGTGGAGTTTTGAAAATTAAGAATGTTGTTCAATGCAATGTATATCTAAAATGTCACCTATACACCTTCACTTCTAAAGCCCTTTGTGAACCTAAAACAACGTAGAAAGTATATGATAAGCTAATTTATGAAGAGAATACATTTGTTGTCATAACAACTTTTAAACCTTTTGTCCATGCATACTAAATATTCTAGTCCTCCGAGGACTCCTAATGAAATTGTTTAACGGATTTAATCTATTGTCAAATATTCAGCCCAGGCTGCCAGAGGACCCCTCGGGCCTCTTCTTAGACTATTCTTTGCATAAGTATCATACTTTACCCCGAGTCTTACTACTGGGGTCACCTTGTTCCCTTAACCTGATTAAGAGTCTGGCAGACAGGGTACTCCATCATGAACACAATGGAGTACACTACCCACCGAACACTCTGTCTACATGCCTCATTTAGAGATAGGCAGACCATAAGTATTCTGTTGATGGAGTCACTATTGGTGCATCGATGAAACACTTCTTCCGATGGCAGTCGGAGGAAAAGCATTACACCGCCCAGCCAATTTAGGGTGGATGGCGTAATGTTTTATTTACCGGTCTTTCACAGTCAGAAAAAAATTAGCGCTTAGAGACAGGAAAAATGTATTTAAAATGGCCTACATCCTAGGTGAAAACTTACATGGTGTGCAGGTCATTATTATTTGGCATTTCAGAAAACTCTTCAGGGCTTTTTTTGATTTTTTTCAAAAAAGAAATTTGTGGACAGCCATTAAAACCCAAGGGTGGCTGTACACTGAAGTTTTAGTACACTGAATGGAATCACTGTAATGGTAGTTCCCATCAATGCACAGAAATGACTGATGGGTCAGCTACCATCTCTGAATTTAGTGGGCAGAGCACAGTTGTAACGGTGGAGGTAATGTCCTCTACCAATAAAAAAGACACTACTCCGTCCATCAAACCTTAAATCAGGCTCTTGGTGCTAGGGAGAGAATGTGGTGTAATGGCCACAGCTACCGACTTCAGAGCTGGCAAACTAGGTGCGAATCTCTGTGTCTGTTCAACATCCTGTGATTCTGGGCACATCACTTAATATCTCTGTGCCTACAAAAAATTAATGTCTCCTTGTGTATTGTAACTGGTGCTCAAGTAAAGCACTCCAATACCTTTGTTTCAAGTTCACACTATATATAAACCTGCACCAAAAAAAATGTAGATGCAGGGTTGATGTAGTGGTTATAATTTAGCGGTAGGTGGAAGTGACGGACTTTAGGGTACTAAGATACGCTTGAGCACGATTTAGGATTTTTCTAGCCCAAATAAGCTATTTGTCAAAACTTATAAGCATCTGTATCACAACTAAATTGCACATACCAGATCTAGCTAAACCTGAAGATCCTCACAATAATTCACAGCTCAACAATGCTTAAAATAGGATGTTCCATTTTTTTTTAGTATCCGGCCATAACAGTGCTCTGACCTGCCTTCTAGCTCAGCCTGTATACTCTTGGGTATCCCCATGTAATCATAGTAGGGTTCGCAAAAAATGACAGGGTTTTCATACTATTAAAGGAAGAATCATACTCTGTAATGTGTGTTCTGGTAGAAAACAACTCACACCCCAGATGTTTACACAAGTAAACTAAATAAAGCTGTGCAAGAGTTACACACAAAGACATCTCGAACAAGTTATCACACTGTAGTTGAGACATTGTGTAGTATTATTAAGAAATTCTGCCCTCAACCAGTGGACAAGGTGAATGCAGTTCTATGTAGAACTACTGCATCTAGAAATGCAGTATTTTAATTTGAAACCCATTTTGCAAAACAGTTTAACATGTGCCACTAGAATCATTGCATGCCTATAGAAATTTAAAAGCTAGGCAGTATTACTTTGCCAGAATCTCATCTCAAATGCCATCTGCTGCAAAAGCAGTCGGGTAGGCTGTTTACTGCTAGAGAAATACTTTTATGCTTGTCAGAAGGGCAGTGATTTCATCCTGTACTTTACATACAATGTCTACTGTTGTGTGTCTAGTATGGAATTAAAATTAGGATAGATTGTGATGATCTTATGTTTAAAAATCCCAGGTTCAGCGCAAGAAACATAATATTTCATAATTGTGTCTCACATGTTATATGCTATCGAAGGCCTACCTGCATGGGGGCACGGTTGCTTACACCAGGCTAGCTCCAGAGCATTCATTGAGTACCCATGAGCAATTGTAATAATATTTTGAAATCCTACACAAAATATGACAAAATAGTAGCAAGCAGAGATAATCCTTACCACATATTGATTGTTTTTATGTCTGAAACAGGTCAAGTATATCACTGGAGGCTTCTCGCTATAATTTATGAATATTCCGGCAGCATGGGCACAGGTAACATGAAAGGCAGTTGTACAGAGCCCGTAGGAACACTGGACACACGGCTTGCAGAAGGTCGCCATCCGTTGTTTGCAAAAAACACACTTCTGCAGAGAAAGAAAACAGTGTACTATCAAACCACCTGCATTATGGATTCACTCTTTTCATGTAAACATTGTGGCCAATTGTAAAACACTGGTTCTAAATGAACACTACCCTTAAACGCCATGATCAAATAAATGATTGCCATGCCATTCCCAGTGGCGATTCCTCCGCTAAAGGGGAGGAGTGTTTCTCCACTGACTTCAATAGGAAAAAGAAAATGATAACGTATTGTTATTATCCTTTTCTTGTTAGGTCTTGCCTGAGCCAGCGCATGAGCTGTCTGTGAGACATTTAGTGAGTGGCTTTTAAAAGTGCTGCCCCAGCTTTTTGGCTGGTATAGCGCGTGCAGTTACTTACACATTGACGTGCAGAGGAGCCATCTGGCTTTCCTCTCTCGTCATGGTGCGCGTGTCATCACTTTTACTTTACTTTCACTTTTGCTGCTACCGCCTCGCTCTGCCCCTCCCCCACCAAACAGCGCTTCCCCGTGATCACTTTCACGGCTGCGCAGCCGTGTTATTTTCACGGCCGCATGGCCAATGCTTGTTTTCCTTTTGGACCTCAACACTAGTCATGCATCAGACTCAAGGATAGATCAACAGGTTGGGTGTCTGCTGTGGAGCTCTAGCTGTACAGATCTCAAAAGTGTCTAGGACAGCTATGCTTTTCACCTTGCTGAGGTCGATAACACGGACACCATTAAGATGAGCGATATTACAGTACCTATTAGCATCCAAAGTTGAAAGCTGTAGCCAGACATCCAATCACACGTCTTCCTATGCAGGCAAAGACTGCTGTGATAGGCCCACTCAAAGAGCATTCTGTGGCAGCTCAGTTGTCTGCTTCACAGCTCCGTCTCTGTCCTGTTGTGCAGATCACCTTTCCCTTTACCACATCGAAGATGGGTGGGGGCAGCACCGCTTGCCCCTTCGCGCTCACCTGCGGAAGAGTTGTAATTGCAAATTACCCACATCTCTTTTGGACACTCGTCTGAGGCTCCGGCCCATAATTGCAGGAGTAGGTAATTAATAAACGGTATTACCCCCTAGGTGGAGACAATAATGTTACTTTATTTAAGTTCCAAGAATGGTGATTTGTCAACCAATCTATCAATATTATAAAGAGGCTGTTGAAAACCTCTGTGATACATTGTAAAATTATGTGAATTACAGGGCATTGTCTATGGACATTGCAGTGTATGGTCGCTGCTTATTCACAGCTTTTATCTCAGGATCAAGCCCCTGAACCCAGGCACTTTTTGACACCACGTGCACGTAAAGTATCACTGAGGAGCTGCACGTTCCACCTCTGGTCCTTCAGAAACGAGGTCAGCGACCATTACCTTATGTTTATGAGCTGTGCTGTTTGCACCGAATAAACTTGTTTGTGGAATTGCCGAGTGCACGTGCTGTGCGCCATGTGAGTTCTTCGAAAACAGACACACGCCTCCCTTCTGCCCCTCTGTCAAGCACAGGACGAGTTCACGACGTGCCACTGGCGTTCCATTAAAGAGCTTAGCCAGGCACGTGCCATACAGAGAGCAAAAACGAGAGCAAAGACCCACAAAGTCCCTCCTCTACACAGGGCAAACACTACATGTTGGCATGTGTCTATCTCGCTCCAACAATAATGCGTCGAGTGTAAGATGTGTACTGCTTTCTTTAGGCCCCATTAACAGCGTCGCTGTGACGTGAATGAAGAGTAAACGTGAGTGGCACCTTCACGGCAGCTCCTTGTTACTTTTTCACATTGCGAGGAAGTAATACGGGATCAGAGATGGAGGATTTCCTCTTTACATTGTGGCCGGGTATTGAGAGCACAGGGCTGGTGGGAACCAAATGAAAATACACAAAATATGATACAATTGTTATTCAATGTTATTCCTCATTCATTAGCCCACACTTAAATGGCAATGATGTAAAAAAAAAGTCTACAAATTTATAGATAAAAATGCAGCTGGGTATTAACAGTACTGGCAACTGTTGCCACAACATTTCGAAAATGTCTGAACATTCTGGGGAATAACTGGGTGGAAACCTCGTTTCTGGCGGATTTTACTCCAGGTTGCCCCTGGCAGTACAAGATTGTCAGAATGTGTTCAGATAAAACAAAAGGTTTGAGATATTAATTGGACACCACCTGGTATTCGGTAGCTCCTGGCAATTTCATTACAAGACTAGGAGGCTACATTATGCATAAATCCTTTAATGCAACTCACAACAGCCGCTTACATCACAAAGAAGAATAATAAGAATTAGATGACATCACAGCATCAATATAAGCCATGAGCAGGAGTAGAGCTGCCTCTTTTAAATGCGGCTCACAACCGATAAATTGGCTCTATTTTCTCTAACCATTGTTATTGTTTATTGACCGATAATTTATTGTACTTTATATGACTTTGTACAGTACTATTTATCCTTAATATGCCTATACTGTCTTAATGTGCCCATTTTGATTCCATATGCTGTTTTTCTCACAAAACATTCAATCCCTAACCCTCCCTCGACTTCCAATATATGGTTGTCGATTCTCCCCACCCTCTGTTCCCCTTTCCTCACCGTTAGGAGTTCGTGTAGGGATTTCTCTGTTCTGATGCTACCTCAGCGTGATACTGACTTTTCGCGTGCTTTCAAATTTTAACGCAGTTTCATACCTCATGTTAAGGATTATCCCCGTTTACCCTTTAGAGTCTCTGTAAATTAATTTAAATAATTATTTGTTTTTAAAACAAGGCTTTCTCTCTCTTTTCATTACCGGGCTCCCACGATATACACAGCGCGAGCCCGTCTCTTCAGTTTGGAGAAATGAACCTCGGCAGCGGCGGCGCAACGCCCCCTGCCTCCTAAGGGCCATTCCTCCACCATAATGGATCAGCAGGCTCGAGCCTTGTACCGACTGCGATTTTACTGCGTGCGATCAGCTGTTCCAAAATCGTCTCCCTCCTCACTAGTATTTATGGGCATTTCTTACCCAAAACCCCCTCCTTTTAACATATTTAAATAGAGAGAAGCTTTGGCACGGAGAGTAGGCTTAGCATTACTTTTGTTAATCATAAAAAAATAAAAAAAATAATAAAAAAGAAAGACTGTTTATCTATCATTATTTATTTAGCTTAGGATATTTATTAAGACATATTAATAAGGGATCTATAACCTATTTATAAGAACAACATTATTAATCATAAATTTAAGGTTCTTTAGAATTAAAACATTTTAATTTTATCTACATACTTACCTACTATGTCTGACATGGAATCAGACGACGCAGTCGCTAGCTCCCCTAATCACGATAGCGATGCCTTCAAATCCTTCCTACAAAGGGAAATGAGGTCATGTATGTTGGATACTTTGAGAGAGGTCATGTCACATAAAAGAATCTTACCAAATGATGATGACACTCCTCCTGATCCCGAAGAACAAGTTACTTACCTTCGGTAACGCTTTTTCTGGTAGATACTATATCTGCCTGTGGATTCCTCACCTTGTGAATATCCCCCTTGCGTCAGCAACATTCGGAAATTCTTTTCGTAGCCTCGCGCCAACGTGGATAGGACGTCACAGAGACACGGCTCCGCTTGCGACTCCGCTGACGTCACCGACGCCTATAATAGGCCCACGCCGGCGTGATGACATCAGTTCCGCCCTTTTTTACGTGCCATCGAGGCACAAGGACGGACCAATGACAGTAGCAATATACACAGTATACACAATAAACAATTGCCAAGAAGAAAAACACACATAGTGTGGAGCAAATGCAAGACAGCAAATAAAGCAACTCCTTAACAATCCAATATATAAACAATATAATACAGAAACTCTGGTATAGAAGAGTGGACAACGGGGAGGCGGGTGGGTCAGTGAGGAATCCACAGGCAGATATAGTATCTACCAGAAAAAGCGTTACCGAAGGTAAGTAACTTGTTCTTCTGATAGATACATCTGCCGTGTGGATTCCTCACCTTGTGAATAGAGTCCCACAGCAGTCCCCACTCCCGGAGGAGGGTGTCCACTCTTCTAAACCAGGAAATCCTGAAGGACAGAGCGCGCAAAGTGGCCGTCCCTCCTGACTTCGGTATCTAAGCAGTAATGCTTTGCGAAAGTGTGGAGGGAAGACCAAGTTGCCGCCCTACAAATATCCTCTACAGGAACACCTCTAGCCAAAGCAGAGGTTGACGACTTAGCCCTCGTAGAATGAGCCCTTATACCCTCTGGAGGTTCCTTACCGGCCAAAGAGTAGCAGATCTTTATACAGAGGACAATCCATCTTGATAAAGTTCTTTTATGGACCGCTCTTCCCTTCTTGCAGCCAGCAAAGCCAATGAAGAGTTGGTCATCCAAGCGACAGTCTTTAGTTCTGTCCAAATAAAAAGACACCGCCCTCTTAGGATCCAGACGGTGTAACCTCTCCTCCTCCTTGGAAGGATGTGGGGGAGGATAAAAGGTAGGAAGGGTAATGGATTGACCAAGGTGGAAAGGAGTCACCACCTTAGGAAGAAAAGCAGCCCTGGTCCTTAGAACCATCCGATCAGCATGTATGGTCAGGAACGGGGGCTTGGAACTTAGAGCTTGAAGCTCACTCACCCTCCTTGCCGAGGTTATTGCAACAAGGAAAACTGCCTTAAAGGTTAAAAGCCTCATAGGACATTTATGAAGAGGCTCAAAGGGAGAGCCCATCAGAAAAGTCAAGACAAGATTCAAGTCCCACTGAGGTACAATAAAAGGAGTAGGAGGGAACTTGTTTACAAGACCCTTCAAAAACCTCAAAACTACAGGAGACTTAAAAAGAGAGGGCTGGTCAGGCAAACAAATAAAAGCCGACAGAGCCGAAAGATAGCCCTTAACCGTGGCAACTGCAAGCCCCTGTTGTGCCAAAGAAAGAGCAAGCCGGAGCACATCAGACAAACGGGCTCTCAGGGGGTCAATTTTATTCTCACCACACCAAATGACAAACCTAGACCATCAACATGAATAGACAGTCTTAGTGGAGTCACGCCTGGAAGACAAGATGACATCCACCACGTCAGGCGTGAGAGAATAGGAAATCAGGTTGCCCCGTTCAATCTCCAGGCATGAAGGTGCAATGTCTGGAGGTGGGGGTGTAGAACCTGCCCCTCCATCTGAGAGAGGAGGTCTGCCCTGAGAGGGAGACGGAGCGGCGGGTGAGAGGAGAGGTGGAGTAGATCTGTATACCACACCCTTCTTGGCCAATCCGGGGCGACCAATAGAACTTGGGCCCGGTCTTGGCGAATCTTCCTCAGAACCCGAGGAATCAAGGGTATGGGAGGAAACGCGTAAAGGAGTTGACTTCCCCAACTCAACTGAAACGCGTCCCCCAAGGCTCCTTGCATCAGATACTGGAGACTGCAGAAAGACGGGCAGTGAGCATTCTCGCGAGTGGCAAACAGGTCCACCCGAGGAGTCCCCCACGTCCGAAAAACGTGACGAACCATCTCCGGGTGAAGCCTCCACTCGTGGTCGGCACAGAACTGCCGACTGAGACTGTCTGCACGCACGTTCAGAACTCCGGCCAGATGATTTGCCATCAGACAAATCCGGTGGTCCTGAACCCAGGACCAGAGACGCAGAGCCTCTCTGCAGAGACACTGCGACCCCACACCTCCCTGCTTGTTGATGTACCACATCGCGGTCGTGTTGTCCGTCAGGACTTGAACCGACTGACCGCGAGGGGAAGGGAGGAAGGCCTTGAGCGCCAAACGTATCGCCCGCAACTCTAGAAGGTTGATGTGAAGCAACCTTTCCTCTGGAGACCAAAGACCCTTGACCTCCAGATCCCCCAGATGAGCACCCCACCCTAGAGTGGATGCATCCGCTATCACCGTGGCCACCGCAGGAGGTAGTTGAAAAGGCTTTCCTTGCGACAGATTGCCTTCCACGCTCCACCAAGACAGATCCGCTGCAGTTTCTCTGGAGGTCTTCACTGACTCCCCGAGATCTCAGTTGTGCTGATACCACTGCCTGCGGAGACACCACTGGTGTGCCCTCATGTGCCAGCGTGCATGGTTGACCAACAGAATGCAAGAAGCCATCAGACCGAGCAGGCGAATGACCTTCAGGACTGGAACAACCGCTCCATTGTAAAATAAAGGAATCATTTCCTGAATGTCGCAAATCCTTTGAGGAGGAGGGAATGCACGACAAACAGTAGTGTCCAGTACTGAACCTATGAACAGGTTGCGCTGGGAGGGCACCAGGTGAGACTTGGGTACATTTATCGAAAAACCCAACCTGAACAACAACTGAGTTGTCTCTTGCAGATGATGGAGCACCTTCTCTGACGACTCCGCTTTGATCAACCAGTCGTCCAAATAAGGGAACACAGGTATCCCCGACCTCCTGAGATGAGCTGCCACCACCGCCATCACCTTGGTGAAGACTCGAGGCGCAGTAGTAAGACCAAATGGAAAGACCGCAAACTGGTAGTGCTGTGACCCAACCGTGAAACGGAGATACTTTCTGTGCGACTTCAGGATTGGGGTGTGGAAATACGCATCCTGCAAGTCGAGCGACACATCCAGTCTCCTTCCATCAGCGCTTGAAGAACCTGAACAAGGGTGAGCATCTTGAATTTCTCCTGCTTCAGATAGAGATTCAAGATCCTGAGATCCAGGATTGGACGAAGCCTGCCATCCTTTTTGGGGATCAGGAAATACCGGGAGTAGCATCACTGACCCCTTTCCTGCTCTGGGACCACCTCTATCGCACCCTTTCGTAACAGAGTTAGAACCTCCTCCTGCAGAAGAGACAGATGTTCCTCGGTGCAAAAAGGGTAAACAGGGGGGAATTCCCGAAAGGGAAGGGCATACCCATTTTCTACAAGATTGAGAACCCAAAGATCTGTTGTAACCGATTCCCAATCCTGTAGAAAATGGGTAAGCCGACCCCCAACCGGACCCACATGATCCTGAATAGCGGATCTAGGGCTGCTTTTCTGTGGCAGGGGGGTTGGAAGAGGTGGAGGAGGAAGAGGACTGACGCCCACGAGGACGCGCTCTTTGCTTTCCCCTGTACGATCTGTACACTGAATTTTGCTGCTGCTGCTGTTGCTGCTGTTGGCCCTGCCGGAAATTCCGAAAGGAGCGACCAAAGCCCCTGAACCTCCTGTTGGAAGAAGTGCCTCTGATCTGGAGACCCAAAGACTTAGCTGTCGCTCTGCAATCCTTGAATCTCTCAAGAGCCACATCCGCCTTCTTCCCAAAGAGACCAGAACCATCAAAAGGAAGATCCAGCAAAGTCGCCTGAACATCAGCCGAAAAGTCCGATGATTTCAACCAGGCTGACTTCCTAGTGGCGACAGCAGTGCCCATAATACGAGCCACAAAGTCGGCAGTGTCACGACCACTTTGAATAACCTGGCGAGCCGCCGCCTGAGTATCAGAAATCACTTCCTCAAAATCCTTCCGGTTGGCATCAGGAATTTTTGGAACCAGGACACGCAAAGAGTCCATCAGGGCATGCACATACCTTCCCATTAGACAAGTGGCATTAGTTGACTTTAACGCCATGCTCGCCGAAGAAAAGGTCTTTTTTGCCACCTGGTCCTGCTTCTTGGCCTCCTTTTCACATGGAACCTGGGGAAAGGCACTAAGACTCTTTTTAGAACAGGCAGCCTGAATGACAAGGCTCTCTGGCGAAGGATGGGAAGACAGAAAAGCCGGGTACTCAGGAGCAGCCCTGTACCTCCTCGCAACACTCTTAGAAACCGCAGGAGCCGACAATGGTTTCTTCCACACCTCCATAATAGGATCTGTCAAGGCATCATTAAATGGAAATAAAGGCTCAACCACAGAATTCGGAGAATGCAAGACCTCAGTGAGGATATTGGACTTGAACTCCACTGTAGGCAGGGTCAATTGAAGAAGTTCAGCTGCCTTCCTCATAACTAGATGGTAAGGATGGATATCCTTAGAAGGAGCACCAGAGCCTGAGGGCAACTCCCATTCTGGAGAGAAATCAAGAGTTCCTGAATCCGCCAACTCCTCAAAACAGTTCTCCTCCAATTCACCTTCCTCCACATCAGATTGTGAATCCAGGTACCTCTGCTCCTCCAAAAGGCGTTGAGCTTCCCTTCTGGACCTCTCCTTTATACGCCTCGCAGCCGGATCCACCTGCGGCTCCGACGGATTCGGGGCTGACGCCGGTATCGAATCCGATGGCACAGAGGAATGCCCTCGAGGACGATCTGGAGCAGGCGACGCTGGAATCGGCGTCGACGACTTCGGCGGAGCCGGAAATTGCCAATGCGGCGTCGGAGCCGGTGTAAGGCATGAAAGGAGCAGGAGGATAGGAGTGAGGAACACCCATGCTGAAAGCTAAAGGACCCATGGGACCCAAAGGTGCACCAGAGGGGTACCACGCCCTTGAGAAGACACCATACATAGCGTTCAGAAACGCTGAAGGGTCCTGGCCTGGAGCAGGAAAGGGCGGCTGAAAACCATCAGGCCGGTCCTGAGGAGGGATCGGATTCGGCTCTTCAACAGGCGCAGAATCCACAACCTCCCGAGCCTCTTCCTCTTCACGGGCCGGGGACGGCGCCGGAGACGGATTCGGAGCCGGAGAGGGTACCGGAGCCGGAGTGGGAGAGCGCCCATGCGTCTCGGAAGGTGAGGCCTCACCTTCGGGCTCAGAGACGTCGAGAGTAACCACCTTCGAATGTACCTTCTTCGGTGACCTCGACCTCGAGCCCGACTCCTTACCAGACCGACGTCGGGACTCATGTCTCCTCTTCTTATGTTTCTTCTTCGACTTCGAAACATGATCCGACGCCGACTTCGAAGACGACCTCTCTCGAGAACCAGATCTCGACCTCGCCCTGGACTTCGACCTCGCCCTTCGAGAACGAGACCTCGACGACTTCTCCTTTCCAGCTTTCACCTTAGCAACCAGGAGTTTGGCTTCTCTCTCCCTCAGGGCCTTCGGGTTCATCTTCCGACATGAAGAACAATCCTCCACATCATGGTCGGAACTCAAACACCAGATGCAGTCATCATGGGGGTCGGTAATAGACATCATTTTACCGCACTCCCTGCAGGGCTTGAAGCCGGTCTTCTTGGATGACATCGTCGAAAAGACAGGATACAGAGAAGCAGAAATTTGCAACAAAATGGCAACAAAGTACCAGTTGGCTACAGAAATTCCCGATAACCGTTAGCATCGACGACGCGGAAAAAAGGGATCTGATGTCATCACGCCGGCGTGGGCCTATTATAGGCGTCGGTGACGTCAGCGGAGTCGCAAGCGGAGCCGTGTCTCTGGGACGTCCTATCCACGTCGGCGCGAGGCTACGAAAAGAATTTCCGAATGTTGTTGACGCAAGGGGGATATTCACAAGGTGAGGAATCCACACGGCAGATGTATCTATCAGAAGGTGCATACTCCAAACCCTGTAAGTAAACCAAACACGGCCTAAGCACTGCTGGAGGTCGCGATACCTCATATGACATGAGAGGTCCAAGTACCTCTATGGGAGGCCCTGTCGCCTCAAAAGGAAATGATGCCCCTCGCGGCACATTGAAGATGGGTGTCCCTAGCTTCACAGATTTGGCGGGTGCCCTCAGCGGCACAATTGTTGACAGTGCACATGTTGATCCTAGCTCAGATGAAGACGAGATCTTCAACGACCCCTATGATGAATTTATCCTTGACCTCAATGACCAGGACGTAGATGACTTGGATCTTAACACACTTTCTGAGGCAGACTCTTTCCCATCCTCAAAAGACGCGATCCTTGACCCTCTAGGTGGAGAAATGTTCTCCCCGAACAATATCTCCCATCCTAACAGTTCAAGATGGTACCCACACGACCACGTCGCAAAGTTTGTAACTAAATAGCTGAGAAACTCTCTTGAGTGAGAAACACGAAATACTATGAGGTCAGAATGCCCTAGGCCATGCATTGAAAATAAAGTCTGCCAGACACCCAACCTAGATCCTGACCTCAAAGTGTTTATTCAAATTGGGCAAGGATCCCAGAAAAGGCCTCGAAGGGCTCTTAAGGCTTGTCAGGGTCGTCTTCTTGACGTCCTAGGCCCCCTTACTAGAATCCTTGACTTAGCAGAGGAATCCCACATCTCTAATTCACACCTGGATACCAATCTAATAAGAGGATGGAGCCAAAGGGCAATAGTACTTCTAGGTAACGCTAACTCTGCTCTTAACATTGAGAGAAGGAAAACTATCCTTAATAGAATCAACCCAAAACTAGGTGATCTTGCAGAGAAAGAACCTTCTATTAAACCAATGGTCTCCTCTTCGGAGAAGATATGATCAAAACCATTGGAAAATATGTTGCAACTTTCACCGCTTTGGATAAAGCTCAGAATAACATGAGAAGCGTTTTCCCTACAAACCTTTTTGTTTAGGCCGGAAGAACGGGCCGCTCTTCTGGCCGCGGAAACTATCGGCCTTTCTCATCTGGAAGAGGAAGAGGCTCCACTGGTAGAGGCTTCTACCCCTCTAACCGACAATTTTATCCACGAGAGGAAGAGGTTCACATGCAAGAGGCTCATGAAAGATCTCAAAATCTCCATTAATCTCATAGAGGACCTGGGCTTCATTATAAACCGAGAAAAATCCATTCTTTCCCCTTCCAAGTCTCTAGAATTCCTAGGTTTTACTGTAGACACCTCCGGATGTCTCCTCCTTCTTCCCAAAAAGAAAATCGCAAAAATTCGAAAGGAGATCAGGTTTGCACTGAGACAACAATCCCTTACTCTCTGGCAGTTGGCCAGACTCCTGGGCTTACTTTCTTCTTCAATTCCAGCGATCTTTCCAGGACCCCTGAACTACTGTGCCCTCCAAAGAGTAAAAGCCAATGCCCTCAGGTCAGGTCTTTGGTACAGGGACATTATTTCTCTAGATCATCAGGCGAGATTGGAACTCTCTTGGTGGCTGGACAATTTGGATGCTTGGAATGGAAGAGCTATCTTCGGCTCAACTCCGGACTTTGTCTTGGAGACAGACGCCAGCCTTCATGGCTGGGGGGCACGTCTCCTCGACGAAAATACTGGTGGAATTTGAACACAAATAGAGTCATCCCACCATATAAACTTCTTAGAATTGACGGCTGGGCTCTCTGCCCTAATGAGTTTCAGACACTCTCTTCAGGGCAGATCCGTTCTTTTGAAAATGGACAATGTATCTGCAGTCTCTTATATCAACAGACTTGGCGGAACGAGGTCTGCGGACCTGTCCAATCTGGCCAAGAATCTTTGGATGTTCTGTTTGGAACACAAGATCTCTCTGAGGGCAGAATATCTCCCCGGGAAATCCAATCTCTCAGCGGATTGGAACTCGAGATTCCTTCAAGATTTCAGCGATTGGAAACTCGACGTGTCCGTTTTCAACTCATTGTCCCTGTTCTGGGGACCTTTCGACGTGGACCTCTTTGCCAGCCGGTTGACCTTTCAACTCCCTCAGTATTTCAGCTGGATACCAGACCCGGGCGCTCTAGCGGTGAATGCCTTTCTCCAAACTTGGGCTCCTTACCGAGCTTACGCCTTTTCCCCGTTCGCAATGATCCAGAGGGTCCTTCAGAAAGTCAGACAGGAACAGTGCTCTCTAGTCCTAATAACTCCGTTCTGGCCCTCTCAAGTGTGGTTCCCCACAGCTCTGGAACTTTCTTGTGACATCCCTTTTCTGATTCCAGCAGCGAAAGGTCTGGTTATAGACGCAAACGGATAAGATCACCACCTAGTTCTTTCAGGGACTTTGAACCTTCTTGCCTGGAAAGTGTCCGGCAATCTAACCAATTAGTTGGACTTACGTCATCTGCTCTCACTCTCCTCGGAGAATCGTGGGCACCAGGAACTCACTACAGATATAATAATATCTGGAGAATATGGACTTGTTGGTGCATGGAGAGGGACTTGGATCCCGTGGAGGCTCCTATCGTTAACATAGTTAATTTCCTGGTGGAACTTTTCGACTCTGGTCTTTCCTATAGATCAATCAATTGCTTTAGATCTGCCATCTCCGCAGGACATTCTCTTGTCAACGTTAAGACGGTAGGTAAGAATGTTATCATTTGTAGAGTTCTTAAAAGTATTAGGGTAAAAAAAAAACTAGGCCTAAATACCAATCCATTTGGGATGTTAAACTTTTGCATGACCTTTTTTGCTCCTGGCCTGACAACCCCCTTCTTAACAGGAAGTGTCTTTCCATAAAACTTGCCTCTATTTTATGTCTGGATGCTTGTCGCAGAGTCTCCGATGTCAAGGCTCTGGATATTTCTAATAGATGTTATGACATGTTTGGCGTTAAATTTGAAATCCTTTGACACCCCCGCGCCGCACGGCCACCAGCTGCTGCGTGTGCCCCTTTGCCTCGCTCGCTGCCTGCCTCGCTGCCGGCTGCCGGCTGACTCCGCTGTCGGTTGTTTTTACCTTGTTTTGACCGTAATTTGTGCCTGCTGTTTAATTCAGTGCTCGTGTTAGCATCTTTTCCCCATTTGTTTTGTGATTGTATTTTTTGTTGCCGTGTCAGCGTTTCCTTCCTGTTTGCCCGCCTACCGCGCCGCCCTCCGTCTTCGCTCCCCACTTCCCGCCACCACCGCAGACCCCGCCCCTTTTTGCCTTCTGTTCCCTCCCCGCTCCCGCCTCCCAGCTGCTCCGCCCACCCGCGCACTTGGCCTTAAATGGCGACCGTGCGACGCAGGTGAGTGTGACCCACTTGTGGGACACCCCGCGCCGCACGGCCACCAGCTGCTGCGTGTGCCCCTTTGCCTCGCTCGCTGCCTGCCTCGCTGCCGGCTGCCGGCTGACTCCACTGTCGGTTGTTTTTACCTTGTTTTGACCGTAATTTGTGCCTGCTGTTTAATTCAGTGCTCGTGTTAGCATCTTTTCCCCATTTGTTTTGTGATTGTATTTTTTGTTGCCGTGTCAGCGTTTCCTTCCTGTTTGCCCGCCTACCGCGCCGCCCTCCGTCTTCCCTCCCCGCTCCCCGCTTCCCGCCACCACCGCAGACCCCGCCCCTTTTTTCCTTCTGTTCCCTCCCCGCTCCCGCCTCCCAGCTGCTCCGCCCACCCGCGCACTTGGCCTTAAATGGCGACCGTGCGACGCAGGTGAGTGTGACCCACTTGTGGGACACCCCCGCGCCGCACGGCCACCAGCTGCTGCGTGTGCCCCTTTGCCTCGCTCGCTGCCTGCCTCGCTGCCGGCTGCCGGCTGACTCCGCTGTCGGTTGTTTTTACCTTGTTTTGACCGTAATTTGTGCCTGCTGTTTAATTCAGTGCTCGTGTTAGCATCTTTTCCCCATTTGTTTTGTGATTGTATTTTTTGTTGCCGTGTCAGCGTTTCCTTCCTGTTTGCCCGCCTACCGCGCCGCCCTCCGTCTTCCCTCCCCGCTCCCCGCTTCCCGCCACCACCGCAGACCCCGCCCCTTTTTGCCTTCTGTTCCCTCCCCGCTCCCGCCTCCCAGCTGCTCCGCCCACCTGCGCACTTCGCCTTAAATGGCGACCATGCGAACGCGCAGCGGTCACGCGCAGCGGGCGCGCCGATTGTGCGCCGAAGGCGCGCCAAAGGTAAGCCCGTCTGCGCCTGTCCGCGACCGGATCGCGACCAGCGCCAGGACCCCTGGCCCCCGAAGACCCCGACCTACCCGCCTGACGTACTCCGCCGCCACCCTCAGCGCACTCAACACCGGCCGACTCCCAGAATGCCACCAAGCCACACCACGACGCACCCACGGACCTTTCAGCTGCCACGCCTGCAACTTCACCTGCATCCGGACCTGCCTCGCACCAGCACCCGCAAAGCCGAACACCAGCAGTACCCACCTCAAGTGCATCCTGCTCAACACCCGCTCCGTCCACAGACACGCCATCGAACTCTGGAACCTCCTAGACGCCACAGCCCCTGACGCTGCCTTCCTCACGGAGACCTGGATGAACGCCTCTTCAGCTCCCGACATCGCCATCGCTATCCCAGAGGGCTACAAGATCGTCCGTAGGGACCGCAACGCCAACCAGATGGGAGGTGGCATCGCCATCATCCACAGGAACACCATCCGTCTCACGACCAGCACCGACAACACCCTGACCAGCGCCGAACACCTGCATTTTCAGATCCACACCAACCCGAACACCACCCTCAGAGGCACCCTGATCTACCGACCCCCAGGACCACGCACACAATTCAGCGAGGACATCGCCGACTTAGTCAGCCCGCATGCCCTCCCCTCCGCCGACTACATCCTCCTGGGGGACCTCAACTTCCACCTGGAGAACAACAACGACCGCAACACCAGCACCCTGCTCGACAACCTCGCCAATCTTGGACTCAAGCAACTGGTGTCCACCCCCACCCACCTCGCCGGACACACACTCGACGCAGTCTTCTCTTCCAGCACAGACATCGACTTCAGCCACGCCACAGAGCTCCAATGGACGGACCACAGCTGCGTCCACTTCACCTTCAAGAGAACGACGACCCACCACCACCAGCAACAGGCCGCCTGCAGAAGCTGGAACAAGATCACAGCAGACCAGCTCGCCACCTCCCTGAGCCAGCACCCTCCTGCCAGCTCAGCGAACCCCAGCCAGGCCGCCGACAACCTCACGAAGTGGATCAGCATCTGCGCGGACGAGCTCGCCCCGCTGAGGACCCCGCCCAGCAGACCCGGCAGCAAGAAAGCCCTGTGGTTCACCGACGAACTCAAGAGCTCCAAGAAGAACTGCAGAGCCTTCGAGAAAGTCTGGAGAAGGGAACCTACACCGGACAACAGGACCTCCTTCAAGCTTGCCACCCGGAAGCACCACCAGCTGATCCGCGCCGCCAAGAAAACAGATTTCAAGGACAGATTGGACAACAACGCACACAACAGCAAGGAACTCTTCAACATCGTGAAAGAGCTTTCCAACCCCAGCGCAGGAAACAACGACATCACCCCATCACAAGACCTCTGCAACTCCCTCGCGTCTTACTTCCACAACAAGATCGCGGACATACACAACAGCTTCAACAACCAACCAACGCACACCATGACCGAACAACCACCCCCCACCACCACCCTCCACGCCTGGGCCCCGATCAGCACCGAAGACACCATCCGCACGATGAACTCCATCCACTCCGGATCACCGACCGACCCCTGCCCTCACCACGTCTTCAACAAGGCCGACACTATCATCGCACCCCACCTGCGAGACATCATCAACACATCCTTCGACACCGCCACCTTCCCTGAGAGCTGGAAGCACGCCGAACTCAGCGCTCTACTCAAGAAACCAACAGCGGACCCCACCGAACTCAAGAACTACCGCCCCATCTCGCTCCTCCCGTTTCCAGCCAAAGTCATCGAGAAGACCGTCAACAAGCAGATGGCCGCCTTCCTCGAGACGAATGGATCCCTCGACCCCTCACAGTCCGGCTTCCGAGCCAACCACAGCACCGAGACCGCCCTCATCGCCGCCACCGATGACATCCGAGCCATGATGGGCAACGGAGAAACAGCGGCCCTCATCCTCCTAGACCTCTCCGCGGCATTCGACACTGTCTGCCACCGCACCCTAGTACAGCGCCTCAGCAACATCGGAATCCAGGACAAGGCGCTGGAATGGATCATCTCCTTCCTCGACGGAAGAACACAGAGAGTCCGCCTACCACCATACAAGTCAGAGGCCTCCGAAGTCATCTGCGGCGTCCCTCAAGGATCATCTCTGAGCCCCACCCTCTTCAACGTCTACATGAGCCCCCTCGCGGCCATCGCACGCAAACACAACCTCAGCACAATCTCCTACGCCGACGAACCCCAGCTGATCCTCTCCCTGACCAACGACCCCGCCTCCGCCAGAGCCAACCTGCACGAAGGGATGAAAGAGGTAGCCGAATGGATGACGACCAGCCGCCTGAACTGAACTCTGACAAGACAGAGGTCCTCATCCTGGGCTCTTCACCCTCCGCCTGGGACGACTCCTGGTGGCCTCCCGCCCTGGGCACCGCACCCAAACCAACAGACCACGCACGCAACCTGGGCTTCATCCTGGACTCCTCCCTCTCCATGTCCAGGCAAGTCAACAGCGTCTCCTCGGCGTGCTTCAACATCCTACGCATGCTACGGAAGATCTTCTGGTGGATCCCCACCGAGACCAGGAAGACCGTCCCCAGGCCCTCGTCACCAGCCGACTGGACTACGGCAACGCCCTCTACGCCGGTACCACCGCCAAGCTCCAGAAGAGACTCCAGCGGATCCAGAACGCCTCAGCCAGACTCATCCTCGACATCCCATGTACCAGCCACATCTCCGGACAGCTGAGAGACCTTCACTGGCTCCCCGTCAACAAAAGAATCACCTTCCGCCTCCTCACCCACGCACACAAAGCCCTACACGACCAAGGCCCGAGCTACCTCAACAGCCGGATCAACTTCTACGCTCCCAAACGCCACCTCCGATCAGCCAACCACGCCCTCGCCGCCGTCCCCCGCATCCGAAGAGCGACTTCAGGAGGAAGGTCCTTCTCCTACCTGGCCGCCAAGACCTGGAACTCCCTCCCGTCCGACCTGCGCCTGACCCAAGACCACCTCTCCTTCAGGAAGAAGCTGAAGACCTGGCTGTTCGAGCAGTAGCGGCACCCCCCCCTCCCCCCCCCCCCCCAGCGCCTTGAGACCCTACGGGTATGTAGCGCGCTCTATAAGTGTCATTGATTGATTGATTGATTGAAATCCTTAGGAGAACTAAAACCATGTCTGACTCCATTTTTTTTATCCTCGTTTTGATCTCTGTAAAAAACTTTGTGTAGTTGATTGCATGAAGGAATATGATTTTAGAATGAACGACCTTCGTCCTTCTGATGCAAAACAACTTCTTGTTTCTTATGTCAAACCCTTTAAACCCATCTCATCCTGCTCTATCGCTAGGTGGGTTAAAATGGCTTTGAACTTTGCTGGAATTGACCTTTCCAAATTTCAAGCTCACTCTCTCAGAAGTGCTATGGCTAGCAAGTCCTTCTGGTCTTGTGGTAAGTTGGATGCTAAGCTTAAGACTGCTGACTGGTCCAACGCTTCTACATTTGCTCATCATTACTGTAAACCGATTGAACATGTTTCTGACGTTGTTATTCAGGGCTACCAGCATGCATAATGTAGCCTCCTTGTCTTGTAATGAAATTGCGATTCTCCTATTAACATGACCAGAGAATCTGGATTTCATTAAAGACACGGAGGCTAACATTATCCCACCCGTCCCTCCCTTGGACGGAGATTTCATTTGTTAATTCCATTCTGATGACATAGTTTATATTTGATGATCATTTCTGATGTTTCTTCTCTTCATGTTCAAGGCTTATTGATTACTCTGTTCCAATTTTGACATTCTTTACTTTATTTTCAGAAATTTCAAATTGATGAACGATTCAACATGGATTTTTCTAGGTTCCTTTCTTGGTTTTGAAACTTGGCTGCGCTTTGGTTCAACATTGAAGCTTGATTTTACTTTTTCTCTCAACGTTTCTCTGCATTTAAAAGAGGCATCTCTACTCCTGCTCATGGCTTATATTGATGCTGTGATGTCATCTAATTCTTATTATTCTTCTTTGTAATGTAAGCGGCTGTTGTGAGTTGCATTAAAGGATTTATGCATAATGTTAGCCTCCGTGTCTTTAATGAAATCCAGATTCTCTGGTCATGTTAATAGGAGAATCGCAATTCTCAGGAATTGTTTCAATGCTCAAACTTAAAGCATTTTCAGAAACTGATTAAGGCAGAAATGTCAATCTCCAGCGCATTACTTGAAAGCAGTACTGATACAAGTTGTTATTCAAGTCAGTCACATGCATCATTTATTTGTAATTAGCATATGACACTCATCTACATTCCCCCACATTCGTCTTAACTTGCCACTGGTGTATGGCCTCCAGCTAGCGGCAACTAACCCACACCAAACACTTGTAAAATATATGTATACATACATAATAAAAATTATTACGTTTGTGAATGCTTCTTACACTTAATGCTAGCTCAGAAGTTCCAGAAATCTCTGAAATGTGTATTCAGTTTACTCCTAAACGCTCCTATTTTTTTATCAGATATATTCACTCAATTCAATTCAATTCAAAGAATCTTTATTCGGTGATTAAAAAACACCATAAAAGCACATTCATATTTACATAGTAAAAAGCCATTAAACATTTCAGAATTCTTTGTACAATGAATTTACAAGACATAACTGCAACAGTATAGCCATGTTAAACATTTAAAAATAAGAATAAAGAGATTTCAATCTTCACCTCTAGTGAGCCTTAATCGTAGTGCTACCTTAATAAAGTTCATAATGCTACACAGAGTCAATGGGTCCTCAGCTTTCTGTAAGAAAACTAGTGCCTCCCTAGCGTGGGCCAGATTAGCTTTATTCAAAATATTTACGCCGGGGCATTGAGTAAAAAGGGCAGAGTAAAACCAAATGAAGGGAGTCCTGCGGAGACCTGTTGTCGCAGCCGCAGGGCCCCTTCTGTTCTATTGATGTAACAAACCCCGCTGGTGATGCCAACATGAATGGGAGTAGGTTCAATCTGAATCGGCACATCAGGAACCTATCCTGTACATTATGCATAAGAAACAAGTATGGCTCCATACCTTCCACGCTTTTTACTTGGTGATGAGCCCTCACAGTCTATTTACACCCTTCAGCCACATCTCTGCACTGGATTTTCCGCTCCAGGAAAATTCTCCCCACATGCTGTTTGTTCTGGGCTACAATCGATACAGGGTGAAAGAAGAGGTTCCCAAAACCTAGCTCCTCTAAGGTATTCTTCACATAAAGGAGCCAAGGGATGCGCATACACTTGTCCCTCTTTAGGCAATCTGATAGGATTTCTCTGCTTAGTGTCGCCTCCGGGTTCACCCAAATTTTTAGCCAGGCGATAATGGGCCTCAATTTTATCAGATCTTCTATATATGGTCTCCCTAACTCTCTATGGGCGATCAAACCAGCAGTACATTGTGGAACCCTCAAAAGTGATTTCAGGTATTTATTTTCTTCTCGTTGGATGCTAGTGGTATTAACAAAGCCCCATACTTCTGCCCCATAGATTACCTTGGAGCATGATACAGAGCTATACAGGTTTATCACCTGTTCCGGGGACCATCTTCCTAGCCTCCTGCCATAGCTAGCAATTGCCCCGTTAGATGCAACCATTTTACCACAGCGTTCCTCCACCAAGGTATCAAATCGCAGGGCACCATCAAATGTTACACCAAGGTAGGGAAACGTTTTGACCTCTTCCAAAATGTGGCTCCCTATTTTATATGTGAATTTAGAGGTGTTTTTTTTCCCTGCCAGGAGCACATAGGATTTACTAAGATTTGCAGAGAGGTCCAAGGCACTCATAAAACTGACAAATCCATCAATCAGGGTTTGTAGACTCCTCGGTGTGCGTGCAATCAGAACCGCGTCATCTGCATAAAGCAGAACAGGAATATGGCGCGACCCCACCCTTGGGCAATCTGCCTTCAGACCTAGCAGGAACTGCTCTAAGTTGTTGATATAAAGGGAAAACAAAAAGGGAGCAAGAATGCAGCCTTGGCGGACTCCACTCTTGCAGGGAAAAGAACTAGTGAGTCCCCCCTCCCTATTAAAGCGGACCTTGGCAGTGGTGTCACTATGCAGTTCTCTCAAGATGTTAATTAAACCGCTCTCCATCCCCATGCTAAGCATCATGCCCCACAATTTTTCCCTGTTGACGTGGTCAAATGCTGCTGCCAAATCCATAAAACCCATGTATATGGGTTCGTCACTAGCTATGGTATACTTGGCAGTCAGCATATATAGATTCAGGCACTGGTCACTAGTGGACCTCCCTGCCCTAAATCCATATTTGGTGTCCGAGAAGATGTTTCTTTCATCGGTCCACTCGGACAGTCTATTAAGGATTGCCCTCCCCAAAAGTTTTGCTGACACATCAATCAGGGAGATCGGGCGGTAGCACTTTGGGTCATCCCTATTGCCCTTTTTGAAGATTGGCACAATTACTGCCGTGGACCAGGACCGGGGAAGGCCGTAAATAATAGCAGCGTTTATTACCCTTGTCATAAGGGGGGCCCAGAGTTCGATGTTACTCAAAAACAGATCAGGAGGGATTCCATCAGGCCCCGGTGCCTTGTTTTTGGTCAGACCCTTAATCCCTGCAATAATTTCCTTGATGGAAAATTCCACCAATGTGGCCTCAATTGAACTGCCCGGTGAGTCTACGGTGGAGCCAGGCTCATGATTATACAGGCCCCTATAGTGGTTGACCCATTGCTCTGGGAGAATGTTGGTCCCTATATCCGGGGAATCTTTTTCCTGGAAAGTTGGGTTATTAATTATTTTCCAGAAACCTGCTAGGTCCTTTCTTTCCCCCGCTTCTCGTAAATCTGCCCATGCTTCCGCCTGCAAGGCAAGCTTCCTCCTCTTAGTCTCCTTTTTGTAAACATCTCTGCACTCTTTAACTTTGTGGGGGACCCTTGGTTTGGTTTTAAGGCAGCTTTTCAACTCCCTCAAGGCTTTGGAGCATTCTTTATCGAACCAACGGGGATTCCCGTCGTTCTTGAACGGCACTCTGGTCTTTAGTAAACCATCGACCAGCTTAGCAATCTGGTCGAAAGCTTCCATTACCCTCGGTCCGTGGGCTTCAATGTCCAGACAATCGTTAATAGCGAGTTTCCCTGCGTCCACCAGGCCCTTGTAAAACTTTTCCCCATCTATTTTAGCCCATTTTAATCTCCTGCCCTGGTCTGTTGCTCTCTCAGTGAAGGTAGGTTGGGCTCTAATTCTTGGACCTGCCAAGTACAGCAGTTCCAGAACAAGAGGGTTGTGGTCGCTAAAAGCACTCCACTCAATCCCTACACTGATTATCTTATTAATTAATGCCCTAGAGGCCAAGATATAATCTATAAAGGAAGAGCATCCTCTACCCTTAAATGTAGGGGGGAGTGTACCACCCTCCTGCGTCCCTACCATATTAATGGTGTGTTCAAGATCATATTTGAACCGTAATGTCCTAAGTGCTAAGCCCAACGGCGTATGAGAGAAATGCGGTCCCTTCTCCATAGGGCATCGGGACCAATCTGTGTTAGTTTGGACCAGTGCCGGGCACAAATGGCAGTTAAAATCTCCCATGACCACCAACCCATACGGGAGCCCGTTTTTTTGACCAGTTATTACCTGGCTCAACCTGTTATCTAGTTCGGTGACAAGGGGGGTGTTAGATCCCGCAGTCTCATTATTATAGAGATTTACAGCGACAAATCTGAGGCCTTTCCCAGTGAACCTGACTGCCTGGATCCTATGGGAGTTACAATCAAGGCAAGCATAATTTCCCGGTAGGCTCAAGTCTGTATAAATAGCCAAACCTCCCATGGCTCTCCCTGATCTTGATTTTTGGGCAGGTACAAAGAAAGACTTATACCCTTGTAAATGGAAATTGTTCTCCTGAGCCCAGGTCTCCTGCAAACATATTATATGGAATTTCCTGATGTATTCCAGCCACTCTTTGTTATTAACTTTACCAGCCACCCGGCTATATTCCATGAAATGATTTTTAGTGTGTCTCCCCCCTGGACCCCGCTTCGCTGCGGCCCGCCTAGTGGTTCTCGCCCTTGTTCCCCCAGGACCGGTCCTTGTGCATCACCTATGCGTGCAATATCTGCGACCCTGGGTACATCCAACACCTGGCTCTGGGCACAACCTGCTGACACATGGCTGTGCTTCTCCTGCTCTACATTTTGGGCACCTCTACCCCCAATGTCCCACCTGCAATTTTCTGTTTGTCAGTCCACCCCCTCAAGACCATCCAGACAGTGGAACCGATTAAATGTGTGGAAGGGTGGTTCTGGGCGGTTAGATAATGGCCTGGGATTGAACTCGTGATGAACACCCCTTCGGCCCACCCTTTCCCAGTTGTCAAAAGGGCGGGTCCCATGTACACTCATTCGTGCACAGGGAATAGTGACTTTCCAACATCACATAATGTGATCTAGTGGAGAACCCAGGATTCAATTTCTTGTTACCTTGTTGTTGAGCGAGAAAGGCTTGTAATGAAACCTGAACACCCTCCTACACCACAAACACGTACTTGGAGGGACCCCTTCACACCTGAACCCACTTTCAAAGCAAAAATGACAGGCGACTTAGGGGTCTCAAGCATCAGGCGCCCTGGGGTCTCCCTGCACCGATTCACGAGGGATTACACCTGAGTCGACAAGTTAGACACTGCAGTGTATTTAGCAAAGTTTGACTAATCCAACAGAGGTCTTTTTAAAGGGGGTGCATTATCCCTGTGTGTTTTGTTGGGGTCAAGTTTGGGAACTCATAAAGGGAATCACGAACATTGAGCTACCTTAATTGCTACAAACTACACCTTTGGACCACCTATCTTGAGAGGAGGAAAAATAAGTAGCCCCACTCTTACTAGCAGCCCACCTAGTGTTAACACAGAATTTTTTTTTACCAACGATAGACCAGTGGTGGGTGAAGGTATGGACAATAAATGCGATAGAGCAACTCACAGCCACCCTGGGAGATACATTGCCCAAACTCGACAAGATATGGTTCCTATTACCACAACTACATAAACCAGCATAGGCATAGCCAATAGGTCTCGCCTTTGGGACCTTATAAGTGTTTAGCCATGCAACAGTTCATGATGTTGCACCAAGGATATTGTGCTGCATAACTAAATACTTATAAGGTCCCAAAAGCGAGACCTATTGGCTATGCCAATGCTTGTTCTTATTGAAGTGACTGGCTCTCGAAGTGGGGATGGCCAGAGCAGGGAAAGGAGTGGTTTGCACTCCTTAAGTGCACAAGACCGCTTGGCCGGCACTCTCAGGCCAGCCAAACAGTCCTGCGCGCTTTGCATGTTCCCCACCAGGCTGCACTACACAGTCCGATGAGACCATGCAAACCCCCCAGTCCCCACCTGAGCGCCTTGGTTCGGCGCTAAGACCATCCACAATGCTGCATTACCACGTTGTGATTGGCTATGGGAGCCTGGGTGCCTGCTGCAGCCGGCGTAGACAGAAAGAAGAAGACAAAGAAGAGGTGGCAGCCGGCCGACTTGGTAAGTATTTTTTTTTTTTTTTGTTCCGGCCCGAACCCCCCGCCCTACCACTCCCAATTGGTAGCAGCCGCTAATGGCCATTCCTTTCCTACACAATTCAGTTGACATTAGATACAGAGACTCCTCAAAGTCATTAGCTAACATTCCTTTTAAACATAAAATCACTATGTAGGAAATTCTATCCATGGAATACAGGTAACCCAGCCTATTATATGCAGAATCGCTCTTCCAATATTTGAAACCAAACCTCAGCTCAAACTCAGAGTGGTCTACGACCACTCCCTCATTTAAGTTCAATTTATGTTCACCATACAATAAGAAAAACTGTTTAGAAACCCTAGACCTTGGAGAAACAACATGGGATGGAAAATCAGCATCAAAGGAAGTCAATGGACAAGGGGATGCTTTCCTGGACAACTGATGTTAAGCTAGAGTACTGACATAAATACGGGCAATTTTCCCAAAACCAATATGGGCACAGATGCTTTAAGCAAATATAAAATTAAACTTGAATTCTCGTGGTCTCAAAATGCAACTGAACACAGAACAATCAGGACTCTCAATGGTATATCCATTTAAGGGAATCTGGCACAACAGTGTGCTATTCTTTAACTGCTGTATGAGAGACAAATACAATTGACGTACTTATGAGCATACCAGACACATGGATTTAATGTTGGCAGTTCGTTATTTAAAAATGATACATAATACATATTTACTGTCTCTAATGCATGGAATGCATCAGGCTAGGGCAGTGTTGCTTGTCCGAGTCATCACAATAAACTATGAAAAAGTGAGATTGATACAAACATGAAATAACACAATACATTTAAATGCAGAGTTTTTGGCAATAGACTAAAATAAAATGATTAAGTGTGGATGAGGTTTTTAGGGTATACTAACGTCTAAATCTATTAACCTGAGACACAGCAGTTACGCCTTTTAAGCACAAATTAGCTGGCATAGTACATACTCAGCCCCTCAACGCTGCTCGCCCTCAAATACTCAAAGAACATAGTTACTCATCCCCAGGGTCAAACTGGTCTCTAGGGCAATCTGGCTGTGCCAGAAGGGCTGGTCTGAAAGGTCTGTATGTAGTCGGTTTTTCAAGTTTGCGGGCCTATTTTAGGGACAGGTAGGCCAGTCTTTACTGTTTATTTCCCTGCTAATATTACTAAGCCTGGGCAGAGTTTGCGGAGTTCCGCTACGAGAAGTTAGTGCTGTGCCATTATCACAATTCTGCCCAATGGAATACAATAAGGTTTGAGGTGATGCTTGAGTGATAGTGAAGGGTGGTGGAGTGGCCTCCTAGATGACAGTGGACATGATCAGGGTGTCAATAACATCCCTCAGTCACTTTCTGTTCCATGTGTTGCGGAGCGATGACCACATGTCAATGAACGCTGACATCTTGTTTTGGAATCTGCTAACAATATGTTCATATACAACAGTTTGGTGCATTTCAATAAGCCAGTATTCGCTCATCATTGGGTTAGGAAAGCACAAATGTCTTAGTATACATACCTTGGCTGTGGATAACACAGTTGATAACCACTGCCTGTGCTGGGACAAAATGTGTGGCAAGTCAGTTGTGTCGTGAAATAGGAATAACATGCTATAAGGGGCTAGTGGATAGCCTGAGTAATTATTTAGTGTCCCAGATCACTGTAAAATATCTAGCCAAGGGCAGACAGTACATAGAATATGTAAAGGATCACAGCCAGGCGGAGCATATATACCATTGGGAATCTCCAGTCATCCCAATAGCGGGTAGTTTATGCAAGGTCCACTACCAGTTCTTTAGCTCCAGGAAGGGGTTACATTTCACCTGGGCCTCCATGATTATTTTGTCTTGTAGTTCAAGTATCTGGGACAAGTCTTTATCTGTGTATTCACAAGCTAGAAGCATTTGGCAAGTATGCCACAGGAGGTCTTCAAAGATCTGGAGCAGAGGCGGTCTATCAGGACGTTCTAGTTCCCAGAGATCACTATGGAAGCCCCATATAGCGGAGTGAGGGAGGGCCTAGGGAAGCTGCTCTATTATTGTCAATACAGGGAGGCCGGTAGGCCCAACTCCATCTGTAAAGATTTATATGGTTTCAATTCTCCGTCTATCAGTAATTAGTCAAGTGTGGGGATCTCTGTTATTGTACAAAGTTTTCAGTTTTGGGGGAGTTCTTCTAGCTGTGTTATGCCTGATTGCTGCATTTTGATGGATCTTAACCTCTACCCCTAGTGATTTATGAATTGTTAACCACAATCTAACCAAAGACTAGACTATTGGGTTATTAGTCAACAGAGGGGAGGTGTGGTTTTGGCATAAAGGCTAGAAAGCTTAGGCATACTCTATATCAGATTGTAATAAAGTGTCACCCAGAAAGGTATGTTTTAAGTTCAGGGAACATGTACACCAAATATGACAGATGTAATACATCACAATAGTATGTTATACGCACAGGCCCAGTCCGTCAGACTGCCAGCAGTCAACCTGAAGAGTTTCAGTCTCTGTTTCAAACTGCCCCATACAAAAGATTTAATATGATTGCCTACAGTGCGTAGAATAAGTAATGAGATAGTCAATGGTAGCATCCCTAGGACGTAGTTAAAATGCGGGGTCACACTATCTTAACTGCTTGAACCCTGCCGCCAGAGATAGGTGGAGTTGCGACTACTGCACATAATCATCAGAAGTTTTGGTAATATGTAGGGTTCCATTAATTTTCGCCATATTTTGAGGCCTCCTCTAACAAAGACTCCCAAGTATTTAAGCCAGTTCTGTAACCACTGGAAGCTGTATTCCTCATTGATTGTCTTTTTAGTGATTCTGTACATAGGCACTGTCTCAATCTTGCCCCAGTTCATTTTCTAACATGAGATGCAGGAAAACCGGTTTATCATTATCACAGGGGCATGCATCGAGGAGTTGATTTCAGAAAGGAAGAGTAGAATATCATCAGCATAAAGTAGCAATTGTGAGACTCCTGCTGGATTACTGATCATCACTCACTCTGCTGTATTGTTGCTACTAAAGGTTCCAAGGTCAATAGTCAGGAGTAGAGAAAAAGATTGGGTATGCCTTGTCCCTCATTGCATATAGAAGTCAGACAAAAAAGACCCACAGTTCACTTGTGCAGGAGTTGCGGGGAGGGGGGTTAGTCATTTAGCCACCATATTTTGGCTTAGAAGCCAGCACCAGGACGGCAATGTGCAGAACATGCAATCTCATTCTGTCCAGTCAAATGCCTTTGTGGGACAATGCTAGTGTTTCCACTTGGTGTCTCTAGGTGTGAAAGGGTGCATAGATGGTGATTCAAGGATGTAGCTGAAATAAAACCGAACAGACAATTTTGATGAGGGATGGTACACCTTGCTGAGTCTGTACTGGCCAGAATATATGCAAGCACTTGTCTAAACTGACCAACAATAAATAGTGGTAATGGGGGTCTTTACTCTGTTTGAGGGGCACACAAATCAGTGCCTATCCAATATGGTGGGCAAAGAGTCGGTGGAATCTACCTCCTTAAAGCTTTGTACAGCGCTCTGACGACGACTTTCTTGTACCATTTGTATAATTTACTTAAAAAGCATCCTCTCCTGGTGACTTATTGTATGATACATCAGAAATGGCTGTATTCATTTAATCTTTTATGATCGCACCTTCTAGAAGGCCTATTACCCCTTGTATTAACTTAATGAGTTTGAGATTTCTGAAGAAGCGATCCTCTGCATCCATGCTATTCTGAGCATCAGAAATGTATAGAGCTATATGTGGATGTAATAGGCAGCAAAAGTGTTTGAAATCTCCAGGGGGGAGACTCACTATGTTGCCACACTCACCCTAAATGGTACGGATTACAGTCAATGTCTCTCACTCTGCTCAAGCGGGTTGCCTTTTCCCCTTGCTCATTATGGCAGGGCTTAAGGTGGTTGAGCCTTTGAAGTATAAAGTGTATTAAGGGCTTATTTAGAGCAGGTCATCAACAGGATATCCAACGGAGTAAGAATGTATTTTTTTCTCTATAATGTAGATTACATACATGAAACATAATTATACTCTTTGTCCGTAGGTTAAGGGAGTGCCTGTTTTTTTTTAATTTTATTTTTTTAAATAATGCAGGATTGAGGATGGGAAAACCAGAGGATGGCAAACTACTGAATCCCTACTCACACAATTTCTTTTCAGTTTTTTTTTATTCTAGATGAGACTTGCGTTTCATTGAGTACTACCATGTCTATGTACTTTGATGCAAGGTATGACAGATTTTCTTTGCGTTCCACATAGTTGGACCACTTGCGTTTACAAAAACAGTTGTAAGAGGTATGTGTGCCATGGTGATTGATTAATGATGGGAAGCCCTGACTAACCCTTAGTCTAATGGGGATTGGGCTTGCATGAAATGTGCCAGAGTAAAGTGCGTAGTGTGCCTTGAGAGGCACTTAACGTCAGTTAGAGCAGCTACTGGGAAGTTGGTCCAAAGAGAAGCAGCCAAAGGGGCAGCTTTGGCCGAGGGGAGGGTTAGGGGGAGTAGGGGGGTGGGGTTGGGGCTGTTAAGATGAGTGTTTGAAAAAGGGGAAGAGATTCCAACTACAGAGGTGTTGAAGGGTGTGTAAAGTGTATTGGACAAAAGCGGGCCAGCTATAGGACGGGGCGCTGACTTCAGGGGGAGCTGTGTTTTCACATATATTGTGGATTTAAAAGCACCTGCTGCAGTGTTCCTTGCCTCTAGCTATTTTCAGACAACAATATTAATGTCAAGAAACTCTGCTGATTAATGGATCTGCTGGGGATCGATCAGGTTTAGTCTAGAGGAACTTTGTACTCAAAGTAGAGCAGAGAGTTAAGATGCCTGCTGCAAAGCATGTGCACCATGAAGATCACAGACGTGCTTATATTGTAAATAGTTCAGTGGGTTACTGCTTTTGTTGAAGAGATTATTTTATTACTTGCGATTAATAAGTTAAAATCCTAATATAGAACAGTAAGCTCTTAGCTGTCATCAAAGACCTGCATGGAAACTAGATGGTGTAGGTTAAAGCGTTAATTTCCTCCCCCAGTCTTTCATTATCCAAATGTTTCAAAAAGAGTTAATTTGGATTGAAAACGGTTAGATTTGGGAGTCTCTAGTTGGCAGAGGTGGGTATCTTGGTCCAAATAGGGACCCTTGCGTCTAGTCAGGGTAAGGAGGTACACTTCTAAAATAACCCCTGCTCACCCGCTTGGTAGCTTGGCACAAGCAGGCAGGCTTATCTCAGAGGCAGTGTGTAAAGCATCTGTGAACACATACAGGAACCCAGTGAAACACTACAGATGGAGAACACACAAGTTGTAGTATAATAATATTTATATAGACTTAACACAAGACCACAAACGACAAAAATCCACAATACTGTACTTTAAAAATGGTAGAAATAGCTTATTTCTCTTTAGATGTAAAATACGACTCTTTGAGTTCAATGTACCTTTGGATGCGTAACGCTATACAACTGAAGTGTTGCAGGGAAGGTGATGTGTTGGTTCCTTACACGTAAGAATGGTGATGCGTCAGGTCCCTACTGCTGCATAGGGGATGCGTCGGTTCTTCTCCGCGTGGGGAGGTGATGCGTCGGTTTCTTACTGCGCTTCCGTGGCAATGCGACCAGTAGCACCGTGATGCGATGAAGATTCGGTGCAATGAAACAAAACGGCTCGTCTTCTAGATGCAACAACAATGCGTGCACGCCCGATGGCCGTGCTGCGACAACGATTCTTCTGAGCCGAGACAGGCCCTGCAACACGCTTCGACGGTGAAGCAACAGCGTCTGCTGCAATGGCGACACTCTTCTCCAGTGATGCGAGGTGCTTCGGGTGATGCGATGGCGACCGCGGCAGCACGCTTCTCCGGTGATGCGACGGCGTCTGCTGCGACGTCGACACACTTCTCTGGTGATGCGACCACAACGGCTGCGGCGGCGACACGCTTCTTCGTCTTGAGTCGCGCTTCCAGCTCCCTCGCAACACGCAGTCTCTCAGAAGGCCCAGCTAAACAGCAGGCAATTTAAGGGCAGGGGAGCTGGTTGGTGAAGTCTGTTGTCCCTGAGACTTCAGCAGGAGACAATCTCTATCTCCAGCCCTTGGAGATCCTTTACAAGTTGATTTGAAAGTAGCAGAAAGTCCTTTCTCCTTTCTTAGGCAGTCAGGCAACCACTGCAGGTTAATCTCCCAAACAGCGGTCAGCCTCGGGATAGCTTCTTCCTCAGTTTCTCTGGTTCCTCTCCTCAGCAAAGGTTCTTCTGGTTTCCCAAAAGTGATCTAAAGTTCTTTGGTCTGGGTCTCAATATTTATACTAATTTTCCCTTTGTTCTCTGAAGGCAGAGAGGCCTTTGCCTAGTCCATACCAGTTCTGGTCAGTCCAGGAGCATTATGTTGACAAGACTCTTTCCTTCCTTTCACAGTGTAGGCCAGGGAAATCAGACGCACCACAGAAGGTGGGGCCAGCATTGTGGAGGGAAGTCATAGCCCTATTCAGGTCCCAGGTGCAACTCTTCCCTCCCATCTGCATGCAGATCTCTCTATTCAGCCCTGTGCTGACTCACCTTGTCTCCTGGAATCCCCCAGCCCCTGTCACTCAAACTCCAGACAAGGAATACACAACCTAGCAGAGGCAGGCTTTGATGGTTAGACAAGAAAATACCTACTTTTTAAAAGTGGTATTTTCAAACACAGAATTTTAAAACCAACTTCACTAAAAGATGTATTTTATCATTCTGAGTCCAGGCATACTAAACTCGAATTTCTACCTAGTTCCCTGAGTCAGTTAGGATTATAAGCTGTAATAATCAAACTGCACATTCTGGCCTATGGGAATAGATAGCCTTGCAATAGTGATAAACGAAAATGGCTGTAATTCAGTATTAGGATATGTCACACATCAGGGCTTGTCCTACCTTTCACCTACAATGCACCCTGCCCTTAGGCCTACCATAGGGGTGACTAATATGCAGAAAAGGGAAGGTTTAGGGACTGGCAAGTGGGTGCACTTGCCCATTCAGCATGGCAGTACGAGACTGCACTGAGGCTCTGAAATGGCAGAGGCTGCTTCTGTGGGTGGCACAACCAGTGCTGCAAGCCCACCAGCAGCATTTGATTTACCATCCCTGGACATCCTCAGTGCACTGTACTAGGGTCTGACAGTAAATCAAATAAGCCAATCATGGAGTCACTAATCCATACATCAATTTACAATAGGGAAAGCATATGCACTTTAGCACTGATCAGCAGTGGTAAAGTGCCCAGAGTCCTAAAACCAACAAAAAAGTTCAGACAAAATACAGGAGGAAGACAAAAAGTTCAGGGATGACCCTGCAAAAAGGGCTGAGTCCAACAAAAACAATTCTTATTAGTAAAGACAAACCCCAACTTGGCGGTACGTTTTAAATTCAGAGTTTTTGCTTCTACAGATCAAGCACACCTAAACTATATCCAGTATGAATGACATGTGACACCTATACCTTGTAGTCCTCTTTCTTATATAACATCATTTACACGTGTGATTCATTGTCTCTGTGTAATGTAAAGTGATTCAACATTCTACAGTGGTATGAGTAGCTCTATAAAATAAAAGAAAAGCATGTGAAAGCAGGTATGGAAATTTGATGGTCACTGTTAAAGGGTGGTAAGTGGGGGAATTAATGGAGAAGGAGGTCATTGGGGGTGCCAATTAACATGCTCGCACTGCTTGCCACCAGCGCTTAAGTCGGCCCCGGACAAAAGTTGAAATGTTGCAGAGGACTGTGAGGAGAAGGAAAGCATAAGAGGAAGTAATGTGTGGTAAGTAGTAGGTCACTGCAATGTCTTATTGAGTCTAGGCCTGAGGCTGATTGCTAACTTTCATGACTGAGCTAATCCTGCACTAATATACATTGGGCCACTCGTGGTACAGCCCTTATGATGGAATCTGCATTTTATAGATTAGCAAAAAAAAGTGCATCAGAGAAATTGGGTTAAGTTGAATGAAAGTGGATATGCTTTTGGTAAATGTAAACAGTGAGAATCTGTTATATGAGCATGAGAAACAAAGAAGAGTAATAGGAGGCAGAGGGCTTAGAGGTGGCAGGAGGCAGCCAGGTGTGACTAAGAAGACAGTCCTCTCCTGAATGTGATTAGTCAGCTCAGAAAGTTAAGTATAGGTTAACGGTCATGGTATTCATAACAGGCTAGATGTGTCATGGAAAAGGGTTGTGGGTTCACAGAAGAGCAACTGAGGGGTAGAAGGGGAGGAAAGGAGAGGGATAAAAGGAGGAATAAAAGGGGCAAAAGCACCTAATAAACAAGGTCTCTAAGAATGCAATGCATGAATACAGAGAAAAAGCCATCCATATTTCCCCCAGGATAGGAACGACGCTAATATGATAAGAAAGAACTACCAGTAGAAAAGACATCAACCTTAATATGTGTAGGAATAGTCAGGGCTTATACTGGTAAATAGTATCTCTGCTGTTGTCTTCAGGGGAACTACATAGGTCTACTTGACACTTGCCAGCTCCTACACACCCTGATCAAACAGCCTGTCAGCTTGTTTGCGAAAAAGAGTGATCAGTGGATCGACCATGCCATTAAATCTGGAGGAGGCAGTAGAAGGGTCCAGCGCAGACTTCAAGGGCATACTAGCCATGCTTGTTTTTTCAATGGGGAATGATTCTAAACTGTCAAGGAACCATTCAAGATCCTCTAGTTCAGTGTTTCAGAGGACTTCCTCAAAGAACGGTATCCATATTGTGGAGAGTTTCATCACACCAAATGTGGATATTTTCTCAGTAACATAGTATAGGCGTCAGGACTGAGAAGGCGTTCCTCTTTACGCTGATCTAAATGGACAAGTCTGAAGAGATATGGATTCTAAGAATGGGATATTTTGGCATGCCTCTTGGAAATCAATCAGGATTTTTCATGTCTAAAAAAACATTCAATGGTTGGCCTGGGTTGAGACGAGTCTTGTGTGGTTGGTTAGCAAGAACGTATCCTATAAGCCCTTTGCAGATCCGTGAGGATTAAAGGTACTCTTCAGTAGTGAAAGTAGCACGTCTGCTGGAACTGCCAACATATTGTCCAGCTTAATTTTCTCTGGTACTTTATAAACTCAAACACTGTCACATTTTGCTGTGTTTTCCAAGTTGCTAATCTTTCATCACAGATGCAACATATCATGATCCCAATTGGGGGATGCCATTCAAACAGTCGTCCACACCACTTATTCTCTTCCCCACTACTTCTAGACTTGTGTGATAAGAGTGTGTCTCCGACCTAATTGATTTGACTTCAAAAGCTCATTCTGCAATCGTGGAGCTCACAGTATTCAATGTTGCCCCCCCATTACTGCAATGTCCCTGGAATGGATCGGTACAGTTAGCTTACTACCAGCAAATACCTCCGTAAAGAAGAGTTGCCTCGATGCTTTGAAGATTACATAACTTTGTTCTAAGTGTAGGCTGTAGCAGGGGCAGTTAATAAATACGGGATAATATTGAACTTTATTATGGATGGTCAGATGCTGCTGCCCCTGCACAATGATCACAATGTGCACCAGTCTGCTATGGATGACTCAGGTCTGCATTTTAGGAGTGGCCAATGCCTTCCCTTGAAGAGTTCTGTTTGCAAGTATGGAAAATGAGACAGTGCAGAAACCACTGTGTGCCAGCAGAGAGAATGGAGGGTGAAGGCTCAAGAGAGTCCGGGGACTAACAATTAGACTATCACTGTAACAGTACTAATTAGCATGCCTAGTGAGTTTCATTTAGTTTAGTATCACATATAACATGAGGATGGTTCTCAGTTTACAAGTGTTTTAAACCATAGGGGTCACGTCCGTTACGGGGGCCTGGTAGGACGTACTAAACTTATACACAATAGAAATTACCTGGCCTCCAATTCACAATACTGCTTGTTTATTCAGCAGGTTTTAGATACAATACATTCAGTCATTGTACCTTACTTTATCAATTGTAATCTGTTCAAATCACCTTTAAGCAACAGTGTTCAAATTTGATGCATTCAAGGTTACACATTTCATTTTTCAAAACATAATTATCTTATCACAATAGCATAAATTTGTGCAAAAAATAATAACAAAGACTTTAAAACTATATCAATGCATTAATCCTTCTAAACATTCCCACATGGTTACACCAGTCAACCTTGTGAATAAACAGCCTGCCTGTGCTAAGATTATTTACACTTTTTGTTTTTCAAAGCACAAAAGCAGACTCGCTACGGTGAGAAAAATCTTTTTTTGTTCTCTCTAGGGGTATATTTTTTGTTGTTGCACCCTCACAAGAG
Organism: Lissotriton vulgaris; assembly: GCF_964263255.1. Classification (NCBI taxonomy): domain Eukaryota; kingdom Metazoa; phylum Chordata; class Amphibia; order Caudata; family Salamandridae; genus Lissotriton; species Lissotriton vulgaris. Next base: position 988,991,621 of record NC_141689.1, on the reverse strand, counting down.
TCAGTGGGACTCAAACGCGAACACCTCTTGACTACCCGCCAACCTATGATGATCTCGAAGGTTGGGAGACTGTAAACAGAAGAGGAATGGGTATGGGGGGATTTGAAAGAGAAGTACCTTGGCCACCGAGACATTATCAGCCACCACCTCTACCACTTTTCAACCGATACGACTGCCTCGAAATGGTAGACTGACAATTGGTCCCTGAAGAAAGGGTATATGGGCGAATATCATGGCGGGATGAAGGCACTCATAAAACCCCCAACTCCACCTATGGGGAGGTGAACTCTCCAGTTAGAAATGTAGGTCCTTTCCATCAGAGAGAAGACAGGGGTACCAACTTGGAGGGTTCACTTGGGAGCCAAGAGCATACACAGAGGCTAGCCCGGCCAGTCCATACATTACAAATACCCAACCAAACCACGTTGCGGACTGGGCACCACGAATCTCAACCACTAAAATTGCTTTCATGGAATCTGGAAGGCCTGGCCAATAAAATAGACTCGGTCTCGTGGGGCGAACTAATAAATTCAAAAAGCATCTGTCTCTTTCAAGAGACTTGGGCAAGGGAGGAGACTATGTACAGGGGCTTTCAGACATTTTCGATACAAGCTAGCTGGGGAGGGAGAGGCCAGCCGTCTGGTGGTTTGGCAATTTGGGTGGCTTCTGATTTAGGTTGTTCAGCCTCACGATATACTGTGGAGTCGGAGGACATACTGGCTGTTCTACTTGAATGGCCGGTACTTTATAAATTACTTATAGTAAATATTTACTCCAGGCCAGTTCCAATAGCTGCCACCTCCAAAACCATTGAGGCACTCTCCCAACTCCTAGAAACCATTCTAGATGGTATACCATACCTAATAGGTGGGGACTTTAATTCGCACTTCGAACCTTTACCTGGATTACTTGATGGACCCTCCCTAGAGGAGGATTCAAGTTGGCAGGTACCCCCAACAGAGGCCCCCCCCCCAGAGCATGGACACTGCTGGCCGTTCAAATAAACACACTTAATCTCACCTACGGTTTGAGAGCTTGTAACGGCCGCACTAGTTCTGACATTCCGAGCAAATGTACGTTCAATAGGGCTGGGAGGGAATCAAGACTAGATTATTTCCTGGTACAGCTCCATGCGTGGAAAAGGGTTCTGGACTTCAGAGTAATGCCTAGACAGGATAGCGATCACAATGTTTTAGAACTAGACTTTGCCATCCCTTGTTTGGAGGAGAGTGCGTCAAGCAAAAAAAATCTTAGAGAGGGACATCTCCTGGAAAACAATAGGAAGAGGATTAAATGGGAAACTCTTGCCTCCAGCGAAGATAAGATAGCCTCCCTATACGCTGGAATCATTCCAACCCTAGAGGAGGTCTTCAATTTATGGAACTTAGGCTCCACAAAGGGAATTAGTGAGGATCTTGCACAGGCATATGAACATCTAATCAGGAAGCTTGAAGCTGACCTTTTCAGCACTAGAGCACCTAGATCCCAGGGTCTGAATAAATGCACTTGGTTCAATAGAGCTTGCCGAGATGCAAAACGTGACCTCCTATCTAGCATAAAAGCAGGAGGCCCAAGGGAGGATATCGCCTCCCGAAGGAAGGCCTATAAGACACTTACAGCTAATGCTAAGATAGAGTGGGATGCACAGCACTGGGAGAATCTATCGGAGTCTTTAGCAACAAGAGACTCCCGTAGATTCTGGAGAATAATTAATCATGGATGTGGGGATCTTCCTACCACAATTGAACCCAACATTGCTGCAAATGTCTGGCAGAAACATTTCCAGCAGTTATACTCCCTAGAGAATGAGGGGATAGAAGTAGCACTGCCAATCATTCCTGCTGGACAGACCTCTGATCCCTTCACCATAAAAGACATTAGGAATGCAATAGCAGGGCTCTCCTCTGGGAAGGCACCGGGCCTGGACGGGGTGCCGGGCGACCTATATAAACACGAACCTGGAATCTGGGCACCCTACCTTATGGTTTTATTCAATGCAGTGCTGGGGGGAATGAAAATACCAGATACTTGGCTGGGAGCGGAGGTGGTCCCGATATTCAAAAAGGGGTCACCTCTGCTCCCAGCCAACTATCGCCCAATCAGCCTCATTGATGTATCCCAAAAGTTGTTTGGCAGACTAGTTCTTAATAGGCTGTTAAGCTGGATGGAGGAGACTGATATCTTAAGCCCTCTCCAGGCGGGTTTTAGAAAAGGAGTTTCAACAGTCGACCAAATACTAAGACTGAATATCATATATTGGAAAACGGTGCTTTTAGAAGGTGGGACACTGTATGCGGTCTTTGTGGACCTCCGCGCCGCCTTCGATTTAGTTCCCAGGGCTAAATTGTGGGCGGTGCTGGCTGATCTGGGCATCCCAGGAGACATTCTCCACATCTTAATCAGGCTGCACACTGACAACTACGCCCGAGTGAGATATGGGAAGGGAGGTAGATTGACAGACAGATTCCCCGTTTGCAGAGGGTTAAGGCAGGGCTGCGTATTGGCGCCAACCCTGTTTTGCTTATTTGTAAACAGGGTGATAGAGCACTTGAATAGGATCCCTAATATTGATGCCCCACAACTGAACAGCAGCAGGGTGCCAGCGATTATGTTCGCGGATGACACCCTGCTGCTCTCAAAAACGCCAATGGGGCTCCAGAGGGTTCTGAATGGGTTCCTGGGGTTCTGCAATGAAATGGGCCTAGAAATAAACCCCTCCAAGACTAAATTTATGATTCTCAATCCCAGGCCCAAAAGCTGCCCAAATCCCCGCCTAGGATCTACAATCCTAGAGAGAGTATATGTAATAGAATATCTCGGCATAACCCTCAACCAGAACCTGACTTGGTTGCCACACAAAATAAAAGCCACCACAAAACTAGTCCAGAGGGCAGGTGCCATTACAAGAATTGCTAAAAAATCACCACTCCGTCCACTGGCACCTGCCATCCACATCTACAAAGCCCAAGCCCGGGGGGGCATCATCTATGGGGGTGAGTTATGGGGACACATACCGCTACACACTGTACAGGTTGCAGAAAATAATTTCATAAGGCAACTAGCCGCACTCCCCCCGAGCACTCCTTTACTCCCCCTAAGAATGGACCTGGCATTACGACCAATCACTGAGGAATTGGGCCTTAAACCCCTGACTTATCGGAGGCGCTTATGGAGCAGTCAGGAGTTGGTACACTACAGAAATGAACTGCAGGAATTCCTTAGATCAACTTACGCCACCAAAATCCTGTGGATAAAGTACATTAGGGACATGTGCACGTTCCTCGGAGTCTCAGAGTTACGGTCCAACCCGGAAGCAGTAGCCGTAAAGCTTCCCAGAAAGGAACTCTCAAATTTATTTTATAGCGCTATGCTTCAGAAAACTATCAATTCCATATGGGATGGATCCCTAACGGACACATTTATTAAGACAAAAGACTCCTATAGTCCCGAATATGTATTAGACGCTATGTCGCCGGTGTTTGCACGGAAGATCTTCATGCAATGGAGATACGGTTCTCTCCCCCTGAGGTCCCTTACTAAATCCTGGGAAGGTAATTTGGACTTAGGGGTGTGTCCTGCATGCAACTATAAACTGGAAAGTGAACTTCATGTGGTCCTGTTCTGCAGAGCATACAGCAGAATCAGGAGATTCTGGTTGGTCCCTCATTTGAGGAATCTGGGCTTCCGAACTTATGCTCCGGCCTACAGAGTCCTCAAAACAGACTTATCAGCTCCAACAGTGTTCGTAATGGCAAAATTCCTGACGGCAATGTGGCGATTACGTGCAATAATTGTCAGGGAGACTAAAGCTCCATGAATATCTGCTTCTCTTTTTTAAAACCAAATTGTATTTTCCAGCAATCAGATTGTAATCGTGTCTTTGGGGAACTTTTTAAAATTTACAGCATATTTTTATGTTTTTAATGATGAAAATTATTTGTATATCTTTTATGATCTTTTACGATCGAAATAAAGATTATTTGAATTGAAATAAATGTTTGCAGTCCCTGCATCAAATTATGGCGGCCGGTAACAATGTGCAGCCTCCTGATAATACCAAGAAAGGTGACCCCTGAATTGAACACACAAGATGGGTGGGCAGCATTCAAGAAAATCATGCATTCCTGAAGGACCAGATGCAACACAAGAGAAACGCGGCTGGGCTGGTACTGGTCAGTTTGACTAATCTGTTGGTCTCAATGAAGGAGCTGATGCAAGCAAGGTATTTGCAGAATGCCGCAAGAAACTGACAGCAGTAAATATTAAATAGTGATCGGCCAGCGTACAAAACCACTTTTGCAGGGTGAAATGTGGAAATTAGAGTGAAACTTGTGAATAAATAAGATGCATTTGACTCTTGTACGTCCCCATTTGCATTTGGTGGTCGTGCACTCCGTTTCAAAAAATACAGTTTCACTTGGTGTACCAGATATCGAAAAGCCTCATCACAAATGAATCCACGTTTACAGGATACATCTATGGCCAAGAAGGACTTCTGTTTATAAGTAGAGTTCAGAGTTGAATCCAGTAAATATGTAAGACAAACTTATACCCCATGTTGTTATAAATTATACCTCGTATGTACTGTCAGAAAAAGCCCTATTCACAGCACACAACTTATAAATTCATTTTTTAAATCCACAAGCCTCAAAGCAATAACTAAATAAAGTTTTTCTACGGAAGTCAGAGGAGTAAAGTAAAAACATAATAAACCCATCCACTTTTATCTTAATTCTGTTATCGGTTCGTTTGCATTAAAATATTTTTGGTCTAAGGCTTCATGCACTTCAGAGACGCAAACACGTGGTCTATTACCTTCAAATCGTAAATAGCCAGCAACGAGAATATCTGTTCTACGGTTCAAGCCCTCGGAAAGACGGGAAACCATTCTAGTTGAAAAATCATACTGCTCTCTCTGTGTACGCTTTCAGCTCAAGTCTACCGACAGCATTTGGACTGGACAGATGAGCCCTTGAAAATATTTTAAATTACTTCATTTATCTTGTTGATACCTGGGAGAGATCAACATTCCCACTTTTATGCTGCAGGAAGCACATGGGTTATTCTGGAAAGAAAATTAATCCTGTTTGAATAGTTTCAGAATCTGTCTTGCAAGTTGGAAATTGCATGCCACTGAAATCGAAGATAGCAAGAGCTTATACTGAGATTGACTGGGATTCCAAGCTGGTATTTATATGCATAGAGAGTTGCACGTGTACAAACATCTATACGAAAAGAAAGACGTTCAGAAAATAGATGGAACGAAGACATTTCCAGCCATGTCCTCGATGAAGAGTTCCTTCTCTCTTTCCGTTGTGTGTTTTAGCACTACTTACTACAAGTAACTTAAGTACCACTTCTCCTCGGTCCTCAAACCCTCCAGTTTAAGCCACAGTACCTAGATTGGAAACACCAATCACCTCTGGCATAAGAGTTCAAACCAGCTCCACGCTGCAGCCGGGTACCATTCAAATGTAGCTCTGAGGGAGCTTGGAGGGGGCATGGGTGCGTCATGACAGCACATAGTGTAACTAACTGAATTTATATAGCGCTTACTAACCCTAAAGGGATGTTGAAGCGTTTTATGCCGGGCAACAAGCTGCTCCAGAACACAAGGTTAGTGGGGAGTCCAGTGTCATTGTGTGTTAATAGAATTCATATAGTGCTCTTAAGAAAAAAAAATCCATGCATTTACTTCAGCATCTTTGTGGTAGATAGAGTTAATATGACCTGGCTGTATTCCTTAGCAGGGGGTCTGTGAATTCGTGCAGATGGTACCATAGCCTGCAGACTGCCAGGAAAATGCCCGAGTGTCCGAACGGCTTTTGAGTGGTGTACAGGTGTTGACTGTTGGGGACACCACAGCAGCATTCACATATCCTTCTTTCCAACAGGCCTCAAGGGTGGCAAAGGGCCACATCTGAATAGATTAGCCAGTTAGTTTAAGATTTGATTTAGCATGAGGAACCGCAATTTTACAGGCCATGTCATGTGGTGGGGGGGGTCCATACCTGTCAACTTACAAAATAACTGAGTGAGGAAAGGGCGGGGCTTGGTGCTGAGAGTTAAAAAAGAGGCACTCTGCCCCCCAGCCAGCTTCCCTCCCAAACAAAACCAAAAGAAATAGATATCCAGGCTGTTGCCGATGTCCTGCGGTGTTTTCATACCTTTTAAGGGTCATTGGCTGCCTACTGCCTCTGAAAACGAGCTGCCACTCCACTGTTAAGAGTGGTACTCAGCTCGTCTTGCCTGACACCGTGCGATTTCGGCTCCTCGCATGGTGACCATGTGAAGAGAGAGCCGAAATCGTGTGACGCTGTGACACCGTGTGAGTTGGCAGGTCTGGGGGTCGAGCACCATGAAAGCAGGAACAAAGATTTTGATTTAGAATCTGGCAGACTAGTTACTTGATCACAAACTTGACGGATATCCCGTTACCATTATTCTAAGTCTGTTATGTCCTAAGGCACGTGTAATAAGACGGCAGTGGCGGCTGGTGACATTTGAAAGTGGTGGCCCGTAAAAATCTTATCATACTACACCTCAGCGAGCGAGACTAAACAACCTACGTGGGAGTTTGGGGGGTGGGGGTGGGGGGGGGGGGACGGTGCTGATGAAAACATAGCACACATATGTACAGTAGTAAGTTCCACTTCCTCACTACTATCGAGATGAACCGAGCAGCACTTTTGAGAATTGGGAAATACTGTGTATTGGCCCCTTTCTTTGGGACAATGGTCACCGTTTAACCCACGTGTCATCAGTGCAGTGGTAAAGCTGCACACAGGGGAAACAGTTAGTGCCTGGCCCTAAGCGCGGTTGCACTGGCCTGGGGAACATGTTAGAACAATAAGGAGGAGCCGGGCGCCAAATGAGCATAAACAAAAATGGACCCTCAATTCTAGTGGATTGTAAACTCATGAAACCATGAGCAGTCTAGATTTGGCCACATTTTTTTTGGTAGATAACAGCGTAATTGTTTGTGGATGTGGAACCTCGCCCTCCCCAAGACTGATACAGGAGAAATCACTATCCGGTCACAATAGCCATCATTGTTGCTCACTTGTACCGAGGCTCTCTTTTACCAGCGCTTTGAGGCTGGTAAACTAAATCTGTATTATAGGACACTCCAGCGTTATGGATCCACTAATGCCAGCGCTAAATAAAAGAAAAAAAACATGCACCCATAAAATCTCAGGCGTTGTATATATTAATACAGTCACTTCCATTTCACGTTAACGCACCTATGCTTGATGGCCGCATTGGCAGGCCTGTGAAGCTCACTGTTTGCCCGGGGCTGGGCTGGAAGCCAGGAAATATATTATTTTGTATACTTGGATATGGCCATGCTATATCCATCCGAGGCGATGGATAAACTTTCAAGGCCCACCCCGCCTTCCATGCAATTTGAATCGGTGCAACCGGGTGAGACAGGGCCCGGGATTATAAAAAACGCGCCGCCGCTGCGCTGAGGTCTGCCCTGGACAACAAACTTATTTATAATGTGGCTCCGGGGGCAATTCCATTCACTTTTAATGCCCACCCCGCCTTCCAGCCTTCCATGCGATGCGATGAGAATCGGTGCGGATGCGGCCCGGGATTATGTAAAAGGTTACAGTAAACGCGCTGCCGCTGCACTGAAAGACAGCAAACTTATTTATGTAATGTGGCGCTGTGGGGGCGGGGCCATTCATTAACTTTCATTTCCCACTCCGCCTTTCCTTGCGATGCAACTGAACGTAGGTACTAATTTAACAAGTCTCAAAAACTACCTGCTAACTTTAGTGGATTGACTCTCACTCTTCTTCTGACAGTGACAGATCACTTGGATCAGATCAATCAATCAATCATTCAGAGCATTTATATAGCGCGCTACTCACCCGGAGGGCCTCAAGGCGCTGGGGGGGGGGGGGGGGGGGGGGGGGGGGGGGGGTCCGCTACTGCTATAACAGCCAGGTCTTGAGTTGCTTCCTGAAGGCGAGGTGGTCCTGGGTCAGGCGGAGGTGGGTTGGGAGGGAGTTCCATGTCTTGGCGACGAGGTAGGAGAAGGACCGCCCCCCTGTGGTGGTTCTTCGGATGCGGGGGACGATGGCGAGGGCGTGGCCGATCGAAGCTGGCGTTTGGGAGCGTAGAAGTTGAGGCGGCTGTTGAGGTATTCTGGGCCTTGGTTGTGTAGGGCTTTGTGTGCGTGGGTGAGGAGTCGGAAGGTGATTCTCTTGTTGACCGGGAGCCAGTGCAAGTCTCTCAGGTGTCCGGAGATGTGGCTGCGACGGGGGATGTCCAGGATGAGTCGTGCTGAGGCGTTCTGGATCCGCTGGAGTCTCTTCTGGAGCTTGGCGGTGGTTCCGGCGTAGAGGGAGTTGCCGTAGTCCAGCCGGCTGGTGACTAGGGCCTGGGTGACCGTCTTCCTGGTCTCGGTGGGGATCCACCGGAAGATCTTTCGTAGCATGCGCAGGATGTTGAAGCATGACGAGGAGACGGCGTTGACTTGTCTGGCCATGGAGAGGGAGGAGTCCAGGATGAAGCCCAGGTTGCGTGCGTGGTCTGTTGGTTTGGGTGCGCTGCCTAGGGAGGGGGGCCACCAGGAGTCGTCCCAAGCGGAGGGTGAGGATCCCAGGATGAGGACTTCCGTCTTGTCCCAGTTCAGTTTCAGGTGGCTGTTCTTCATCCATCCGGCCACCTCTTTCATCCCTTCGTGAAGGTTGGCTCTGGCGGTGGCGGGGTCGTTGGTGAGGGAGAGGATCAGCTGGGTGTCGTCGGCGTAGGAGATGATGTTGAGGTTGTGCTGGCATGCGATGTCTGCGAGGGGGCTCATGTAGGCGTTGAAGAGGGTTGGACTGAGCGAAGAGCCTTGAGGAACGCCGCAGATGACTTCGGTGGCTTCAGAACTGAACGGAGGGAGGCGGACACTCTGTGTCCTTCCGGCGAGGAAGGAGATGATCCACTCCAGTGCCTTCTCCTGGACTCCGACGTTGCTGAGGCGCTGTACTAGGGTATGGTGGCAGACAGTGTCGAAGGCCGCGGAGAGGTCTAGAAGGATGAGGGCTGCTGTTTCTCCGTTGTCGAGCAGAGCTCGGATGTCATCGGTGGCTGCGATCAGGGCGGTCTCGGTGCTGTGGTTGGCCCGGAAGCCAGACTGTGAGGGGTCGAGGGATCCATTCGTCTCGAGGAAGGCGGCCAGCTGCTTTTTGACGGTCTTCTCGATGACTTTTGCAGGAAACAGGAGCAGCGAGATGGGCTGGTAGTTCTTGAGGTCGGTGGGGTCGGCTGATGGCTTCTTGAGTAGGGTGCTGAGTTCGGCGTGCTTCCAGCTCTCCGGGAAGGTAGCGGAGTCGAAGGAGGTGTTGATGATGTCCCGCAGGTGGGGTGCGATGACAGCCTCGGCCTTGTTGAAGACGTGGTGAGGGCAGGGGTCGGTCGGAGATCCGGAGTGAATGGAGTTCATCGTGCGAACGGTGTCTTCAGTGCTGATCGGAGTCCAGGCGCGGAGGGTGGTGGTGGGGGCCGGTGGTTCGGTCATGGCGTGCGTCGGTTGCGTGCTGAAGCTGTTGTGTATGTCCGTGATTTTGTTGTGGAAGTAGGAGGCGAGGGAGTTGCAGAGGTCTTGCGAAGGGGTGGTGTCGTTGTTTCCGGCGTTGGGGTTGGAGAGCTCTTTGCTGTTGTGAGCGTTGTTGTCCAGTCTTTCCTTGAATGCGTTTTTCTTGGTGGCGCGGTTGAGTTGGTGGTGCTTTCGGGTGGCGAGCTTGAGGGCAGCCATGTTGTCCGGAGTTGGGTCTCTGCGCCAGGTTCTCTCGAGGGCCCGGCAGTTCTTCTTGGAGCTTTTGAGTTAGTCGGTGAACCATGGGGCTTTCTTGCTCCCGGGTCTGCTCGGCGGGGTCCTCAGGGGGCAAGCTCATCTGCGCAGTCGCTGATCCACTTCGTGAGGTTGGTGGCCGCCTGGCTTGGGTTCGTTGTGCTGGTGGGAGGGTTCATGCTCAGGGAAGTCGCGAGCTGGTCGGCTGTGATCTTGTTCCAGTTTCTGCGAGCAACCTGTTGCTGGTGGTGGTGGATCGTGGTCCTTCCGAAGCTGAAGTGGACGCAGCTGTGGTCCGTCCAGTGGAGTCCGGTGGCGTGGCTGAAGGCGATGTCCTTGCTGGATGAGAAGACGAGGTCGAGTGTGTGTCCGGCGTAGTGGGTGGGGGCGGTCACCAGCTGCTTGAGACCGTGGTTGGCGAGGTTGTCCAGCAGGGTTGTGGTGTGGCGGTCGTTGTTGTTCTCCAGGTAGAAGTTGAGGTCCCCGAGGAGGATGTAGTCAGTGGAGCAGAGGGCGTGCGGGCTGATGAAGTCGGCAATGTCTTCGCTGAATTGTGTGCGCGGTCCCGTGGGTCTGTAGATGAGGGTGCCTCTGAGGGTGGTCTTGGGGTTGATGTGGACCTGGAAGTGCAGGTGCTCGGCGGGTGCAAGGGTGTCGTCGGTGTTGGTCGTGATGGGGATGGTGTTCCTGTGGATGATGGCGATGCCTCCTCCGGTGTTGTTGATGCGGTCCCTTCGGATGATCTTGTAGCGGTCTGGGATGGCGATGGCGATGTCGGGCGCTGAGGAGGCGTTCATCCAGGTTTCCGTGAGGAAGGCGACGTCTGGTGAGGTTGTGTCGAGCAGGTTCCAGAGCTCGACGGCGTGTCTGTGGACGGAGCGGGTGTTGAGCAGGATGCATTTCAGGTGGCTGCTGCTGTTGCTGTTGCTTGTCTTGGTCTTGGTTGGTGCAGGAGTAGTACTGGTCCGGATGCAGGTGAACTTGCAGGCGTTGCAGCAGAAGGGTCCGTGGGTGCGTCTCGGGGTGGCTCGTAGCATCCAGGGGTTCGGCCGGCGTTGAGTGCGTAGAGGGTGGAGGCGTCGTACGTCCGGCGGGTGGGCTGCGGTGTGCGGGGGCCAGGGGTCCTGGCATTGGCGCGGTCCAAGCGTGGACGGGCGCAGACGGGCTTATCTTTGGCGCACCTTCGGCGCTCAGTCGGTGCTCCCGTTGCGCGCGTCCGCTGCGCGGTTGCTGAGGGGGCGACATAAGAAGGGAGCCGGGAGGGCGGGTCAGCTGGGAGGCGTGGTCGCGTTCACCAATCGTCTGGCGTGGGGGCAGGGCCGCAGTCAGGAAGCGGCGGGAAAACGGGATCAGGCTGAGCGGGCGGCCCTGCGGCGGCTGGGGCGCTGCTATCGGCGGCGCTCGGCTGTGAAGATCTCAGGCAGCAGGAGGCTCTGGAGCAGGAGTGTGGAGGAGCGAGGGGGCGACCAGGCCAGAGAGATGATGATTGCACTGGAGGAGGACTCACTACAGTGGTGCTCGAGAAGTCGATTTAATTCATGAGTGACGAGTCGAGCAATAGAGTATACACGTGCTCCCACCACTGTGACTGTGACGGCAGAATGACCCAATCACTGCATGGCTTAACAATAAGCCATTACTATGATTGGGCATTGCATTACTACGTTGGGCGGGCCCTCCACCTCCGCGGTGCCAAGTTGATGCCTCCTCTGCTACTGTAACTTCAGACTAGACTGGCAACAGCCGCTGCACTGCAGCCAATCCTGGCCCTGCTCTCTTACCGAGAGAGGCTCTCTCACTAAGAAAGCAGTGCCAGTATTGGGGTGTGCAGGTAAACTCCCTGCTCATTTTTCAACCACTGGGGTCTGTGGTTTGCGGAAAACCCCCAGTCACCTTGTGCTTGCTTTTCAGAGGGCACTGTGCGCATGTTGGGTTTCTGGCCACGGAAAGGCAGACGGCCAAACCCAAAATGCGCAGGGTGCTCACTGTGCTGTACACAGTACGCAGTTGCGGCACCCATATTGCATTTGCAAGCAATTTGTAGTGTGTCAGTCAGTATTGATGCTCGTGCGCGTGACGGTGACGTCACGGGCAATGGAGCGCGCAGCTTTAAATTAATACAATTTCAACATTGAAATTGTATTAACCTCTTCGAGGCTCATGACGAGCTGAGCTCGTCATGAGCCACGGCGCTCCGGTGCTCATGACGAGCTCAGCTCGTCATGAGCCGTAGAACGCTCGCATGCGGGGAATATTCCCCTGCTGTGCTGAGCGTTCCACGGGAACGGGTGTGGCAGTGACGAGCTGAGCTCGTCATGAACACAGGAGCGCCGTGCCTCATGACGAGCTCAGCTCGTCATGAGCATGGGGGCGTTGTGCGCGCCCCCCCCCAGCACAGCGGGGGATTAACCCCCGCAGCGAAGGGGTTAATAATTTGCGGCGGCGATGCGCTAAAGCCGCTGTTAAATATGCCAATAAATGTTAGTAGGGCAATGCCCCACAGCCCAAACGGACAAACCGCCACTGTAAGATGGAGGGGATATCCATTATGTTTGTGACGAGTACCCAGTTTGCGAACTCTAAATCAGGCCACATTTCTAAATCCTCTTTAAAGGAAATCAGAAATTCCTGTTATTGATTTAACAGCACATCTAGGCAAAGGCACAGCCTCAACTCTTGAGTGGTTAACAACAGCAGAGGATTCTCATAAGGGACAAGACCTGGCACTGATGGCGAAGCATTTCAGCTCCCACCTTCAGGCAGCAGAGGGAAGAAATATTAAGGCTCACGTAGTTGGACTTCAGCATACACAATAGGAGCCCCATGGCAATCCTATATGAAATGTCATGGCTTTTTGCAAGGAAATATTACAGTTTTCACATTTGCAACTTATCAACTTCTAGGGGCACAATGTCAGAGTCCCTGGTGGCAACATTTTGTGTCTGATGCCATGAAGCAATGTTGAGGAAAAGGTAGCCGGGTGGGCGTGTGTAACTCGGCAGCTCTACATGCCAAGAACAGATGCATACTGGTAAGTAGCATTTTCCATTCGAGGCATATGAGCTGCAGATTACACACTGTGCATAGATTGTATAGCAGTACCCACATTTAGCGGCGACCACCAGTATCTGTTGCAGTGGTTTGAAACAGAGTTTTTAGTACAGCTTGGCCCACAGTAGCTTGTTGTTTAGTTTGCACATCTACACAATAGTGTTTTGTGAATGTGTGCGGTGTAGACCATGTAGCTGCTTTGCATATGTCGTCAAGGGGAATGTTCCATAAAAATGCCATTGAAGCCTCTATTTTCCTTGTAGAATGGGCTTTAGGAGGAAAAGATAACGCATATTTAGCTTTGTGGTAACAAATTTGTATGCATTTGACAATCCACCTAGCTATTCCAGATTTTAATATGGGGTTACCTTTATGTGGTGGTGAAAAAGACACAAAAAGTTGTTTTGTTTTATGAAAAATTTGTGTCCTTTCAAAGTAGTAAAGCAAGGCTCTTTCTGCTACTGTTTGTGGCTGCGAGAAAAATACGGGCAGCTCAACAGACTGATTTAGATGGAAGGGTGAAATGACTTTTGGAAGAAATTTAGGATTAATACTGAGAACCACTTTATTATGGTGCATTTGCAGAAAGGGTTCTTGAATGGTGAATGCTTGTAGTTCACTAACTCTTCAGAGAGAAGTAATAGCTAATAGGAAAGCTACTGTCCAAGTTAGGAATTGCAATTCACATTTATGTAACGGTTCAAAGGGAGGTCCCATTAACCATGTGAGAACAATGTTTAAGTTCCACAATGGTGAAGATGGTGTACTGGGAGGGATTATTCTTTTGAGTCCTTCCATAAAAGCCTTTATGGCAGGCACTCTAAAAAGAGATAGAGGTTGTCTATTGTGTAGGTATGCTGCAATGGGAACAAGGTGCAGTCTGATAGACACGTACGCTAAATTACACTTTTGAAGGTGTAATAGGTATGTTATGATGTGTTGAATAGACACATCTAAAGGATTGATGTGGTTGTTTTGACAGTATATTACAAACCGTTTCCACTTAGCTGCATAACATGCTCTAGTGGTGGGACGTCTAGGTTCTTTAATAACGTTCATACAGTCTGGAGGGAGGTTAAGGTAACCAAACTACATGACTTCAGGAGCCAGATCGCTAGGTTGAGTGGAGCTGGATCCGGTTGTCTGATCTCTCCATGGTTCTGCGTTAATAAGCATGGAGATAGGCATAGTTTTTGGTGGGGTACCACAGAAAGTTGTAGCAGCGTGGTGTACCACGGTTGTCTGGCCCAAGTTGGAGCAACTAGAATGAGTCTTAGGGAATGTTGCTGTAGTTTGCGTACCACTAACCGAAGTAGTGGGAGAGGCAGAAAAGCGTACGCAAATTTTCCGGACCAGTTCATCCATATCGCATTGCCTTTGGACAGCGGGTGTGGATATCTGGTGGCGAAGCTTTGGCATTTTGCCTTTTCGTGGGTAGCCAAGAGGTCTATCTGAGGTTACCCAACAGTTGAAAGAATGGTTGAAGAACTTGTGGATAAAGTTCCCATTCGTGGATCTGCTGTGTTTGTAGACTTAGCAGATCGGCTATGGTGTTTTGTACTCCTGGAACATGTTGGGCTAAGAGAAAGATCTTTAGTGGAATAGCCCATCTCCATATCTGCTGCGCTAACAGAGAGCTGTTGAGTGTGTTCCCCCTTGTTTGTTTATGTAGAACATGGCTGTCATATTGTCTGTACGGACTAAGACAGCTTTGCCTGATACTTGCTTTAGGAATGCTTTCAGGGCTAGAAATACAGCTAGTAACTCCAGGTGGTTGATGTGGAGTGAATTTTGTTGTGGTGTCCACCTACCTTGCATGGTGTGATGCAGTAGGTGAGCTCCCCAGCCGGAGAGTGATGCGTCCGCTGTTATGACTATTTGAGGAACTGGCTCTAGGAACGGTCGGCCCTTTGAAAGGTTTTTGGTGCTCCACCATAAGAGAGAGCGATTAGTCCGACTGTCTACCAACACTAGGTCTGTTAATTGACCGTGAGCCTGGTTCCATTGGTGTGTTAAGTACTCTGGAATTAGACGCATTTGTAGTCTTGCGTGAGGCACTATGAATATGCAAGATGCCATCATTCCTATGAGCTGCTTGAACACTCGAGCTGGAAGAGAGTGTTGGGATTTGAATTTTGTTAGGAGAGTTTGTACACTTGTTATCCTGGCTGGAGAGGGATAGGCTAGTGCTAATTCGGTGTTTATTGTAGCACTGAGATAATGTTGTACATGGGACGGTTGCAGATGTGACTTGGTGTGATTTACTGTGACTCCCAAGTCGTGGAGTAGTTGAATTGTGGTGTGAGTGTTGTACACACTGGCTGTATGAGCTGGCCTTTATTAGCCAGTCGTCTAGATATGGGAAGAGGTGAATATGCTGTCTTCTTAAGTGTGCTGCTACTACCGCTAGGCATTTGGTAAACACCCCTGGTGCTGTTGTGACACCGAATGGGAGTACTTTGAATTGGTAGTGCTGACCGTCTAGGACAAATCTGAGATATTTTCTGTGCACTGTGTGGATAGGAATGTGGAAGTAGGCGTCCTTGAAATCTATAGTGGCAAGGAAGTTGTTTTGTAAAAGGAGTGGAAGGACCTGCTGGAGTGTGACCATATCAAAGTGGTCTGATTGTATGTACAGGTTTAGAGGTCTGAGGTCTAGAATTGGCCTCAGAGATCTGTCCTCCTTTAAAATTAAAAAATACAGAGAGTATACTCCTTTGTTTTGCTGATGCAGTGGGACTATTTCTATTGCATTTTTCTGAAGGAGGGATATAACCTCCTGTCTGAGCAGTATCAAATGTTCTTGTGACATTGGATGCTGTTTGGGTGGTAAATGTTAGTTCGAGACAGTAACCTGACTGAATTATTTGTAGCACCCACCTGTCTGATGTGATGTTTCTACAGGCTGGCAGGTATTGTTGTAGCCTTCCCCCAACAGGAGTGGAATGCGGCAAGGGGAGGGAAGTCATTGGGCAGGGGTGGAGGCAGAGCGGGAGTTGTTGTTTTTAGCTCTGCCCTTATTCTTGTTACCGCTGTAAATGCCTCTTTGGTAGCCCCTACTATAGGTGGATTGTGTGGGGGCTTTGGAAGAAGTAGAGGATGTGTCTGAAGAGTATCCCCTGGTAGCGCCCCTGTAAGATGAGCAGCGAAATGACCACCTGGGAGCCTGCGACTGCAAGGCTCTCATAGATTTGGCTGTATCGGTATCTTTTTTCATCTTTTCAAGGGATACGCCTACATTAGGTTCGAATAAGTGTTGCTCATCAAAAGGCTGGTTCAGTATGGCACTTTGGACTTCAGGTTTGAACCCTGAAATTCGTAGCTATGCATGCCTCCGCAACAGAACACTGGTATTAATTGCTATGGAGGCAGTGTCTGCTGCATCTAGTGCACAACAAATAGAGGTGTTTGTGATGTTTTACCCTCTTGGATAAGCTCATTTGCCCTGTTTTTATACTTATCGGGGAGGTGCTGCATTAATGATTCTAATTCATCATAATTTGCCCTGTCGTATCCTGCCAATAATGCCTGTATATTGGCAATACGCCACATGTTTGCTGCCTGAGATGCAGTTCTTTTACCGGATGCGTCAAGGAGATTAGACTCTTTATCTATTGGGGGAGCTTCACCTCATATTTGGGAATTTGCTCTTTTGCGTGCATTAGAGACCACACGAGAGACTAATAGCGCTGGGCCTTTAATATATGCTGGATCTGAAGGGGCAGCTTTAAATTTTTTCTCTATTCATGGGTTGATGACCAGAGTTCTAACTGGGTATTTGAAGACTTCTGGAGTATGCTTAATAACTCCCTTAAGCATGGGTAAAATTGACGCGGACCTTTGTGCGATGTCAAAGGTATCCATTAGGAAGTCTTCTTCTACAGGGTCAGTATGTAGGTCAACCCCATGGTATTGTGCAGCCCTGTTTACTAGCTGATTAAATCACATAGTGTCTTCTGGTGGGGAAGGCCTAGAAGGATATATGCCGTCTTGAGGGACGTCTGGGGTATTATAACCATTCCAAGGGTCAGGTGAGCCCGGAGGAATAGACTGATCTGGTGGCTCACTATCTGCCCCACCCCCTGTGTCATCAAAGCTATCATCCCTGTTGTCATCATCTGCTATGGGAGAAGGTGTAGGGGAGTGCTGTGATAGGGGAAAAGGCAGTGATGGAGGAGGAGGAGAAGGAATCCTTAGAGGAGAGGTAGCGATGTCCTTCTTCTTTAGATGAGGAGCAGGTGTAGGTGTGTCCAGTGGTCGTTTTTTTTAACTAAGATTTAGTCGACCAGTGTTTAGATCCTTAACCAAAGTTTTTTGTGCAGGGTCTGGATGAAATAAGTCCTCTGCGGGAGGCAGATCTTTTGGTGCCGAGGGCTTTTTTGGCACCAAGCTGAGAGCTTCTTTTGGCTTTGAAGCTTGTTGTTTGGCAGTGTCTTTAGCCGGGTAAGTATATGCCTTTTTAAGCTGCGATGATTTTCTCGGTTCTGATGATTTTTTTGGCTCCGATGGGTTTTTCGGATCCAACGATTTTTTCGACTCCGAAGCGGGTTTGCTTGGGTCTGAGTGCGGTTTCGGTGCCGAGGAACTAACACTAGGCTTCAGTGCCAATTGCTTCAATGCCGTCGTGGAGGCCGACAATGGTATCTTTTTCGGTGCCGGTGGATGTGCGCCGGCACCATGGGCAGGCTGACTCAGGCCTGAGTCGCCTGAAGACTTAGTGGGCTTCTTAGCCGAGCTCGAAGGCGGGGCATTGGAAGTAGTGTCTCGGTGTGCACGCAAGGGTGTGACCGAAGCCTTTTTTGAATGTGTCGAGGAAAGGTCGAGGTCGACGGTCTTACTTACGACTCTTTGTGCCGGAGTGATGTCCTCGACTTCGGAATCTTCAGCCTCGGAGTTGCTGTCGGCGCCATGCTTTTGTTCTGGGACGTCGACGTCCTCTTGGAAGATGTTGTCTGGAATTGGAGCTGATGAACGAGCCATTGTTCTCCTAGCTCTTCGGTCCCGGATCGCCTTCTTGGAGCGGAAAGAGGCACAAGCGGAACAGTCTTTGGCCTCGTGCTCCGGTGAGAGGCAAAGGTTACACACCTCATGTAGATCTGTGTGGGGAAACCTCGACCTACATAGAGGACACTTTTTAAATGGCGTCCTTTCCATGATCTGGAAGTTGAGGCCTAGGTAGGCCCGAAGGCCTTCGTCGACGACTGGAATCGAAGACTTCGGAGTTGAAGAGTAGCGTCGACTGGAAACGCAATAGAAACAATACCATCGAAGCTGGTGAGTATTGTGCACCAAAGGAAATCGGTTCCAACACTGAGCGCTGGAAACACATCGGAGCGTGGTGGCGGAAAAAAACAATCTGGATATGGAGCCGATGCCGATGCGCAGTATGATCCAAAGGAGGAGTCACCTATTCTGTGACTTCCAAAGACTTTCTAGAACAAAAACAAACTGCAAACGTCCGGGCCCAACACTAGGTGGCCATCTATGCACAGTGTGTAATCTGCAGCTCATATGCCTCGAACAAAACATTTTGGCTAATGTCATCACGGTAATCCAGGTTGCCATCTTGACCATTCTAGAATATCTCCACTTGAACGTTACTGGTCATATGACTAAGTACTAAAGCTAAGACAGCTGAAGAGCCTTTCCAATACAACAAGCAAGTCACAGAATATCATTTTATCACTGCTCCTTCTAGATGCTGGAAAGCAACAATGAAGAAGGAAAATTCACACTGTCACCACGCAAACCCACTGACTGTTCTTGCCAACTCTTTGGTCAAGTGTCATAATTTCAGTCATATTTTCAATACAATTTAGGGTCAATTTACCTGGCTGGAGATTGGCAGAAACAGACAGGAGAAGGGGCAATTGAATGAATTCTTAACAGGGTGGGAGTACATGGGCCCCCTGTCATGTCATGCTGCGAGGGGCACAGATAACATTGGTCAGCAAGCTGACCTAAGGCTGTAGTGCTACTAGGAATCCTGGTTTGAGCTACAGCACATCGCTGCTGTCACCATTCAGTCGGTCCAGGTTGAGAGGCACGGCACCCTGAGGTAAGCGGAGACTAATAAATTACTTACCTTTGGTAATGTTCTTACTAGTAAATCCCTATCTAACCACAGATGCCTCACCCAGGGGCTAGACTTCATCTGGATAATTTTCTTCAGCAGTTCTCCCACGTGCCGCTAGGTGGTGCAGTACAGCTTGGCGTTGGTTCCGTACCACCCTGGAAGTGACGGAGCAAAGCTGCATATAAGCACTGCACTTCTGATGTCAGTTTCTTGCTCTTTCCGTGCTCTCAGGCACAAAGCATGAACAAATCAGTCAGTAGTGCAAGCACGCAGATTCCTAGCTTAGGACATTATTATATGTTAAAAAGTGGCCACTCTACTGAACAGAGAAGTGGGAGGATAGAGAGGAATCTGCAATTAGACAGATTATCCACCAGAAGAACAAGTTACTACTTGTGTAACAATATATCTGTAAGAGACATTAGTTAGTGATAGATTCCTTACCTTAGAAGATCCTCAGTCGTCAGGCTGGATCCGGAAAGTTTGGCTTAGCAGTACCCCTGTGCGTCAGTAGGTGACATTGTGCGGCTCCGCGTCAGTCGCTGGCGTCGTATGCACTGAGATGACATCACAGAGACTACTAAGGCGCCACCCATGCGCGCTGACGTCAGTTCTGTACACAGCTTTCCACGCCGAAACGTAGAGCCATGCAAGAAACGGACCACTGGTGCATAAAACTAGGGCCCTAAAAGGGGATGACCTTAACCCTACTAAATATTTGGCAGAACGGGGAGGATAGGTGGGGTGGTAAGGAATCTATCACTAACTAATGTCTCTTACAGATATATCGTTACACAAGTAGTAACTTGTGCATCTGAAAGAGACACGCTAGTGATAGATTCCTTACCTTAGAATAGATACCCCAGTAATACCAACCACGGTGGTGGGTCTGCGAACAAGATTACACTAGAAAATCACGGAGCACAGAACGGCCAAAGAAGCCATCTCTCCGGACCCGACTGTCAAGGCAGTAGTGCTTTGTAAACGTGTGCAGGGAGGCCCACGTAGCTGTCTGACAAATGCCCTGCAAGGCAACGCTGCATCCCAAGATAGTAGTGGCTGCAGTTGCCCTGGTCAAATGTGCACGCAGTCCCACAGGAGGCTCCTTCTTGGCCAAGGAATAGCATGTTTTGATGCACAGAAACAACCCACCGGGAGATGGTCCGTTTGTGCACAGCCCAACCTTTTTTGGCACCCACGCAGCTTACAAAAAGCTGATCATCCACCCGGAACTGCTGTGTACGCTGCAGATAGAATGCGAGCGCACGTTTCGGGTCCAGACGGCGGAGCCTCTCCTCTTCCCATGAAGGTTGAGGAAGCAGGAAAGAAGGTGGGCAAAGTGATGGTCTGCCCGATGTGGAAAGGTGGGACAACCTTTGGCAGAAAAGAAGGACGGGTCCTTAAAACCACCTTATCCGGATGAACAGAAAGGAAAGGAGATTTGGAAGAAAGCGCTTGGAGCTCACTCACTCTTCTGGCACAAGTGATAGCAACCAGGAAAGCCGTCTTAAGAGTGAGAAGACGTAAGGGACAGTTATGAAGGGGCTCAATGGGAGTGCACATCAGAAAAGTCAAGACAAGATTTAAGACCCACTGAGGCATTATGAAGGGTACGGATGGAAACGTATGCGTAATGCCTTTAGGAAAACTGTTAACATCCGGGGACTTAAAAAAAGAAGGTTGATCTGGAAGCCGTTGAAAGGCAGAGATGGCAGAAAGATAACCTTTGATAGTGCCCAGAGCAGAGCCCTGCTGGGCCAAAGAGAGAAGGAACAGAAGAACCTCAGAAAGAGGGGCAGAAAGGGGATCCACAGCCTTCGCTGTGCACCATGCCACAAATCTGTTCCACCTGCAGGCGTATAC
Organism: Lissotriton vulgaris; assembly: GCF_964263255.1. Classification (NCBI taxonomy): domain Eukaryota; kingdom Metazoa; phylum Chordata; class Amphibia; order Caudata; family Salamandridae; genus Lissotriton; species Lissotriton vulgaris. Next base: position 988,970,838 of record NC_141689.1, on the reverse strand, counting down.
CGTTTTCGTGGAGGGAGGCCTGGCTGCCAGAATTACATCACAGACTGCGGGAGGAAGATCGGAAGGTGTCAACTGTCGCCGCTCAATCTCCATGCATTGAGGTGGAGGCTGGATAGGGGTGGGTGGAGGACCGTCCCCTGCTGCTGCGACAGAAAATCCTCCCGAAGAGGCAGATGGATCGGGGGATCGATGCTCATACCAAGTAGCTCAGGATACTAAACTCTTCGAGCCCAGTTCAGAGCCACAAGAATCACTTGGGTCCGTCGCGCCGGATCTTCTTCAGCACTATGGGAAGAAGTGGTATAGGCGGAGAGGCGTACAATATACCGCAGCTCCACTCGCGACGAAAAGGGTCTACAAGCGAGTGCCGCCTTGGAAATTCCAACGCGCAGAACTGATGACATTGCGCGTTCTCTTCGGTGGCGAATAGATCTAATCAAGGTTCTCCCCACTGCAGAAAGAGACCTTGCACCATGTCTGAGTTCAGACGCTATTTGTGATCCACCATGCACCGGCGGCTGAGTTCTTCCACCCTGGCGTTCAGAGAACCTGCCAGGTGTTGAACCACCAAGGTAATGCCTTGATGTTCCAGCCATGTCAGATGCGCAGGGCCTCCTGACATAGGGTCCATGACCCCACCCACCCTGTTTGTTGTAATACACTTTCCTGGACAGAGGGAAGGAATGCCTTCAGTGCAAGTCAGACCGCCTGAAGCCCCAAAAGGTTGATATGGAGCCGGGACTCTGCCGGAGACCAGAGGCCTCTGATCTACACCTCTCCCATATGGCCTCCCCATCCCAAGAGGGACGCATCTGTCACCACTGTGTGCTCCGGTTGGGGATGGGAGAGGGATCTGCCACAGACCCAATCCCGATTCGTGAGCCACCACTGCAACTGTTGTGCAGCGCCCTCCGAGACCTGGACATAATCGGACAGGTTGCCCTGATGCTGTGCCCACTGGAACTTTAGGTCCCACTGCAGAGCCCGAATATGCCATCTTGCATGCGTCACCATCAGGATGCAGGAGGCCATCAGGCCCAGAAGCCGGAGGGTTATCCTGACTGAAACCCAGGATAGAGGCTGAAAGAGCATAATCATAGTCTGGATATCCCGGACTCGATGCTCGGGAGGATAAACCCGAAACAGCGTCGAATCCAGAACTGCTCCGATGAAAGGGAGCTTCTGAGAGGGACTCAGGTGCGACTTCGGTACATTGATTGAGAACCCCAGCAAAGGCAGGAGGTCGGCCGCAGTCTGGAGGTGGGTGACGACTGCCTGGGGCGAGCCCGCCTTCAACAGCCAGTCATCGAGGTTGGGGGAAGACTGACACCCTTGACCTGCGCAGATGAGCTGCGACCACCGCCATCAGTCTTTGTGAACACCAGAGGGGCACTGGTAAGGCTGAAGGGGAGCCTGGCAAACTGAAAATGCTCCCGGCCCACCATGAACCGCAGGTAGTGCCGATGGGCCGGCAGGACGGGAATGTGAAAATAAGCGTCCTGCAAGACCAACGTCCTGCAAGTCCAAGTCCAACGCTACCATCCAGCCTCCAGGGTCCAGGGCAGCCAGGACCGGAGCCAGAGTAAGCATCTTGAACTTCTCCTTCCGAGGGAAGCGGTTGACGTCCCGGAGGTCCAAGATGGGGTGCAGTCCCCCCTTGTCCTTCTTGGGGACCAGAAAGTAGTGGGAATAACAACCACTCCCTACTTCCTCACCGGGAACGCACTTGATGGCCCCCTTGGCCAGAAGGGCTGTTACTTCCTGACAGAGAAGAGCCAAATGATCCCCCCACATGCGGTGGTACCGAGGTGGCATGTCTGGTTGGGGAGGACAGAAAGTGGAGCGAGTAACCTTGGCAGATTAACTGCAGCACCCACTTGTCCAATGTAATTTTGCGCTAGTGGTGGAGGTGGTGACAGACCCTGCCACCCACCGGCATGGGGTGCTCCCTGAAGCTCGGATTAGGAAGGCTTAGAGGCGGAAGCAGCGGGGGTGGAGGTGGACTGACCAGATTGCTGGTTACCAGTCCCGCCCCTGGGGAATCTACGGCCGCGCTGAGGATGGTTCTGCACAGGCTTTGTGGAGGAGCGTGCTTGGGTGCCTTTGTCCTGGCCACAAAAGGAACGAAACCCAGGCGTGGCAGGGCTCTTTGTGGAAAGACCCAAAGAGTTGTCCGTGGCCCGAGAGTCTTTAAATATGCTCCAGGGCATTGTCAGCCTTGTCGCCATGGAGGTGGGAGCCATCAAAGGGCATGTCCATGAGCGAGCCCAGGACATTGGGCGAGAACCCGGTAGACCGCAACCAGGCATGGTGCCACAACGCCACAGTCATGGAAATTGCCCTGCCCAACGAATCAGCAGTGTCCAGACCACACCTGATGGCAAACTTCGCCACATCCTTGCCTTTTGCAATCGCTTGGGAAAGGACAGCCTGGACCTCCTCAGAACATTGAGGCAAGACCTCGGCTACCGAATCCTACACTGCGTGGGAGTAATGGCCCAAAAAGCAGGCGGTGTTAACCGACTGCAACCCCCAACTGGCTGAGGAGAACAACCTCTTGTCAAATTGGTCTAGCCTCTTAGAGTCCTTATCCGGCGAAGCCGTGGGAAAGGCACTCTGCAACATCGAGGCATAAATGACCAGACTCTCAGGCATGGGGTGAGTGGTCAAGAAGGCAGGATAACCAGGCGCCGGGTGATGACGCCTAGCGACGTTTTTATCCACCGGTGCCCCCGAGGCCGACCGCAACCAAGTGTCCAAGAGGACTTCGGTGAGAGCCTCACTGAAAGGGAGCAGCGGCTCCGACGACATAGATGCCACCTGGAGCACCTCCGTAAGGAGGTTGATCTTAAGGGTCACCGCAGGGATGTCAAGATGGAGAGCCTCCGCAGCCCGATGCAGCACCACGGTGTAGGAAGCACCCTCCTCGATAGCAGGTGGAGGAGAGGCAAACCCCGGGTTAGAAGACACATCAAGCTCGTCCGCATCTTGAAGGTAGTCTACCCAATCATGCTCGGAGTCACACTGCCGTCCCAGTCCTCGTCTAGCTCCGGAGTAGAGGGAGCCGGCTGCGGCTGCAGGGTCGGAGCCGGTAGGGTCGGGACCGTCAGAAACGGTGCCGAAAACGGCGCTGGCTAGGGCCAACCCTGGATAGATAAAGCTAGGAGGGTTATACCCAAATAAGTCACTAGGGACCTGGGTGCTATATGGTATACAAAAGAGGGGGTCCCAGTGAACCGTTATATATTTATCAAATGTATTCACATTCAATACATCATTTTGTCAAAGCGCACTGCTATTTAATCACAATGAGCTGGCTTCACAATACATTAAAGATGATAATGACGTCATGTTCGTCATAGTGCCCCAGGGAGGGTGAGGAAATAGCAGTGTGATACAGTGAAAAGGGAAAAAGGGATGTGCAAGAATAAATAGTTAGTGCAACCACAAATTATTTCGCATTAAACAAACAAAAGTAAATTGGCTTCAGATCCCTGAGCCAAACGATGGAATAATTTATCTCCAAAATGTCAATCAAATATCATGGGTATGACGCTGGTACTCAATATCCATAGTAGGGGTGGCGTCAACTGATGTAGAAGGAAGTAGCCGTCGACGTTTCGACCCCAAGACTACAACTGTAGGCGTAATTAGCACCTTACACTGGGGTCTTCATCAGGACATAAAAGTGAAACCCAGGGGTACACTGGTTGTTCTATAAAAGTGAATTAAATACTATATTAGTCCTCTCAAAGCCAAATTCGGAGAGAATATAAAGACGTAGCGTCAGCAATAATGAAAATAGAAAGATTTTACCATGTGGCTACATTTTCAACCCGGAGCAATGAAATCAAAAGAATCATAAATGGGCGGACGGGACGGACGTGTGAGCGCCCGGCTCCCACAGCCGTCTGCTCCGCTTTGAAATCCTGGCACTAATCCTGGCTCGAACCGCGCTGAGACGATGACACGGAAGCGCTGAGGACAGTCGCTTTCATTTGCGACCTCCGCCGGCCGTTTTGGACGAGGACTTGTTACCTGACCGGTTACCGGGGCTGCCCGCGACCCTGGTGCCGACTGACGCCGCAGGTCACTGGTGCTCTCAGCTGGGCGGGCTGGCGGTGGAGGTGCCGGCGTTTGGGACCGGCCTGATTGTGGGAGACGGAAGGTGTTCATTCCGTCCTGCGAGGCGCGACTCCAGTTTGCTGTGGGGTGTGTGCCCGGGAAACGGAATCCCTTTGTTCCTCGCTCTCCACTCCTACGCTGCCTTTGTCCGGGGCGGACTCCATCTTGCAGCGTCCTTCTGGTCGAGCACTGTTAGTAACCCCGGGAGCCGAGGGGGTTTTCATTGTGCAGTGCCCTCCGCACTGGTAGCTGCATGCCCCTCCGTGGGGCGACGATTGCCTTTCCATAACGGAATCACCCCCCCTCCCTCCAGTGTGGATCCGTGGGAGAGTCGGCAATGGCGCTTGCTCTCCAGCAAGACCGGTGGGCTGTTCCCTTGTCCCCAGCTTGCGCAGACCTGCTCGCACTTGACCCGGGCGAAGATCCTGATGCGACGCTGTGCACTGGGGATCGGCTGGTATTACGAAGTGACCTGACCTGTGGCGATATTCTTGATGCCCTCCTGGACCTAAGAGCAACATGGCGGCACATTGCTCAGGAACTGGGAGATAAGATCGATGAAGTTGTGTTCTCCTTCAAGCGGCCGAGGCTGCCTGTTTCTTCACTACCTGTGTGTGCCTTTCCAATGGATACAGTGTTACCACAAGAGCGCGAGGAAGATCGAAATGTTCCTAGCTACAGTGTTGCGTGCCTCCCTGCCGATGCTGCTACTGATACGAAGTTTCCCCTCACTCCGGGACCTTCTACTCTGCCTGAACAACTGCACTCAGGGCTTTGCTTATCGCCCTCCCAGCTGTTTGCCCCCTGTGAGGGCATAGCCCTCGGAGCCCTCTTTCAGCATAGCCGGAGTGAGCGACATCTTGCATGGCAGGGAGGGCTTGTCATCCTGGCCGCTGCGTTAGTTGGGGGTCGTGGACACTCATCTTCCTCTCTGTTGTTTCCCTCATGTCGAGAGCGGCCATTTTGCTCCTTTGTTCTGCCGGACATGTATCCGCTGCGATGGTCCTGCCTGGGCATGTTTCGTCGATCGGGCCAGGGTTGAAGGTGGCTCCTCACCTCGGCTGGTTTGCTCGGCTGGCGGAGACCCGGACTATTCATCGTTTTGCTCTGCTGACTGTTTTGCCATTGCAGCCCCTTGCCCACTTGAGCTCGTGAATATCCTGTACTATTGTGTTCCTTGATGGGTGGAGGGCTGTTCTGTAGGGGTACGGTGATTCTGAATGAGAATGCTTCATTATTAGTGACTGGATTTGTCATGTGCCCGCTATCATGTCGTGTTTGGGGTGATTAATGACACTATGACTTTTCGGGTGGGCTGCACGAATACTGGGACTGCTTTTGTAAATGGTGGGCGCACACATCGTGAAATGGTATCTCCATCTCTCCTATTGTTGCTCTTTACTGCAGCGCCGTCGTATTTGGAGTAGGAGGTTTTCAGTGTGGGACGCAGTGGATGGCTGGGGTTCCGGGTGCTCAGATGCTAGGTGGGCTCCTCCCCCCCACTTTTTCCTTTTGGGAGTGGTAGACTAGCTTGTTCTTTTCTCCCTCCCTATATTCAAACGTGACATTTTTTCTTTTTCTTCTTCTTTCTTTTCCTTCCTTTTTACCTTCTTTCTGCACTTTCTTGCAGTTCCTTCTCCTTTCTTCCGACTTTTCTTCTTTCTAAATTTCGGGTTTATAGGGCGACAGGCACGCTGCTAGGGGGGGGGTAGGCCATAGCCTCTGCATGTGTGTAGGGTGGGGGGTTATATTTCATTTTATTAGTTTCTATGGGACCTGTTTTGTTCTCCTTTATGATTTCAACCTTCTTGTCCATGTTTGGGAGTGCTGGGTGCAGGGTGGCAGGGGTAATGTAACCGGTCATAGGTGCTACTCTGTAACATTCCATTGGGTAACCATCCTCCCTGGCGGGGACTTGTTTATCGATCTACGACTTGCTTGATATAGTCGCTAACGTCATGTCCCACCTGCATGGACCTTGTTCTTCACTTATTTTATTGGTACGGAACACTACGGCCTGACTTCAATAGTTGCATAACAAAAAACTTCAAAATTGAACCTGTATTCATCCTGTGACACGGTGCGGCGATATCCTTCAGTCTTTCTTCCTTTAAATGTTTGAGGTTCTGCTACGGTGCTGTGTCGTCATAACGCAAGCTGTTGTGCTCACTGATCGTTCGTGGCCGGCCGGATGGTTGTAGGCCCGTATTTGTTGTTCTTCTTTATGCACAATAAAGGTTTTCAAAAATTTAAAAAAAAAAAAAAAGAATCATAAATAAACATTGGGGTTTAGTGGCGGATGACATCGAACAAAAAGCCCTCCCTCTACACTCTTTTAAAAGAGCACGCAATATCAAGGATGAAGTAGTCCAATCTTTTTTAAGCATACCTGAGAATCCAACAATTCTAACTTTGTGGAAACTTCCGCCCATCACGGGTCACACTAGATGTGGGGCATGTGCTGCATGTATAACAACAATCCAGACGAAAGAGTTTTCATACAGAGGACGTTCCTTCATATTAGGATCACATACTAACTGTAATACGACAAACGTAATTTACTTGATCAAATGCCCTTGTGAATTAGTGCATGTGGGCCAAAGCCAACAAAAAGTAAAGGCTCGGATCCTTCAGCATGGCAGCAGAATTATTCTTGCACATCCCCTTTTCCCTTTTCACTATATCACACTACTATTTCTTCACCCTCCCTGAGGCAATATGACGAACATGATGTCATTATCATCTTTAATGTATTGTGAAGCCAGCTCATTGTGATTAAATAGCAGTGCGCTTTGACAAAATTATGTATTGAATGTGGATAAATTTGATAAATACATAACGGTTCACTAGGGCCAAGCCGGAGCCGTAGCCCAATGCGGATCCCAGGTCGGAACGAAATGATCCAAGAACCGGGGCAGGGGTGGGATAAACGGCACCCAGTGCGGCCCCTGTGGTGGAGCCAGGGGTGGAGGCAAGGGCGGCGCCGGACTCAGCGGCGCTGCACCTTGTGGTGCTGGGGCCGGCGGCCCTGGATCCTGTGGTGCCGGGGCCATGGCGGTGCCGCCAGGCCAACAGGATCTGGACACGGGATCGCAGGCACGCCAGCAGGAGCCCGAGGCCTAAAAAGGCAGTCCATGGCAGTAAGAAACTCTTGCATCTGTTCGGGAGTCGGCGACGGAACTGGGTATGGCGGGTAGGCCGCGGGACACCCAGGCTCTGGAGGAGCCGCTTGTTCCCCTCGTCCACCTTGGAGGAGCCACGGGGGGAAGTCGGAGAGCGAACACGCTTCTTCGACTTCTTTTTATAGCGTCGCTTACCGGAATCTGAAGGCGAAGACTTCGCGCCTGAGGAGCGACGGCTCCGGTCCCGCAAGCGGTCCCGCAAACGGCGGAGTGGCGGTGAGAGGAGTTCCAGACCTCCAGCAACTTCCGGCGCCGCTCCTACAAGGCCTTCAGGGCCATAGCTCGACAATCTCGACAGTCCCGGAAGTCATAGTTGGTCTCCAGGCAGTAGAGGCACACATTGTGGGGGTCCGCCACAGACATGTTACGGCGGCACGACCCACCAGACTTAAAGCCAGGCACCCCTACATGCACCAGGAGACAAGAGAAGGAGACAAAAGTCTCAAAAAGTAGTCAAAAAATGTCTTGAGGTACTTGCTCAATCCAAATCTGCACTTTCGGCACGGAAAAAGAAAGAACTGATGTCAGCGTGCATGGGTGGCGCCTAAGTAGTCTCCGTAACGTCATCTCGGCGCATACGACACCAGCGAAGGACGCGGAGTCGCAAGTGGCCACCTACTGACGCGCAGGGGTACTGCTAAGCAAAACTTTCCGGATCAAGTCTGACGCCTGGGGATATTCTAAGGTAAGGAATCTATCACTAACGTGTCTGTTTCAGATAGAGTGTTACCAAAGTTAAGTAACTTGTTCTTCTGATGGATACATCTAAGCATGGATTTCTCACCTTAGAATGAATACCAAAGCAGTAGCCCCCAAGGGGGAGGGTTTGTGGTCTGGACTCCGACTAAAAAGTCCTGCAGGATCAAGCTGGTAAAATGTCCTTACCATTGCTTCTGGCTGTCAAGGCAGTAATACTTCATGAACCTGTGGACTGAAGTTCACATCGCATCCTAGCGTTACACTGTATGCTAACGCAGTGCTAGCAGGCTTAGACCTGATAGAATGGGCTCTCAGATATTCCAGAGACAACTTCTTGGTCAGCCCATACTATATCTTAATGGTGAAGGCTATTCACCTCGACAGAGTCCTCTTCTACACAGCCTTCCATGTCTTTGCTTTGGAGAAGCCTCACAAAAAGTTTTCCATCCACTCAATGTTCCTTGGTATGATCAATAAAAAGCTCAAAGCCTTTTTGGGGTTCAGTTGATGGAGCCTCTATTTCTCTTTCAAGTGGTGAAGGGGAGTGAAGAATGCTGGCAGAGTGATTGATTGTCAAGCATGAAAAGGAATCATAAGTTTCGACAAGAATGCCGCCTGAGTCCTTAACACTTCCTTGTAAGGAAAAGGGTTGTGTACAGCAGTTACACTGAAAATGCCTAGAGTTCACTCATGAGATGAGCTGATGTGTTTGCGGTGAAGAAGTACATTTTCAAAACCAGGAGATGCAGCGAGCAACTATCCATTGGCTTGAAGGGCATAAACATGAGAAATATCAAGACCACGTTAAGGTCCAACTGTGCCATCACAAACGGGTTAGGAGAGAACATATGTCAAACTTTTATTAAATCTCATCACAGGGGAAGTGAACATGGACGGCTACCCCGCCAAAAGCAGAAAGACCTGACAAATAACCCTTAAAGATGCACACTGCAAGGCCTTGCTGGGCCAAAGATGAATCAATCACGTCCAAGAGCGTTGCTTGTAAGGGGGTTAGTCTTAGGAGCGCCACTACAGATTACAAATTTGTCCCAGTGCCTTGCATAAATTGAGTTTGTGGAAGGCTGCCTGGGTGCAAGGATGGCATTCATCACTTCAGGTGGCAGATTAAAGGCAATCAGTTGCAGCTGATCAATCTCCACATAAGCAGATGTACACTGCACAGACTCGGGTAGAGGACCCTGTCCGAATACTGCAAGAGAAGATCCTTGCAAAGTGGTAGCTTGATCAGAGGACAGATGATCATGCCTAGAAGTTCTGAAGTACACTCCGAGGTCCAATTCAGAGCCATTAGGTTGATTTGGGCCTGGCTGTTCTCAATCTTATCAGAACTTGGGAGAAGAGAGGGAGGGGCAGGAAGATATACACAAGTCATGTGTTCCAATCCAGTTGGAATACATCTAAAGAGTTCTTGCAGAAAATCCAACAAGCAACATTTTTGAGATTGCACATACTCAATGGTGGCAAAAAGGTTTAGCAAATGTTCTGTGCCACTCCAGCATGTAGACACCACATGTGCTCTGCCAGATGCATCGAGCTCAGCTCATCCTCTCTGGAATTCACAGACCACCGCCAGGTGGTTCGCAATCAAGGTTATGACCTGTCTCTCCAACCATCATCACAGGCCTAGACTCTCCTTAAAGAGGACCCAAGTCCCCACTCCCTTCTGATTGTTGCAATACTGCATGGCAGTGGTGTTGCCTGTTAGAATATGCACCAGCCTCCAATTGATGAATTACAGGAAAGCCTTCAGATGCATGACCCACAACTCCAACAGACTGATGTGGAGCCAGGCATCAAATGCAGCCCAGAATCCTCTGATCACCACCTCTACAAGACGACCAATCCAGATCAGGAGGGATGCATCAGTCACCACCATTTGCTCTGGGTGAAGTAGGGTGTTGGGCTGACCTGAGGATGAATTTCAGTCGGAAAGCCACCATTGCTGATTGCAAGCCATCGCATCTCAGATCTGGATGATATTTATCAGATTTCCGATTCTATTGCACAGCCAGCTTATTCCATCTGGTGTAGCTTACAAGAAGGATGCAGGAGTTTAAGAGGACAAGATGCCTCAGATATGGCCTCACAGTGATGCAGGACAGAGGCTAAAACATCAGGTTTATAGTCCGAATTTGCTTTAGTTGTTGTGGCAAAGAGAAGGAACAGAACTATAATGTGTCCAAGACACATCTATTGAATGGAATGCTCTGTGAAGAAGTCAGGCTCATTGATAGTGATCTCCGATGATGTCAAGAGGTTCGCCACCATCAGGAGCTAGTCTACAACTGACTGTGGTCAACCCACCTCCAACAACCAATCGTCAAGGTAGGGAAAGACTAGTATCCCCAACCTCCAAAGGTGGGCAGGTACCACCTCCATCAATTTTGCAAGCACCCAAGGGGCACTGTGAGATCAAAGGGGAGCACTACAAACGGAAAATGGTCTTGCCCTACACTGAACCATTTGTGGGACTGCAGGACAGGTATATGCAAATACACTTCCTGCAGGTCCAAAGACACCATTTAGTAACCTAGGTCTACAGACAAGATGTGGATCAGTGTGAGCTTTAGGATTTTGTCGTTCTGCAGGAAGTCATTTAGAGGCACAATGTCCAAAATAGCTCTGAGGCCCCCATACTTCTTCAAAGTCAGTAAATAGTGAGAGAAACAACCCTCACCTCTTTCATGGTCTGAACAGCATTCTTTCAGAGCAACAAACGTATTCTTCCAGAAGGATGAACAGGTGTTCATCTGAAATCGCTCTGATGTGGGGAGAGTATTTGGTGATGTGAAAAAAATAGGCAGGTGATAGCTCAGTTGAAATATTTGAAAATTCCAACTGTCAAGCATGATGGATTGCCACCCGAGGAGGAAATGATGGATCTTGCCCCTCACTGCATGGACATGTGTCACTGAGGGCAAGCTAAAGTGGTCTGGTGGCATGTAAAGAGAAATGGGAGCATCGATGTCCTTGTTGGCCAGATCCTCAGCCTCGAAAGGACTCAGGTGACGGTGCTACTTGTTGGGGACATGGGCTGTGCCTATATGTGAGGTCTCTGTAATAGTATAAACATTTTTGAACTGGTCTGGAAACTGGCAGGTGTCAACAGACCCAAGGAACGTCCCATAGCTCAACTTTCCTTAAAGAGCCCGAATGTAGAATCTGCCTTCTCACCAAAAAGCAGTGACCCATCAAAGGGCATATCCCTGATGAAGGCCTGTTTTTTATCAGAAAATCCTCTGGCAGGCATCCATGCACATCGGCAAAGTACAACACTAGTACATACTGCTCTTCCCAGGCCATCAGTTTTATTCAGACAAGCACAGATAACATATTTAGCTGTCTTTTGTCCATCTTGATTTGTCTGAGCCAAAGACGCCTTTAGGTCTTCAGAACAGCAGGCACGATCTCGCTGACCGTGTCCCACAGGGCATGTGTATAGCAACCCAGTAAGTAACCAGCGTTAACCAACTGCAATAACAGACTGGTGGAAGAAAACATACACTTGCCAAAAGTTCAAACCTTTAGAAATCTATCTGGAGGAATAGCGCGGAATTCACTTTACTGGTTGAGGTTTGAACCACAGGGCTCTCTAGAGCAGGATGCTTGGTAAGAAAATCAGAGTCACCACATGCCGGTCTGCGATGAATGGTTACCTGCCTAATTACAGGTGCACCCATTAGGACTCCAACAAGATGTCAGTTTAGGTATCAGCGAGGGCCTTGTTAAAAGGGACCACAGGGTCAGAAGTAGCTGGCCAGGCTGCACAATCTGCCAGCCTGGTCTCAGTAGAACAATCTCAGAACAAGACTAGATTATTTTTTACTTTATAAACCTCCAATGCTGACTCCAGAAGTGGTTTTAAATGCATTTATATGCATCACTAGTGACGGATGGAATACGGTTGTGGATCCATCCGCATGTAAAAATAATTGGCAGAAAAGATAGTTTGCATTTGTTTGGGTATATATATTTGTATATGTGATTTATTTATGTTTGTTGTTTGTGATAAATGTGATGCATATAAATAAATGTACAACCACTCCTGGAGTCAGCATTGGTGGTATATAAAGTAGAAAATAATAGAGATATGGTACTCTATGATAGGGATTAATTTATTTTTCCCTAGGATAAATTAACTGACATATTGGTTCCTCTGCATCATAGTCTTGTTCTGAGAGTGTTTTCATAGCCCAGATGCAGCAGGGTTATTAGTGCTTACCCCCAGTTTCGTTTGGTCTCAGTTGAAGGCAGCTGCAAATCCAGATCCTCAGGTGCCCTCTGGGCCACAACAACAAAGGAGGCATTTCCTCCATTATTGGTTCGAATGGAGAGTCAAGCCCTACATCACAAGAGGTGTTCAGCCCATTGCACTCTTTGTTATCCATGTATAAGCATCATCTAGGTAGTGGGAGGTTGGGGTGATCATCATTCACACCCTGGGCTGTCCGTTTTTCTGAGCAAAAGATGAAGGACCCCTGCTGCCAAGCCCATCCTTGCAAAGGTACCGGTTCGGAGTCAGGGTGCATTACTACCCGTTGAACATTTGTGATTTTATAACGTGACATCGGTCAAGATTGAGCTGAAGGTAGTTTGATGTCCGTCATCCGCACTGGATCCTCTTTCAGAGCTGGAGACGTAGGAATTAGTGACAATGTAGAAGGGATCGGCACTGGTGTCAGAGCCAGATTGGAAGTCTGTGCCAGACTCAGTAAAGGTCCGTAATGGGTCCCAAGGATTCAGATACTGCAGGGGGTGGATCTGCCAGCAGTAACCAGACAGGGCTCCTCACAGTTCCTCAGGGCCCAAAGGCATGCCACAGGGAACCGCAAACACTTCAAATATCTGCAGTATGGCCTCCTCAAAGGCTTTAATCTAGTGCGGCATCAACAATAGATTGGGAAATTTAGGGCATGCTGAGACCAACTGAGAAATCAGCTCTACAACTGGAGATATGTAGAGAATCCAAATGACATGGTGATGCCCTCGCACCTTCTCTTCAAATAGAGACTGCGAAGGGGTTGAGTCCCGCTTCGCTCTTTTATGTTTGTGCTTGGACTTCGATTTTAAATTACCAGAGGGCTTTGAGTGTGAAATTGACCACTCACAGGAACGGCATTAGGATAAGGACAGAATCTGCAACATGTAGTGGGACTTAAAAGAAGGCTGCAACATCATCTTCTGTTTGGCAACATACTGCTTTAACTCCAAGTCTGGATCGCCTTGAGTGCATGAGGGCACATTTATCACTCAACTTCAAGTCTGGCCCAAGTCCGGACACCGGAGACAAACATCATAAGGGTCCATGATCAATATCTGTTTCTGCACTTGCAACATTGTTTTAAACATATACTGGAATGCGTTTTAGAAATCATCAGAAGAGCGACATGATTGGGAGAGGAGCTCAGGATCTATGGAGGAAGGCGTGGAAAAAAGGAACTGAATTTAGTGTGCAGAGGTGGAGCTTATATGCACTTCCAGGGTGGCACAGAGCAAACTTGGACCCCCACAGTGCCACCTAGCAGCAAGTGTGAGCACTTTTGAAGAAAAGATTCTGGATCAAGACAAGCATCCATAGAGTCTGCAGTTATTAGTAACCATCAGAAAGTGGTTTTGTAGCACAGGCTTCATATTCCACCATCCTGAATGTAGTCAGCCAATTTGAAGAGGGTGTGCGCACACATTAACTGGCTCCATGGACCATACCTAAGGTGCATGGGCTGAGATTACATGAGTGAGCCCGCCTCGGACTAGTTGATTGCAGTACAAGTTTTGTAGCCCACGCTGCAATTAGCCAATCAGAAGGCCTATTTCTTGCTGCCCATATGTGTGTATTTTCTTTTTCTTTTTTTTTTTTAAGTCAGTGTGGGTGATGCCACCAGAGTAGTAGGACGAATTAATTGCTTAATTAATTCAGATAGCAATGATCAGCACGCTTCTGATGTTTTGTGCTGCCTCTCCAGACAGGGCCAATAAGCCTGGAACCTGTTACGCCCTGAAAAAAACAGCTCCTTTAGCGATCAGACGCACAGTTTTATCAAGGTCTAATAGACATATAGCTCAAGTTACTACTTGTGTAACGATATATCTGCAAGAGACATTAGTTAGTGATAGATTCCTTACCTTGGAATATCCCCAGGCGTCAGACTGGATCCGGAAATTTTTGCGTAGCAGTACCCTTGCGCGTCGGTAGGCTTCGTCTGCGGCTCCACGTCCGTCGTCGGCACCGTGATGACGTCGTCGGAGTACTTAGACGCCGCCTCCGCGTGCTGACGTCAGTTCTTAGACACAGCTTTTCCATGCCAGAAACGCAGAGCTATGCTAAAAACCAACACTGGTGCCTTGAAACTAGGGCCCTGAAAGGTGCTGACCTTAACCCTAGATATCGGTTCGCAGAACGGGGAGGATGGGTGGGTCGTTAAGGAATCTATCACTAACTAATGTCTCTTACAGATATATCGTTACACAAGTATGAATGAATGAATGAATGAATGAATGAATGAAAGTTGCACTTGTATAGCGCTAAACTACCCGGAGGCCTCGTAGCGCTTGTGACTGAATTTGCTTAACGCGGGCTCAGGGCAGGTCAGCAGAATTTGGCGTACAAGTGTGTTTTCAAGGATTTCCTGAAGGACAGGTGGTTACTGTTGCCTCGAAGGGATAGAGGGAGGGTGTTCCAGAGTTTGGCCGCAGTATGGGAGAAGGACCGGCCTCCCCATCGAGCTTCCTGACTCTGGCGGAAGTGGCCAGCCGGAGGGTGCAGGAGCGGAGGGAACGGGACGGGACGTAGGAAGTAGCCAAGGGATGCAGAATGGCGGGACCTGTGCGATGAAAGGCTTTGTGTAGGATACACATAGCCTTAAATTGTACTCTTGCCACTATAGGGAGCCAGTGAAGCTCCCTTAGGGCATTCCTCACTGACTGCCAGCGAGGGAGGTTATAGAGTAGGCGGGCCGCACTATTTTGTGTGACTTGGAGCTTCTGGGTGGCAAAGGTCGGAGCTCCCATGTAGAGGGCATTCCCGTAATCCAGGCGGGAGAGTATAAGGGCCTGGACCAGGATCCTCCTTGCCTGGAATGGGAGCAGAGGGAGCACCTTCCCAGAAACCAGATCGAACCAGATCCCGAGGCTTTTTATTTGGGACTTGGGGACGGGGGGCAGGCCCAAACATGGTGGCCAGATGGATGCAAGAACAGAGGGAGAAGGATTGCCCAATAGGATGACGTCTGTCTTCTCCCCATTAAGTTTTAGGCAGGAAGATTGCATCCATCTGGCAACAGCCTCCAGACACGGGCCTAGGGTGTGGGACGATCCCTCAGAGTGGTCTAGAGAGACCACCAGTAGTAACTTGTGCATCTGAAAGAGACACGTTAGTGATATATTCCTTACCTTAGAATAGATACCCCAGCAATACCAACCCCGGTGGTGGGTCTGCGAACCAATAATCACACCAGAAAGTCCTGGAGGACGGAACGGCCATAGAAGCCATCCATCCGGACTTGGCTGTCCAGGCAATAGTGTCTTGCAAACGTGTGCAGGGAGGCCCACGTAGCTGCCTGGCAAATGTCCTGCAAGGGCACTTCTCGGCCCAAGGCAGTTGTAGTCGCCGTGGCTCGAGTGGAATGAGCCCTCAGCCCAACAGGGGGTTCCTTCTTAGCCAAGGAGTAACACGCCTGGATACACAAGATGATCCACCGCGAGATGGTCCGCTTGTGCACCGCTTTCCCCTTCTTAGCGCCCACGTAACCAACAAAGAGTTGGTCATCCACCCAGAACTGGCGTGTGCGATCCAGATAAAATGAGAGTGCACGTTTTGGGTCCAGACGGTGGAGCCTCTCTTCCTCTCTCGAGGGATGCGGAGGCAGAAAGAAGGTGGGCAAGGTGATGGACTGCCCAATGTGGAAGGCTGTGACTACCTTGGGCAGGAAAGAGGGCCTTGTCCGAAACACAACCTTGTCCGGATGGACCGAAAGGAAAGGGGGTTTACAGGATAGAGCCTGGATCTCACTCACTCTCCTGCAGAGGTGATGGCTACCAGGAAGGCAGTCTTCAAAGTGAGAAGGCGAAGAGGACAGTTGTGAAGTGGCTCAAAGGGAGCGCACATCAGAAAAGTAAGAACCAAGTTAAAGTCCCACTGAGGCATCACAAAGGGAACAGGAGGGAACGTATGCGTGATGCCTTTCAGGAATCGATTACCGATAAGGGACTTGAACAAAGAAGGTTGATCAGGCAGCCTCAAAAAGGCTGAAAGAGCAGAAAGGTAGCCCCGATAGTGCCCAGAGCAGAGCCCTGCTGGGCAAGAGAAAGAAGAAAGAGAAGAACCTCAGAAAGAGGGGCATTGAGTGGATCCACAGCCTTTGCTGTGCACCATGCCACAAATCTGTTCCACCTGCAGGCGTATACCGACTTTGTGGAGGGACGCCTGGCTGCCAGAATGATGTTACAGACTTCAGAAGGCAAGTCAAATGGCCTCGACTGTCGCCGCTCAATCTCCAAGAATGGAGGTGGAGACTGGACAGGTTCGGGTGGAGGACCGTCCCCTGCTGCTGCGACAGAAGGTCCTCCTGAAGAGGCAGACGAACCGGGGGATTGACTGACATACTGAGTAGCTCGGGATACCAGTACCTTCGTGCCCAGTCCGGAGCCACAAGGATGACTTGTGCCCGGTCGCGCCTGATCTTCTTCAGCACTCTGGGCAGAAGTGGTATAGGCAGAAAGGCGTACAACAGACCGCAACTCCACTCGTGACGAAAAGCGTATCCCAGCAAGTGCCGCCTTGGAAATTCCAACGCGCAGAACTGATGACATTGCGCGTTCTCTTCGGTGGCGAATAGAGCTAACCAAGGCTCTCCCCACTGCAGAAAGAGACCTTGCGCCGCGTCCGAGTTCAGACGCCATTCGTGATCCATCATGCGCCGGCGGCTGAGTTCGTCCACCCTGGCATTCAGAGAACCTGCCAGGTGTTGAACCACCAGAGTCAAGCCCTGATGTTCCAGCCATTGCCAGAGGCGCAGAGCCTCCTGGCAGAGGGTCCACGACCCCACCCCGCCCTGTTTGTTGCAGTACCACATGGCGGTGGTGTTGTCCGTGAACACCTGCACTACACTCCCTCGGACAGAGGGGAGGAATACCTTCAGTGCTAGACGAATCGCCCGCAGCTCCAAAAGGTTGATATGGAGCCGGGACTCTGCCGAAGACCAGAGGCCTCTGATCTCCACCTCTCCCATGTGGCCTCCCCAGCCCTGGAGGGACGCGTCCATCACAACAACGTGCTCCAGTTGGGGAAGGGAGAGGGATCTGCCGCTGACCCAATCGCGGTCCGTGAGCCACCACTGCAGCTGTCTCGAAGTGCCCTCTAAGATCAGGACATGGTCGGACAGGTTGCCCTGATGCTGGGCCCACTGAAACTTCAGGTCCCACTGCAGAGCCCGCATCCGCCAACAGGCGTGATGCACCAGAAGGATGCAGAAGCCATCCGCCCCAGAAGCCGCAGCTTCAACCTGACCGAAACTCGGGATAAAGGCTGGAAGATTGGAATCAGAGCCTGTATATCCCGAACCCGCTGTTTGGGTGGGTAAACCCGAAACTGCGCCGAGTCGAGAACCGCTCCGATGAAAAGGAGCTTCTGGGAGGGAAACAGGTGTGACTTCGGCACATTGATGGAGAACCCCAGCTGGTGCAAGAGGTCCGCCGTTGTCTGGAGGTGGTGGACGACTGTCTGGGGTGAGCCCGCCTTCAACAACCAGTCGTCGAGGTAGGGGAAGACTGAAATCCCTAACCTGCGCAGATGAGCTGCGACCACCGCCATCACCTTCGTGAACACCCGTGGGGTGCTGGTAAGGACGAAAGGGAGCCCGGTAAACTGAAAGTGCTCGTGGCCTACCGTGAACCGCAGGTAACGCCGGTGGGCCGGCAGGACGGGGATGTGGAAATAAGCGTCCTGCAAGTCCAATGCTACCATCCAGTCTCCTGGGTCCAGGGCAGCTAAGACCTGAGCCAGAGTCAGCATTTTGAACTTCTTCCGGAGGAAGCTGTTGACGTTCCGTAGGTCCAAGATAGGGCGTAGGCCCCCTTTGCCCTTCTTGGATACCAGAAAGTTGTGGGAGTAGCAACCACGTCCTACTTCTGGCCCAGGAACGCGCTCGATGGCCCGCCTTGGCCAAGAGGGCCGAAACTTCCTCCTGCAGAAGCCGCAGGTGATCCCCGATACGCGGTGGTGTTGCCGTAGCATGACTTGAGGGGTCATCTCGAAGGGGAGGGAGTAGCCCTGCGGACGATCTGCAGCACCCACCTGTCCGAAGTGACAGTGCGCCAGTGAGAGTGGTGATGGCGAACCCTGCCCCCCACTGGCGTCACATGGGCCGAGAAGCACAGACTAGGAGGGTTTAGAGGCGGATGCTGCGTGGGAAGGTGTGGACTGGCCTCGCCGTTGTCCCCGACCGCCTCCACGATTTCCACGGCCGCCACCGCACTGGATGTTAGTCTGCGGCGCGTGGCTGGCAGCACGTGTGGGAACGCCCCTTCCTTGCCCCTTCCTTGGTCACGAAAGGAGCGAAAGGCACCGGATTGCTGGCACGGGGCCGAGAGGCCCAAGGACTTGGCCGTAGCCCTGGAGTCCTTAAAGCACTCAAGCGCATGGTCTGCCTTGTCACCAAAAAGGCGACGGCCATCGAACGGCATGTCCATCAGAGTGGTTTGGACATCTGCCGAAAAGTTGGCGGACCTCAACCAGGTGTGGAGTCTAACCGCCACCGTCGTTGCCATCGCTCTACCTAGTGAGTCGGTGGTGTCCAGCCCACACCGGATGGAATATTTCGTTGCATCTCGACCCTCCACAAGGGCTTGGCCGAGTTTGGCCCGTACCTCCAACAGACACTCTGGCAGCACTTCCGAAATCGTCTCCCACAGAGAGTGGGTGTAGTGGCCCAAGAGGCATGCGGTGTTGGAAGACCGCAGTCCCAGACTAAGGGAAGAGAACATCTTTTTTCCGTACTGCTCGTACCTCTTGGATTCCCTGTCCGGCGGAGCCGACGGGAATGCGGTCTGGGAATTGGAGGCCTGGATGACCAGACTCTCGGGGGTAGGGTGGGTGGGTAGGAAACATGGGTTGCCCGGGGCCGGGCGGTGGCATCTGGCCACGTTCCTATCTATGGGCGAACCCATAGCGGGCCTGGACCAGGTGCCCAAAAGAACGTCCGTCAAGGCCTCATTAAAGGGCAGCAGAGGCTTGGCCGAGCTTGACTGCGGTTTAAGGACCGCAGTGAGGAGGTTAGTCCTCACGGCCGCGACGGGGAGCTCAAGGCCCAAGGCCTTGGCAGCCCTCATCAACACCACACTATAGGTTGCCCCCTCTTCCGAAGCCACGGTAGGAGGGGAGACAAAACCAGTATCTGGAGAGGTGTCCAGGCCACGGGCCTCCCCAAGTTCCCCTGTCCAGTCCTCTTGAGACTGACACTCTTTGGTCAGAGGGTTCTCAGACTCCTCCCAATCCTCCTCATCGCCCATCTCCGGATACTCAGGGTTTTCAGTCAATGGGGCCAGTTCATAGAAGTGAAAATCGTCGTTGGAACCAGAGCGAAGGAGGCATCGGGGGCGGCGGCGCCCGAGGACGGCGCCGGAGGCGACACCTGACGGACCGACGCTGGGGGGGGGTCGTAAGGTCCACCAGCGACGATCCAGATCCCAAAGGTGGTCCAGTGGGGTCCCGCGGCGCCGGGCCCAAAGGCGCCGGCGGCGTCAGGGCCGAAGCCCCCGACCGGCTAGGGGCCCCAGACTGGTCCGCTGGGCCCAAAGGCGCCGCGGAGCCCGTAGGAGGAGAGAGGGACCTCATGGCCATGAGGAAGCGCTCGATCTCCTTCGGCGTCGCGTCTCGCCCAGGGACCGGAGGGTGTGGAGCGGGACGCGATGCCCGCGACGCCGAAGGAGCCGCGTGGGCGGTGTCACTCAAACCCCCGGCCGCATCGCGCGAGCGTCGGGGGGAGTCAGAAGAGCGATGACGCCTCTTCGACTTCTTGTGCTTCTTACCTGACGACGACTTCGACCCGGAGGAGTGGTGCCCACTCTCGGAACTGTGGTGGCTCCGAGCCCGCAACCTGTCCCTCGACCTCCCGTGGGACCGGAACCTCTCACGGCGCGGGCCGACTGCCTGAGTTCGAGTCGCCTGCGGGACCGCTCCCGCCTGGCTTTCGAAGAGAGGGCCCGGCAGTCGGAGCAGGCCTTGTCGTCGTGGTCGACGCCTAGACAAGTTAGGCACAGGTGGTGAGGATACATGACCGACATCGTGCGGTCGCAATCCTCGCAGTGCTTGAAACTAGGCATCCCTACGGCACCGATCGGAGGAGTAAGACTTCGAGAAATTATCAAAAATTATCCAAAAAAGTTAGTCAAAAATTGACTACGGGTTACTGCTTTTTCCAGATCTGCGCTTGCTGGCGCGGAAAAAAGAAGAACTGACGTCAGCACGCGGAGGCGGCGTCTAAGTACTCCGACGACATCATCACGGCGCCCACGACGGACGCGGAGCCGCAGACGACGCCTACCAACGCGCAAGGGTACTGCTATGCAAAAGTTTCCGGATCCAGTCTGACGCCTGGGGATATTCTAAGGTAAGGAATCTATCACTAACGTGTCTCTTTCAGATATTTTTATCACCACACCCACTACACCATATGGTCATTAACATTCCCAGTGCGCCATATCACTTCCATTGCAGCCACCATCATCTTACAGAAATTAAATACAGTCTTCTTTATGAAACATGGTTCATCCCACCTTTACACATATTCTAGACATCCTTCCCCTCAGGCAACAACATACTACAACTGACTGCATACACAAGATTAGAGAAGGCCTTGCTACTATTAAAAATAACATCATGTCTGCAAGCTACAGGAACAGATTACCTCCAACTCTATGCAGCTGGCCACATATCACTGTCAGCCCACTAGACAGCTGCTTGTCATCTGATCATACCTTTCGGCTACAGCGGAATATTAGCTGAAGAAATCACAGAATCCTGTCACCATCTTGTCCGTCAATAGTTCATACAGCATCTTTCCCAGAGATCGAAACCTCCTTGTGGCTTTGAAACCAAAATCACAAAGGATGTACTTCTCCCAACTCCATGAAATGTAAACTTCAACAATTCAAAACAAAGACAAAACTCATTATCATCATATACAAGATCAACTAGATCACCTTCAACGCAGTATTAATCAGCACTCCTTGCTGCTTGCAGAAACACATTAATTCTGGATGTCAATGTAAGTCAGGCACAAAGTTAAGCTGTGGAAAAATAATAAGACCAGAAATCAAGGCATTTCAAGCTATGCACCTTGATAGAGGGTTGCACTGTCACTCTACCACTTCAGTAAAAACACAGCACACCAAGAACAACACTGCAGCCATCTCTTCCACCTCTTGGACCAATAGTGAAAATAGATTCACCTTCACACCCCACCCCTTAAGCTTGTACACAATGATGAATAGTCACTTATCACTTTACAATGTTCAGCACACCAGTTTAGCTAATAACATAAAAGTATGGTATCTTGACAGCTTAGGAGGGAATTAAACACTCTAGTTAGAGGAGACAGACCTAGCTAAGGTAATGAGGGCCTTTTGTGAAGGGTAGACATTTCCATGCTGTATGATGGACCCAGGTGAAAAGACAATGTTCCAGAGTTAAGAAAATAATACTCTTCAAATAATAATTCAAGTTTTTTTTCATACTACCTAAAAAAGCAGTTTCTAGAGATTGCTGGGTTAAGAGGTATTATTCCTGATATACATCTGTTAGGCGTTTGACAGGCGTAACCGTAAAAAGGTACCCAGCACTTCAGCTTCAATAACCATGAAGTACCAAAGTCAATTTAGAAGTTCTGTCAATCTCCACTGGTAGAACTACTAGCAACAACATACAATGGAAACATAGTACAGCTAGTTACGTCAATTTTACTAGGTCATATTAATGTAAAGGGCAGGGCTAAGACAGCATTGGATGGCAAAGATGAAAAGGTCTGACACAGGCACCACACAGAGTTGTATAAGCACTGAATGCATAAAATCTGGTTCCCAAGAACCAAACCCGCATACTGAACTCAGATGAAAGTTCAACTATTATATAGTTGCTGATGTGGAAAGGAGAAAATCACCAGTGTGGAAATACTATATGAAGGCAGATGTGGCGATCCTGGACAGCTTTGAATAAGTTTGGAACGTCTTAAGGATTCCACTGATACATAGAAAAGCAAGGGGAACTAACAATAATCCAGAGTTCTGTCAAGGAAAGTGGGAGAAACTAAAAAAATAAACCCACAGAAACTATCCTGACAACTATCAACCACAAATATAGCTTAGACAGAACCGGGATCAGAGGATATGGGGACATAGGATTTTGGTCTTCGCCACACTCGCTACTTTGTGGTTGACCTAGGCACAAATTAGTAAGTTACTTACCTTTGTTAATGCCTTTTCTGATAGAGACTATCTAATCGTAGATGGACTATTACCCAGGCTTCAGACTGGATCCAGAAAATCTTTTCAAGTTTAGAAAGCTTTATTGAATAAGATAAACCACGTAAAACATCATTACAGAAACATATGGCAAAGAATTAAGGTAAAAGAATAATACAATTTAACAAAATACAATACGTCCCAAAAAGGATATAGAAACTGTACAAAGAAAAGAACACTTTTTTTAAAATGTATTTTGTTTTGTGGGGAGGGGGAGAGAAAGAGAGAGAGGGGGGTAGGAGGGAAAGAAGGGCAACCCAAAATACAGTTTTAACATCATACAGAGCCATTATCAAATAAAAGTGAAATGCTGAAATATACTTATAAAGGAAACAGGAAAAGGGTAGAAGGGAAAAATCAAGGAACATGTCTGGAAAGGAAATTAGTTAGAGGCGACCATAACAAGTCTTTTTTGATCAATAAAGGTACAGTGGTAGCAAAAGGCACGATCAAGCCTATGGTGGTGACATAAAACGTCCCACCAAGCTCTATAAGAAATCTTCGAGGTATCTTTCCAATTGGTTGTGATATCTGAAAGGAAATGGCTATATATATATATATATATATATAGATCTATAAATTTACGTACATTACATTGAACATTCCAAATGGGTGAAGAACCACCCAGAAAAATATGAACAATCTCAAAAGGGTAATCTGAAGCAAAGATATCATTTAAATTTGACCAGATGTGAGACCAAAGGGATTTGACCAATGGGCAGTGAAAAAACATATGGAGAAAATCGCTATCAACACATGAGCAGGACCAGCATGTTTTGGAATTAAGTAACTTGAATTTATGCAAATCAGAAGGAGTAAAAAAAGAGTCTGTTGTAAAAGAAGTATAAAGTCTGTGTGGTGCTGCCAGAGCGAGAAACAGTATGTATTTTAGACCATATAGAGTCCCAAACCTGGAGGGATAATTCCTGGGCTAAATCCGTTTCCCATGAGAGTTCAAGTTTAGATTTGGACCTATCAGCAGAGGGATGGGAAATTAGTTTATAAATGAAAGCAGCTTTGAGAGGAATCAAAAAGTCTGGTGGGGGGAGAGGGTCAAGACAGCAGTGGTCAGGGAGCCGATTTGAGAGTTAAGAGAGGTTAGGGCATTTTTAAGCAAGGGATACTGGGAGGAATATTTATTGGAAAGAAGAAAAGAGTTGCAAATATCTGAGAAATCCCTCAGGGAGTTGTCTTTTGTAAATTATCATAAGTTATGATGCCTTCGTCAATCCATTCCTTCCAGAAAAGCGCTGTGCTGTTGATCTTTAAGAATTTATTATACTAAATCGGAGTTAAGAGGTGAAGATCAGCCTGTGAAAGAAAGGAGCGAAACAATGAGAGAGCAAGTGCCTAGGAGTGTTTGAATATGGTCTGGGAAATTGCTTTGGAGGTTGAGATAAGCGAGTGGTTGTAAGAAATGAAAAAGGTGAGAGTTGCGCAAGTTCTATTGAACTCCAAGATGTTTAGGGAGGAACAGGCGAATCTGTTAAAAAAAGGCCAAATTTATTTTAAAGTAAAAGCGGAGTGAAATCGAGTAAGATTGGGAAAGTTAACTCCACCTAAATCTTTGGGTTGTTGGAGACGAGAGAGAGAAATTCTAGCTTTACGATTATTCCATAAGAATTTCGTGAGGATGCGGTTTATGGTTTTAAAGAAATAGAGTGGGAGAGAAATAGAAGCATCGAGAGATAAAAACGGACGATGGGAAGAAGAAGAATTTTGATAGTTGCTAACCTTGCCCACCAAGATAAGAAAAGGGAGGACCAATCGTCTATGAGTGAAGAAAGCTTTATAAGTATGTCTTTATGATTTAGTTTAATAGTTTCTCTGATAGTATTGGCATAAAGAATTCCTAAACACTTAATATTACCGGCATTCCATTCAAAGCCAGAACCATGGAACATTTGGAAAACGCAAAATTTGTTAAGAGGTAGGACTTCAGACTTATCCATATTCAATTTGTATCCAGAAACTGAGGAGTATACTTGTAGTAGAGAAAAAAGTGTAGGTAGAAAGGTGGTTAGGTTATTTATACATCTGTAAAATAGAGATACATAACCCAAACGAGCTGGGCAGAAACCCTGGAACAAGTTATCCATTTAAAGTGTATGTTATATGTCTTATATGTATGTGTACGTATATGTAAAAATCAATAAAAATGTACTGAAATTAAAAGAGAAATGTAAAGTGAAATGTCATCTGCGTAAGCAGTGAATTTAATATCAATGGTCTGAAAAGTGAAACCGTTATAGGATGGGGGAAAGGCCAATTTTTTCACAAGAAGGGTTCTAAAGCAAGAATGAAAAGAAGAGGGGAAAGGGGACAACCTTGTCTGGTGCCTCTATGGAGGGAAAAATAATTGGATTCACCCAAGGAGTGGTGCCCCCCAGTTGGAAGGGAGCGGTTGTTAAGGCCCTCTTGAAGAAGCCTAACCTGGATCCCGCCGACCTTGCTAACTTTAGGCCTATTTCCCTGCTCCCCGGCCTTAGCAAGGTGGTGGAGAAGTTGGTGAATAGTCGCCTATCGGGTTTTTTGGAGCGACTCCCAAACGGGCTTTCGCCCCGGCCAGGGGACGAACACTGCCCTGCTGGCAGTCGTGGAGAATGCCAGGAGCATTTTGGATTCAGGGGGATCGGTGGCAGTGATCCTCCTGGACCTCAGTGCGGCATTTGACACCGTAGACCATCAGGTGCTACTCCAACGGCTGTCGGGGTGGGGGTCTCCGGGATGGCCCTGAAGTGGTTCGCGTCCTTTTTGGAAGGCCGGACGTTTGAGGTGTGGGAAGGCAACGAGAAGTCAACATCGGTCCCTCTCCAGTGTGGTGTGCCACAGGGCTCATCGTTGAGCCCTACATTATTTAACATTTATATGGCCCCACTGGAGAGTGTGGTGCTGCCACTGGGTATCAAGATCATCAGATACGCTGATGATACCCAGCTGGTGGTAGGGCTCCCCCAGTCGGCAAACCAACCCGACCGGCTGCACACGTGTTTGGCTAAGATCTTTACTTGGATGTGCAGCTCAGCACTTAAACTTAACGGCTCAAAAACGGAACTGATGATGCTGAGGAACTCCCCTCCCTCCTTGTCACCTAGTAGCTGGCCTAGCTGCCTGGGAGCGGCACCCACCCCCAAACAGGAGATCAAGCGCTTGGGGGTGTGGCTGGAGCAGGACCTTTCTTTTAAGACACACGCTAAAAAGACCGCAGGCGTGTGTTTCGGTCTGCTCCGGTCAGCCCGGAAGATCTTACCTCTCCTCCCAGTGGCCTCTAGGAGGTTGCTCATCCAGGGGCTCATCATCTCACGGCTGGATTTCAGCAATGCGTTGTTTCTGAGGGCTCCAGAATCTACCTTAAACAAATTGCAGCAAGTGCAAAATGCGGCCGCCAGGCTCCTGACGGACCTTCCCAGGCGTCAATCAACTCGCCCTGCGCTGAAGGCGCTGCAATGGCTCCCTGTCAGAGAGAGGGTGAAATTCAAAGCACTCTGTATGGCCCACAAAATTCTGCAGGGGAAAGGCCCACTTATCCTACGGGATATGGTTCAATCTTACAAGGCCTCCCGTGCCCTTCCCTCAGACCATCAACATCTGCTGCAAGTTGCGAGGGTAAGGAAGGCCAGAACCGGTGGCAGAAGATTCTCCATAAATGTGGCAACATTGTGGAATTCCCTTCCGCTGCACCTGCGCTCGGAAACGAGCACCTTACGTTTTCGCAAACTTTTAAAAACTCATTTGTTCCCTGCTTAACTCTTTTGTCTCTTGCTTTGGCGTATCTCTCTGGATGAGCGCGGGGATGCCCAAGGGTAACCAGGCGCGATATAAAACTCATTAATAATAATAATAATAATAACATTGACCCAAATAAGAGTGGAGGGGGCAGTATACAACAATTTAATATATTGAATAATGGTGGGGCTACAAACAAAGTCCCAGCTGACCAAATGCTTTTTCCGCAACTAATGTGATAGCTGTGACTGGGGAGCCCATCATTGAGGCAAGGTGGATGATGTTGAGGAGGGTTCTTGAATTATCTGCAATGGCTCTACTTTTGACAAACCCAGATTGATAAATATTAATAAGGTCGGAAATGACTTTGTTAATACGAATGGCTAAAATTATTGCATGCATTTTATGATCAGTATTAATTAAGGAAATGGGCCGATAATTTTTGAATAAAGGGAGGGATCCTCATCTTTTTTGGGGATTAGGCATATCATTGCCTGTGTAAAGGAACCCTTGGATTCTCCTTTGGCGAGAAAATGATAAATCAATTAAAGCAAGGGTGGTATTACAATGTTCTTGAAGTGGAGATAAAAACAAACAGTGAAGCCGTCAGGACCAGGTGTTTTGTCCTTGGGCAGAAGAGTAATTGCATTGAGTATTTCTTTTTCTGAGATAGGAGTATCTAGAGAGGAAAGATCTGTAAGATTATCAGGGGATTTAGGAATAGATTGAAAGAAGGATTCAACTCGTGCAGAAGAAGGAGTGGATTCCGGAGGATAAATAGAAGAGTAATATTGGACAAAACAATCAAGGATTTTGTCATCTGGGACTGAAGATCTCCAAGGGTATCATTAATAGCTATGATTTTGGATTTTTGTTTTTTGATTTTGAGGTAGTTTGCAAGGGATTTGCCTGCTTTGTTTCGCCCTCCATACATTTTCGCATTAAATTTGAGGAGATTATTACATGGGGATTCCCAAGAGTGCTTGTTATATTGGATTTTCGCTTTGATAAAAGAAGAGAGTGTATCAGAGGAATTTGTGGTGAAGTAAAGGTGTTCAAGTTCTTTAATTTGTTTAAGAATGTGAGATGACTGAGAAAGGGCTTTTTTCCTCTTACGAGATACAAAGTCAATAATGAATCCTCTAGCAGCCGCATTGAAGGCATCCCAAATAAAGTGAAGTGGAATGAAAATTATTATGGAGGATTTTTCCATGAAAAGCCTAAAATGTTCATTCAACTGGGGATCTAAGAGGAGAGAGTTATTAAAGTGCCAGCGCCGAGTGGTGGGAGTAGGTGTAGGGTAGTCAATATCCAAAATGACGGGGGCGTGATCTGAAATAAGAATAGAGCCTATTTCTGAGTTAGTCATGAAAGGAAAGCCTGTTGAGTGAGAAAGATATAATCAATACAGGAGTGTGATGTATGTACTGGAAAAAAGAAAGCGACCCCTGACTCTGCTTGCAGGCCAGGTCGCCCCCCTAATGCCGATCAGCTCCGCCTGTCTGTCTGCTCGCCGCTGCTCGGAGCGCGAGTTCGAGCCTTCTGTGCCCTGACTGCCTCTACCCGCCGCTGCGCCGTTTTCTACTGTATTATTTTTAGGGTCTTTTCCTCCCTGTATTTTGTCGTTTCTGTACCGTATTCACAGCCCCAGCCCTTCAGTTTCCCCCCACCCCCTTCTTGTTCCTGCACCCCCTTTTTTCCCGCCACTGCCCCCTGCAGTCCCGCCCCCTCGCTGCCCCACTCCCTCCTCCCAGCTGCTCCTCCATCCCTCCCCGCCTTAAATGTCAGCCGCTGCGCGGCCGCGCCGCTAGCGCGCCAAAGGCAAGCCCGTCTGCGCCTAGACCGCGCCCAGCGCCAGAACCCCTGGACCCCGCGAACGCCACAACAACAGAATGCACTACGACGCCAGCACCCTCTTAGCACTCAATGCCGGTCGAAACCCCACCTGCTTCCATGCAGCCCTGAAACGGACCCACGGACCCTACTCCTGCCGCACCTGCAGCTACACCTGCGACAGAACCACCAAACCTCCAAGGACTACACCCAACCACCTCCGATGCATTTCCTTAACACCTGCTCCGCTCGCAAACACGCTGTCGAATTCTGGAATCTGATCAACACCTCTGCTCCAGACGTGGCCTTCCTGACCGTGACCTGGTGCAACTCCTCGGCACCCAACGTCACCATAGCCAACTCGGACGGCTACAAGATCATGCGCAGGGACCGCGCCAACGGAGCCGGAGGAGGAATAGCCATCTTCCACAAATCCACCCTCAATGTCTACACACACGCAGACGACACCCTTAACACCGCCGAACACCTGCACTTCCGGATCCAAACCGACCCAAACACCACCCTCAGAGGAACACTCATCTACAGAACCCCACGGACCACGGGCTCAGTTCAGCGACTCCATCGCCGACCTTGCCATCATCCACGCACTCGCCTCAACGGACTACATCCTCCTCGGTAACTTGAACTTCCACCTCGAGAACAACGACGACGCGAACTCCCCAATCCTGATCAACAACCTAGCCAACCTCGGCCTCAGACAACTCGTCAACGCACCCACCCACGCCGCCGGCCACACGCTGGCCCACGTGTTCGCCACACACTCCCATGTCACCTTCGACACACCACCGAATTCCACTGGACCGACCACCATTGCATCCATTTCACCTTCAAAAAACCAACCACACACCACAGTACCCAAAAGCTACCTCGCCGCTGCTGGGGCAAAGTCACAGACGGCCAGCTGATCACCACTCTCGCCCAGAACCCCCCGAACGACCTCACCAATGCAGATGCCGCAGCCCGCAACCTCAGACAGTAGATCGAAGACTGCGCCAACACCCTCGCCCCGCTCAAGAAACCATCCAACAACCACACCAGCAAAAGAGCCACCTTGTTCACTGATGAGCTTCAGACCTCCAAACGCGCATACTGGAAGTGGAGAAAAAAATGGCTCCACGAACGCACACCGGACAACTACGCAGCCCACAAGGACGCCACACGCAGACATCACCATCTCTTCAGACTAGCCAAGAGATCCTCCTTCCAACAAGCACTGGCGTTGCCAATAGGTCTCGAAGTAGGAAAGTTGGAGCTATTGGTTTTGTAAATGTCATTTTATATTTATATAGCGTTATTGGCATTGTCAATAACAATATATAAATATAAAATGTCATTTACAAAACCAATAGCTCCAACTTTCCAAATGCGAAACCTATTGGCCACGCCAGTGCTTGTTTTTAAATTTCACATTGGTTGTGGTAACGTGGTTGCCCAGTTAAAGGCGGTAGCCAAAACGCGTAGGCGTCCTGTGTGGGGTGTTGCGGCACATGGATTAATGTTTTCCCTATGTTTTCAGCTTGATCGGACAGGGCCCAAGCCCGGTAGAAGCACGCGGCACTTAGAAGCAAACAATGCTCAGTTCCTCCCCACTAGAACAAGTAGGTAATAATGACAGCATAGGATGTGCCCCGCAGAAACGAAAATAAATGAATGTAAGGCAACGTAGCGTATTGTAATGTGGGACACTTTAAAATGCAGCAACAACAGTCAGAATGCCCATTTCCTTCCTTGCACTAGGACTAATTGAACCATTACCTACTGACTACACCACTGGTAGTTTTATTAAAGAAATTAAATTATTGTAAAACGGGGCTTATGAAGAGATGAAGGGCAACGGGGGTGGTAGTGAAGAAATTCACCGAGAAGGAGGTCATAGGAGGGTGGTGGGTGCACCGCGCGTTTAAAAACTATTGCACAGGGCGCCATCAACGCTGAAGCTGGCGGGGCGTGGCTTAGCAGGCCACGATGGCGGCTGTGTCCTGCTGAGGCTCCAAAATCGGGCTGGCATCCTGCCCAATAACTGTGATCGCCGGGAGCCTCAACTTTCTAAAAAAGAGCACCTGTGATGCCCCCGCGCACCGGGGCATCCCCCGAGTGACCTGTGAAGGCTGCTGGCGGGCGGCGCACGCTGAAGCGTCTCCCACCGGAGCCGAGCGCCGATCCTCAAAATGGCGGGCGCAGCCCCGTCCTACGGGCACATAAGCCGCCGAGAGCCGGTACCCTAAGCGACGGCCCTGGAGGACGCGGCCAGCTGACGACTGCGGAGGGTCCCGGGGGAGCTGTGGACCCGGCCCTCAGAGGTGCGCTCCGGACGGCGTTTTCTTCTGTCTCTGCACCCCGGCGCGCAAGATGGCGGCCGCCAAGCCAGAGCTCTGCTGCACCGGTGCTTCTGGTTCACCGGGAGCCTGATCGGGCTTCAACACCAGCCAACCTACCACCGCGGACCGCGGAGAGCCGAAGGACGCACCACCAGCACGGTGCTGTGCCTCCAGGAGCCTGCAACTTCCCATCGAGGGCGGTGAGTGCTGATCGCTCCCCCCCTACCCCCAAGGATCTCAACGCCGGTGCCCCGGCGGGGGCCCCCTCTACCTCCTCTGGACCCGGTGAGAGAGTGCTGCCCACATCGCCTCCCGACTGAGGGAACCCGAACACTCTCACCGTCATGAGATGCGTGGTGGACCCGAGTGCCTGACCTTAAGATGGCGCCCACGGAAGCCTAGACACCGGGAACGACGCGACCCTCGCCCGGGGGGCAGAGGGGCCCCCCCCAGGCTTGAAGCGGTGCCGGCGGCCGTCCACTGCCTCAGACCCCCCCAGTTCCATACCGCCTGCCCTCTGACCCAGCCGATCGGCGCTGACACTGCACTGCACGCCAGTGGGGAAGAAGGCGCCTATCCGACCCCCTGACACCGACGCTGCCGGCCCCAGCACGCCACCTCTGACACCCCGAACTGGCAGGAGCTCCCCAGGGTAAACCGGAACCGCTCTGGAGCCGAGAGGAACTGGAGAGGCCAGCCGACACTGGACTGCCACCTACCCGGACACATTGTGAGGCGAAGGTCTGCCGATCACGAGGTACACGAAGGCCCGAGGGCCCTCTTGACAGCACCTATGGGAAAACCAAAGGCCTCGCAGGTGACAGCTGTCCCTGAAACGGCCATCGAGAAGATGCCACACACGAGGACGTGGACGCAAGCCAACGCGTCGCAAACCGACCCTACGCTATCGGCGAAGCTGGATCAGGTGTTGGCGGCGATCGAAATGTCTCGCCTATCGATGGAGGAGAGGTTGGGCGTCCTGACGACGGACATTAGCTTAATCCGTGACGACCATCGTAAGCTGGCGGATAGGGTGAATGAGGGAGAACGGATCGTGACTGAGTTACAGCCCGCGGTGAAGATGCAGGAGGCAGACATGACGGAGGTCCTGCGCCGCGTGGCGGCCCTAGAGGAATGCTCGGTGGATTTAGAGGGACGCTCGAGACGATGTAACATCCGCGTCCTGGGCCTGCCGGAGGGAATTGAAAATTCGGACCCTCTGACCTACATGGAGTCCTGGACTAGATCGTTCACCCCTGAATGCGAGCGGTCGGCATTCTTCTCCATTGAACGGGCCCTTTGGTTCCCGGCCCGGGCACCCAAGCCTGGCCTCCCTCCATGGCCCATGCTAGCTAAATTCCTGCACTTCAGAGACCGAGATGCGGTACTCCGTGCGGCCCGGACGGCGGGCCCTCTGCAAGTGGAAGACCAGCACGTCATGGTGTTCCCGGATTATGCCCGTGAGGTCCAGCAGCAGCGATCCACATTTCTGGAAGTCAAAAGGCGCCTTCGCGCAAACGACCTTCAATACTCCCTGCTGTTCCCCGCCCGCCTTAAAGTGCTCCACAAAGGGAAAGCCCTCTTCTTCAACACGGCGACGGAAGCACAGGACTGGACTGAATTTCACTGCCCACTAATCCCTAAACCCGGGCCCCAGAGGACACGCAACAACGACTCCAGAAGATCCAGAAGACGGGGCGCGAGCCGTGCCCGATCATCAGGCCGCCCCAAAAGTCAGGCATCCTCCCCCACGGGCTCACCCGACCTCACGCAAATCATGCAGGAGCGACGAGACGCCCTACGGGCGGTGACCGAACTGCACACGTCACCCCCGGCATCGGATCTGGAAGGTCCGCCGCACCTGTTCACCCCCGAGAAAGACCGGGACAGCGATGGGGCAATGTCGGGATTTGGCCCAATCTCTTCCCCCCTCGTTGTGGCACTCACACTGGACACTGCCCTGGCCAGCCAGCCTAACACCTCTTCGTGAAAGTTGAACTGCCTACTGATATATCCTTCTCATGGTTGCCTATTGTATTGCGCGACATCTAGGAACCTAGACTGTTTCACTAGATAATTGTATGCGCTAGCAAGCGATCGACATCTCTCCTGCAAGAGCCCGACCCGCGCACAGGCCCAGCAGCGACACATGCTGCCACTCCCGCAGATATCCGTTGTATTTCTCCCCTAGTGGGACACTAGTTTGGATATGCCACCCCCGGTGATATATCCTCAGTATTGGAACTGTTACCCACCCAAGGTTCTATTTGTTGTTAATCCCCTTAGTTCCTCCCCCACGACTGTGGAAGCTTGGCGCGCAGGAGCACACGCGACACATTCACATTGGCGGCCCCCGGGGGCAATAGGGGTGTCCCTCTCCCCACCACGACACCCTAAGAATGGCAGTCCCACGCTCAGACATTAATATTCTTACACTGAACGTACGAGGCCTACAGACGCCCAGCAAACGCTACTCTGTCTACTCCTACGTTAAGCGTATGTCAGCTAGTATTGCATTACTGCAGGAGACACACATTAACGCTACCGAACTTACTCGTTTGCAGGTCAAATGGCGAGGGATCTTCTGTGCCACACAATACTCAGCGTTCGCGCGCGGCGCGTTAATCTGGGTCAGACCAGGCACTCCCTTCCGGGCGCTCCGGCGGGTGGTAGACAGAGAGGGCAGGTATGCGCTTCTGGAGGGAATACTTGATGGACAGGGAATACTCCTTGGCAGCATTTACGCCCCTAATACAGATCAAGATACATTTTGGGACCACCTCACGGGCGTTTTGGCCCAGTTCACTACAGTTCCATGGGTGCTAGGAGGTGACTTTAATTGCACACTGAACCCCACCCTAGACCGCTCACACCCTCCTCCCACACACTCCCCGGCCCCCCGGCAGGCAGAGCTCTTCAGGGCATGGACCATACATTGGGCGCTCACTGACGCATGGCGACATCTACACCCACTGGACCGTGTTTACTCCTTCCACTCGATCCCACACTACCTCCGGGTCCGCCTGGACCGATTTCTCTGCTCTGCACCTATCCTCCCTAAGATAACATCCACAGATTACCTTGGTCGGATCCTCTCAGACCATGACGCCCACATCATTCGTCTGTCCTGGCGCCCCCCACACCCACCAGTCCCCACCTGGCGCCTCCCTAGGGATTGCCTATCAGATCCAGTATTCAGGAACGCCCACGAAACCAGCATCCAAGACTACTTCACACACAACACGTACACGGCATCGTCGGTACTGGTGGAGTGGGACGCGTTTAAGGTAGTGGCAAGGGGAGAATGCATCAAGCAGGTAGTGGGGGTACGCCGCACATTGGAACGGACACTCCTATCCTCTGAACAGAATCTGGCCGCACTCACTAAACGGCCTGACGACTCGGAGGAACACGCCGTGCTTACAGCCGAGGCTAAGACGGAGTATCAGACAGCCTGCGCTGACCTCCGAAAATACAACTTCAGGGCTTACGCCTCTAGGGTGCATTAGGACAGAGACAAAACAGGGGCGCTACTGGCCTGGATGGCGAGGCAGGACACCGAAATTAAGCCAATCACGGACATTATCAATCCGGAAGGTGTGCTGGTGCGTTCGCAGGCCGAGATCCTCCTGGCATTCCAGTGCCACTATGCGCGAGTGTATGGGACCCCGGCCCAGTACTCCCCATTATCTGTGGACCATTTTTTAGACCCGCTGACGTTACGCACGGTATCGGATGAGGACAAGCGCTCACTGGACGCCAAGATAGTACCCTCAGACATCACCCAGGCGATACGTGCCATGTCCCGGAACAAAGCGCCGGGACTGGACGGCTTCCCACTAGAATACTACTCGGCATTCTCCCCCCTAGTGGTCCCCCGTCTGTCACGGATGTTCGGGGCGCGCCGCCTGCCTCATTATGGACCTGGAGAAAGCGTTTGACACCCTCACCTGGCCCTATCTATTCTCAGTCCTATGGCGCCTCAACATCGGCCCGACGCTCACGGCGTACACACGCCTTCTATACACCGATCTGACCACTCGTGTCCGTATTGGGAAACGCATATCACCGGCGTTTGGAGTTCGGCGAGGCACAAGACAAGGGTGCCCCCTGCCGCCTCTATTATTCGCGCTGGCAGTCGAGCCGCTGGCGGTTCGGCTACGCCTGGAGGGTGTGGATTGGGGCATTCCACTTGCGGACGGCACACACTGCGTATCCATGTACGCGGACGATCTTCTCATATACGTCCGAGACATCGAAACGGACCTGGCCCCCATAGGGGCAACGCTGGCGGAATTTGCAGACGCCTCGGGACTACAGGTGAACTGGGACAAGTCCACAGTCTACCCCTTTCACCCGAGCCTACCCCCCCCGGGAAGTCGAGCTCGGACCGCACAAACTCTCATGGTCCGCAGAGGCTCCCCGGTACCTTGGTGTCCGTCTGTACCATTCTCCGGCAGACATCCTTGAGGGTAACCACCGCAAAGCACTCGCCAATCTGCGCCCGACTGTTGCCTTCTGGAATAAACTCCCGTTGGCCCCTATAGGACGGATAGCCCTGGCCAAAATGGTGATGCTTCCCCGACTCCTTTACCACTTCACAAATTTACCGGTGGTCCCACCCAGGTCCTTCTCCTGCGACGTCGACTCTCTCCTGGAAACCCTCATCTGGGGCGAGGGCCGACACAGGATTGCCCTGAAAACCCTCCAACTTCCCACGACGCAGGGAGGGCTCGGAGCTCCATCCTTCGAGTCATATTTCCTTGCGGCACAACTCCAATGGCTGTCATACTGGACGGCGGACCGCTACCCTCAGGAGACTGTTACCTCGACCGGCAGAATCGCAACCCCGGAACTCACCCGTCTTCTCCTTCCTGGCACTAAGCTGCGGCGCACATACCCCCTTCAGGTGGCGATAGCGCACCGGTGCATGATGCGGATCCACCGGATATCCCCCAGTAGACCTCCGTACTCCCCGTTATTACCGTTGATAGGCAGTCCCAGGCAGGACTCCTACTTCACGGCTCCACTGCTCACCGAATGGTCACGGTGCGGCATCACGGATTTGGAATCGCTCTTTGAGGAAGGCCAACTAAAATCTCTCGACCCCCTAGTCGCTGAATACGGGCTTCCCCCGGGCCAATTCCTCAGATATAGGCAGCTGCTCGACGGGTACCGGCCCCATTTTAATCTCCGAACTGGCGAGCCAGACACGCATCCAGTAATACATACCATCCTACGAATGGGGGTGGGGCACCACTTAGTCACCTGGCTATATAAATCCATTCGGGAACTCTCACACGCACCCCTGTCGACCTTACGTGCTACATGGGAGGAGGACATAGGTCGCGCGGTTGGTAAGTGGGCGGCAGCGGAAGAGGATGCTCTTAGAGAGGAAGAAGCCAGGGGCGCGCGTAAACTCCCCATATCCATGGAATGGGCCATGCTCCTCCACAGCTTCCGGCAGTCCACACGTGCAGGAGATCCGCCAACTCCTCCCCCCCTACCCCCGCTCGAGAGGACCAGTAGTCTCTACCTGGTGCCCACCATCCCAGGGCCGACTCCAGGTACCCCCTGCATCCTGACCAAATTCTCATGTGTCATACCACCCATCTCGTTACTCACATACACGGGATGTATCCATCCCCTATTCATCCCCTTCCACCCCCCTCCCTCGGAGTGCAAATTGAAGAGCCCCGTGCCCCCCCGTTGTTTGTCGCCAATATTCCCCTGCTTAGACCCTGCTAGCGCCCACATGCTTCCCTCCCACAGTTTCGTCCCCCCCGTTCTCTGGTAACACCGTTATATGGACGGTACAGACCCCGATCCTCCGCTCTTGAGGCGGGAACTCATATACTTGTCATTATTCATCGTCCCCTTGGCGATGCAGGTTCACTGTCTCCCTGCCTGCAGACATAATTGCACGATCTGTACGGACTAATTGAGGAAATGTATATTTGTACCAGTTATATAAAAAATGAAAACGTTGCGTGCCTAGCTGTTCGTGGCTGAATGTTGAGGCCACATCAGCAGATTACTTGCACTGTACTCATATATTTTGATGCAACAATAAAACAAATTTCAAAAAAAAAAAACGCTGAAGCTGGCGCTGACGGAAGTCACTCTTGAAAATCGTGATCTAACACTGTTTCTAAGTTCTGCTCCATCATGTATTAAAGGTCTGACAAGGACTGACGGCACGGGAGTTTTGATGAGATATAAAAAGACATACACAGCCTGGAAAAGCACAAATATTGCAAGCAACCTCACGTTTAAAAAAAACAACTCAGATTAAGAGTTTATGGCAGGAGAATTAGTCGGGACTATTTTTAAAGAATGACTTTCATGGGAAGAATCTTTGTTTCAAAAGCATGCTTCTATTCTTTGCAGTCGCGCTCTGGAGGAGGTCGAAAATCCTTTGTGCACGTGAGCTCGAGAACTGAGAGAGGATTTGCACCCCAGGAATAGATGGCATACGTAGAGTCAGACTCGAAATAGAAACCTGTGTGTTTCAGTTTGAAACTAGGATGAGAATTTGCGCCTAAGGGAACCACGTCAATTGCCGCGTGGGAAAAATGCGTGTTTGCATGTACGGTAAAACTGAAATAAAACCTGAGCGTATGACCGCTGAGTTAAAATGTAGCAATTTGGCGACATCTTGTGGCTTTTCGAGTTACAAGCAAATTCCCGTGTTGAATTACTAAAAAAACAAGAAGAGAACATCGAAAGAAGCAGACAATCAGGAACAAGGAATATGACTGCAGTTTTGTATTAGGGTAGGAAAACAAGAGCGGCCGGGAAACTGAAAGTACGGCCGGCCAGCCATGAATAATTGGGGGAGGAGAAGCCGCAGAGCGCACGCTGGGAGAAGCCCTTTGATGTGGTGGCGGCTGTGAAAAAATGCAATTAGGAGGGAGGGAGGGAGGCTGATGCGCGTGCTTGTTTGGTTACGTGATTCACGTGAACTCGAAGAAAACCGCACAGAAAGAAGCCTTAGTTTGACAAGTATTTTGAGCACTTGAATTCTCTCCATTTTCCATTCCTGCGGAATGGAAAAGGCGAGACCTAAAAAAACCGCCTGGACAACAAGGCACACGACAGCAAAGCGCTCTTCAGCATCGTAAAGGAACTCTCCAACCCCAGCGCAAACACCAACGACATCCCGCCCTCACAAGAAATGTGCGACTCACTAGCCATCTTCTTCCACCGCAAGATTATTGACATCCACGACAGCTTCAACACCATGACCACCCCTACCACGCCAGTCGCCACCTTCCCTGCGAACACCACCAGCGCCAACCGCCTGACCTTCTGGGCCAACGTCAACGACGACGAGACACGCAGGGTCATGAACTTCATCCACTCAGGATCTCCGTCAGACCCTTGCCCACACCACGTATTCAACAAAGCAGACGCAGCCATCGCACCCCAACTACGGAAGGTCATCAACATCTCCTTCGAAACAGCGACATTCCAAGAAAGCTGGAAGCACGCCGAAATCAAGGCCCTCCTCAAGAAGCCCAAAGCAGACCCCAAGGACCTCAAGAACTTTCAGACCATCTCCCTGCTCTCGTTCCTGGCAAAGGTTGTCGAGAAAATCGTCAACATGCAATTGGCCCGCCACCTGGAAGACAACAGCATCTTAGACCCATCCCATTCCGGATTCAAACGCAACCACAGCACCGAGACAGCCCTCACCGTCGCCACAGACTACATCAGGCACCAACTAGACAACGGCAAAACATCAGCCATCATCCTCCTGGACCTGTCAGCCACCTTCGACACGGTCAGCCACCACACACTAAGGACACGACTCCAAGAAGCAGGAATCCAAGAGAAGGCCCTGGACTTGACCACATCGTTCCTCTCAGGCAGAACCCAGAGAGTCCGCATCCCACCCTTCAGATCCGAAGCCACCGAGATCATCTGCGGCGTACCCCAGGGCTCATCCCGATGCTGTTCAACATCTACATAGCCTCCCTCGCACAAGTGGCCCGCCATCACAACCTCATCTCCTACGCCGACAACACCCAACTCATCCTCTCCCTCACCAAGGACCCACTCACCGCCAAAACCAACCTCCATGACAGAATAAAGGCAGTGGCCGACTGGATGAGGAGCAGCCGGCTTAAGTTGAACTCGGATAAGACGGAGGTCCTCATCCTCGGACCCACCCCCTCAGCCTGGGACGACTCCTGGTGGCCGACCACAATGGGAACAGCACCAACATCCACCGACTATGCACGCAACCTAGGCTTCATCCTTGACTCCTCCCTCTCCATGTCGAATCAGGTCAACGCCGTCTCTTCCTCCTGCTACAACACCCTCCCCATGCTCCGCAGGATCTACAAGTGGATCCGGCCGAAACAAGAAGAACGGTTACACATGCCCTCATCAGCAGCAGACTGGACTACGGCAACGCACTCTAAGCAGGAATCCCAGCCAAACATCTACGTCGCCTACAACGCATCCAAAACGCCTCCGCTCGACTGATCGTCAACGTCCCCCACCGCAACCACATCACCCCCCACCTGAGAAACTTACACTGGCTCCCCGTTGACAAGAGGATCACATTCAACCTCCTCACACACGCACACAAAGCACTCCACAACGCTGGACCAGCCTACCTGAACAACAGACTCAGCTTCCACACCCCCACCCGCCAGCTCCGCTGCGCCAGCCTGGCCCTCGCCGCTGTCCCCCGCATCCAACACACTAACTCCGGTAGCAGATCCTTCTCCTATCTTGCTGCGAAGACCTGGAACACCCTCCCTACCCGCATACGACAGACCTACTCACATTCAGAAGACTCCTCAAGACCTGGCTCTTCGAACAGTAGCAGCTAACCCCCCACCCCTCCCCCCCAGCGCCTTGAGACCCTCACAGGTAAGTAGCGCGCTTTACAAGTATACTGATTGTTTGGTTGAACTCCTGTATATCAGGGTGAGAGATTCTCCAGGAGTCTATGAGGCCTCTGGAAGAAATTGCTCTACAAAAGGCTTTTTGCATCTTATTGGGAACATATCTAGTTTGTGATTTTCGGTCTAAAAAGCGATCCATGAGTTGGTTCCAGTCCCCGCCCACAATTAAATCATCTGTCGCATGTGAAGAAAGGAGCGTGGAAAAGTCATTCCGAAAAGTTAAATCAATGCCATTAGGGCCATAAACATTACAAAAGGAAAGTTGTGTATTATTAACAGTAATATCTCAAATAACCATCTACCATTGGTATCATGAAACTTGTTTTGTAACTGAACAATGACTTATGAAACAAAATAATAACACCATTTTTGTTGTTCACTGCCGGAGAGCAGAAGGCTTCTCCAACCCAGAAAATCTTGTACACTACCTCTGCACGCCAGTAGGAAGTGTTGAGTGGCTCTGCGTCAGAAGTAACATGCGCAAAGCCTATAAAGATGCGAACCCAGGTAGGCTGACATCAGTTTCTTTTGTGACTATTTTCATGCCAGAAACGTGGAGTCACAATTCAATGATGTATGACCAGTGTGCAGAAATGAACAGAAGCTTATGGGTGAAGAAACGAGCAGGCACGATTCAATGATGTATGGCCAGTGTGCAGAAATTAATAGAAGCTTATGAGTGAAAAACCCATTTCGCAGAGTTTATGATGAATCGAAGGTTAGATAAAGTATTTACCACAAAAAGCATTCCTGAAGGTATTTGGTCTTCTGAAAGACATCTAACTGTGGATTCCTCACCATAGAATAGATGCTCCAACAATACCACCCCAGAGGTGGGTCTGCGTTCTGGCTCCAAAAGATGAGCTGAAAGAGCTTGAAGCTTGCTTACCCTCCTGGCCAATGTAATGAGGACTAAGAAGACCATTGTAAGGGTCAAAAGACAAAGAGAACACCTTTGCAGGGGTTCAAATGGGAAGATCATAAGAAATGTCAGGACCAAATTAAGGTCCTTTTGGGCATGATGAAAGTGGTTGAAGGTAATAAATATTGCAAACCTTTAACGAAACATGTTGCAACAGGTGACTAAAACAGTGTAAGCTGATCCAAAACCCATTACGGCGCCCAAGGCAAGGCCTTGCCGAACTAATGATAGCACAAACAATAACACCCCTGACAAGGAGGCAGAAAGTGGGTCAACAGGACAGGAGGAACACCAAGTCACAAATCTGTCCAAACAGCAGGGATATACAGTCTTTGTTGAGGGTCGCCTGTCTGCCAAGATGATGTCACAAATCTCAAGATAAAGATCAAAGGCATTCAACAGTCACCGCTCAATCTCCATGTACAAAGGTTGAGTTTTCCCAGATTTGGGTGCAGAATCCTGCCCTGTTGCCTCCACAGGAGGGCCTCGTCAAAGGGTAGCCTGATTGGAGGTGCTCATGCTCAAGAGTTCGGGATGCAAGACTTTCCTTGCCCAAGTCGGAGCCACTATAATGACTTGGGCCTGGTGTGTCCTCTCCTTTTTGAGAACTCAGGGAACTATGGTATCAGCACGATGGCGTACAGGAGTCCTGGGTTCCCGTCTAAATGGAATGTATCTCAGAGTGAAAGTCACTTGAAAAATCCAAAGGACAAAAGCACTGACATTACACTTCTTGGCTGCGGCAATTCAATCCAGTCAGGCTTCTCCCCATTTTCAGAAGAGACCTTGCGCCACCTCTGAATGTAGACGTCATTCGTGATCAGCAAGATATCAACAACTGACTCTGTCTGTCCTGTCATTCAGAGATGGCACCAGGTGCTGCATAACCAAAAAGATCGACTGGCTCATACTGAGTAGCTCGGGATACTAAACTCTTCGAGCGCAGTCGGGTGCCAAAAGGATGACTTGGGCCCGGTCGTGCCTGATCTTCTTCAGCACTCTGGGCATAAGGGGTATAGGTGGAAAGACGTACAATAGACCGTAGCTCCACTCGTGACGAAAAGCATCGCTGAGCGAGTGCTGCCTTGGAAATTCCAAAGCGCAGAACAGCTGACATTGCGCGTTCTCTTCAGTGGCAAATAGATCTAAACTAAGGCTCTCCCCACTGTTCAAAAAGACCTTGCACCACCTCACAGTGAAGACTCCACTCGTGATACATCAGGCGCCGGCGGGTAAGTTTGTCCGCCCTGGGGTTCACAGAACCTGCCAGGTGTTGAACCGTCAATGAAATGCCTTGATGTTCCAGCCATGTCCAGAGACGCAGAGGCTCCTGACATAGGGTCCACGACCCCACCCGCCTCGTTTGTTGCAATACTACATGGCGGTGGTTTTGTCTGTGAACACCTGCACCACCTTCGTCTTGACAGAGGGAAGGAATGCCTTCAGTGCAAGAAGGATCGCCCGAAGCTCCAGAAGGTTGATATGGAGCCTGGACGCTGCCGGAGACCAGAGGCCTCGGATCTCCGCCTCTCCCACGTGGCCACCCAATACCAGGAGGGACGCATCCGTCACAACTGTGTGCTTCGCTTGGGGAAGGGAGAGGAATCTGCAGTTGACCCAATCCTGATTCGTGAGCCACCACTGCAATTGTTGTGCAGTGCACTCCGAGATCTGGATGTAGTCGGACAGGTTCCCCTGATGCTGTGCCCACTGGAACTTCAGGCCCCACTACTGAGCCAGCATGTGCCATTTGGCATGGTTGGTGAGCAGAATACAGGAGGCTATGAGGCCCAGCAGTCTCAAGGTCGTTCTGACCGAAACCCGGTACCAGGGTCGAAAGATTGAAATCATAGCCCGAATGTCCAGGACTCGCTGATCGGGAGAATAGACCCGAAACTACGCTGTTTCCAGAACCGGTCCGATGAAGAAGAGCTTCTGAGAGTGAATCAAGTGAGACTTTGGCACGTTGATGGAGAACCCCAGCAAATGCAGGAGGTCGGCCGTAGTCTGGAGGTGGGAGACAACTGCCTGGGGCGAGCCTGCCTCCAACAGCCAGTCGTCCAGATAGGGGAAGACTGAAACCCCTAATCTGCGCAGATGAGCTGCGACCCCCGCCATCACTTTCGTGAACACCCAAGGGGCGCTGGTAAGGCCGATGGGGAGCACAGTGAACTGAAAATGCTCCTGCCCTACCATGAATAGCAGGTAACACCGGTAGGCCGGCAGGACGGGGATATGAAAATAAGCGTCCTGCAGGTCCAACGCTACCAACCAGTCTGGCGGATCTAGGGCAGACAAGACCTGAGCAAGCGTGAGCATCTTGAACTTCTCCTTCCGGAGGAAGCGATTGACGTTCCGAAGGTCTAAGATAGGACGCAGGCCCTTGTCCTTCTTTGGAACCAAAAAGTAGTGGGACTAACAACCACAAACTACTTTTGGTGTCAGAATGCGGTCGATGGCCCCTTTGGCCAAGAAGGCCGCAACTTCCTGCTGGAGAAGTGTCATGTGATCCCCGACATGCGGTGGTACTGTGGTGGCATGGCTGAAGGGGTAGTCTCGAGGGGGAGGGAGTAGCCCCTTCAGACCAGTTGCAGACCCCAACCTGTCCGATGTGATGGTGCACCAGTGGTGGAGGTGATGGCAAATGCTACCACCCACTGGCGTCTGGTGAGCCTGAAACACCCGACTAGGAAGGTTTGGAGGCAGCGGCTGCAGGGGGGGTGGACTGCGCCACACGCTTCTGAGGGTCCCACGTCCGTGGCTGCGCTGAGACTGTTGAGTCCTTAAAACGTTCCAACGGGCAGTCTGCTTTATCGCCGAACAGGCGAGTACCATCAAAGGGCATGTCCATCAACATGTTCCTGACATCCTCAGAAAAGCCAGTTATCCTCAGCCAGGCGTGACGGCGAAGCGCCACTATCGTTGAAATCACCCTGCCCAGCGAGTCAGCAGTGTCAAGACCACAAAGCATGGTGAACTTGGCTGCATCTCTCCCGTCAGCAATAGGTTGGGAAAGAATTGTCCCAGCCTCCACCAGACATTGAGGCAGCATTTGTGCAACCGTATCCCACACAGAATGGGAGTAACGGCGCAAGAGACATGCAGAGTTCACAGACTGCAGGCCTGAACTGGCGGAAGAGAAAATCTTCTTCCCAAATTGCTCCAGTCTCTTGGATTCCCTGTCCGTTGGGGATGCAGACGCTTGGACAACCAAGCTCTCAGGGGTGGGGTGTTGGGAGAGAAAAACGGGGTCGCCAGGGGCCGAGTGATGGCGTTGGGGCCGGGCGATGGCGTTGGGCCACGTTCTTGTCCACAGGAGCCCCTGTGTTGGGCGTGGACCAGGTGCCCAAAAGAACGTCTGAGAGTGCGTAATTAAAGGGCTGCAGCGGCTCCGTAGTAGCAGAAGCTGCTGAAGCACCTCTGTCAGGAGATTAGTCCTGACGGCCACAGTAGGGAGTTTGAGGTGGAGAGCCTTGGCTGCCCTACACGACACAATAGAATAAGATCTACCCTCCTCCGTAGCCCCGGTAGAAGGAGACAGTGCGCCAGGTTCCGGAGCATAATCCTGGTCACTTGCATCCCCCGGATCCTCATCTCAGTCCGGGTCTAACTCACATTGGGCTGCGA
This sequence comes from Lissotriton vulgaris, assembly GCF_964263255.1. Taxonomy (NCBI): domain Eukaryota; kingdom Metazoa; phylum Chordata; class Amphibia; order Caudata; family Salamandridae; genus Lissotriton; species Lissotriton vulgaris. The sequence continues at coordinate 988,926,929 of NC_141689.1, read as the reverse complement.
AAGGGTCCTCAGACCCCTCCCAGTCCACCCCGTCCTCTATTGCCTGTGGAACAGGTAGAGCATACAGAGGTGGGTGGACAAAGGTAAAGAAATTCCCAAACGGTGTCGGAATCAGCGTCGGTCGACACCTTTCCGTCACCTGTCCCATGCCGTGGAGGGAGCCAGGAACGGTGTCGGCCGGGTTTGCAACCTGCGGCAGCACCTGCGACATCGATGCCAGTGGAGGTCGCTCAGGGCCAACCGGCATGGACGGGAATCCAGGCCTGGATCCATGGGATCCCTCTGTATCGATGCCGGAGTCGTCGACGACGTCGGGCCGGAGCTGGCGACGTCGAAGAACGAGGACCCGCAGCCTGGCCCGCGGGGCGCGAAGGCACACCAGCGGGACCTGACGGTCCAAAGACACCTGTCATGGCTGACAGGCACTCCTGCAGCTGGGCCTGGAGTCGCCGATGGACCCAGAAAGGGCGGGTAGGCCATCGGCAACTGCTTAGGTTCGGCCGGAGCCGCCGGGCCGGCGCAACCGGCTAAGGGAAGGCAAAGAGCAACAGCTCATCTTTGACTTCTTATGCTTCGCCTTACCTGATTCCGGGTGCGAAGACTTCGAGTGATGGGGATAGCTCCACGGCTGGTCCCTCGACCTCCCTCTGGACCGGGATCGTGAACGGCGTGAAACCAACTCCCGGGCCTCCAGCCACCTTCGCAAAGTTTTCGGAGCCATGGCCCGGCAGTAAGGCACGACTCGGAGTCGTGGTCGTGCCCCAGGTAGTAGAGACACTCACGGTGCGGGTACGTCACTGACATTGTGCGGGGACAGGCCACGCAGGACTTAAACCCGGGCATCACTATGCACCTGTAGATTAATTATATACTTGAAAACAGAGACAACTATTCCCCCCCAAAAAAAGAACTGACATCAGCATGCGTGGGAGTGTCTCAATAGCTTCAGCGACGTCATCTCGGCGACTACGACGTCTAGGGACGCGCAGGGGTAATGCTGGCAAAAAAACTTTCCGGATCCAGTCTGACGCCTGGGGATATTCTAAGGTAAGGAATCTATCACGAACGAGTCTCTTTCAGATCTGAAGTTACAGAAGGTGATGTGGAGCTGGGACTCTGCCAGAGACTAGAGTCTTCTGATTCCACCACTCCCAAGTGGCCACCCCAACCCAGAAGTGACTCACAGGTCACCACTTTTAGCTTTTAGTAGGGAAGGTAGAGGGGTCTATCAATGGTCAAATTGTATTCATCAACCACCACTACAGATATTTTACAGTCTCCCCCGAAATCTGGACCAGGCCGGAGTGATTCCCTTGGTGCAGTGACCAAGGGAATTTCAGAACCCACTGCAGAGCCGGCATATCCCATTGAGGGTACTTCACCAGCATGATGAGAAGGCCATCAGACCCAGCAGCTTCATAGTCAGTCTCAACAAAAGCCAGGACTGAGGTTTAAACACCGATATCATCGCCAAAATATCCTGGACTCTCCACTCTGAACAGTAGGCACAGGACAGTACTGTGTTCAGAATGGCTCAGGTGAAAGTGGATTCAAAGAGCTTGACTAGCCTCCAGTGGCCCCTCTCAGATCCACAGGCCTCAAAGGCATACCAGAAGGAGCCATGTGCCCAAATATTGAGTGCATGGCGTTGCTACAGCTGAGGGGATCTCGGGGTAGCGTGGAGCAGACCTGGTCGTTTGCTCCGTGGGTGGAGTGTGGGAACGGGCCTAGAAGCATGACACTGGTTAGGGGAAGGAGTAGAACACTTCGATGACTACTTCTTGGACTTACCTGACTTTTATAATGAGGACTTGGAGTGGGATTACAACTGTGTGTGAGAAAGGGACCAAGATCTACCTCGGGAGTGGGATAGGTGCAGAGCCTTTTTCTGCAGCGCCGCTTCATTGCCTGCTCGTGAACTGCCTTTGGATGAATGGACTTGCAGCAAACGCAGGCCTTGGGATCATGGCTTGACCGTAGGGACTACAGGCAAACCAAGTGTGGGTCAGAGACAAGCAGACAGACATCTGTCTGGGACATTCTGCACACAGTTTAAATCCCAAGGGTTTATTGGTAGACTGTTCCTAGCACACTGGTAGCAGAGCTCAAAAAGCAGTCAATAAAAAGTTTTTAAAAGTGGTAAACAAAATGCCCACGCTAGCTCTTTAGATCCACTTTGGTGGAGTGGAAAAAAAGGAAATGATGATAGTGGAGTGGCGCCTATATATGCAATGTGCATGTCACTTTCAATAATGCAGATGGCGCTGACAGGTAGCCGTGTAACACCAACTACCAGCGCGCCGAGGTACTGCTCAAGATTTCCTGGATCCAGTCTTGAGGCCCGGGGAATTTTTTAAGGTGAGGAATTTGCGTTTAGAAGTCACTATCTGAAAAGAAGATAACAGACATTCTTTTAGTAAAATGTTTCTGGTCTCCTCCCCATTGCAGTTGATCACTAACAAAATGACGCATACAGTTGGAGAGCACTGAGAATTTTGGTTAAAGGAAAGTGGAATGATTAATCTTACAAACTGCAAAATAACACTCATTTTCCTATGCATGTACTATTAATCAAGAACATAGACTTTACAGGGAAGAGAGTACATTATTAACAAGTACCTAAACTGGTATTCGAACATTTGTCAAGGGACCCAAAGGCTCTAATAAAAAAAACTGTGATTATGTTGTGCCTCATACTAGAATTCTATCAGGGAGTAAAATATGGAGACCGCTAAAAAATTTTTGGGGCTCTAAACTATTAAGAAGCATAATACATATCTGATGTTCTGCAGACTAACTTATGCATGGTTCATATGTTGCCCATGGCATAACACACAATTATTCCAGTGGCTTATCAAAGGCCTGCTACGCACAATAAGACTGACCGTCTACTCAAGAGAAGAATGAGGACAGAGTGTGAACAGGTATCTCACTGCATCAGGAGAAAGGCCCTCGCCCACCAATTAGGTGGCATGCTTCATCGTGGGTCCCCTTCATGCACCAATCGTTGTAATCTAGAAGGGAGCTACAATCCTTCAGACTGAGATTGGGGAGTTCATTGGGGATTCTTTTTTATATGGAAGGGTGTTCATTTTGAGGACGATGCCTATCCTGCCAGTTTTGAGTGAAAAAGTGCAGAGGGGAAATATGCGTTATCTAAAACTACCACCTGGGATGACCATCTCAAGCTTGGTTTATTCCTCCAGGGGTAGGATTAAAATGGTTGTGGGGTACAATTCAAACTAACAGTGGAGGTCTACCTATTTATGCCAAAAGCCAACCCTCTAAAGAGGATTGGATGACATTTGTCAGGACAGAGTTGCCCTCTCTGCTGTATAGTCGAATAGAACTAATTATTATAACCTGATTCTGAGGACAGATGAAGGAAATCAGGTGTGGTCATAATGACGGAAGTGATTATCTGTGGAAATACGAAATTGTCAACTAACAGAACCAAAATGACATCACATATATTGTGCATTGTGTAAACCACTCATGCATCACTCGTAGTGAACTACAAAGGAATTGAAAACTTGAGCCTTCAATTTTATATTACCACGCTGTTAGGACAACTGAGTTCCACTCTCGATGCTAGAGAAATAAATCAGGTCTTTGTATGAAAACATAAGTGTGTAAATAGTTAGGCACAAGTTTGCATACGGAGTCGTTTGGCATAAAGTCCCAATCTTGTATATGTCGGTATTAATAAACTTGTCTCTGACATGTATCTTTAACGTAAATGTTAATGGGGTTGCATTTCTGTATGTATAGTTTATGATATCACTAATATATAAGCAACTCTTATACAGCATCTCAATTTGATTTCACTCTGACTTTCTCGAGATTTGCATAGCACGAACTTGAACCAAAGGCATTAGAGCGATTCACAGAATTAGCACATCAGCATTTACATGGGCTACATAAAAGTAAATAAAAGTACATAGTAACAATACAAAAATAAGTATACGATAGACAGCAGGATTAAAATGCAAACCAGCATCCAAATAGCCTATCATAAATCCCAAACTGTCTCAGTGTTAACACACCAATGTACAAAGACAACAGCACCCACCTCTCCCTGTGTATATGTAGCACCGACTAGTGCCAGGAACTGCCTCTCCCAAAGTTCTTCCACCAAATGTATATGTTTAACCATGAAATGATTTAAAGTTGTTGTAAAGCCTTAACTTCTTAGTAATCCTCAGAGTTGCAAATGAGTAACGCCCCTGTCTCGAAATAAAATGTTGTAAACCTCCCAATTTGTATTGCATGATTTCTGTAAAAAGATTGTAACACTTAGCTGTTTGGTGAACGCGCACTAGCCGATGGCGTCTCAATGCAATGAGGCAACACCATGAAGTGTGCCGGGTGGGTCTAAATCCTGCGAGTGAGTGCATTAGTTTTATATCCGGCGTTATGATACTGAACAGGCTTATGGGAATTGTGGTGAAAAAGTGTACTTTAAATAAGAAATCATTCACTCATCAAGCGGTATGGCAATGTTGTTCATTGGAGTCAATCTAGGAGTGTAATCTAATAAATGGTTCAGAATAATCTGTGAATGGTACAGTGAATAATGTCAAAGCAAGACACATGTTTGTGGTAAGGATGCCATGAAATTACCAAACATAGCGCCTGTAAGGATAGGATAAAACAAAGCGTGGTTTTTCATATTCCACAGGGGTAAATGTCTTGGTTATTGAATTTCTACATCAGTAGAGAATTTGCATTATTATTTTCTTTATCAGTGTTAAGGGAGTGTAAGTAATTATTTATTGTTTGATTAATTAAAATCTTACAAAAAACATTTTCAATTTATATAGTACAATACAATACAATACAATAAAAAAAAGAAGGCATTTCTTTTATCCTTAAAATTGAGTTGATTAGACTTAAAAAAACTAATAATAACATTTTAAAAATGATCTATTTATTTGTTTATGATTTCATAAAAGCTTTTTTTCTCATCTACTTTTCTAATTCGGTAGTTATGATTTTTTTAAAATTTACAAAGGCAACGTTCATAACTATATCATTTGGATCAAGACAAATTTTCAATGCCTGCCTGCATGTTCTTGTGGCCCGAAGATTAAAATGAGGTTTAAGTAATGCACATCTTTCCCTGCGAAGGCCAGGACAGATACATAGGAGATGGACAATATTTTCTTCTCCACCTTTGCAAAGTCTACACAATAGACTGGAGTTAGTTTTTTTCCATGGCAGAGCGTGACTAAGGCCTGGAAGAATTCCAAATCTTGCATTCATAAAACATTGTTTACTTTTTTCAGACCATGGTATCTCCAAGTATTCTTGCACTTTCTTTTTTTCATATCCATTTATTACTGTCCACGAGTGTTTTCTTTTTGCCAGCACGTTTTTATCATGTAATAGTGATAAGTAAATGGTTGTTCGATTCACTATTTTTTTTAAACGATCCATTGTTTATTGTATTGTTCCATATAGGCATCAGTGAAAACTCCTCTAGTGCATCGTGAAGATATCTCCCAGCAAGTGATTTTTTATTATTATTTACTACTTGCCAGAGTATTTGTGAAATTTGATTATCATGGTCATTCTTAAACCTATACCAGATTTTAATAAACTGACCTTTTCTTGCTAACTCTTGATTGGTCAAACCGAATTCCAGTCTTATTTGTGCTGGTGAAGCATTCTTTGGAAGGTGGAAGAGAGATCTATATACTTTAGAAAGTGTCTTATTAATTTGTGCCGCATCCTTACCCATTAATGCCTCACTTCCATATGTAATAGTTGGGAGCAATTTAGCACCTATGATTTTCAATAGTGGGCCATAAGTTAAACTTCCAAGGGATTTTTGTGCTATCTTGAATGCTGCTGTTAGTGAGTTGGCTTTCCTTTGGATGTCCTGTTTCTGTAGGAGATAATTTCCCTTCTGGTCAAACAGTACCCCCAGGTATTTGTACACCTAAATTTGTTCAAGTTGATTGTTTCCCATGTACCATTTGTTTTTTTGTCTCATATTTTTGTTCCTGGATACCACCATGATTTTTGTTTTGGTTTCGTTAATAACCATTCCATTTTCGTTTGCATACAAAAGTGTACTGTTGATTAAGCGCTGGAGACCTATTTTAGTGTGGCTTAATAGGATCGCATCGTCCGCATACATCAAGTTGGATATCAATTTACCCCCCAACTTAGGGGGATGTGCATTAAGGTCATTCAGGTTGACCGATAGGTCTCCTAGAAATAGATTAAAGAGGAGGGGGCAGAACACATCCCTGTTTCAGCCCTTCCAATGCAGGAATTTCCTTTGATAATGACTGACCATCTCCCATCCTTACTCTCACCCAGGTTTTGTTGTGCAGCAACTGTATAAGTTTTAGTAGCACGGCCGGGATGCCTTTTTCCAAAAGTTTTTTCCACAATAAATTTCTTTGCACACAGTCAAAAGCAGACTTAAAATCTACAAAACATAGATATAAGGGCAATTTTATTCTCAGTGATTTTTCAATTGTTACCGATAATGCCATGATGTTTGTCATTGTTCCAAGCCCTTTAATGAATCCAGTTTGATTCATTGGTAAAATATTGTTTTCTGTTACCCATTCATTTAGTTAAGGGAGTGTAAACTGCAAGGGATCGTGTGCTCCTGCCTCCTACGGTCTCCCAAATAAGTTGGGGTGAAGCATAATCCTTGACTCATGACTCGCTTTTTTTCTATTTAATTTGGGATAATTAAAACCATGGTATCTCGTCTTTCAGCACTTTGACATCGTTCTGGAGACGTTGTATCCAATGCTGTTCTCTTAGTAGGAGATAGTTTGACAACTCTCAACTGTGACCACGGAATCGTGTTTTGTCAATCACCACCCATCGTAAATAATTCTCTGTATATGTTTCCATTGTAAAGTGGTTTGTTACATTTGTGGTATTTTGCCTACATCCAATATTGCTCCGGTGTTCATGTTTTTACTTTTCGTGTAGTCATGTCTCAATCAGAGTGCATAGGGGCAAGTTTAAATTATGGCGTTGTCAAAATGCGACTAACCAAAGAGTATTCTTTCTGGAATTGTAGCATCTCCACAAAGAAGAAGGGTGGAGAATCTGTTATATGCCGCACCTATAACACCACTCCATTTAGAGTGGGGAAGGGAACCATTTTTCATAAAGGGAAACCCTAGGAATGGGTAAGGCACTTTATCTTTAACCCCTTCGCTGCGGGGAGGAGGGGGCAGCGCGCGGCGGCGCCATGCTGGTGACGAGCTCAGCTTGTCATGAAGTGCAGCGGAGCTGCCCTCATGACGAGCTCAGCTCGTCACGGCCGCACCCGTTTTTGGAACTTTTAGCACAGCGGGGAAATTAGCCCCGCGTGCGAACGTTTTAACGGCCGTGACAAGCTGAGCTCGTCAGCAGCTCCCATGAGGTTAAAGTTACACCTCCTATCCAACTGTCTTCATAAGTACTTCCTGAAATATGGTCGAGCCCACCCGGACCTTTAGGAGTCAGGGTGAACTCGACGATGAAGCATGCCACTATTACTGGGTCAGGGTTGTATAAAAAAATTTTTTCCCCTGCCCCACTCCAGTAGGAATGGTTGCATAGGTGTGGCACACAACAGATTCTCCCCCCCCTTCTTCCTGTGGAGGTTCTTTAACTCCAGAACGGATACTCTTTGGTTAGTGGTATTTACACAGGGAGGGCTTATCCTTTCATCCTCAATCAAGAGGACCTCTCTACCCTCAGGGGCTGTGAAGTTTGTTGAACGTCTAGACCTCTACATTTTAACATTGTTAAAATGCGAACACTTTTGCAAAATTCAGTTTGCCAGAATTCAAAATTAACCAGTTGTTGTTGATCAATTTTTTTCAAAGCGCAGTAGACTCTGGAATAAGTTGTTACACACACTAGTTTGTCTGTGGTGGGTCGTGGATGAATTTCCAATAAGACTTCCTATTATAGGGGGAGGAGCCAAGATGGCGACCTGAGCGGACGCGCAGCTTTCGGCTCCGCCGGCCCCGGACTCCCGCACCACGATCCTGCTTGCATTGCTCTCCAGTTTTCCTCCTAAAAGGTGCGGGCAACGGAGCTGACACTGCCGGTGTTCCGCCGGCCCCTCCACCCGCCCGGGTTTCGAAGCTGTGGACGGTCGCGCCTGGCCCGGGACTCGGCTTGCTTCGTGACGCTCTGTGGACCTCACGTCCCCTTCTGCGGTGGCCCGGCTGTGGGGGTGGTGAGGCTGGACGGTGCTTCTGTGTGGGGTTTCGGCCTGGGCGCTGCCGGCCAACGGCATCCACTGTGCACACCTCGGACTGCAGCAGTGACGGAGGACGGAGGCGCCGGACCAGCGGGTCCTTTGTTTCTGGCCGCCATGTTCCTGCTCCGTCCCGCACGTCCTTTTGGCCGCGGACGATGTGCCCTACCCGGCTCTGAGTGTCTCGCAACGAAACCATCGGCCATCCGACGTTGTATCACATCGGGCTGAAGAACGCTAGCTTGGGGACTGCTGCTGTCCGCCTGATTGCGCCCCGCCGCTTCCCTCGATCTCCCCCCGCACTATCTCGTGAGGAAGGGGACAAGATGGCGATGCTGGTGCTTTGATACTGGAAGGAAACCAACGTCTCCCCCTTGGGAAGCAGCTAGCTCCCCGGCGTGAAAGGGGTCGGAACATAATCTTTCTGCAGGATTGCTACCATGGGGGCTTCACAGCCTGAATTCACCCTCGCGGACGTGATGGCAGCCCTGGGTGAGTTAAGATCAGTGATGAGGAGTGGCTGTAGTGCGCTGGGGACGCGACTCGCTGCCTGTGCTCAATCTCCTGGCCAGGAACGAGGGGACAGTCTCCTACAACATTCCGGACAGGGATTCTTGCAGCCCAACATAGCAACATTGTCTCAGCGAGACACAATGGAGGATACAGTGACTATTGCTGTGGCAGATAGTGGAGTGTTGCCATCTAATGGTAAAGTCACTGATACAGTGTTTCCCCCTTGTTCCATGTTTCCCTGTGTGCAACTCTTCGAGATGACGGTGATTTGGCTGCCAGTGTCCTGCCCTCCTGCTTCAGCACCAGCATACTTGTTTCGGACTTTGGCCGCATTGCTTCGTGATTCTACCGGCTGGACTATGCCAGACATGACTGAGACCGGGGGGGATTCCATTTCTGGGACCGGACGCCATTCTTTCTTTGTGTACGCACCTCCCCCCTCCTCTGAGCGGCCATTTTCTCTTGTTCTCCCGAGTCCCAGATCTGGCCAGGGCTAGGAAATCTCCTTTGTTTGATGCCCGGGCGGGTGGGTGGAGGTGGGGTGGACCTCGGATTTGGCCTGTTTTTCCACGGACTGTACATTGACTTCCCCCAACTGCTTGCTAATTGTTGCTCCCCTTGATGTTGCTACTGTGGCGGGGAAGGCTTATTGGGCCGGTGGAGTTCGTAAGTGTGCTTTAACTCTGCCGCTTGCAACAGTGTTGCAGCCTCAGGACCGGGACTCGCAACAGCTGGCCCCCCCGGCGGATTTCTCATTGTTGCCTTTATCCAGCGCTCCGGAGACTCCACATTTCCCCGATGGACTGCGGAACTTCATTGATACGGACGATGGACATATTGGTGACGTTCTATTGATGCTATGTGTGACTGTTTTACTCTCCTTTGCAATGCGGCCATGTTGGTTCTTTGTTTTGATGGGGGCGGGCCTTCTTCATGGGCTCCATTTTGAGATCTGTCCGAGGTCGGGTCAGGGCTAGGTTTCTTCTTGTGCTGCCGGTTGCTTAGCTGATTGGACCGGGATTGGAGGTGGCACGCATTGGTCTCAGTCGCACACGTTCTAATGTCCTTCCCTGCCTGCTTCCGTGTTATTGTTTACTTCCTAATAATCGCATATTGCGTGGGGATTGTGGATTTGGCGGGGGGCTGGGAATGTTTTGAAATGGCTCCTCCTCCCGCTTCCCTTGTAGTTTTTGAGAGTCACAGATTAGAACGGTCTAGTCTCACTCTCTATAATTCAAAGTGATTTTTATTCTTTTTTCCCTTTTTTCTCCTTTCTTCTCTTCTCTTCCTTGAACTGCATTTCGGGTTCTTTATGGGGCGACAGGCACATTGTCGGGGGGGGGTAGGCCGTAGCCTCCGCTTGGTGTAGGGTGGGGGGGTATATTTTAATTTCTTTTAATTTCTATGGGCCTTTTTCTTATTTTTCTGCGCTTTCTCACACTGTTTTCTTTCTGGGTCTGTGATAGGGGATGGTTGGGAGTGGGCGGCGCTGGGAGTGGCACGAGCGTGGTTCCTGTTGCCTGCTTTGTTCTTCTATTGTATTGCCACTCTGAAGGGGTGTTCCATGTAATTGATGCCATTATTCCAGTTGCCTACTCATGTGGACTTAATGTACGGACTCGGATCTCCTTTGTACCTATCCTTCATTGTTTTCTAGACTTAAAATTAAAAATTAACCTCCATTGCTCCTTAGGCGTGATAGCCAATATTCTCCAGTGTAACTGATGACTAATTACTTATCGAGATTGTCAACTATTGCGTCTTTGTATTGCCTGCACCTGTGCTCAACCAGTCTTCGTGGCCAGCCTCAGGGTTGTGGGCCCGTATTTGTACTTTTGTGGATGCACCAATAAAGGTTTTCAAAAATTTAAAAAAAAAAAAATTAAAAAAAAAAAAAAAAGACTTCCTATTATAGTTCCTTGCTGTTTTATCAGCTTTTCGTATTGTTTACATAGGATATGAGTGTTCTGCCAGTTTTTTTTGTGAAATAGTTGGATGTTTTGTGGAGGTGTCTAGGTTTGAGTAGGTTCTACGTAGCCTTAGAGATTGGCCTACAGGAAGATTTACTTGTAAAGCCTTTGGATGGTAGCTTTGTAAGAAAGGCTAGAGTTTCTATCTGTTGGTTTTCTGTACACTTTGATGGTTAGTTTCCCCACTCTAGCATTTTTCATTAGGTTTAGAAATGTCAGGGTGCTGTTGCTGCATCTCATCCATCGGCAGCAGCCTGAGAGAGTAAGGCCCAGGTCTTCTCCGGGGCCATTGCCAGCCTTTGCGCAACCATGTCCCACAGTGCTTGGGAGTAAAAGCCTAAAAGGCATGCAGTGTTCATAGACCACAATGCCAGGCTGGCGGAAGAAAACTTCTTCCCCAAAGAGTTCAACTTCTTAGATTCCCTATCCAGGAAAGTGGTAAGCAATGCACCAGGATTTACATGAGATGTCAAAGCTTGGTCCACCAAGGTCTCTGGGGTAGGGTGTTGGGTGAGGAAATTTAGGGCGGTGCCGTGAAGACAGGCAATCGTCCGATTCACAGGAGACCCTGTTTTGGGTTGGACCAAGTCCCAAAAAGGAAGTCAGTGAGGGTCTCACTGAACGGGAGTAGCGGTTCTGAGGGGAGCCCCCCAGTTGCAGCACTTCCGTCAAGACGTTGAGTACCCCTGAGGGCAACTGAAGGTCAAGGACCTCAGCCACCCTCCGCACCACCATTGCATAAGAAGCTCCCGCCTCTATAGCCATGGTAGGGGAGAAAGCATACCAGTATCTGGACAGGTATCCAGGCCACAGGTGTCACCCAGTTCCTCACTCCAGTCCATTTTAGGGTTGTCTTTATATGGCTTGTTTTCCTCTGGGTCCAGCACCCTCTCCCATTCCTCCCCAAATCCAGGATCACAATGGGGATGGCGCCATTGGTGGGTGCCAGTGGCACCTGAAGTGCTGGCATAGGGGAGGTAGAGTTGGTACAACCATCACATGTCCGGATCCAGGAACGGATCCTTGCGGCCCAACTGGAGCCGAGGCCAGCACTGCTGCATGGAACCAAATGGGGCCCCTGCCGTCCCCTTGTCCCCAAGGCATGCCAGAAGGATCGACCCACCCAAATATAATGCACATGGCCTCATAAAACTTCTTTAGTTGGGGGAGGGCCGCCCCAGCTCCTGGAACGTCATGGAGGCGCATAGTCAGCCCAGGCACAGGCTCTACCGCAGAGCCAGCACTTAAATGGCGAGGCGACCTTGTCTCATTGGCTGTCGGACAAGGAGAAGTCGAGACCTCTTCAATGACTTCTTTTTCTTGTGGTAGGACTCACCCAAGTGTCCCAACACCTTGGAGTGTGTCAAGGATCTCAAACTCTGCGACTGCTCCTGGGACCTTCCGCTGGACCGGGACCTCGAACGTAGCAGCAAGGCACGCCGAGCCGCCATGAGCTTGACGTATTGCTCCCACAAGGCCTTGGGATTCATGGCAGTCGGAGCATGAATGCAGGTGGTGGTCACACACGAGGCACCACAGGCATGCAAGATGGAAGTCCGTCACTGACATGGGTCGATGACGGGTGCCGAAGGTCTTGAAGCCGGCAATCTTGGAGAACATCTCTATCATACCAAAAGGAAAATAAATCTCAAAAGTCATCAATAAAAAGTCAAAGAAATCCAGTCAAAAAGTGACTGACTGGGTAGCCCTACTTTGAATCAGCACTGGCTGGCATGGAAAGAAAAGTGGCTGATGTCAGTGAGCCTGGGTCGCGCGTATATATGTGCAGCAGACCTCACTTCCGGCACATAGGCATAAGGCGGAGCCGATTGATGCCACCTACTGGCCCAGGAGTACTGTTCACAAAAAATCTTCCTGATACAGTCTGACACCTGTGGAAATTCGAAAGCAAGGAATCTGTTGCTAGGTGTCTTTATCCGTTACTGTGTGTGGAGATACTAGACCTGGAAGAACAAGTTACTTAACTTAAGAAACACTCTTTCAGGTAGAGACTGTGTTGCCGCAGATTCCTCACGTTGAGTATTTTCCAGATGTCAGACTGGACCCGGAAGTTTTTTTATCAGCACCTCTGCAGGCCATGTAGAAGCTCAGCTCTATCTTGGGGTCTAATAGAAGAGGTTGCTCCTCCTTAGAGGGGTAAGGAATAGCATAGAATGCCAGCAAGGTATTGATTAACCGATGTAGAACTGCATCACAACTTTCAGCAGTAAGGCCTGGGTTTACAGAACCAGTTTGCCTGGGAAAAAGGAATTGTATGATGGATTGACACACACGCAGGGCCGATGTGACAGTGATGAGAAATATAATCTTATTAGTAAGGAGCTGTAAAGAACAGCAGTAAAGCCTCTCAAAAGGAGTGCACATCAGATAAGTCAGGACCAGTTAAGATCCTACTGGGACATGACAAGGGAAGAAGGGGAAAACATGTATAGCATCCCTTTCAAAAATAGCGTCACAACCAGTGACTTAAACAATGAGGGCTGCTCTTACAATTTAAGAAATCCTGGAGTCACAAAAGATAACTCTTAAACCAAAGCCTTGCAGGGCAAGAGACAGAATAAACAAAAGAACCTCAGATAACTTGACCTTGCAGGCTGCCAATGTGGTGTATGCCGCACCAAACCACAAATTTGTCCCAACGATAGGCGTATACAGTTTTCGATGATGGGCACCTGGCTGTCAAGATGACATCTATCACGTCTGGAGAAAGTCCAAGGTGTTCAGCTGTGACAACTCTATATAAACACATGAAGGTGGAGATTGCAAAGACCTGGGTGCATAATCTTGCCCTGTTGCAGCAACAGCAGGTTCCGAAGGGGCAGTCTGATTAGAGGACATATCCTCATGGCCAGGAGTTCTGGAAATCAAACTCTCTATGCCAATCCAGAGCCACTAGTATGACTTGGGCTCTGTTGGTCCTGATCTTCTTGAGGACCCAGAGCAGGAATGGTATCAGTGTAAAGGCATAGAGGAGTCTCAAGTTCCACCCAAAGTGGAATGAGTCTCCAAGCAAGCTACACATTTTAAACTCCAAAGTGCAGAAGTGCGGACATTGAGCGCTCTCAGTAGTGGTGAACAGATTGAACTATGGCTCTCCCCATTCGTGGTAGAGACCTTGCGCCAAACCCAGATGTAACTGCCATTCGTAATCTGCAAGGCGTCAATGGCCGGGCCCTGGCATTCAACAATATTGCCAGGTGGTTCACAACCAGGAAAAATTCCTTGGCAGTTGAGCCATTTCTCATGGTGCAAGGCCTCCTGGCAAAGGGTCTGTGACCCCTACTCTGACTGGTTTGTTGCAGTACCACATGGGGAGGCTGTTCTCTGTAAGCACTCCCCTTGATGGGGGGGAAGGAAGGAATGGATGGTCCGCAGCTACAGAAGGTTGATGTGGAGTTAGGCCTCTAATCTCCTACTCTCCCCCCGATGGCTGCTCCAACCCAAAAGCAATGCATCGGTCACTAGTGACAGTTCCCGGAGGGGAAGGGAGAGAGGTCTGCCACTGACCCAATCGCGGGTTTGGTAACCATGACTGCAGACCTTTCGCAGAGGCGCATACGCCACCGGCATCACTAGCATGATAACTACATTCCAGGACAGAGGCTGAAAGATCAGAATCATAAACCGAATGTCCTGGAACTCTCTCCCTGGGAAACGGCACAAAAAAAAACATGTCCAAATAAGCTTCGATAAAGGGCAGGGGTTGTGGAGTGAGGTGTAACTTCAGCACATTGATAGTGAAGACCAAAGATGACAGGAACGTCCCCATAGTTTGAAGGTGGTTGACGACAGTCTGGGGCAAGCTTGCCTTCAACATCCAGTCATCCATATGGAAGAAGACTGGCATCCCCTCTGAAGGTGTGCTGCCACCATCATCATATTGGTCAACAACAGTGGGGAGCTGGGGAGACCAAAGGGGAGCACAGTGAACAGAAAAAGCTCCTATCCTACCGTGAACCTCAGGTTGCGATGATAGGCTGGAAGGAAATAGGAGTCCTACATGTCTAACACCACCATCCAGTATCCAGGGTCAAGGACAGAGAAGACTGGGCCAGGGTAAGAATTTTGAATTTCTCCTTCCAAAGGAATGCAACGAGAAGGCGCATGTCTGAAATAGGACAAAGGCTTCTGCCCTTCTTGTGCAACAGAAAGTAGCAGGAATAACAACCACTTCCTACTTCTGGCATGGACACCATCTTGATAACCCATTTGGCCAAAAGGGTGTGCAATTTCAGCCGCAAAATGGAGAAAGGGTATCTGTTAGTCGATTTGGGGGGGAGAGGAGGCATAGAAGTTGGAAGTAATGATATGGGGATACTGCGGAACCCCTAAAAATAACCATGATCGAGTTCAGAAGGTGAGCGAGTAATAAAGATTTGTTTAACATTTGTGTTTATCTTGTCACATTTGCTGCATGTGCAAAGACAAAGGTCAAACGTTAAGCTATGTCTTCTGACAAACTTCTGCTTATTTGGAACTGGTGTATATTTTTATTTCTCTGACTGTAAAGTTAAATGATTTTTTAAAGTAACCTAGGTGACAATTCTGCTGGGGTACAGGAAATGGAAGGGAAATCTGCAAGATGTCAGTTCAGTTTTTCTCTAATATAAAACATTTAAAGACCTGTATGACAAGTTACTTACCATTGGTAAAGCCTTTTCTGGTAGAGACATGATCTAGCCGCAGATTTCTTACCTTTGAACTTACAGGCTGGATCCAGAAGATTTTTCTGAGCAGTACCCTTACGCGCCGGTAGGTGGCGTTGGTCGACTGTGTGACGTCGTCAGCGTAGTGTTCATCATTGTTGTGACGTTCACGTGGTCAATATAACCACCACTCCCGAGTGCTGACGTCAGTACTTTTCACGACTTTCCACGCCAGAAGCACAAAGCCATAAAGTGACTGACCATGGTGTGTTAAAAAATTAACAACTAGGATCCTAAAGGGGAACATCCTTGACACTAAAAGCAATTACGCAGTGTGGGGAGGATGGGTGGGTCGGTAAGGAATCTGTGGCTAGATCATGTGTCTAACAGATAAGGCATTAACAAAGGTAAGTAAATTGTCCATCTGAGAGAGACATCTAGCTGCAGATTCCTTACCTTTGAACAGATACCCAAGCAATACCATCCCTGGAGGAGGGACTATCAAAAGGTTTAGACAAGAAAATCCTGCAAAACAGAGCGACAAAACAAGCCTTCTCTGCAAACCTGGGAATCCAGACAGTAGTGTCTGGCAAACGTGTGCAGCGATGCCCACGTGGCTGCTTGGCAGATATCAGAAATAAGGACATCACGCTGGAGAGCCGTGGTGGCCACTTTTGCCCTGGTAAAATGGGCCCCAAGCCCTTCAGGGGCATCTTTCTTCGCTAAGGCATAGCAAATTTTGATACAGAGGATAACTCAGTGGGATATAGTGCTCTTTTGGACAGCACGCCCTTTCTTTGCACCCACGTACAGTATAAAGTGTTGGTCATCCAGCCGGAACACTTTGGTTCGATCGAGATAGAATGATCACGCTCTTTTTGGGTCCAGACAATGTAGACTCTCCTCTTCCTTGGGAGGGTGCGGTGATGCATAGAAGGTGGGAAGAGTATCCGACTGTCCCATGTGAAAGGGTGTCACCACCTTAGGGAGAAAAGATGTGCCCTTGTGTGGAGCACTACTTTATTCGGGAAGACTGTCAGGTAAGGAGGCTGTGATGACAGTGCCTGCTCTGTGGCAACTACCGTCAGTCAAGGGACACTACTAATGCGGTAGCTGCAGTGCGTGCGCATTTACTAAAACACACAAGACCATCACTTTGTCCAATACATTCACTTGGGAGATAAGGATGCACACGAACTGCAACAGCATCCATTGCATTTACCTCCTGATATGCCCATGCAGTTTGTACTACATCGGGATGGCAACCCGCCCGATAAAGACACGCATTTCCGAACACAGGAGCAACATCCGTTGTAAAAAGAGCAACACTAAGATGTGTAGACACTATCTTGAGTTAAACCATACACCTGACTCATTACAATGGTTGGTTTTAGAAGCCAGTCCCAGAACATCGAAACAACGCTGGATACATAGGTTATCTTCTGACAGCAGAGGCCTCAATGAAGAAATACCATGGAGTGCACTGTAATTCTATTACTCCACGAGGCACCTCTTATTAATATCTACAGCTATAGAGCACCACTTTAGCATGGCCGCCTGCCCCACACCCAGAATCACATGACCTTCAACCTTCCCAGGTCTCCCACTCTGTTCTCAATGTCAATACCCGAACTCTGTGGCTGAAGCTCCCCCAGCGAGGCAGGGCTTGCCTATGATACTAGGGCATTTATGCCATTGGGTTAAGCCATATACACGGACAGTACAACTTCATTTGAAAATAGGCACACCATGAGTTAATACCGACTTAAACACTCAGGGTTAGCCACATATATCCTTAATTGTATGCTAAATTATACACCGCTACTATAATGAGCCTCAGCACTCTACAGAGTGAGGCTGGAACTCCACGAACGGAGTGCGAGTACTCCACTCCAAGATGGCCGCCATGTTTCTCACAGGAATCGAGAGACGCCTCTTTCTGCCGTATCACGCTCCCACGTGACTGCGGGATCGAGTACTAGAGGTCAAGCCGCCGGACCGTGAACTACCACCCGGGTCCGGCGGAGAGGGGTAGGTGAGAGACAGCACAACGCTGGAACACGCAAGTAAGTGAAAAGGGTCCCAGTTAAAAGGCACTGTGGGAATGCCTTGTCCGCTCCCGCTCTCAGCTTCCCCGCCATTGTGAGGGGTGACTGATCACTAGTTAGCTCCCTTAGCTCGGCGGGCACTATAGTTACACCACGGGGCACAATCAAGATTGCGTAAGGGTTAACAATCAAATACATCATATAAGGCAAGCTTTACAATTAGCTTTCAACAAGTCTGTTGATGTTACAGGGTAGCGACTGAAACTAACGTACGGAGACCTGGGTCACCTACACAGGCATGAACAAGCCGTTTTTTGAGGTTACTATTTACTCCGACTCTGCTGTTACCAGGCTGCTTTAAAAACTACAGACCGCACACGGCTACGTGCACCAAGTTGCGACTACAGCCTCACCATTATCAACTCCCAGGGCATATAGGCTGGCATTACGAGGGGTTACTACATTAGCCCCCCAAGATTTGTAATACGCACAGACAAGCAGCTGGAACGAAAGATGCCAGGTAAAACTACCAAACTACCATACTCAGTAACGCCATATAGTGCACCCTTTGGAGAGAACGAGTATTGGAATTTTTAATGGGGCACGCAGCAAGGGCCCAATCTGGTCTCATACACCAGCACCCTTAAATAAGAAACACAGGCAAATTTACACAGGCTCCGCTCAATAATTGGTACATTACCACACCAGAAATAAGCATGAACTGCAGTCAGAACTAGAGCCAGAAGCAGCGGCCTCCTGGTGGAGTAAGAGGGTCCAACCAATGCCAAGTGTGAATGTACCAGTGCTATTACAGGTGGAGGGGCCCGAGGGCATGCCAGTGGGAGCCACCACAGATCCGAAGAGTCAGAGAACGGCATCATGACACACATTTATCTGTTTTGGATTACGGCCTGGAAACTCTGGTTGTGTTGGAACAAGTTGCTGGATAGTCTCAGGAACCAGCGCACAGATGCACTGCTGGAAATTTTCCGGATCCATGCTGACGGGTGGGAAATATTCAAAAGGTGAGGAATCTAAGGCCAGAAGTCTCTATCAGATTGATTGATATTCCAGGATTTAGAGTGCAGAATAGGGAATAATCTTGTGAACCAGAAGTTATCACATCAAAACCTGCATGTTCTCTCCGATTTCAGGGACTATTCGGCTTACAATTACCAATGAGCTAACCTGTTGCTGGGGCCATGGCATCAGAAGGGTATGTCACATGCTTGGTATTCTTTCTCGTACCTATTAATTTCGGGTGCAAGAACACTGGATACCCCTATGTCCAGCTCGTATTGAGGACTGGAGTAGATACAACAACATATTTTGTAATCTAATCTCCTAAACATATGATAGCCATATTTCATTTTTTTTTTTAAAAGATCAGTTTAATGAACTGCACTTTTAAATGTCCGTCAACATCATGTACAACAATATTTAATATGTGTATCAATGACGAGCTCTAAAATTATAAACATATAACAATGATGTAACTACAAATGTGAGAAGCAAATATATTAACAATAAAAGATGGCCGTGCTAATTAAAAACACTAAAGTTATCCAGATCCTCCCAGACTAGCTATTGGATGAGTGGCCGAGTTAACTCAGTGAGAAGGGAAAAAGATGGCATAAATAAGGCAACAGAAAGAGGCTGGTAGTAGACTGCAGAGAGCTGTAACAGAGAGTGGACTAGGAAGAGGTATCAGTTTTAACCAGGGATGATATTTTTCAAGTTTTATTCCGAATCTCTTTTCAAAACTAGGCCTGGGCGGACACCTCTGTTCCTTTCGCGGAGTTTGCTGAGTTTTCCGTACTCAGCGGAGCATGCCGTTGCGGAGCGGAGGTTTTTCCTCGGTCACACTTGCCAACATTAAGTTGGCGAGCGATAAAAATACGCTAGAGCACCTCCCAGCAAGTTTTCTCAACGCAGACAGTTGCGGGTGCTCCCGAAAGCTCGCAATGAGAAACCATCTGTTTGCGCTGAGGAAGCTGCAGTTGGAGTAGAATATCTACACAAGCCTCAGAAAGAAGCAGTGCCCTCTTGCGCTGTGCATGGTGCCGTTTGCGCTGGAACAAACACCCAGCAATAAAAATCAGCACAAACGGCGCAACCTAACACACACCGTAGCTTGCAGAACTCTGCGTATTGTGGCAGAGTTTTTGGGTCAATTCGCAGAGTTCCGCATAGCTTATTCAAAACATGGGTGCCTAGACAGAGGATGGCGTGAAAGAGCACTATGGAGAACAGCCTTCAGACTAGGTCAGGGTTATAGCCATGCCTCCGTTTCCTTCAAATGCTCTTTCTCTCAGTGATTGGTCTTGGTCCATCATTGTTTTATCAACTCTACCTGAATGTACCAATCAAGAGTATTCCAAAAGTACGAACTGCTTCAACATGTGCTAAAGACCTTTCTTCTGAAATACCTAGTCTGAATTCCCTCCAGGCACCTAAGACCGGGGAAATAAAGATCTGCTCCAGGAAAAACGCAATGGCACAACTACAGGTTTTGAAAGTAAATAAACACTGACGCAATAAAAATAAAGATGATGAGCGGTTGGCACAATTTGTACGTAACACACAAAAAACGCAGAAAGTACTTGAGTATGGAGGGAGGGGGGCGATTATTTAATGGTTTATTTGGTGGATGGGAAGAAATATAATTAATCACGAATGGATAACATATGCGTGTATGGACATGAACAGGGCAATGGACACATGATGTCTACATGCTTTTAAAATAAGTGAGGGCATATATACACAAAAATATTTGATATCATATTCTCCATTCCTTTCTCTCAGGCTTTGGTATCTCCGTTTAGAAAGATGGGAAACTGCAACAACGGTTTACATTACTGGCAATTTATGGAACACAACACTGTCAAGCAATGCTCCATCTTCGGAAACAACCTGCTGTAAACAAACCCATTTAAATGTTACCAAAGTGAAACTGATTCTAAAATCATAACACCGAACGTATGCAATCAGAACACAATCAACCTTTATTACATTTCATCCAGTAAAAAGAGGCAAGAGAAAAAGAGCAGCTGCACTGTATCCGTGTAGCTTAAAATGTTCAAAGCATACATAAGTTTCCCTTGATTCCACTTTTTCAGCAAGAATACCAAAGTAAACCCTGCCTATTCTCAGAATTGATGTACCTTTCAAAACTACAATCTCATGCTTTTAAGCTCCCTATTATTTCCCATCAGGTGCACAATTTGAAGCGCGCATGATTCTAAACCATGCCTCGGCCCCAGCCAGATGTTTAAAGCCTTGTTGATCAGTCATCATTGCTTTGTATATTTCTTCTTTTCAAAATAATGTTCTTCACATAGACGACACGTGTTTCTCCCTCCTTTATCTTTCAAATATAAATTTGAGGTCACCTGAAGCCCAGGGGCAACTTCAGCTATTTTAGAACTCTTTGCCTACATCCATTTTGTCAGACGGGAGGCCCGGCACAAGCAGAACATAAGAAACACTGTACGGGTTGTGATTCTGCTGCTGTGATAGTCTGAATGATGTCGTTTAAGAACACAAAATTAGAACATTAGCATGTGAGGCGATGCATTTCAGACAACAGAGTGAAATGCATGTACAGACCTTCCACTTCAACATTCAAATGTTATCCCGTCTGTTACTTCCCCTTTTTTGTTGCAAAAGATATCTTGGGGATATTCAGAAAGTTGACCTACGAATGCATTCTGCCCGTTGCTTGCCATTGATTTTGTGGCTTGTAACTCATGTTTTATTACCTTCTATTTGCTGTGGTTATTTGTTTTAGGCTTGAGTTCGTACCTTTCCTTCCTCAAACCTTATTTAAAGTATCCTTTCAAGTGCTCCCTTCCTGTAAATCATCTTCTTATCTGGTCAGATTTGCTGTGCATTCAAAGGCAGAGCTCAAATGTCAGGGGCTGAGGCGCTTGTTTACTTTTCTTTCTTCGACTTCCAAAGTGAGGGGATTTATGTGACAATCTTCCTGGATACTGGGAATAGGAAAGTTTTTTTCTAGCACACAACATTTAAATTAACTGAGTAAGTATTTCGGAATATATCAGAATTAGGAACACAAATAATGCACCTTTTTAGGTTTTGCCTGGCGAAAAGATGCGCTCTGCGCATCTTTTTCGCGCAGGCGAAAACCTATTGAGATGTATACGGGAGACAGGAACGGCCTCCGCCTTTCATTGGCTAGCTCCATAAATGGAGGCTAGCCATTGGAAGACGGGCCTGTCCGTCAATGCCGGACCAGATTCGGGGGCGTTCCCGAGAATTTTTGGCTTTTGGCTATGTCACGCGACGTCAGCCAAAAGCCGGGAACGCCCCCGAATCTGGTCCGGCATTTACCGCTGCCTCGGCTCCCGGTCCCGCCCCCCTACCGCTGCCTCGCTCTCCCTGTCTCCCCGGCCCCGTTCCCGCCCCCCCCTCCGGCTGCCTCGGCTCCCGTTCTCGCCCCCGTCGGACGTCTTGTCACCTTACCAGCGCCCCAGTTCTAAAACTAGTTCCAACAGCATTGTGAAAATGATGTGTATGCAACCAAAACAGCGTCACAGCCGTGCACACTTGTACAGGTCTGACAAGTTCATGATGTGTAAGAGCTTTCCAACATTACAGCCAGCTCGGGTTTGTTCTGGAACAAGTTTCAGCAGCCTGAAAGAACATACTGGCGACTGAGGTGTAACAAAGTTGCTCAACATTTAGATAGTTTGTCATCACTTTTACACGTTACGTTGACATAGTATCGAGCATGACTAGCACAGCTGCATTGATTTATTAATAATACTACTTTGGATATTTTGTACCTTTTTTTAGTTTTTATGAATGCCAACTAGATGCCGGATGCAATAAACAATGCGATCTGACCTCCTCTTTGGTTTATCTTTATGGTTAGTGGTTGGGGATGTTAGCAAATACCGCCCACCGCAGAGAAGCATTAAACCAAATTTATTACCCATTTTCTGCATTTGGAATTTCTGACAACACTAGCGCTTGCACAGATGCGAGTTGACATCTATAAAGGGAGCCAACACTGTTCCCAGCAAGTAGTTATCTTGTGTGGAAAACTATTTAATTTTTTCTTTAAAAAAAATCAGTCAAATATTATTTATTGTGAAAACGGCGATTCCTTCATAGATGCGCAACTAACATAATACATCGAAAGACCGATACCACGTTAAAAAAACAAGTGAACACAAAGTGAAAGTAGAACAAAATGATTAGAACTCGGATGATCGTAGTGATTATCAGTGATATGCAGTTGAATCGTTCCATTTGTATAAACAGTAAGTTTCAATAACGCATGCATCTCTCCACAATAAATTCGTCAGAACAGCAACAATGTTGAAGTATTTTGCTGTGGCAAGAGTGAGAGCTAGTACCACACGTGGGTTTATTTAGTTGGTAAATCATCATCATCATCATCATCCATGCCTGCTACAGTGGTGTGTAGTAGGTTCAGAGACTCTAGTGGGTCAGACAGGTCCAAAGCGATGTGTTAACCTGATTCGGCCCTGCGGACAAGATGGTGTGTGATGCGTGACACCCTGACGGCCCAATTCAGAACATATTTGTTTTCTCAATTTCAAGACTTGCCTGGTGTCGCCACCAACATTCACTTACAGCCTCCAATTGCTTTAAAACGCACCTGAAGAACTGTTTATTTTGGATTTGGAAGTGCCCACGAGTGTGGTAACGATGTAACATTTAGACAATGCACAACAGGTTGTTGTAGTTCAGTGTTGTAAAAAGATATATTTTACAGATTTGTAGAGAGGTATTGCCCTCATTAATCCGTTGTAATCTTTTGTAATCCGTTCACTCTGTACACTTAAACGTTGTACTGTGTTTACTTTAGTTCTTTGTTATGCAGATTACAAATACCAAACCACTACATTTCGCAGTATATGCAAGAATTCTGGGTATTAGCAGAATGCCCTTCACCCTCGTCCTCCACACACAAATAAGTGAGGCTCCTACATTATTTATGCACCAGTATCTGAAATGTAAGAATCTCTTCTTCTCATATGCATTTTCTAAATATCTCAAATCTCCGTTCTCTTTCCGAATGTGTGTATGTAGTCTTTCTATAGTGCTAACCTAGCCAAAGGTGAGCAGAGCCCTGTTAAGAGTCAAAGACAACCATAAAATCACCAAGTGATAGGAAAGGTAGATGCCTTCATCTTTGCTGGTCAGCCAACATGTTTAATTAAATCTTTGGCTGCCGTTGCACTGCAGCTTCATCAGAGCTGTAGGGCTTAGTATTAGATACACTGCTGAACATTGGATTAGTATATGCATAATAATGCAGGGATGATGTCTAGATGAGCTTATCACAATGTCACATGTTTTTTGATCTTGTTCACCTCTCTGGGGTTGCCTGCTTGTGCTGTGTGGGTGTGTGTGAAGGGCTCTGTGTGGCTGTGTGTGTGGGAAGCTTTGTGTGGCTGTGTGTGTGGGAAGCTTTGTGTGGCTGTGTGTGTAGGAAGCTTTGTGTGGCTGTGTGTGTGGGGGGCTTTGTGTGGCTGTGTGTGTGGGGGGCTCTGTGTGGGTGTGTGTGTGGGGGGCTCTGTGTGGGTGTGTGTGTGTGGGGGGGCTCTTTGTGTGTCATTTGCGAGAGATAAAGCTAGTGGCATTGTAAATGACAATGCCATTTATTTATGTTAAAAAAAACATAAATAAAAATAATGTCAAGAGCAATGCCAATAGCTCTAACTTTAACAAAGGCAAAACCATTGCATTGTAAATGCTTGTTATATTTCTGAAGTGTTTTGGAAATTAATACTTTAATATGATCAAAACAAATCATTACACTAGGTGATGCAATGTCCACACATGTCTGTGCACTGTATAGTTTTATTAGTAAAACTGTATGTTTGTGCAACTGTAATGGTCATTTCAATTGAAAATGTGTCATCTGTAATGGCAGTGTGCTACTACACCACGCATACTCCACTTTATACCACTCCACTTTACTCTTCGAAACTCCAATGTACCCTACTCTGCACCACTCCACTTAACAGCACTCCACACCACTGCACTCTGCACCATTCCACTCTACCTAACTGTACTCTATGCCAATGTAATTTCACCACTCTACTCTTCACTCTTCGCCACTGCACTCTACACCAGTCCAGTCTAGGCCACATCAATCTACTCTGCACATCTCCACTCTACACCTCTCTACACCACTGCACTCTATGCCAATAGACTCTACGTCAATGCACTCTACTCTGTAACACTCCACTCTATACCCCTGCACTCTATGCCAGTCCACAGTACACAAATACACAAATATTGTATTTTTGGTGTGTGAATGTAGCAGAAGCAACATTTAATTTTAAAAAAATCCAAAGTTTGTTGACACGCAGGTCAGTATCAGGTGGAAAAGAACAGCAGACACGTGTTTCATCCAAAAGATACCCTCTGTCTTGCCTATTCTGCTTGTTTTTCTGCCATCTCTTTTGACCCAGATTTTGTCACTGCAACGCCCATGGGCTTTCGGTTGTTTAGAATAGATAGACCATTAAAAAGAGGAGGTGGAGTATCAATTATTCTGAGAGAGCAGTTTGCAGCTAAGTTCGCTCCAGCCTCTACTCCTTTCTTTGAAGTACTTCATTTTTCAAGCGAAATAGCTTCTAAGATAACGTTCAAAGGTATGCTGCTTTATAGTCCTCCTAAAGCCAGGAGCATATTTGTGCAGAATCTAGATGGACTCCTCAAACCCGCACTGGCTAGCAATGATTTTACTATCCTTGGGGATATAAATATGAATTTAGAAGACTTGAAAGACAGAGAGACGGCTATTTTATTAGATGCACTAGGGGTGTTGGTCCTTTCTCAGTTTGTCACAGCCCCCACTCATGAAGCAGGTCATGCACTTGACGGAATCTTCAGCTCCATAGTAGGACTGTCACTGAAAGAAGCCTTCCCTCTGACCTGGACAGGCCATTTTTTAATTAAATTTAACCTTGTAGCTTTGACAGCTCTGTCAGTGAAGAAGATAAAAAACTTCTCATTGAATTATACAGCACAGAGCAAAATAGATTCTGCTTCATTTCAAACTTTTTTAGAGGAAACACGCCCTCAACTTAATTTATATGCAGACGCAAATGTAGTGAAATACACTGAGTGGCTTAACCAAGCTTATAAAACCTCAGTGCCCAGTAGAAAAAGTCTGGGGAACCGGGGTACGCCGTCGGCCCCCTAGTTCTCAGATGCTTTACTTAAGGAGAAAATTGTGCCGTAGAACGCAAAGGCACTGGAGAGTTAACTACGACACCAAAAAAGATTTATAGAAAACTGCATTAAGCAACTATAAATATTAACTAAAAAATGCTAAAAAGGAGTACTTCACTCAACAAATATAGAAAGCCAAACACACCTCCAAAGAGCTGTTCAAAATAGTTAACAATATAGCTTCACTGCCAAAGACTGATTCTATTGCAGCAGCTTTTAAATCTAAAGTTATGAAAATGTATAATGTTTTTTTTTTTTTTTAACAACGCCTGATCCTGATCCTATAGAACCACCCATACACGATGAATCTCAGAGAAACTTTTTATGTTAATTTGCCCCAATTACTTCTGATCTGGTAGCTAAGCACATAATAGAAGCTAAATCCGGCTCGCTAACCGATCCTTGTCCTCCTGCTGTCCTTAAAAAGATAACGGAGGTGGTTAGCCCTATACTCAATCAGACTTTTAATACTATGTTCGAGTATGGCACTTTCCCTTCCATGTGGAAAGATTGTTCCATTCTTCCCCTGTTGAAGAAACCAATCCTGGACACGACTAATACAGCCAACTACAGATCCAGTGCCTGTTTGCCCCTCCCGGCTAAGATAGTTTAGAAAGCTGTGCACAAGCAACTATCTCAGTTTGTTTTAGGCAATGATCTTCTCGACCACTCACAGTATGGATTCTGGAGGGAACACAGTACTGAGACTGCATTGATTAATGTCCACCCTAAGCGTGGAAGGGTATTCTCAGATGTGAGACCCTTGCTCATTGCACCATCAGGATTCAAGCAAACCGGGCCGAAGACGGCTGTAATGCCAGAAACCAGTCCCGGGGAGCTTGTTTCCTTCCCAGTGTAAGAATTGGCTTTTGTAGTTTGGTTTGCCCTGTTCCCATCATGCACTGGGACAGGAACAGACTAATTTGCATACAGCCAGGTTCTGAAACTGGGATGGTGCAGTGAGCTAAAAAACGGTGTTGGATCTAGCCCTGATCTCTTGACTGGGTGAGAGCTTTCTGCTTAATTCAGAGACTCTGTCCCTCACCACCCCTTGTTGTAAATATTTTTGTCCACCCTAAGCGTGGAAGGGTATTCTCAGATGTGAGACCCTTGCTCATTGCACCATCAGGATACAAGCAAACCGGGCCGAAGACGGCTGTAATGCCAGAAACTGGTCCCCGGGAGCTTGTTTCCTTTCCAGTGTAAGAATTGGCTTTTGTAGTTTGGTTTGCCCTGTTCCCATCATGCACCGGGACAGGAACAGACTAATTTGCATACAGCCAGGTTCTGAAACTGGGATGGTGCAGTGAGCTAAAAAACGGTGTTGGATCTAGCCCTGATCTCTTGACTGGGTGAGAGCTTTCTGCTTAATTCAGAGACTCTGTCCCTCACCACCCCTTGTTGTAAATATTTTTGTCCACCCTAAGCGTGGAAGGGTATTCTCAGATGTGAGACCCTTGCTCATAGCACCATCAGGATTCAAGCAAACCGGGCCGAAGACGGCTGTAATGCCAGAAACCGGTCCCCGGGAGCTTGTTTCCTTCCCAGTGTAAGAATTGGCTTTTGTAGTTTGGTTTGCCCTGTTCCCATCATGCACTGGGACAGGAACAGACTAATTTGCATACAGCCAGGTTCTGAAACTGGGATGGTGCAGTGAGCTAAAAAACGGTGTTGGATCTAGCCCTGATCTCTTGACTGGGTGAGAGCTTTCTGCTTAATTCAGAGACTCTGTCCCTCACCACCCCTTGTTGTAAATATTTTTGTCCACCCTAAGCGTGGAAGGGTATTCTCAGATGTGAGACCCTTGCTCATTGCACCATCAGGATTCAAGCAAACCGGGCCGAAGACGGCTGTAATGCCAGAAACCGGTCCCCGGGAGCTTGTTTCCTTCCCAGTGTAAGAATTGGCTTTTGTAGTTTGGTTTGCCCTGTTCCCATCATGCACTGGGACAGGAACAGACTAATTTGCATACAGCCAGGTTCTGAAACTGGGATGGTGCAGTGAGCTAAAAAACGGTGTTGGATCTAGCCCTGATCTCTTGACTGGGTGAGAGCTTTCTGCTTAATTCAGAGACTCTGTCCCTCACCACCCCTTGTTGTAAATACTGAGGAAATCAGAGCGGTGATGGATGGAGGAGGGTCGGCGCCCTGATCCTCCTCGATCTATCAGCCGCTTTTAATACGGTGGACTACAATTTGCTGCAACAACAGCTGGAAGCAACGGGGGTCCACGTAACGGCTTTGACCTTACTGGCCTCCTTCCTGAAAGAAAGGAGGCTAACAGTCGCCATGGAAAGTTTCCAATCGAAACCTTATGTGGCGTCCCCAGGGGTCCTCCTTAAGTCCAACTCTTTTTAATATATATGTTGCAGAACTTGCCCCACTGATTCGGAAGTTGGGTTCAATTTGACGTCCTACGCGGATGACACCCAGACAGTTGTGGCAGCATTTAATAAACAAACCGCCCCCTTTCTACAGTTCCAGAACTGTATGAGAGAAGTTGACAGATGGATGGGACTGCATTGCCTGAAGCTTAGCTCTGAAAAGACTGAGATCATTATTTTCGGTGAGTTAAAACCTAGATGGGACAATCTTTGGTGGCCAGCTGAACTGGGTGAAGCATATAAACCTGTGTTGAAGGCAAAAAATCTAGGCTATGGATTGACAATAAGCCAGGACAATCCTATCACATCTGATAGAGACTACTAGACTCAGATTCCTTAACGTAGAATTACACAGGCGTGAGACTGGATCCGGAAAACATTTGGCCACAGCATCTCTGCAAGCAAGGGGACGGCACCACGTGACTACGCCCTGACGTCGTCCGTGTCCGTGAAGTCAGCGAGGATACATAAGTCCCACCCCGGCGCGCCTACGTCCCTTTTCGGCATGCAACACGGATCAGGATTATGTCCTGGCTTTGGCGGTGTGGAACAGTGTGCAAATGCCTATGGGCTTCAAGACGTGTAACTCTTGGCACGTCCGATGTCTGCGACGGACCCCTACCCGATTTGCATGTGGTGCCTGGGTGACGAATTGCGACTCCTGTCAGCACCTTAAGCCTAAGTCACGGCGGGAGCGCCGGAAGAAGATGCTGTCGGCCCCCTTGTCCAGTTCATCCCCAACCTCGGAGGCCAGGAACCGCCGGTTCCTTCTGCGACATCATCCCTTGCCACGGCCCCAAATGGGTGTTGCTCGCCGACTGGTAGGTCCTTCAGCTTGTCTCCGAGGCCCTGTCCTCCATCAGCGGTGGACACCGGTTCCCCTCGGGACATGCGCCCACGCCTGTTGCCTTCCTACCCGCTGTTTCCCAGTATTGGGGCGACTAGGGCCCAAATTAAAGCCTACGCTGAGGCTCTGCAGGCTTCGTTGGCCCCTCCTCCACCTCCTGAGATGTCTGCGGATCCCTTGAATCGCGAGGGGACTTCCGCAGAGTTGCCGGCAGCTCCAGGCCCGGCGCCGAAGGTTTCGGCTTCAGGTTTCGGCTTCAGGTTTTAGGAGGGTGGTGACGTCGAGGTGTAGTCCTTCGGGGCTCCCCTCTTTGGCGCCTGGTGTCCCTGCCTCGCCGCAAATCCCTACGGAGCTCCCTGTGGTGTCGCAGGTGATTGCAGAGACTCTGGGCTTGCCCCCAAGTCCCCCTTGGTCCTCTGAGCAGGCAGCTACCTCGCCAGAGGCTGAGGCAGTGCCATTTTGGCGCCGGGAGCCTTCCTCCCCAGCTCTGGCAGAGTCACGGGTGGAGGCTGGGACCTGGGGTGCTTTCCCCGAGTCCCTCTCGGTCCTCGACTGGGGCGGCTGCCCAGTCTAAGTCCGAGCCGGGGCCTTTTCGGCGCAGCTCCTTCGCCGTACCGGCATCAACCCCGCCCCATTCTCCTGGGGAGCATGTGGTGGTAGAGGTCGACCCTGCGCCGCAAATGCCCACTCTGGCGCCGATCGACATCTATCAGGCGCCTGTGGCGGACTACACGGAGCCATGCCGGCGTCTGGTTATTGATTCGTCTCCTGAGGTTCCTTCCTCTCCAGAGGTCTGTCATCTGTTGGTGTTTTCTTACCCGGAGACAGAGCGTTGCATTGTTGCCTTTCCACCGGCATCTCCTCACCGTCCTCACGGCCTAAATTCTCAAACCCTTCTTTCCGTGGCTGACTTTGTCACCGGCCTGCCCGCCTTCCCCTGGGGCCTCCAGGTCTGGCCGCTTACCCCTGGACTTGGGGATGGACGGCTCAGTCTGCAGCTGTCGCCCATGGAGGAATTACTTTCTCCTCTGTGACGCCCTACTGAGGCCAGTGTTGCCTTTGTTCGGGCTATTTCCACAGCCGCTGGCTTTCTGCGGATGGGTGAACCAGTCACACCATTTCCTACAGATAACCTTTTGGAAGTTCTCCACCAGTGCTGTGGTGGACGGGAGCGGTTCCTTCCTTTTGAAGTGTTGCTCCATAAGTCTCTTCTGAGGGCGCCCTGCCACGGGTGATCCGGTGCCTCAGCCACTCCTGTATCGCCACTGTCCAGCTCTGCACGACCCTGTCTCCCTTTCCTTCCACCCTTCTACTCAAGGTTCCCTTCTATGGACGGCTTTTCCGTCCTTGCCTGTTGAGGTGTTCCTTCCGTCTCGAGAGGCCCGGTGGTTGGATTCATGGGGGCGTAACGTCTTCGCTTCTTCCAGTGCTGCCTTGCGGGTGCTCAACACTCTGTGTGTGTTGGCTAGGGCTACTTCCAGCCTGTGGGACTCTGTGGAGTCCCTTCTTTCTCATGTCTCCCATGAGGGTGCCAGTGCTGATCTGCAGAGCCATGTGTTGGATGGTAGGGAGTTGGC
The DNA here is from genome assembly GCF_964263255.1 of Lissotriton vulgaris. Taxonomy (NCBI): domain Eukaryota; kingdom Metazoa; phylum Chordata; class Amphibia; order Caudata; family Salamandridae; genus Lissotriton; species Lissotriton vulgaris. Next base: position 988,896,453 of record NC_141689.1, on the reverse strand, counting down.
CGCGTTTAGTCTTCGCGCGGCCTTGGCTGTTGCCGATGCTCTCGGCCGTGCTATACTTCTGTGGCTCTCCGTTGACATGCTGGGCTACTTGATGCTGTTTTTCCTGAAAATATTAGGGAACGTCTGGTTGACCTGCCCTTTGATGGGGTCCTTCTGTTTAACACTCATGCAGACTCCGCCATTCAGCGTCTTCTTGCGGGGCTCTGTCCCCCTCCTCCACCATAGGCTGGTTTGTTGATCCTCTGGGACTTGGTGAGAGGTGTTATCCCACTTGCTCCTGGAATCTGGTGTTTGGAGTGACCGTTACACTTTCTGTGTGGTTGCTTCGGGGCACCTTGGCTGGCCCCTTTCTTTAGTTGGCTGCTGGTTCAGCCCCTTTTTGGCAAGAGTGTACTTTTTGGCTGATTACTAGGCCTTCTGGGGTTTCTGCTGCAGGGTTTATGGTTTTGTTCTCTGATGCAGGATTTTCTTCCCTAAGAGTGGTTCCCATAATTTCTTTGGGACTTGTCATACCCTAAGTGGGGTACTTGTAGCTATTGTATAGCTTTGTCTTACGCTGGGAAGGTGTGGACTCCCCCTTGTGGGTTCCTCACCTTTCCTGGTGTTGCTGTATTTCTCTGGTGTGGCTTCTTGGTCTTGCCTGGGCGTGGCTTGGCCATCTACGGCATTGTATTGCAGTGATTTTGTCCTTTTGCCCGCCATTCGGCCTGGTCCCCATTCTGGTGTTCCGAGACGGATAGTTTCCTGTGTTGACGGCTTGGTCCGTCCTACTGGTTTCGCCCCTTATCTTCCGGCTGGTCGCACTTCTGTGTGGGTCGGTTCTGTCCGGAGCGGTCTCCTTCTAGGGGTCGTTCGTGATTTTTTCTGGCCTTGCCTTTGTTTTGAGCCTGGCGTAGTCTGGGCGTTCAGTTTAGTGGCGCTTGTCAGTGGCCAGCTGCGCCTGCCTGCTCTTCTGGTCTGCGGCCGGGGGCCTTGACGTGGGCCCTGGCGCTCCTGCTTCTTGTTCTGCTGGAGCATTGCGAGAACTACGTCTTTCTTCTCGCGCCTGCCCTTATTGACTGGGGCGCCGGTCTGTCATGTCCGTCTACTTCAGGCTATGATAGGTTCGGCTGCCCTCTTCACTGTATGTGTTTTGCCGGCGGAGGCCTTGTCTTTGTTTCTACCTCTTCGCCTTGAAATCTTGGGGTAGTTGTTCTTCCCTGGTACTCCTCTGAGCTGCCTGTACCTCTGGGGTTTCTGGCGGAGGTCTCTGGTACCTTGACTGGGCTTGTGGTGCACTGGCCCCCCTTTCCCCTTGTCCATGCTTCCTCCTGTTTGGTGGGGGCTGGGCTGCCTCTCTTGTCTTAACACATCCCCTGTGGGGCTGGGTTGCCTCTCTTGTCTAAACGCATCCCCTGTGGGGTCGGTGTTCCTCCAAGATGGCGAGGTCTCTTCTGCTTGGGGGGACTGGGTTATTCTCCCTGTCCCTGTGACTCACCCCCTATTGGTGCCATGTTTTTGTTCAGGCCGGGGAGGTCCTCTAGGAGACTTCCTTCCCCTTGGGTCTGGCTAGGGTATCTATTCTACGTTAAGGAATTTGCGGCTAGTAGCCTCTATCAGATGTACGAGTTAATTACCTTCGGTAACGATGTATCTGGTAGGAACGATTCCAGCCGCAGATTCCTTCACAACCCGCCCTTCCTCCCCGTTCTGCGAGGACCCTTCTTGGTCTTCTGCACTCGCCTGCCTCTGGGTGGTGTCTCCTGCAAGTGCCTTTATTTACTCCCTCCCTAGGGGGATGCTAGTCTTGTTGTTTGCTCCATTACTTCCTTTCTGGTGATTGGTTGATGATTTCATGGGTACTTCTGCGCCCATCGAACCCTGGTCTCCAGTGTGGGGTTTGCTCGTGCCTTTTTCGTTTCGTAGCTTGCACTACTGAGTCCTTTGCAGTCCTTGGAGTCGAGGTCCCTTGGCCAGGTCTCTACCCTTAGCTCTTTTAGGAGATGTCTCTCACTGCTGGTGTTGTCTGGGGATGAACTGTTGTGGCTCTTTCTTTCAGGCCTTGGTGCCCTTCTCTGTTCCTTCGTCTGCTGTGCAATTTTGTATATGCTTTCTGCCCCTGGGGAGGCTGTTGTATTTGTTTGCAGGCTTGCTTTGCAGTAGCGGTGCATTGTACCTGGCACTATTCTGGATGGTACCGTTCCTCACCATTCGTTTTTTCCCTTTCTGTTTCGCAGATTTTTTCGCACATTGTTCCCGTATTCTCACCGTTTTTTGTCTGCAATGGCTCCGCGTTGCGGCACGGAAAAGTTCTCCGAAGAAAACTGACGTAAGCGCGCCAAGGTGGGACTTATGTATCCTCGCTGACGTCACGGGAGCGGACGACGTCAGGGCGGAGTCACGGGGTGACGTCCCCCCAGCACGTAGGGATGCTGTGTCAAAAAGTTTTCTGTATCCAGTCTCACGCCTGGGGATAATTCTACGTTAAGGAATCTGCGGCTAGAATCGTCACTACCAGATACATCGTTACCGAAGGTAAGTAACACGTACACTAATGCCACTGTCACCGCCTCCCATTTTATGATTAAAAAAAAATTATGAAAATCTTGCCTTACATTCCTACCGACTCTAGAAAGTTGGTAGTTACTGCACTGGTCCAGGCTAAACTGGACTACTGTAATAACCTCTACCTTGGGCATACGCAAGCATTTTCTTAAAAAACTCCAGTCTGTTCAAAATACAGCCGCTCGAATGCTGGGTAACATTCATAAATATGATGCCCTCTCCAAGGAAATTCGTCAACTCCACTGGCTCCCAGCGGCCAAACTAATTTAGTTAAAGACCCCTGCTTAGCATTCAAGGCTTTGAATAATACAGGACGGCTATCGCTCAAAAGGCTATTTACCTGGTACCATACGGCCAGACAGTTACGGTCCTCAGGCACAAGGCTGCTGAAAGTACTCAGAATACGCACTACGACTTGGGCAGCAGGAGTCTTTCTTATGGTACTGCAAAGCTGTGGAAAACACTACCAGCTGAGCTGAGAGGAGCAGCTACCCTCTCCATTTTTAGGAAAAAGCTAAAAACTTGGCTTTTCCAGAACTGAGTAACTAGGAGGAATTCCTGCAGTCAATAGCGCCAAGACACCCCCTGGTATTCGTGCGCTCAATAGGTTTCATTAATATTACATTAACAAACCTCCACTTCCAGCAGACAGGAGGACTTTGACAGCTACTGCTTGCTGGAACCGGAGTGTTTGCTTTGACTTGGCAGGAACTGTCAAACTCCAGCCAAGTCAGAGCAAACAGCTATGTCCCAGGGGTGAGCACCCCAGGACATAGCAGGAGCTAGCCCTACCGTGTGGCGGTCTCCAGGGCCATATATGGCTCCAGTTGGGGGGCCAAGTTGCCCCCCTACTCTGTTTGCATGGGCTGGTCCCGGGGAGGTGGTGGTCCCCGGGGGCAGTGGATGGCCCAGAAATAAGGCCAAGCAGCCCCACTCCCAATATTACATATTGTGTATGCCCCATGGACTGGGTGGTCCTGGGCAGAGGGGTCCGTGCAGCCCCCATAATTTGTTAAATGTAGTGCCCAGGGGAGCTGGTGGTGGTCACCGGGACTTGTAGTAAACCCAGTAAGGGGGTCCACGCGGCCCACCTCCATTATTAAAATGAAAGCCCCAGAACATGGTGGTCCCTGGGGCTTTGAGGAAGCCTGGGGTCCATGCGGCCCCCCTCCATTATATAAATAAAGCACCGGGGAGGTGGTGGTCCAGAGCTCTAAGAGCCTTAAGAAAGGGGTCCTGTGGCCCGCTACTTTTTTATTAAATGCCCGCTAGGACCTGGCCCACTCTGGGTCTTTTCAAAACCTTCAATAAATGTTGCAACAAATTTGCGTATTTCACAATGCTTTTTTGACCTTGTGAGGTCCCTCTGGGCTTCACCATCAGAGCTAGAGGGGTCAGGGTATTCGTACCCTGCCCCCTTTTTATTCCTATTTGGCCCAAGGGAATGGGGTCCCCGGAGCCTTTTCAGGCTTGGAGAGAGAGGTGTGCACCTCCTCCCTTTTTATTGATGTCAGCCTTGGGGGAATGAGGTTCCCCAAGCCCCCCATTCCCTAAATACTGCATTGCGCCAACGCCCTGGCCCACCCTAGGGGGGGATGCGTTATTGTGGTAGCGCGAGAGCCCACACTTTTAAAAAAGTTTGCTTCGGATTCACAGATCATGTGCAAATTTGCATAAAAACAAAAAGTAATATTTTACCTACTTTGTAAGCATCTATTCGTAGCGTGTAACGTTGCAGATTTACATGCTATGCACAGTCCGGTTATCTAGTGCTGGGCCCGGACTTTATAACTTGTTTTCCCCGAAGAAGTCTGTTGCTTACATGACGTCAATACTCTTCCTCTTCGAGTGAAAATGCATGCTTAACGGCTCCATTGTTAGATTGTTCATTTTTTCCACACCATCATGGTGAGGGAGGATGGAGCCGTTTAAGAAAGATAAAGGATAAAGAATTATATATGTAAGGCTAAAAACATATATACATATTTGGATATAGCATGTTTATACATGAAATTTGACACCAGAGAATTCCTGCCAATAAGGCGGGAGAGAGCATGTGAATTTGAAGCACTACACGCTATGAATAGATGCTTGCAATTTAAGTGACATACTCCATTTGTAGCATGAGTTGGCTGCAGATACACATGCTATGCATAGACTGTAAAGCAGTTTTCCTCGTGTGGTTCAGGCAACAGATGGTGCAGATGAGTGGAACAAAGTTCTTAACACTGTTTGACCAACAAGAGCTTGTTGTCTTGCTTGGATATCCACACAATAGTGTTTAGAAAAAGTATGTGGATTAGTCCATGTACTTGCCTTACAAATGTCAGCTAAAGAAATGTTCCCTAAAAATGCCTAGAATCATCTTTTTTTGTGCAAAATGTGCTTGCAGAACTGATGGTTATGTACGTTTGACTTTTTTTGTTTTAATTTTACTATCCCTAGGCAAATTCCTGCTGTTGAAATTGCAGTTCCTTTTCTAGGGTTGGAGAAAGCAACAAATAACTGTTGTATTTTCCTAAGAGATTTAAAGCCCATCAATGTAATACATTAATTCCCTTTTAACACAAAGTGTGTGTAGTGCCCTTTCTGCAACGGTCTTCGGTTTTTGAAGGAAAAAAAACACTAGGTCAAGTGTTTGATATAAGTGAGAAGGGGATATGGATTTTCCGAAGAAACTTTGGATTTGTCCATAGTTGTACCTTTTATTGGAAAACCTGGAAGTATGGTTCTTCTATTGCGAGTGCCATCAACTCACTTAACCACTTGGATGCTAGGCATTTTCCCGCTGTGTGCTGGAAAATGCCATTTTAGTGGCACCATGACGAGCTCAGCTCGTCATCAGCACACGACCCCCGTGGGTGATGACGAGCTGAGCTCGTCATCAGCATCGAAGGGGTTAATGATGTATTAGCTAGTATAATAGTAGCCTTCCATGACAGGAATTGTAGTGGGCAGTAATACAAAGGCTCAAAAGGTGTGAACATTAGTCTTGTAAGTACCAAATTGAAATTCCATGATGGGGCCGGTGGTGCTCGTGGAGGAATAATTCTTTTAGGGCCTTCTATGACAGCTTTTATGACTGGTATGTGGAAAAGACACTGGTGCCTCCAATTTTGCAGGTATGGTGCAATCACAACAAGGTGCAGTCATATGGGAGTGTATGCAGCCTTGATTTTTGTGTAGGTGCAGCAGATAACATATTTGTTGTACCGTGGGAGAACAAGGGTCTATGTGTTGAGACAGAATAATGGAAAAGTATTTTCCTTTTAGCTGCATAGCAGGTCCTAATTGTTGGAAGCCTTGCCTCTCTAAAAATATCCATACACTCTGGAGGCAGCTGTAAGTATCCAAATTCCATGAGACCAGGCGCCAAACTGTGAGGTGAGTTGTTTGGGGTTGGGCTGCCTCACTCTGCCCCCACTGTGAGTGAGAAGGTCTGGAGTGCTGGGAAGCCTCTCAATTCCAGAGGTTTCGTGTACCAGGGTTGGCATGCCCAAATGGGAGCCACTAAGATTATCTTGAGAGATGCTTGTCTGAGTTTCCTTACAAGGCTAGACATGAGAGGGAGAGGTGGAAAAGCATAGGCAAACATCTCTGACCAATTTGTCCCTAGAGCGTTGCCTATGGATTGTGGGTGGTTCTGCCTGAGGGCGAAGCATTGGCATTTTGTTTTTTCTGCAGTGGCAAACATGTCCATATTCCCCAGTGGTGGAAGTAGCTTTGACTGACTTGGGGAGGAATGGGGGTGGGGGAGAGGGTCTGTTCCCACTGGTGGACATCTTCCTCCATACTGCTGAGAAGGTATGCCATAGAATTGCAGAATCCTGAGAGATATTCTGTCAGAGGGTGTATGTGATGGCTAATCTCATGGGCTACGCGAGACAACTGTATCAAATGTGCACCCACCTGTTTCTGTATGTAATATGTCAATGTCATATTGTCTGTTCTGAGGAGAACAACTTTCTGAGTTACATTGGTGATGAAGGCCTGGCACACTGATGTGGGGCGTTTGTTGTTGTTTATTCCATGCAGCCTGGACATCATGTTCTCCATATGCGCTCCTCATTCCTAGGAGTGATGCATCGGTGGTAATTGTCACTTGTGGAATTAGGCCCCCCAAAAAGTCTGCCCTTGAGAAGATTGTCTGTGCTCCACCACTGCAAGGACCAATTGACCGTGGATGAAATCAATACTAGGATAATCTAAACTGGCATCTCAGTGTCACAAGCAGAGGACAGATACTCTTGAAGAGGACACACGTGAAGCCTGGCGTTCAGCACATTTGCTATACAGGACTCATCATGCCCAAGAGGTGCATCTATACCCCGACTGGCAGGCGATGATTTGACTGACAAAGAAAGTTGTTTCTGGAGGTTGAGGACTCTCTCGTGTGTAGGATATGCTTTGGCTGTAACAGAATTTAGAGTAGCTTCCAGATATTTTTCTATCTGGGGAGGCTGTAAGCGTAACTTTGTTGCAATCATTGTGAAACCCAATTTGTGTAACAAGCTAATGTTTCTATGTGTATCCTACTGGCACTTCTGTCTGCTTGAACTCTTTATCAGCCAACTATCCAAGTATTGGAACACATGAATGTTGTGACTCCTCAAATGGGCTACTAGAACTACCAATTATTTGGTAAAAACTCCTGGTGCTGTATTCACCGCAAAAGGCAACATCTTTAACTGGTAGTGACATCCACTTACCACAAACCTGGGGTAACAGCGATGTGCTGGATGAATAGGGATGTCAAGGTAAGCATCATTCAAGTCGAGTCTCACCATGAATTCGCCTTCTTGAAGCAGAGGGATCACATCCTGTAGCGTTACCAAAAGTGGTGGAACTGCTGTAGTCTTTCCCCGACAGGTGTGTGATCAGGAGAAGTTTATGGAGAATCTTTGTTTAGAGGACCCCTCCCCTGAAACCTACGTAAGTACTGCTGCTGGACTGCTAAGCCCCCATGGATTTTGCAGTTTTAGTATCTTTTTTTAATTTTTTTTTTCTAATTGAGTATCCACCTCTGGGCCAAAGAGGTGTTCTCCATCAAAAGGAACGTTTAAGGGGTGTTGACTGCACAGAATAATTGATAAATGAATTACTCATGCAGTAGTATCCGCTCTGTCCAAGGTGCACCGAACAGCCACGTTGGAGATTTGTTTGCCCTCTGAAACTAATTTCTCTTCTCTTTTTTTATATTGATCTGAGAGATTTTGTAGCAGCTCCTTAATGTCATCCCAGGTAGCACATTTTTACCGCAAGAGTAGGCCCACTGAATTGGCTATGCGACAATGATTGGCATGTCCTACTGCTACACATTTGCCTGCTGCATCTATACACATATTTTATTTATCCAGGGGGGAGTGTCACTTGTAATTTGGAAAGCTACAATTTTAATGTCTATTGTAACCAGTAGGGAAGCTGCCATACGGTGTTCTTTAATGAAAAGCAGATCATTGGAAGAAGGTTTGTATTTGCGCTCGATATGAGGTGTTCTTACCCTAGACTTAACTGGGTCTTTACATCTCTGTAGGGACCCTAAGCATTAACTCTATCATGGGGAGATATTGAACTGAGTGCTCAGTTTTTTTTAATGTGTCTCCACTAAAATGTCACCTTCCTCTTCTGTGGTGTGTATCTGAACTTTGTGATAGTCATTTGTGCATGGTCATCTGGTGCCTTGACTGGGGTTAGCACATCAATGTCAGGGTCTGGTGGAATGACATCAGGATATTGGCTATCTATGGCCACTGCCTGAAAGTCATGAGTGTAATGTGTAGGGCTCCTGTGTCTATGTCACCAGAGTGTGTATAAACTAGAGATGTGGATTGTGGTGAAATGTCCAGTGACATAGGGCTGGTTGCTTTGTGTTCCATTGTATTTTTCTTTGTAGGAAGCTGTGGTTGAGCAATGTCCTGCCTCATCCTTTTATGACTTTCTAATAAATGTTTCAACTCCAAAAGACTTTTCCTGTTTATTAGTCCTTGAAGGTTCTCAAGGACATTACTTTTTAGGTGTCAACATCGATGATGCGCGTGAAGTCAATGCTGTATGTCTCCGAAGACTTTGCCAGCACCGAACTGGTACACAGCATTGATGGTTTGTTCAGCATCAAGAGCTGTGCAGGCATCAATTGCTTTGTCGGCACCGAATGCTGCTTTGGCTACTGGCTTTTTGGTCTTGCACCAAGAATATGGAACGTTCTTCCTCCCGAGATCAGAATAAACCCCTCTACGGCCTCATTCAAAAAAACATGTCATATGGTTACTCTTGAATGACCATCTACAGAAATAGTCCTATAGCCATTTTAACTTACTTCTATTTCCTGTGGACACTGATATTTTTATTCAAAAGTTCTAATTTTTGTCTGTTCATGTGCCCTATTAGATTTGTTGCTCTTCTGGAACTTTACTGTCCTACAAGATGGGTTGTTACCTCGGTTCAACATTACAATTCTGTTTTTCCACATGCTCTTTATGACTTTGTTGCTTTTCTGGTCCCTTTATGCTTTTTCCTCCTTCCACTTTCCGCTCCTTTGTACAGAACTCTGATACCCGTACGGGTCTTGTTCCTGCTTTATTAAACTTTTCAAATTGCATGTCCCCTCCACTTTTGCCTAGTAGGACCTGAGCAAGATTAAAATCAATGCTGTCATCTTACCTCAGCTCCAATGAGTGTTCTCGGTGTTGACCATAAGACTGTGGCATACCAAGGCCGTGATGAGAGGGCGTTGTGGGTAACTGTGTGGTGTAAGCATGGGTCTGTTGATCCAGGGCAGTTCAGTCCCTTAGTGTAGCTTTATCCCAAGCATGATCTCATAGTCGTGGGGGTAAACTAGGAGTTTCAGAGGTAGCAGTGAGGGTTCATCCTTCTTCCTCATGTTGTTCGTAGTCCTCGAACAACACAATGTGGAATGCGCAAGATGATGCCCCTCTGCACCATATTCCTCTTCTTTTCCGCCAGCGATTATGTTTGTTGTTCTTCTCTAGAAGTCTACTGTGTCGAGAGCTAAGCCTTTTCTTGCTCTTGAACAGGTTGCAGGCTTGCAATCCTTGTACTTATGTTCTGGTGGCAAGCAAAGATTACAGACTTTGTGCTAATCAGAGCATGCGTGCTTCGCCCCACACTGTGAGAATTGTAGAAAAGTCTTTATTTTCTACCTTCCATTACCCAAAGCTGACATTCTCAGTGGCACAGAGGAAGAAGTACAGTTGAGGCAGCTGCTTCGAGGGTTCATTGTATAGGTCGATTCCGGTTGGCAGTGGTTAGTCATAAGGACGCCGGAAGCTGCGCATAGATCTGGCGCACTCCGTCGAAACCTGATCGCAGAAAAAAAATCAAACTAACAATGGAGCTGTTGACCATGCGCATTCACCCGAAAGAGAGTCTTGAAGTCACGTCAGTAACAAAGACATCTTTGAGAAAAAACAAGCTGTAAATTCCTAGCCCAACACTAGATGGCAGGAGTGTGCATTGCATGTGTATCTGCAGGCAAAATATGCTACGAATAAAAACACTTCTGGCACGGGGGCCTACCCTGTCCCTTTATATCTTTTCTGTGTGTTTGTTTTCTAGGGCTCAAGATTGAGTATTTTGTCCTAAGATGGCTGCTGTCACACCGCTGTTGATGTGGTGGCGGGCAATTGAGATCTCAGCTTGTGATCTGTCGGCTCAGCGGATCCTCCGTGGCGTGAAATATACAAGCTGTTTGAGCATTAACTGCCGAAACACTACTGGATGGATTTACATCAAATCACATATAGCATGCTTTCTGGACCAAGAACTAGCTTTCTGCTAAATTTGGTTTAAAACCGTTTGGGCTGTAGCTGTGTCTGAAGTTCCTACGGAAAAAATAATGGGGAAAACATGTTTTGGGACCCCCTTTTTTTCTTGAGCCCTATTTGATTTAACACTTCAAAACATTCCAGGAAGGAGCTGAGGCTAAAGAATATTTTTGGGGGAAAGGTTTGTTGAGATTTGTCAAACCGCAACTGTTATAAGCAAATCAAAAAATGCTCCTATGGAAATATTATCCTAAGTATAATTACTCAGTTGTGACCACTGGAGAGAGATAGATAGATATATATATATATATATATACATTCACTGAAAAAAAGACAGTTTTCAGGGGCGTTACAGTAAGTTGGACATTTCACTCGTACAAAACCATAGAAATTCCCTCGTTATAGTTAGTTCAGCTAACTATAATTTGCGCGCCCGCAATGCACTGCTGATGACGTCAAATATTACATCTTGACATGGTCAGTGACATCACTCATGACATCACTGATGACATCTCCAATTACATCACTGATGAAATCATCCAGCGAAAGTGTGTTTTACTGAAAATTAAATTGTATATATATATATATATATATATATATTCACTGAAAAAAACATAGGTGTCAGGCCTTATATAGTTAGGAATTAGCATATAAAAAACCTTTGAAATTCACTGAAAAAACCATAGGTTTCAGGCCTTATATAGTTAGGAATTAGCATTTAAAAAACCATTGAAATTGCGCCTATATAGTTAGTTGTACTAACTATATTTCGCGCCCCCGCAATCCACTGCTGATGATGTCACATATTACATCATTCATGACATGGTCAGTGTGGAGTGCAAAAAAACAATGGATTTAGGCCCAGATCTGTGTACTGGGGTGAATGTAAGACATTGTTCTGCATTCTGTCCATCAACTGTGTTTTTTGCAATTTTCACCCCGAGTGGGCTGGGTATGCTCAGACGTGAGTTCACTCACCCCAGTACAAAGATCTGGGCCTAAATCCATCGTTTCTTTGCACTCCACACTGACCATGTCATGAATGATGTAATGCACAAGTTACTACTTGTGTAACGATATATCTGTAAGAGACATTAGTTAGTGATAGATTCCTTACCTTAGAATATCCCCAGGCGTCAGACTGGATCCGGAAATTTTTGCGTAGCAATACCCTTGCGCGTCGGTAGGCGTCGTCTGTGGATCCGCGTCCGTCGTCGGCGTCGTTAGCGCCGGAATGACGTCGTTGGAGTACTTAGACGCCGCCCATGCGCGCTGAAGTCAGTTCTGATACACAGCTTTTCCGCGCCAGATACGCAGAGCCATGATAGAACCAACACTGGTGCCATGATACTAGGGCCCTGAAAGGGGATGACCTTAACCCTAGATATCGGTTCGCAGAACGAGGAGGATGGGTGGGTCGGTAAGGAATCTATCACTAACTAATGTCTCTTACAGATATATCGTTACACAAGTAGTAACTTGTGCATCTGATAGAGACACGTTAGTGATAGATTCCTTACCTTAGAATAGATACCCCAGCAATACCAACCCCGGTGGTGGGTCTGCGAACCAATATCACACCAGAAAGTCCTGGAGGACGGAACGGCCAAAGAAGCCATCCCTCCGGACTTGACGTCCAGGCAGTCGTGTCTTGCGAACGTGTGCAGCGAGGCCCACGTAGCTGCCTGGCAAATGTCCTGCAAGGGGACTCCTTGGCCCAGGGCAGTTGTTGTTGCCGTGGCACGAGTAGAATGAGCCCGCAATCCAGCCGGGGGCTCCTTTTTCGCCATGGAGTAACATGCCTGAATATACAAGATGATCCACCGCGAAATGGTCCTCTTGTGTACTGCCTTTCCCTTCTTCGCTCCCACGTAACCAACAAAGAGTTGGTCATCCACCCGGAACTGGCGTGTGCGATCCAGGTAATAGGAGAGCGCACGTTTTGGATCCAGATGGTGGAGCCTCTCTTCCTCTTTCGAGGGATGCGGAGGCGGAAAGAAGGTGGGCAAAGTAATGGTCTGCCCGATGTGGAAGGCTGTGACAACCTTGGGCAGAGAAGAAGGTCGTGTACGCAACACCACCTTGTCTGGATGAACAGATAGGAAAGGTGGGGTAGAAGAAAGAGCCTGGAGATCACTCACCCTCCTGGCAGAGGTGATGGCGACCAGGAAAGCAGTCTTCAATGTGAGAAGACGGAGAGGACAGTTATGGAGCGGCTCAAAGGGAGCACAAATCAGATAAGTGAGAACAAGATTCATGTCCCACTGGGGCATCACGAAGGGAACAGGAGGAAACATGTGTGTGATGCCCTTCAGAAATCTATTTACAATGGGGGACTTGAATAAGGAAGGCTGATCAGGTAGCCGCAAGAAGGCGGAAAGAGCAGAAAGGTACCCCTTAAGAGTGCCCAGAGCAGAGCCCTGCTGGGCAAGGGAAAGAAGGAAGAGCAGAACTTCAGAAAGGGGTGCAGAGAGAGGATCCACAGCCTTTGCTGTGCACCATGCCACAAATCTGTTCCACCTACAGGCGTATACCGACTTTGTGGAGGAACGCCTGGCTGCCAGAATGATATCACAGACTTCAGGAGGCAAGTCAAATTGCCTCAACTGTCGCCGCTCAATCTCCAAGCTTGTAGGTGGAGACTGGACAGGTTCAGGTGCAGGACTGTCCCCTGCTGCTGCAACAGAAGGTCCTCCCGAAGAGGCAGACTAATCGGGGGATCAACTGACATGCTGAGTAGCTCGGGATACCAGTATCTTCGTGCCCAGTCCGGAGCCACAAGGATAACCTGGGCCCGGTCGCGCCTGATCTTCTTCAGCACTCTGGGCAGAAGTGGTATAGGCGGAAAGGCGTACAATAGACCGCAACTCCACTCGCGACGAAAAGCGTCTCCGAGCGAGTGCCGCCTTGGAAATTCCAATGCGCAGAACTGATGACATTGCGCGTTCTCTTCTGTGGCGAATAGATCTAACCAAGGCTCTCCCCATTGCGCCACGTCCGAGTTCAGACGCCATTCGTGATCCATCATGCACCGACGGCTGAGTTCCTCCGCCCTGGCATTCAGAGAACCTGCCAGGTGTTGAACCACCAGGGTCACGCCCTGATGTTCCAGCCACTGCCAGAGGCGCAGAGCCTCCTGGCATAGGGTCCACGACCCCACCCGCCCTGTTTGTTGCAGTACCACTTGGCGGTGGTGTTGTCGGTGAACACCTGCACTACACTCCCCTGGACAGAGGGGAGGAATGCCTTCAGTGCTAGACGGATCACCCGCAGCTCCAAGAAGTTGATATGTAGCCGGGACTCCGCCGGAGACCAGAGGCCTCTGATCTACGCCTCTCCCATGTTGTCTCCCCAGCCCTGGAGGGACGCGTCCGTCACAACCACGTGCTCCGGGTGGGGTAGGGAGAGGGATCTGCCACTGACCCAGTCGCGGTCCGTGAGCCACACCTGCAGTTGCCTCGCAGTGCCCTCCGCGATCAAGACATGATCGGACAGGTTGCCCTGATGCTGGGCCCACTGAAACTTCAGGTCCCACTGCAGAGCCCGCATCCGCCACCGGGCGTGATGCACCAGAAGGATGCAGGAGGCCATCAGCCCCAGAAGCCGCAGCGTCAACCTGACCGAGACTCGGGATAACGGCTGGAAGATTGGAATCAGAGCCTGTATATCCCAAACTCGCTGTTCGGGAGGGTAAACCCAAAACTGCGCTGAGTCGAGAACCACTCCGATGAAGAGGAGCTTCTGAGAGGGGCACAGGTGCGACTTCGGCACATTGATGGAAAACCCCAGCAAATGCAAGAGGTCGGCAGTAGTCTGGAGGTGGCTGACGACTGTCTGGGGCGAGCCCGCCTTTAACAACCAGTCGTCGAGGTAGGGGAAGACTGACACTCCTTGCCTGGGCAGATGAGCTGCGACCACCGCCATCACCTTTGTGAACACCCGTGGGGCGCTGGTAAGACCGAAGGGGAGCACGGTAAACTGAAAGTGCTCTTGGCCTACCGTGAACCGCAGATAACGCCGGTGGGCCGGCAGGACGGGGATGTGGAAATAAGCGTCCTGCAGGTCCAACGCTACCATCCAGTCTTCCGGGTCCAGGGCAGCCAGGACCTGAGCCAAAGTCAGCATCTTGAACTTCTCCTTCCGGAGGAAGCCATTGACGTTCCGCAGGTCCAAGATATGGCGTAGGCCCCCTTTGCCCTTCTTGGGTACCAGGAAGTAGTGGGAGTAACATCCACACCCTACTTCTGGCCCAGGAACGCGCTCAATGGCCCCCTTGGCCAAGAGGGCCGTGACTTCCTCTTGCAGAAGTTGCAAGTGATCCCCCGACACGCAGTGGCATTGCGGTGGCATGGATGGAGGGGATGCCTCGAAGGGGAGGGAGTAGCCCCTTCGGACGATCTGCAGCACCCACCTGTCCGAAGTGACTGTGCGCCAGTGGGAGAGGTGATGGCGAACACTGCCTCCCACAGGCATCACATGGGCCTGAAAACTCGGACTAGGAAGGTTTTGAGGCGGGTGCTGCTGAGGGAGGTGTGGACTGGCCTCGCCGTGGTCCCCGACCGCCGCCACGGCGGTTTCCACGTCCGCCACCGCGCTGTTGAACATTCTGCGGCGCGTGGCTGGCAGTACGTGGGGGGCGCCCCTTCCGTGGCCACGAAAGGAGCGAAAGGCACCCGATTGCTGGCGTGGAGCCGTGAGGCCCAAGGACTTGGCCGTAGCCCTGGAGTCCTTAAAACGTTCCAGCGCATGGTCTGCCTTGTCGCCGAAGAGGCGACGGCCATCAAACGGCATGTCCAGGAGCGTGGCCTGGTCATCGGCCGAAAAGTTGGCGGATCTCAACCAGGCGTGGCGTCGAACCGCCACTGTCGTTTCCATCGCCCTGCCCAGTGAGTCCGTTGTATCCAGCCCACACCGGATAGAAAAACGTGCTGCATCTTGGCCCTCCGCAAGGGCTTGGCCGAGTTTAGCCTGGACCTCCTCCGGGCATTGTGGCAGCACCTCCGCAACCGTGTCCCGAAGGTGTGGGGCAGGCGGCGACGCTAGCGACTCCCGCGGAGCCGCGTGGGCGGTGTCGCCCGAGCCCCCGGCTGCATCGTGCGAGCGTCTGGGTGGGTCGGAGGACCTATGACGTCGCTCCGACCTCTCATGCCTCTTACCTGAGGACTTGGAACCGGACGACTGGTGTCCACTCCTGGAGCTTCGATGAATCCGACCTCGCGACCTATCCCTTGACCTCCCGTGGGACCGGGACCGGGACCTGGAGCGGTGCGGGGCCGACTGCCTCAGCTCGAGTCGCTTGCGGGACCGCTCCCGCCTACACTTCGACGTCAGGGCCCGGCAGTCGGAGCAGGTTTGATCGTCATGGTCGAGGCCTAAGCACTTCAGGCACCGGCGATGGGGGTCCGTGACCGACATCAGTCGATCGCACTTCGAGCAGGGCTTGAACCCGGGCATCCCAACCGGAACCGATAGTCGAAGACTCGACAAAAAAGAGTGATCAAAAGATCAAAAAGTTCAGTCAAAAATTGACTGGGGGTAGAGCTTCTCCGGATCTGCGCTAGCTGGCGCGGAAAAAAGAAGAACTGACGTCAGCGCGCATGGGCAAAGTCTAAGTACTCCGACGACGTCATTCCGGCGCTAACAACGCCAACGACGGACGCGGAGCCGCAGACGACGCCTACCGACGCGCAGGGGTATTGCTACGCAAAAATTTGCGGATCCAGTCTGACGCCTGGGGATATTCTAAGGTAAGGAATCTATCACTAATGTGTCTCTTTCAGATATGTGACATCATCAGCAGTGGATTGCGGGTGCGCGAAATATAGTTAATACAACTAACTATATAGGAGCAATTTCAATGTTTTTTTAAATGCTAATTCCTAACTATATAAGGCCTGAAACCTATGGTTTTTTCAGTGAATTCGCAAGGTTTTTTAAATGCTAATTTTATTAGCGTATAACGTTTAATTATGTCAATACCCTTGTGGGACCACCTGAGCAGCCCTAGGGGGTCAGGTTCTTTCTACCCTCTCCCCTTTTTGCATTCGACACGTTTGTTTTTCTGCTTCTTTTGTGCCTCGGTCTACCTAGCACAAGATGAATGCCAACACTTCCTTGTTAGAAGTGCTGAGAGCCAATGAGCATGCTGCTTTCATGTGAAAGGCATGCTGATTGGCTGCCACTGTCTGTCAACACCAGGAAGTGTTGGCAGCTATATTGTGCCTCTGTAGAACCAAGGCACAAGAAAGCAGTGAAACAAAGGTGCAAAACACGCAAAGGGGGCAGGGTAGAAGCCCCCTGACCCCTAGGCCTGCTCAGGGGTCCCACAAGGACCCCCCAGGCCCAAAAATATTTTTTATGGTTTTCCCCGTGGTACGCTCAGGGTACGCGTACCTGTAAGCGTACATGGGAACGCACCCAGCGCTTACCCCGCGAAAATTTCCCAAGCATTTTTTTGCACCACAGAGTCCTTCTAGACCCCCCTCAGAAAACCTACGGGGTCCGGGTGTGTCTACCCTGCCCCTTATAATCATTTCCCCCTTTTTATTTTCACCTCTTGTGTCTCGATTCTACCGAGACACAAGATGGCGGACTCTCCGGACTGTTTAGAATGTTGACAGACACCCGAGAGCCAATCAGCTTTCCGCTCGCGCACTCCGTGGCGCGCAGGGTGCGCTCCCCGGTACGCGTACCCGTAAGCCCTGGAAGCGCGCATATAGATATATATGTGTTTTTTAACCTAATTTTCGTAAAAACCAGTGGAGCAATTTTCACTAAATATAAAAAAGGCACTTCTGCGTACCAGTCCCTACAATTTTGCAAAGTTTGGTGTAATTCCGTTCAGCGGTTCGGGCTGTAGCCTTGTTTATTCGTCCTATGGAAATTAACATGGGGAAAACACGTTTTGGGACCCCCCCTTTTTTCTCGGCCCCCGCATTACGAATCCCCCCGAAACTACCAGGGAAGGAGCAGAGCGGAGCTGGCCTAAATTTTGGAAAATTACACGCAA
Source organism: Lissotriton vulgaris (assembly GCF_964263255.1). Taxonomy (NCBI): domain Eukaryota; kingdom Metazoa; phylum Chordata; class Amphibia; order Caudata; family Salamandridae; genus Lissotriton; species Lissotriton vulgaris. Next base: position 988,879,116 of record NC_141689.1, on the reverse strand, counting down.
ATTCCTCAACCGGCGCCAAAGTTATTCCCAATAGAATGTTGCGGATTTCCTATGGTAGCTAGGTCCTAACTATATATCGCCAGTAGGATATATATATATATATATATGGTTTGATAGCTGGTTTGAAAAGGTGCCACTAGGTGGTTTTGAGTGAAACCCCATCGTCCTGGAACGGATCACAAGCCCGCTGTATTCTGGGACCAGGAGTCCCCAACACTAATGTGAGCTCGAGTAATCCGCTCCAGGTGAGCCTTTCACCACGAGGAAAGGAGGAGCTTAAATGAACATTGCTGTGATGGGGTTTACACAGTCTAAGGAGGACGGCGTTCGAAAAAGGCACGGACCGAAACTAGTCACGCTGAACATCCTGAATAAATCACCTTAACTGAACCCGCAGTGTCTCTTGCAGTCTTCTTATCGGGAGGAGTGGATGGATTTAATGTTCACGCTGATCCAATAACGCGCACAAGAGACCCCCTCTAAAAGTGGCCGAGACAACATTTGGAACATTGGAATTGTTGCCGAGGGGTCGGAGGTTTGCATGGCCCGCCACAAGCCTCGGAATTAACAACTAGCAGCTGGGAACATCGTGGCACGGACAGCACTGAATGACGCTGTTGCTGTTTTGTACCCTAAAAGCTGTGCAACTTCGGAGGCAGTGGCAGGGGGAAGCTGGTTTGAAAAGGTGCCACTAGGTGTTATTGAGTGAAACCCCATCGTCCTGGAACGGATCACAAGCCCGCTGTATTCTGGGACCAGGAGTCCCCAACACTAATGTGAGCTCGAGTAATCCGCTCCAGGTGAGCCTTTCACCACGAGGAAAGGAGGAGCTTAAATGAACATTGCTGTGATGGGGTTTACACAGTCTAAGGAGGACGGCGTTCGAAAAAGGTACAGACCGAAACTAGTCACGCTGAACATCCTGAATAAATCACCTTAACTGAACCCGCAGTGTCTCTTGCAGTCTTCTTATCGGGAGGAGTGGATGGATTTAAAATATATATATATATATATATATATATATATATATATATATATATATATATATATATATATAAAACCTACTGGCGGTCGGCAGTAGGTAGTTATAGTTATGATTTTTTTCAATGCAAAATCTCAAAATTCTATTGTGAATAACTTTGGCGCCGGTTGACGAATCTGCCTGAAAAGTTCCTCAAATTTGCCTCGCGGAGCTCCGGTCCTTCCTTGAAAGTTTGGGGGGGATTCGTCAAGCGGGGGTCGAGATAAAAGGGGGGTCCCAAAACTTGTTTTCTCCATGTTAATTTCCATAGGGCGGTCAAACTCACTTTTAGCCCGTACGGCTGAATGGATTTCCACCAAACTTGGCAAAATTGTAGGGACTGGTAGCCCGATGTGCCTTTGCTATGTCTCAAGATATGTGCTCCAGTGGATTTTGAGTAATTTAGGTTCAAAAAAATATATATATCTATGGCCGCGCCCCGGTACGCGCACCGGGGAGCGCAGCGGGCGCGACACGTGAGGTGCGCACGGAAAGCTGATTGGCTCTCGGGTGTCTGTAAACATTCGAAACAGTCCGGACCGGCCGCCATCTTGTGTCTCGGTAGGATAGAGACACAAGAGGTGAAAAAAAAAAGGGGGGAAATGACCATAAGGGGGCAGGGTAGACCCCCCAGACTCCCTAGGTTTGATGTGGGGGCTATAAAAGGGCCCGCGGTGCAAAATATATATATATATTTTTTTTTTATTTACGCGGGGGGAGCGCCCGGTACGCGCACCGGGGAGCGGACCGGGGAGCGGCCCATGGGGAAAGAAGAAAGACAGAGTTTTAAAAAAAATGTGCCTTTTTTTATAAATTGGAGGTAGTTCTAAAAAGAACTGGTTTTTTTCTTCTTTTTGTTGTTTTATTTTTTTAGTGTTTTTGGAACATTTTGTACTTTTTTTGGCTTTTATTAACTATTTTATATTTTTTTTGTTATTTTTATGGGGAGAAACGAAAAAACAGGGAATTGAAAATGGCTCAACTGGAGCAAAAAAAAAAATTAAGAAAAAATTTGGGGTTTTTGGGGCATTTGTGGTTGTCCCCAGCAAGGACGATGAGCTTTATGCTCAGTTCACCATAGGAGATGGTCTTACCACAATGAATACATGTTATTCGGAAATCCGCAAACCGTGGCTAAATGCAAGGGATCGTCTCCCTTGCCTCTGGTCCCGATGGAGTGGGTTGCTTTCTTTTGGAGGCGGTGCTTGAAGATTGGGGAGGGTTACTGGCCAGTTCCCTCATCTCTGTAGCAGAATAGTTGATCGGATGCCTGCGCTGCATGTGGCGAATCATGTTGTTGTTTCCAAAAGAGTATTTTTTATTAGGGTTCCCCCTTGAAAGTTCCATGCCACAGATTAGGCAAGTCACCTTGGCCGCATTGACTTTTTTCTTGCCCTCTGGGATGGAAAAAATCTCCCATACAATGTGAGGTCTTGGCTGGTATGGGGTATTGTGTTCTTGCAGCCACCTTCTCCTCCCCTCCTCCTCCTCCTCTTGTTGACCACCAATATAATCTTGTGGTGGTCCTCTTGGTGGTTGTGGTGGTGGTGGTGGTGCAGAGGCTCCAGCTGCTGCTGCTACTGTAGCCATTTCAAAGTACAAAATATACCTCAAAGATTGCAAAACAGGTCTTCCTAAGTCAAAGGACAAAGTCAGAATAAGGAAAAAAGGTGGGGTCTTTAATCATTTGGAAAAAAAAGGCCTGAACCAATGAGAAGTGTTATTTTCAGGTCACATGACCGACGCGCTTACGCGGCGCGCCTCCGGGGGCACGCCCCGGGTCACGTCGCGTAAGCGCGCCGAATGTTTACGGTGCGCGATCGTATTCGCTCGAGTGCTTCCGGGTGCGCTTACGCCGTGCGTATCACGTGGACGCGGCTACCCGATACGTCACGATGATGTTTTCGTTCGTGGCAATAGCGCTAACGGGACGCTCTCCGGAGCGCGCCCTGGGGCGCTTCAAAAGACTACGCTTTCCGGGGCGCTCACCGGGGCGCGCCCCGGGAGCGCTCCATGGTAAATAAATAAATAAATAAATAAATATATACATTAAAAAAATTGTTTTAAACACAAATAAAATATAGGATTCATTCATTTTCAAAAATATTACATTTCATAGCTATAGAAATTTGCTATTAACAAAATTTTGAAATTCAAAGAAAAAACATAGGTTTGGGGCCTTATATATAGTTAGGAATTAGCATTTAAAAAACCTATGAAATTCACTGAAAAAAACATAGGTTTCAAACCAGTTATAGTTAGGAATTAGCATTTAAAAAACCTATGAAATTCACTGAAAAAACCATAGGTTTCACATCCGTTATAGTCAGGAATTAGCATTTAAAAAACCTATTAAATTCACTGAAAAAAACCATAGGTTTCACACCAGTTATAGTTAGCTGGAAATGTTACTGGCATAAAACCATTGAAATTCCCACGTTATATTTAGTTGGACTCACTATAACTTGCACGCCTGCAATGCACTGCTGATGACGTCACATATTATATCACTCATGACATGGTCATGACATCACTGCCCCCCCACCCACCCATTTACTACACAAGCCCCAGGAGTGGCGGTCCTTCAGGCTGGGGGGCCCCTTTGGGCCCCCCATTACAATATAAACATTGTCCCCAGGACTTGGCCCACACGGGGACTAAATAATAACGAAGCGCAGGCTCCCGTGCTATGTTTTTTTTCCTTCACAGCAAGATCCGCAGCCCCACCGCGCATTTCGCCGCTTTAAAAAAAAATGCTGTTTTGGGCCCTGGGTGTCCTTGTGGGACCACCTGAGCAGGCCTAGGGGGTCAGGGTGTTTCTACCCTGTCTCCTTTTCTCGTTTTGCGTGTTTCTTTTACTGCTTTCTTGTGTCCCGGTTCTACTTTGGCACAAGATGGCTGCCAACACTTCCTGGTTTTAAGTGTTGACAGCCAATTAGCATGCAGCTAGTGATCGGCCGGGTGCACTGATCCACCGCGCCTCCATAGATAAATATTTTTATTTTTGATTTACTCAGCAACTACTGAACGGATTTACACCATTTAACAAAAAGAGTTCTTTCTCAGGCAAGGGCTACCTTCATGCCATATTTGGTGTAATTCTGTTCAGTAGTTCAGGCTGTAGCCGTGTCTAAAGTTTCCTATGGGAAAGGCATTTTTTTACCCTTTTTTTCATTTCTCAGGAACTACTGAAGGGATTGCCACCATTTAACGGAAAGAGTACTTTCTGAACCAAGGGCTACCTTTTTGCCAAATTTGGTTAATTTGCATTCAGCAGTTCGGGCTGTAGCCGTATCTAATGTTTCCTGGGAAATAACATGGAGAAAACACGTTTTGGGACTCCAATTTTCTCGGCCCTCGCTTGCTGTATCACCCTAAAACTTTCATGATAGGAGCTGACAGGAGCGGGCCATAAGTTTTGAAAATTTTGGGAAGATTCGTCAACGAGCGCCAAAGTTATTGGGAAAAGAATGTTACGAATTTCCTATAGATAATAGGTCCTAACTTTAACTACCTACTGAACTCCAAATGAAGATGTGCTCCCAAGGTCGAAAGGTGCCACTCACATCATGTTTGCCTCCTTTATTTGCAAAGAATTGACAGGGCGAACAGCATCACATTCACAGCAGAATACGTTGATTCTGAAGGACACAAACACACGGATGGACGGACACACACACGGACACACACCCGCGCACACATCACATTCACAGCAGAATACGTTGATTCTGACGGACACACACACACGGACGGACGGACACACACACGAACACACATCCGCGCACACACACACAGTGTGGTTAAAGTTAGGTCCATTTTTCCATAAGAAGAGTGCTTTTTGTTTCGCTAATACCTTTGGTGACTTTTGACAAATCTACAAAAAAATTGCTCAAGACTGTAGGTAGTAGAGGATTGGGTGCCTTTGGGGGAAGGGGTGGGTCGACCATCTTCAAAAACAATTGACTGTTGCATTACTCAAGATTCCTACCATTATTATGACAGTTTACCAGGTATTTTGTACTGTAATAACCCTATTGCACAAATGTTATCCCCATTAGAGCATTATATTTTTATTTATTTACATTATTAATTCCCACAGTAATTGCCTCAGTGGGCTCCACAAAAAAAACTAGTATTTCGGCACCTTGCCATCATGTTAACCACAGCAGTAAGACAATTTCCAATTATTCATCCAAAAAGATAGATATGTCCTTTTGAACATTTGTTTTTATATTATGCCGATTTTCTAGGGTTTGAAATGTATGTTTGGGGGGGTATTTTCGGTTTCATTTGTTTTAATGTAGTTATTGACATTTGATATTTCTTTGTTCTTGTTTTCGCAACTGCTGTATTTTAGATGCGTTTCAACAATATCTTTGTTGCCAATATTTGTGCTTTTTTTATTTAAAGTAGAGGGTTGCGCTATTTAGTTTGTTAATATTTTGCACTAGTGCATTTGGACACAACGGCATCTTGTCTTTCAGGCATGTCATTTTATGGTTGGAGCAGCAGGTTATTTTATTTACTTGCTTTTACTTTGCTCCAAGTGTGGGTAGCGCCAACTGGCAAATGGACTGGAATATTAACTAATTTGTCATGGCTTTGGTGTGAAGTGGTTGCATGCCTATTTCCTGTTTGTGGAGCAAGCCCTGCAATTGAATACAAGAAAAAGGAATTGAAGTTAGCACTGTGCGACTTTCCTGGGTTTGGAAATATATACATATATATATATATATATATATATATATATATATATATATATATATATATATAATATTATATATATATTACCTACTGGCAGTCGCCAGTAGGTATATATAGTTAGAATTTTCAGAAATCCCTATTCAAAAAAATCCTATGTTGAATAACTTTGGCGTTGATGGACGGAATTGGCTGAAATTTTCTGGAAAATGGCACATTTTGTTTCTGAGCGTCCCCTGAAAGTTTGGGGGGGTTTCGTCAAGCGGGGGCCGAGAAAAAAGGGGGTCCCAAAACGTGTTTTTAACATTGAGTTTTCCATAGGGCGGTTGGACTCACTTTTAGCTCGAACGGCTGAATGGATTTCCACAAAACTTGGCAAAATTGTAGGGACTGGTAGCCCGATGTGCCTTTGCTATGTCTCAAGATATATGCTCCAGTGGGTTTTACCAACATTAACTTTGAAAAATATATATTGGGCTATATATATGTTAGAGCCCAAATGTAGCCCAATGTAGCCCAAAGATGGCCACCAGAGACAAAAAAAAAACAAATGTAGCCCAAATGTCAGCCAGATGTAGCCGAACTATAGCCCTGTGACAGAATGTCCCAGAGTGTTCTAAAGAACAACTAGAGCGCTAACAGTCTTACTTATGACAAAAGTATGGCACACCTGAAGTCATCTTGATTGGAATAAAGTGTTAACACTTAAAACATTTAATTTGCAAAGGAACAAAATGAGGGGTTTCATTTTGCCATAGAAATGTAAATGAGGGGTTTCATTTTGCCATAGAAATGTTATATATATATATATATATATATATATATATATATATATATATATATATAAAAATCCCAACGTTGCCCTGAAGCAAGAATGCCCTCGCAGTGAAGTGCTTTCAAAAAAAGGCTTTCATTTTCAGAACCGGCAAAATGCATTCCCAAAGCAAAGTTCCTTACGCGTTTCAGAGGCTCCTTCATCAGAGGATGGCACTGCTTCTTCCTGACAAGTTTGCACAGACGCCATTACCTGCATGCTATATTTAGTCCATGTGATTACCCACGTGAACCACATCACATTCACAGGTGGGTCTGTATTTCAGCATGCTGGAACCTGTAGTTTAATGAATGCAGAAACGTTTTCCCCAAGTGGGTGCAGTTCGAGACAGTGTCTGTTTCTTTAAAATAAAATCCAAGTGGACTGGAATGAAACTGCCAGCTCTCTTTCATTCTCCTCCAGTGCGCCACAAGATCCGATTTTCAGTGACCTCTTGGCCCCATATTTATACATGGGGGGGCATCCTTCTCGGCCAGGCTGCCGAGTTTACATAAATCCCAAAGTTGCCCTGAAGCAAGAATGCCCTCGCAGTGAAGTGCTTTCATCAGAGGAAGGCACTGCTTCTTCCTGACAAGTTTGCACAGGCGCCATTACATTAAACTACAGGTTACAGTGCCATCCTCTGATGAAGGAGCCTCCCCGGCTTTGAAACGCGTAAGGAACTTTGCTTTGGGAATGCATTTTGCCGGTTCTGAAAATAAAAGCCTTTTTTTGAAAGCACTTCACTGCGAGGGCATTCTTGCTTCAGGGCAACTTTGGGATTTATATATATATATATATATATATATATATATATATATATATATATATATATATATATATATATATATACATACATATACATACATATATACATATACATATATATATATACATATATATATATATATATACATACATATATATATATATATACATATATATATATATATATACATACATATATATATATATATACATACATATATATATATATATACATACATATATATATATATACATACATATATATATATATATACATACATATATATATATATACATATATATATATATATATATACATACATATATATATATATATACATACATATATATATATATACATATATATATATATATATATACATATATATATATATATATACATATATATATATATATATACATATATATATATATATATACATATATATATATATATATATATATATATATATATATATATATATATATATACATATATATATATTCACTGAAAAAACCATTGGTTATAGAACATATATAGTTAGGAATTTGCATTTACAAAACCTTATTTTACTCGCATAAAACCATTGAAATTCCATATATAGTTAGATGCGCTAACTATATATCGCGCACCCGCAATCCACTGCTGATGATGTCACATATTACATCATTCATGACATGGTTAGTGACATCACTGATGACATCACTGATGACATCTCAAATGACATCACTGATAAAATCAATGATAACATCTCATTTGACATTACTGATCACATCACTGATGATATCATTCATGTGATAATACCATGAACCTCTTCAGACTCTAATATAACCTTAGATACAATCAGTGTAAACAGACAGTCACAGACTGTCACTCATCCATGGAGTTACTCACACACCTAGTCAGTCATGCAAACAATCAATCACACTTCAATTTCCTCAACTATACAGTTATACACACCTTACTTATTCAAACATATACTAACACATATTTACTCTGTTATACAATCCCTGATACAAGTTCACAATGATCCATACAGCCACTCACACATTCACTGGCTCTTATGCACAGTTATTTATATATGTCAACTCTCACATGTACTGTGTTTTACATATGTACTTACTTTGACATGTAGCACTGAGATATCCATTCACTCACTAATACACTAATGCACACAGTCATCCGCCCATACAGCTGTTTCCACATGCAGTTTTGAACCCATACATATAGTGAATCAACTGCTCACACATCTATGTACAGAGTAACACACCTCCCAGCTACCCATACACACACACTCAGTGTCCCATACAAATACTTGGACAACCAATCAATAACCCATACAGTTATTCATATAGCTACTGATCAACACATGCAGCAGTTTGTAGAACAACAGATATAATGATGCACAAATTAAGATAGTTTAGTCACTAACCCATGCACTCATTAAGACACATTTAATCATTCTCTCATACAGTCAGTCATGCACCTACTAAATCCTTCTTCCAGACACTTATACATCCACTCATTCTTCAATATGTAAGACACATTTTAACTTTACAGAAACATACAGTCACTGGATGTTGTCATCAGTGATGTCATTTGAGATGTCATTTGAGATGTCATCAGTGATGTCATCAGTGATGTCACTAACCATGTCATGAATGATGTAATATGTGACATCATCAGCAGTGGATTGCGGGTGCGCGATATATAGTTAGCGCATCTAACTATATATGGAATTTCAATGGTTTTATGCGAGTAAAATAAGGTTTTGTAAATGCAAATTCCTAACTATATATGTTCTATAACCAATGGTTTTTTCAGTGAATTTTCAAGGTTTTGTAAATGCAAATTCCTAACTATATATGGACTATAACCTATGGTTTTTTCTGTGAATTTCAATGGTTTTTTAATAGCAAATATCAAAAGCTGTCAAATGTCAAGTACGTGATAGGTAAAAACTTTTTCGTGTTTATGCACGCTGATGTGCTTTGAACGCTGCCCCCCCCTCTTTTCTCTTAGTAGTACTTTCTCTTTGCAGATAGTGAAGAGTAGTTAACGCAGGCCTTTACCCCCGTTGTAATCCGTCGTGCCTGCTTGTCTCTCCATTTGATTGATTGTTATCCAAGCATTTACTGTTTTACAATTGATTCGCTTTGGTTCATTCTCTATTTACAAACAAGCACAAAGTCGCAATACTCTGTTTAGTCTTTGCAGATAGTGAAAAATCGCGAAAAATCGTGTAAAAAAATAAAATTAATCGATCAAAATCAGTAGGCCACTAATTGGATCTCTTTTTGACTTCGCTAAAATAGAAATATTAGGAACAACCCTTCATGAGAAATACGAAAATAGTGAGATGAACTGAGCTCCACACCATGAGGGCTGCAAGACAGCTCGGCTCCGTCACCCACCCCGCCCAAAATAACGACAAACCCTATGCAAATATTAAAAATATAGACAACACACCAGCAAAGTAACAGGGTAAAACATTTTATTAAATAACTATTTACATTACGTTGGTTTATAAGATGATGTCAGTAGTGGACCGATGTGTGAATAGGTCGGAAGCAGCACAAGGCGCCAAGATCCGGATGGCAAGTCCTGGATGTTGGGTGCCATAGTTCAGAGTTCTGAGTTTGAGCCTTTTTCAATGCCTGTGCTTTGTTGTTTCCCCTCCATCAAAAACAAAAAAAATATATAAAACTGTGCAAAAATACAAAAAAATCAAAAAATGTTTAGAAAAGCAGTGCTTGTAAGACTGTCTGGAGCTTATTTCCACCTACTGCAGCTTCACTATTCTCAAAGTAAGTGAGGGTCGTTTGTGGACCTGACTGCATTTGAAAACAATGTTATATGGTACCTCCCTAAACAGCTTGACGGAGGCCCCCGAGGGGCGGTGTGATGGCACGGACTCGGAGAAGACGCTTGGCTCCGACCCCCTCCCCAAGTCTTATAGCACTGGTGTAGCCTGAGATCGCCCCCGACATAGGCGGCCGGCTCCCGGGGTCCGGCGGAACTTTTTGCCTTTTGATGACTCTTCTATTCTGGACTTTGTCCCACAATCCGTTTGGCCTGAAGACACGCTGTAGTGGGGCGCCCCTTTACCGTTTTAGTTGCCATTCCGCCCGCTTTTGCTACACTGTGCCTCTTCCGCCATTCAGCTGTTTACCGCCCGCTCTTGCGACTACAGCGTCTCGCTCACCATGTAGTTGAGTTGCTCCCGCTCTTGCGGTGCAGCGATAGGCGGGTGCCACAGGACTCTCAAAATGGCGGCCGGCTCTTCGGTTTTGGGCCTGGTCCACTAAAATGGCCCTGGGACACCTTGGAACTCGGACGCTTCCCTGATAGGGCTTGGGTCCCATTCTCGAAAGCGTCCCCTCAGCCGTGAAGATTCTACAAAAGTCTTGGGGGCCCCCGACTCCCGCAGGCTTCTGGTGGGGAGCGGCTACCATGTCTGCTCGTGGAATGGCCACGACGGAGCTACGAGATGGTAGTGCTCTCATGCTGACGCCAGCTTTAGTCTGAAACATCCAGAAACACTGTAGACTACCAATTCGATCAGTTCCGGTAGCGCCCCAACATGACCCGGTAGAGAAGAACTTGCCCTCCCCTCTTTGACTGATGGTTCTTGTTGCCTGTCCCCTCTGTTGTCATTTAACAGAACTTTTTGGACTGCTGAAAGGGGTTGTGTTCCGAACGCTGGTTGGTCGAGACATTTTGACTATATTCTTGACCTACGTTGTCGCGTAATGCGTTATATGACACGCCGCGTTAGCGCACCCGGAAGTGATCCGGGGCGCGGCGCGCAGCGCGTAACGTAAGCATAACAGGTCATGTGACTTGTTAATAAAACTTTTCATTGGTTCATTTTACTTTTGTTATTTTAATGATGAAAAGCTTGGTCATATGACCTAAAAATTACGCTTTTTATTGGTTTCAAACTTTTTTTTTTATAACATATATGTTATAATATTCCAGGCTAATGTACTTTCCCGGAAAATTTACAACTGTCCTGCAAGTAAAATATATTCCTTTTTCGAGAAAAAGGGCGTTTCTTCGTTCCATGATGGAGCCGTTGAGTAAAAGAGACTCGGCCTGCTGTCTTAGTCGCCGATACGCCTGATTATCAGATTCTTATCGATCGCTTTATGTTGCAGGAGAGGAAAACACAACTGCCCTTGACCATTTATCTTTACTGCGTTCCTACATATCATACCTTTTATCCGTCATGTAATTGGACTGCTTTATTTCACTTGCCTTTTACTGATTCGAAAACAGTGACTAAAAGTAAAAACTTTACCAATGTAAATACTACTACCATGTTTTGTTTTAAAAACCTTTATTGTGAAAATGTCAGTATACAAATACGGGCCTATAACCACGTGGGCCGGCCACGGAGCAAACTGAAATCGTATATGATGAGGAGACATTTACATTATAGAGGAACGTAACGAACGAGCCATTAGGTTGCAAGAACTAAGGTGTCTAACAGTTGCGGAATCGGTGGACGTACATTTTGTAATTAAAATACGACAGGGCCACTTACAAAAAACTTATCTAGATATACATTTGCGTGCAAGTACCATGGGTGACGTTAATTCGAACTTTCAATAGTACAGTAATCAATAACACATCAGAACTTAATATCAATAGGGATGTCGAAATATTCAATCAATTCTCGTCCCCGCCCGCCATGAGCATCAAAACTGCATTCATATCTCGTGATATCAACGTTGTTCAACCAGTACACAACAAGGAGTTACGAGTCCCATTTATACCGGCGCCATTTTGGGCGAGGCGGGCAGGTCCAAGATATAGTCAAAATGTCTCCACCAACCATCGGCCAGACCAGAACCCCTTTCGGCCCTTTATGCTACAAGATGGTGTCTTCCATTCAGAAAATATTGTTGGCAGCATTTTGAAAGGAAAGATAAACAGCCGTTCTCCTAGTGAGTCTCACATTGTTACATTTAGGAAGAATGTTGAAGAGTAATATGTGGAAAATCTGAAGCCATTTTTCTACAAACTCTCAATCAGCCTTGGATGGAAAAAAAAATCCTGAAGAATGTACAAACTGAAAACCAATTTTTGTCTGTATAGCATTAACAGCAACGCTTGAGTCAGCTTTGTGTCAAGCCGCCATTTTCATTCAATCAATAGCGTCCCCCTGCACACATTCAGGGACCTGGTTGTGTCTTCAGGTGAAACGGATTGTGGGACAAGAAGCAGAAAGGAAAAGGAAAAAAGTTCCGCCGGACCTCGGGAGCCGGCCGCCTATGTCATGGGCGATCTTTGGCCACACCAGGGCAATAGTGAAGCTGCAGCAGGTGCAAATAAGCTTCAGACAGTCTTACAAGCACTGCTCAGAACTCTCAACGATGGCACTCAACATCCAGGACTTGCCATCCGGATCTTGGCGCCTTGTGCTGGTTCCGACCTATTCACACATCGGTCCACTACTGACATCACCTCATAAGCCAACGGGGCACCCCACACCGACTTTCGGCGCAGCATTGTAGGATGACCACACCAGTGCGGCAATTTGCTGGACACAACCTCGGTGCCATCCGGATCTCGGCGCGTTCGAGTCACTGTACCGCAAAAGTGACCGGAACTCAGCTGAACACGCCGTCTTTCGGCGCAGCATTGTAGGATGGCCACACCAGTGCGGCAATTTGCTGGACACCACCTCGGGCAATAGTGAAGCTGCAGCAGGTGCAAATAAGCTTCAGATAGTCTTACAAGCACTGCTCAGAACTCTCAACTATGGCACTCAACATCCAGGACTTGCCATTCAGATCTTGGCGCCTTGTGCTGGTTCCGACCTATTCACACATCGGTCCACTACTGACATCACCTCATAAGCCAACGGGGCACCCCACGCCGACTTTCGGCGCAGCATTGTAGGATGTCCACACCAGTGCGGCAACTTGCTGGACACAACCTCGGTGCCATCCGGATCTCGGCGCGTTCGAGTCACTGTACCGCAAGAGTGACCGAAACTCAGCTGGACACGCCGTCTTTCGGCGCAGCATTGTAGGATGGCCACACCAGTACGGCAATTTGCTGGACACCACCTCGGTGCCATCCGGATCTCGGCGCGTTGTGCTGCCTTCGGCCTATTCGCACACCGGTCCGCTACTGACGCCGCCTCACGTGCCAACGGATTTTCTACGCTTTTTGTAGCCCTATGCCGCATAACAGGTCATGTGACTTGTTTATAAAACTTTTCATTGGTTCATTTTACTTTTGGTTTCCTAAAGATGGAAGGCTTGGTCATATGACCTAAAAATAACACTTTTCATTGGTTTAGAACATTTTTTTTTCCCAAACGATGAAAGCCCCACCTTGTTTCTGGATGATTCAGACTGAAGCTGGCGTCACCATGAGAGCACCACCATCTTGTGGCTCCGTCGTGGTCATTCCGCGAGCAATCATGGCAGCCGCTCCCCACCGGAAGCCTGCAGGAGTCGAGGGCCCCCAAGACTTTTGTAGAATCTTCACGGCTGAGGGGACGCTTTCGAGAATGGAGCCCAAGCCCTAGCAGGCAAGCGTCCGAGTTCCAAGGTGTCCCAGGGCCATTTTAGTGGACCAGGCCCAAAACCGAAGAACCGGCCGCCATTTTAAGAGTCCTGTGGCAGCCGCCTATCGCTGCACTGCAAAAGTGGGAGCAACTCAACTACATGGTGAGCGAGACGCTGTAGCCGCAAGAGCGGGCGCAACTCAGCTGGATGGCCGCCACCTGGGGAGGCCCGTTCACGCCGCCTCCCCCACGCCCCCCCCCCCCGGGCCGCCCCACGCCAATTTTCGGAGCAGCATTGTAGGATACCAAAACCAGTGCGGCAGTTTACTGGACATCACCTGGGTGCCATCCACATCTCAGCGCGTTCTGCTGCCTTGGGACTATTCGCACAACAGACCGTTACTGACGAGGCCTCCCCCCGCACCACCCGGGATGCCCCACGCTGTTTTTCTGAGCTGCATTGTAGGATCCCAAAAACCAGTGCGGCACCCAGGTGACATCACCTGGGTGCCGTCCAGAACTCAGCACGTTGTGCTGCCTTGGGACTATTCGCACAAAAGACAGCTTCTGACCATTGTTGCTTTTTTTTGTCAAAAATGTTTAAATGTTTGTTACAGTTTTTGTTCCGTTCGTTATATTTAAAAGTTAATAAAGTTTTATAATCCCACTTTGTTGGAGTGCTATATATTTTTTAAAAATCGGGTGAATGGGGCCTTGAATCGGGTTATTGTCATGTGTGGGCTTTGCAAGTGTACTGCTACAGGATCGGACATTTCAAACTCAAATGCACGTTCTTTTTCTTACCTTTCCGAAGCATGGAGCGCAATAGCAGGCAGAGAAAGGGTGATGCAAGTGTTGAACACTGCCTGGCCTGGCAAGTTGCTGGCAGTGCCCCCCCCCCCCCCCGCCCGCCCGCTCCTGAAAGAGGACACACCGCCGCCCCGAGTACTTCACAGATCTTTAAAAGACCATGCGCTTGTTCATGACGCTTAAATGGTTTATCACCCCTGCATCGACCCTCCGACGTTTCCTGGAAGAATTACCACGTAACACAATACCAAGCCTTGTCAGCTGAAACCCCCGAGGAATCGTGGGGCATATTATCAAGGGTGTTTATCTCCGCTTTTTTGGCTTTAAAAGCCAAGAAAGCGGAGATAAAATTATCTCCCTATTACCAAGCTGTCGCTAACACCAGTTAGTGACAGCTAAAAGGAGATAGCGACCATCTTGGGCCCCGCTTTGCATGTCAGTGATATTTATCACTAATGACATGCAAAGTGGGCGTGCCAAGATGTTAGCGACTGGAAACAGTCCCTAACATCGCTATCTCCTATTACCAACTTTTGGAGATATTCGCGCTAAGCGCGAATATCTCAAAAAGATAACACCTGCCCTGAGCAGTTCTTAGCCATGTTATCCAATGGGAGGTGGATAACATGGCTAAGAGCATTTGCTCGATAATGCATGAATATCGCTGACTTTTCAGCGATATTCATGCATTGCGGCCGTTTTTTATCGCATTTGCGATAAATCTTGCTAATAGCAAGGTTTATCTGCGATAAAAATCGCCTATGTGCGGCGATAATTTTTGTCTCTAAACAAGTTAGAGACAAAAATTATCGCTAGTTGTTGGTAATATGCCCCCGGGTTTTTGCTTGCAGAAATCGGGAGGCGGGAGACTAGCACTGAAATCAGTAGTCTCACGCCTGAATCGGGAGGGTTGGCATGTCTGGATTCTCTACAGCTGGGGCCATAAACTACATCCGCAGGGCTAGGTGATAGCCTGGGACCGGCCTGGCATCTAAAATGGCTGCCGTGCACGACAAAATTGTGGCATTGGAAAAAAGGCAAGATGGCGCAGACAATGTTTATCAATAAGGATTCATTTATAACAAAATATTTTATCGCACTGACAAATTGGCGGTCAACACTTCCTGATTTCCATCGAATCGAACATTAACAGACGTCACGCAGCAAAAAAAAAAAAAGCTCACGCACAGCCGCTGGAAGACATGTATCAACATATATGAGCCTCCTCAGCCACCCTCAGAAAACATAAGGGATTAGGATACGTCTCCCGCACCCCCTTATACCTAGTAATTTAATTAAAACGAAACACAAAATGGCGAATTCCCGTTTCGCTACCAGTTTGCGACCCGGTTCGCGGCCCGTGAAGCGCTTCTACCGTGAAAAATAATTTTTTTTTTATTTTCCCCACGGGACCCTTTAATAACCCCAACAACATTCCTAGGGGGTCAAGAGGGGTATACCTTGCCCCCTTTCATTAAATTCCCCCTTCGTTTTTCACCTCTTCTTCTCTCTCGATCCTACCGAGAGATAAGATGGCGGCCGCTCCAGACTGTTTAGAATGTTGACAGACACCGGGGAGCCAATCAGCTTCGCATCGCAAAGTTCCGTTTCGCGAAAAGTAAGCGGACAAGAGCGCAGCCCGGAGCGCTGTTACAGATATATATCTTGTTTTGAACGTTAATTTCTCAAAATCCACTGGAGCACATATATTGAGACCTAGCAAAGGCACATCGGGCTAACAGTCCCTACAATTTTGCCAAGTTTCGCGCAAATCCATTCAGCCGTTCGAGCTAAAAGTGAGGCCAACCGCCCTATGGAAATTAACATGGGGAAAACACGTTTTGGGACCCCCCTTTTTTCTCGGCCCCCCCTTGACGAAACCCCCCCCAAATTTTCAGGGGCTGCTCAGAGACAAAATGTGCCATTTTCCTGAAAATTTCAGCCGATTCCGTCCACAAACGCCAAAGTTATTAGACATAGAATTTTCAAAAGTTCCATAGACAAATAATCCTAACTATATATACCTACTGGCGAACGCCAGTAGGTAATACACATATATATATATACATATATATATACACATATATATATATATATACACACATATATACACATTACCTACTGGCGATAGCCAGTAGGTATATATAGTTAGGATTTTTTTCCTATGGGACTTTTGAAAATTCTATGTCTAATAACTTTGGCGTTTGTGGACGGAATCGGCTGAAATTTTCAGGAAAATGGCACATTTTGTTTCTGAGCAGCCCTTGAAAATTTGGGGGGGTTTCATCAAGGGGGGGCCGAGAAAAAAGGGGGGTCCCAAAACGCGTTTTTCCCATGTTAATTTCCATAGGGCGTTTGGCCTCACTTTTAGCTCGAACGGCTGAATGGATTTGCACGAAACTTGGCAAAATTGTAGGGACTGTTAGCCCGATGTGCCTTTGCTGGGTCTCAATATATGTGCTCCAGTGGATTTTGAGAAATGAACGTTTTAAAAAATTTATATATCTGTGACAGCGTCCTGGATAGCGCACCAGATCGCGTACTTTTCGCGTCACGGAGCTTTGCGAAGCGATGCTGATTGGCTCTCCGGTGTCTGTCAACATTCTAAACAGTCCGGTGCGGCCGCCATCTTGTCTCTCGGTAGGATCGAGAGACAAGAAGAGGTGAAAAACGAAGGGGGAATTTAATGAAAAGGGGCAAGGTAGACCCCTCTTGACCCCCTAGGAATGATGTTGGGGTTATTAAAGGGTCCCGTAGGGAAAATAAAAAAAAATTGATTTTTCACGGTAGAAGCGCTTCCCGGATCGCGAACCGGGCCGCAAACTGGTAGCGAAACGGGAACTCGCCATTTTGTGTTTCGATTTAATTAAATTACTAGGTATAAGGGGGTACGGGAGACGTATCCTGATCCCTTATGTTTTCTGAGGGTGGCTGAGGAGGCTCATATATGTTGATACATGTCTTCCAGCGGCTGTGCGTGAGCGTTTTATTTTTTTTGCTGCGTGATGTCTGTTAACGTTCGATTCGATGGAAATCAGGAAGTGTTGACCGCCAATTTGTCACTGCGATAAAATATTTTGTTATAAATTAATCCGTATTGATAAACATTGTCTGCGCCATCTTGCCTTTTTTCCAATGCCACAATTTTGTCGTGCACGGCAGCCATTTTAGATGCCTTGACCAGACCCACTCTCTGCACGCCGTCGATTCTCAGCACGGCTCCCCACCCTCGCAAGCCTCTCCCCCACGCACTGGTCACCCCCGCTCTCTCTCTCATGCATGGGCCATAAACCTCCCCCCATCTGCGCTGCTCTTCCCTGAGGATCACACCCCGTGCCCGCCCGACATCTCCCTTTCACCCTATTCACTACCGCACCCTCTGACACTCCTCTTCCTCTGTGTCCGATTGTCCAGGCCGGTCCCAGGCTATCACCTAGCCCTGCGGATGTAGTTTATGGCCCCAGCTGTAGAGAATCCAGACATGCCAACCCTCCCGATTCAGGCGTGAGACTACCGATTTCAGTGCTAGTCTCCCGCCTCCCGATTCCTGCAAGCAAAAACCCGATTCCTCGGAGGTTTCAGCGGACAGGGCTTGGTATTGTGTTACTTGCTAATTCTTCCAGGAAACGTCAGAGGGCCGATGCAGGGGCTCTAGAAGGGGTGATAAACCATTTAAGCCTCATTAACAAGCGCATGGTCTTTTAAAGATGTGTGAAGTACTCGGGGCGGCGGTGTGTGTGCCCTGTTTCAGGAGCGGGCGGGGGGCGGGGGGGGGGCACTGGCAGCAACTTGCCAGGCCAGGCAGTGTTCAACACTTGCATCACCCTTTCTCTGCCTGCTATTGCGCTCCATGCTTCGGAAAGGTAAGAAAAAGAACGTGCATTTGAGTTTGAAATGTCAGATCCTGCAGCAGCACACTTCCAAAGCCCACACATGACAATAACTCGATTCAAGGCCCCATTCTCCCGATTTTTTAAAAAAAAATCTCCCACTTTGCTCTTCTGAAATGTTGGCATGTATGAGAATCATCCCTCTTCAAAGGAGTTACAGTAGATGAAGGCCCCCACCCCATGAGATCCGTCACACCATACGGGTTCCTACTATCTGATAACCATCCTGTATTGTGCTTGGGGAGGGGATTCTCACTGTGAGGGTGTGTGGGACCGAGCCTGAAGCGGAAGATTCCAGGGATGCCTCTTTGTACATCAAAGTTTTTACAATTATGTGTCACATTAAAAATATACTCCAACAAAGTAGTAGGATTATAACACTTTAATAACTTATAAATATATAGAACGCAACAAAAACTGTAAATACATTTAAACATTTTTTTGAAAAAAGAAGCAACAATGGTCAGTAGCTGTGTTTTGTGCGAATAGTCCCAAGGCAGCACAACGTGCTGAGTTCTGGACGGCACCCAGGTGATGTTACCTGGGTGCCGCACTGGTTTTTGGTATCCTACAATGCAGCTCCTAAAAACGGCGTGGGGCGTCCCGGGGGGGCCTCGTCAGTAGCGGTCTGTTGTGCGAATAGTCCCAAGGCAGCAGAACGCGCTGAGATGTGGATGGCACCCAGGTGATGTCCAGTAAACTGCCGCACTGGTTTTGGTATCCTACAATGCTGCTCCGAAAATTGGCGTGGGGCGGCCCGGGGGGGGGGGCGTGGGGGAGGCGGCGTGAACGGGCCTCCCCAGGTGGCGGCCATCCAGCTGAGTTGCGCCCGCTCTTGCGGCTACAGCGTCTCGCTCACCATGTAGTTGAGTTGCTCCCACTCTTGCAGTGCAGCGATAGGCGGCTGCCACAGGACTCTTAAAATGGCGGCCGGTTCTTCGGTTTTGGGCCTGGTCCACTAAAATGGCCCTGGGACACCTTGGAACTCGGACGCTTGCCTGCTAGGGCTTGGGCTCCATTCTCGAAAGCGTCCCCTCAGCCGTGAAGATTCTACAAAAGTCTTGGGGGCTCTCGACTCCTGCAGGCTTCCGGTGGGGAGCGCTGCCATGATTGCTCGCGGAATGACCACGACGGAGCCACGAGATGGTGGTGCTCCCATGGTGACGCAAGCTTCAGTCTGAATCATCCAGAAACAAGGTAAGTTGCCGCACTGGTTTTGGCATCCTACAATGCTGCTCCGAAAAACGTCGTGAGGCGCCCCGGGGGGGGGATGGGGGGGTGCGGGGGGGTATGAGAGGCGGCGTGAACGGGCCTCCCCAGGTGGCGGCTCGTGTGCTGTAGTGGGGCGCCCCTTTACCGTTTCAGTTGCCATTCCTCCCGCTTTTGGTACACTGTGCCAAAATCCGCCATTCAGCTGAGTTGGGCCTACTCTTGCGGTTCAGTGATAGGCGGCTGCCACAGGACTCTCAAAATGGCGGCAGGCTCTTTCCCTTTTGGGCCTGGTCCACTAAAATGGCCCTGGGACACCTTGGAACTCGGACGCTTGTCTGCTAGGTCTTGGATCCCATTCTCGAAAGCGTCCCCTCAGCCGTGAAGATTCTACAAAAGTCTTGGGGGCCCTCGACTCCTGCAGGCTTCCGGTGGGGAGCGGCTGCCATGATTGCTCGCGGAATGACCACGACGGAGCCACGAGATGGTGGTGCTTTCATGCTGACGCCAGCTTCAGTCTGAAACATCCAGAAACAAGGTGGGGCTTTCATCGTTTGGGAAAAAAAATGTTCTAAACCAATGAAAAGTGTTATTTTTAGGTCATATGACCAAGCCTTCCATCATTAGGAAACCAAAAGTAAAATGAACCAATGTAAAGTTTTATAAACAAGTCACATGACCTGTTATGCGGCATAGGGCTATAAAAAGCGTAGAAAATCCGTTGGCACGTGAGGCGGCGTCAGTAGCGGACCGATGTGCGAATAGGCCGAAGGCAGCACAACGCGCCGAGATCCGGATGGCACTGAGGTGGTGTCCAGCAAGTTGCTGCACTGGTATGGCTATCCTACAATGCTGCACCGAAAGTCGGCGTGGGGCGCCCCGTTGGCCTGTGAGGTCGCGTCAGTCAGTGCGGGCTGTGCGTCTCCCCCAAGATGGAGGCTCTTCGGCTGCAGTGGGGCGTCCCTTTGCGTTTCACTCGCCGTCCAACTGAGTTGCGTCCGCACTTGCGGCTACAGTAGGCCGAAGGCAGCACAGCGCGCCGAGATCTGGATGGCACCGAGGTGGTGTCCAGCAAGTTGCCGCACTGGTGTGGCCATCCTACAATGCTGCGGCGAAATACGGCGTGTCCAGCTGAGTTGCGGTCACTTTTGCGGTACAGTGACTCGAACGCGCCGATATCCGGATGGCACCGAGGTGGTGTCCAGCAAGTTGCCGCACTGGTGTGGCCATCCTACAATGCTGCGCCGAAAGTCGGTGTGGGGCGCCCCGCCCCGTTGGCCTGTGAGGTCGCGTCAGTCAGTGGGGGCTGTTTGAGGATGTGACTGCATTGGTGATGCTGTGCGTCGCCCCCAAGATGGAGGCTCCTCGGCTGCAGTGGGGCGCCCCTTGGTGTTTCACTCGCTATCCAGTTGAGTTGCGTCCGCACTTGCGGCTAAAGTAGGCCGAAGGCAGCACAACGCGCCGAGATCTGGATGGCACCAAGGTGTTGTTTAGCAAGTTGCTGCTCTGGTGTGGCCATCCTACAATGCTGCGCCTAAAGTCGGCGTGGGGTGCCCCGTTGGTCTGTGAGGTGGTGTCAGTAGCGGACCGATGTGTGAATAGGCCGGAACCAGCACAAGGCGCCAAGATCTGGATGGCACCGAGGTGGTGTCATAGTTGAGAGTTCTGAGCAGTGCTTGTAACACTGTCTGAAGCTTATTTGCACCTGCTGCAGCTTCACTATCGCCCTGGTGTGGCCAAAGATCGCCCATGACATAGGCGGCCGGCTCCCGGGGTCCGGTGGAACTTTTTTCCTTTTCCTTTCTCCATCTTGTCCCACAATCCGTTTGACCTGAAGACACGACCAGGTCCCTGAATGTGTGCAGGGGGACGTTATTGATTGAATCAAAATGGCGGCTTCACACAAAGCTGAGTCAAGGGTTGCTGTTGATGCTATACAGACAAAAATTGGTTTTCAGTTTGTACATTCTTCAGGATTTTTTTTTCCATCCAAGGCTGGTTGAGAGTTTGTAGAACAATGGCTTCAGATTTTCAACATACTACTCTTCAACATTCTTCCTAAATGTAACAATGTGAGACTCACTAGGAGAACGGCTGTTTATCTTTCCTTTCAAAATGCTGCCAACAATATTTTCTGAATGGAAGACACCATCTTGTAGCATAAAGGGCCGAAAGGGGTTCTGGTCTGGCCGATGGTTGGTGGAGACATTTTGACTATATCCTGGACCTGCCCGGCCTCGCCCAAAATGGCGCCGGTATAAATGGGACTCGTAAATCCTTGTTGTGTACTGGTTGAACAACCTTGATATCACAAGATATGAATGCAGTTTTGATGCTCATGGCGGGCGGGGACGAGAATTGATTGAATATTTCGACAACCCTATTGATATTAAGTTCTGATGTGTTATTGATTACTGTACTATTGAAAGTTCGAATTAACGTCACCCATGGTACTTGCCCGCAAATGTATATCTAGATAATTTTATTGTAAGTGGCCCTGTCGTATTTTAATTACAAAATGTACGTCCACCGATTCCGCAACTGTTAGACACCTTAGTTCTTGCAACCTAATGGCCCGCTCGTTACGTTCCTCTACAATGTAAATGTCTCCTCATCATATACGATTTCAGTTTGCTCCGTGGCCGGCCCACGTGGTTATAGGCCCGTATTTGTATACTGACATTTTCACAATAAAGGTTTTTAAAACAAAACATGGTAGTAGTATTTACATTGGTAAAGTTTTTAATTTTAGTCACTGTTTTCGAATCAGTAAAAGGCAAGTGAAATAAAGCAGTCCAATTACATGACGGATAAAAGGTATAATACGCAGGAACGCAGTAAAGATAGATGGTCAAGGGCAGTTGTGTTTTCCACTCCTGCAACATAAAGTGATCGATAAGAATCTAATAATCAGGCGTATCGGCGACTAAGACAGCAGGCCGAGCCTCTTTTACTCAACGGCTCCGTCATGGGACGAAGGAACGCCCTTTTTCTCGAAAAAGGAATATATTTTACTTGCAGGACAGTTGTAAATTTTCCGGGAAAGTACATTAGCCTGGAGTATTATAACATATATGTTTAAGAAAAAATAATGTTCGAAACCAATAAAAAGCATAATTTTTAGGTCATATGACCAAGCTTTTCATCATTAAAATAACAAAAGTAAAATGAACCAATGAAAAGTTTTATTAACAAGTCACATGACCTGTTATGCTTACGTTACGCGCTGCGCGCCGCGCCCCGGATCGCTTCCGGGAAGCTGCGCTTCGCGCACCGGAGCACTTCCGGGTGCGCTAACGCGGCGTGTCATATAACGCATTACGCGACAACGTAGGTCCAGAATATAGTCAAAATGTCTCCACCAACCAGCGTTCGGAACATAACCCCTTTCAGGAGTCTAAAAAGTTCTGTTAAATGACAACAGAAGGGACAGGCAACAAGAACCATCAGTCAAAGAGGGGAGGGCAAGTTCTTCTCTACCGGGTCATGTTGGGGCGCTACCGGAACTGATTGAATTGGTAGTCTACAGTGTTTCTGGATGTTTCAGACTGAAGCTGGCGTCAGCATGAGAGCACCACCATCTCGTAGCTCAGTCGTGGCCATTCCACGAGCAATCATGGCAGCCGCTCTCCACCAGAAGCCTGCGGGAGTCGGGGGCCCCCAAGACTTTTGTAGAATCTTCAAGGCTGAGGGGACGCTTTCGAGAATGGGACCCAAGCCCTATCAGGCAAGCGTCCGAGTTCCAAGGTGTCCCAGGGCCATTTTAGTGGACCACGCCCAAATCTGAAGAGCCGGCCACCATTTTGAGAGTCCTGTGGCAGCCGCCTATCGTTGCATCGCAAGAGCGGGAGCAACTCAACTACATGGTGAGCGAGACGCTGTAGTCGCAAGAGCGGGCGGTAAACAGCTGAATGGCGGAAGAGGCACAGTGTAGCAAAAGCGGGCGGAATGGCAACTGAAACGGTAAAGGGGCGCCCCACTACAGCGTGTCTTCAGGTCAAACGGATTGTGGGACAAGGTCCAGAATAGAAGAGTCATCAAAAGGCAAAAAGTTCCGCCGGACCCCGGGAGCCGGCCGCCTATGTCGGGGGCGAGGTCAGGCCACACCAGGGCAACACGACTTGGCGAGGGGGCAGGAGCTAAGTGCCATCTCACCGCCCCTCGGGGGCCTCCGTCAAGCGGTTCAGGGAGGCACCGCATCACATTGTTTAACAATGCAGTCAGGTCCACAAACGGCCCTCACTTACTTTGAGAATAGTGAAGCTGCAGTAGGTGCAAATAAGCTTCAGACAGTGTTACAAGCGCTGCTCAGAACTCTGAACTATGGCACCCAACATCCAGAACTTATGCCATTTGAGCATGGCAGTGACATCGAAGCAACTCAGGGACCAAAACCATGAACGTACACTCACGTATGAAAATCTTACTTGGGGAGGGGGCAGGAGCCAAGCGCCCCCTCCCAGTCCGCGCCACCACACCGTATGTTGAAAATCTGAAGCCATCGTTCTACAAACTCAACCAGCCTTGGATGGAAAAATCTAGAAGAATGTACAAACTGAAAACCAGTTTTGGTCTGCATAGCATCAGCAGCAACGCTTGCTATCAGAGTGCATGAGTTTCATGCTCGATCGATTGAGCTAGCCGGATCGGGCAACAAAAAGTATAAAATAGTTATGTAAATAGTTATTTAATAAAATGTTTTACCCTGTTACTTTGCTGGTGTGTTGTATATATTTATAATATTTGCATAGGGTTTGTCGTTATTTTGGGTGGGGTGGGGTGGGCGGCGGAGTCGAGCTGTCTTGCAGCCATCATGGTGTGGAGCTAAGTTCATCTTACTAGTTTCGTATTTCTCATGAGGGGTTGTTCTTAATGTTTCTATTTTAGCGAGGTCAAAAACAGATCCCATTAGTGGCCTACTGATTTTGCTCGATTCCTTTAGTTTTTTTTAAAACTATTTTTCACTATCTGCAAAGACTAAACAGAGTATTGCGACTCTGTGCTTGTTTGTAAATACAGAATGAACCAAAGAGAACCAATTCTAAAACAGTAAATGCTTGGATAGCAATCAATCAAATAGAGAGAGAAGCAGGCACGACGGATTACAACGGGGGCAAAGGCCTGCGTTAACTACCCTTCACTATCTGCAAAGAGAGAGTACTGCTAAGAGAAAAGAGGGGGGGGAAGGGGGGGCAGCGTTCAAAGCACATCAGCGTGCATAAACACGAAAATGTTTTTACCTATCATGTACTTGACATTTGACAGCATTTGATATTTGGTATTAAAAAAACATTGAAATTCACAGAAAAAACCATAGGTTTTAGGCCATATATAGTTAGGGATTTGCATTTACAAAACCTTATTTTACTCGCACAAAACCATTGAAATTCGCATATATAGTTAGATGCGCTAACTATATATCGCGCACCCGCAATCCACTGCTGATGATGTCACATATTACATCATTCATGACATGGTCAGTGACATCACTGATGACATCACTGATGACATCATCCAGTGACTGTATGTTTCTGTAAAGTTAAAATATGCCTTACATATTGAAGAATGAGTGGATGTATAAGTGTCTGGATGAAGGATTTAGTAGGTGCATGACTGACTGTATGAGAGAGTGATTAAATGTGTCTCACTGAGTGCATGGGTTAGTGACTAAACTATCTTAATTTGTGCATCATTATATCTGTTGTTCTATGAACTGCTGCATGTGTTGATCAGTAGCTATATGAGTAACTGTATGGGTTATTGATTGGTTGCCCAAGTATTTGCATGGGAGAGTGAGTGTGTGTGTGTGGGGGTGGCTGAGAGGTGTGACTCTGTGCATACATGTGTGAACAGTTGATTCACTAGATCTGTGGGTTCAAAACTGCATGTGGAAACAGCTGTATGGGTGGTTGACTGTGTACGAGTGTATTGGTGAGTGAATGGATATCTCAGTGCTACATGTAAAAGTAAGTACATATGTAAAACACAGTACATGTGAGAGTTCACATATATAAATTACTGTGTATAAGAGCCAGTGAATGTGTGAGTGGCTGAATGGATAATTGAAAACTTGTATCAGGGATTGTATAAGAGAGTAAATATGTGTTAGTATATGTTTGAATAAGTAAGGTGTGTATAACTGTATAGTTGAGGAAATGGAGGTGTGATTGATTCAGTGCATGACTGACTAGGTGTGTGAGTAACTCCATGGATGAGTGACAGTCTGTGAGTGTCTGTTTACTCTGAGTGTATCTAAGGTTATATTAGAGTCTAAATATGTTCATTGTATTATCACATGAATGATATAATCAGTGATGTGATCAGTAATGTCAAATGAGATGTCATCAGTGATGTCACTGACCATGTCATGAATGATGTAATATGTGACATCATCAGCAGTGGATTGCGGGTACGCGATATATAGTTAGCGCATCTAACTATATATGCGAATTTCAATGGTTTTGTGCGAGTAAAATAAGGTTTTGTAAATGCAAATCCCTAACTATATATGGCCTAAAACCTATGGTTTTTTCTGTGAATATATATATATATATATATATACACACACATATATACACATATATATTATATATATATACATATATACATATATATACATATACATACATACATATATATATATAACCTACTGGCAGTCGCCAGTAGGTATATATAGTTAGGATTTTTTTGAATAGGGATTTCTGAAAATTCTATGTTGAATAACTGTGGCGTTGATGGACTGAATTGGCTGAAATTTTCAGGAAAATGGCACATTTTGTTTCTGAACGTCCCCTGAAAATTTGGGGGGGTTTTGTCAAGCGGGGGCCAAGAAAAAAGGGGGGTCCCAAAACGTGTTTTTAACATTGAGTTTTCCATAGGGCGGTTGGACTCACTTTTAGCTCGAACGGCTGAATGGATTTCTATGAAACTTGGCAAAATTGTAGAGACTGCTTGCCCGATGTGCCTTTGCTAGGTCTCAAGATATGTGCTCCAGTGGATTTTGAGAAATTAACTTGCAAAAAAATATATATATCTGTGACAGCGTCCCGGTTAGCGCCCCGGTTCGCGTACCAGACGCGTAACGGAACTTCGCGAGGAGAAGCGGATTGGCTCTCCGGTGACTCTCAACATTCTAAACAGTCCGGAGCGGCCGCCATCTTGTCTCTCGGTAGGATCGAGAGACAAGAGGTGGAAATAAACGAAGGGGGAAATGAATGAAAGGGGCAAGGTAGACCCCTCCTGACCCCCTAGGATTGATGTGGGGGCTATTAAAGGGCCCGGTGGGGCAAAAAAATTAAATACATTTTTTCCGATTTTTCGCGGTGGAAGCGCTACCCGGTACGCGAACCGTATAGCTCACCGGTAGCGTAACGGGAGTCCGCTATCTTGTGTTTCAGACGAATTTAGTCACAAGATGGAGGATAAACAATGTTGGGAATGGGTATAAGGGGGCACGGGAGACATATCCTGACCCCCTAGGTTTTCTGAGGGTGGCTGAGGAGGCCCACATATGTAAAAAAATTCGCACGGTTAGCGCCCGGTCCGCGCACCGGGTAGCGTTCCGGAAAGCGTAACAAGGGAAAAACCAAGGGAAATAGTAAAATTATATTTTAGAGTGCTTTGAGGTAGGGTAGCTCTGAATAGAGCTCTTTGTGTTGTGTGGGTGATGTAAGTACCAACATGTAGGTACCAATGAAGAGTATAAAATTCAATGTACACCGTCTCCTCTGTAGATATTTTGTATGTTCTAATATGGGTTATTTAAATGTAAATGTGTGGAAAAGCACTTCATGCTTTAAAGCAATTGTATTTTTGAACTGATTGTTCTTTCCTCTTAGTCCTCCTCTTTGTTTTTTTCCCCCACACTCTTCTTCAGCATGATAGTTGATAAATTCGTTCCCTCAAAAAATTTATATACATAAAAAAATTATATTAAATACATATAAAATATATTTTTCCTTTAAAAGAAGAATACATTTTACAGCTTTTGATATTTGCTATTAAAAAACCATTGAAAATTCACTGAAAAAACCATAGGTTATAGACCATATATAGTTAGGAATTAGCATTTACAAAACCTTGAAAATTCACTGAAAAAACCATAGGTTATAGACCATATATAGTTAGAAAATTAGCATTTACAAAACCTTATTTTACTCACACAAAACCATTGAAACATTGAAATTCGCATAGTTAGTTGCACTAACTATATATCGCGCACCCGCAATCCACTGCTGATCATGTCACATATTACATCATTCATGACATGGTCAGTGACATCACTGATGACATCTCAAATGACATCACTGATGACATCACTGATGACAACATCCAGTGACTGTATGTTTCTGTAAAGTTAAAATATGTCTTACATATTGAAGAATGAGTGGATGTATAAGTGTCTCGATGAAGGATTTAGTAGGTGCATGACTGACTGTATGAGTAAGTGATTAAATGTGTCTCACTGAGTGCATGGGTTAGTGACTAAACTGTATTAATTTGTGCATCATTATGTCTGTTGTTCTGTAAACTGCTGCATGTGTTGATCAGTAGCTATATGAGTAACTATATGGGTTATTGATTGGTTGCCCAAGTATTTGTATGGGAGACTGAGTGTGTGTGTGTGGGTGACTGGGAGGTGTATGACTCTGTGCATAGATGTGTGAGCAGTTGATTCAATAGATGTATGGGTTCAAAAGTGCATGTGGAAACAGCTGTATGGGCGGTTGACTGTGTGCATGAGTGTATTGGTGAGTGAATGGATATCTCAGTGCTACATGTCAAAGGAAGTACATATGTAAAACACAGTACATGTGAGAGTTGACATATATAAATAACTGTGCATAAGAGCCAGTGAATGTGTGAGTGGCTGTATGGATCATTGTGAACTTGTATCAGGGATTGCATAAGAGAGTAAATATGTGTTAGTATATGTTTGAATAAGTAAGGTGTGTATAACTGTATAGTTGAGGAAATGGAGGTGTGATTGATTCTTTGCATGACTGACTAGGTGTGTGAGTAACTCCATGGATGAGTGACAGTCTGTGAGTGTCTGTTTACACTGAGTGTATCTAAGGTTATATTAGAGTCTGAAGAGGTTCATCGTATTATCACATGAATGATGTCATCAATGATGTGATCAGTAATGTCAAATGAGATGTCATCAGTGATGTCATTTGAGATGTCATCAGTGATGTCATTTGAGATGTCATCAGTGATGTCATCAGTGATGTCACTGACCATGTCATGAATGATGTAATATGTGACATGATCAGCAGTGGATTGCGGGTGCGCGATATATAGTTAGTGCAACTATCTATATATGCGAATTTCAATGGTTTTGTGTGAGTAAAATAAGGTTTTGTAAATGCTAATTCCTAACTATATATGGTCTATAACCTATGATTTTTTCAGTGAATATATATATACATATACACACACACACACACACACACACGTATATATGTCTTCAAAGGTGGTTCTCTTCCACGGACCACCCAAACAACAGCACAACGAACAGTGAGTCTCCAAGGTATGTTGTCTGATATTTCTTTTATTATTCATTCCATTCTTTTAAGTGAATGACTCATAGTCATGTGGCACAAATCAAAAATCCAATAACGACAGAGGCATTTCGGCTGACACCTTCTACCGGGTCTCACACATATACATATATATATATATGTAAAGTTCCCAAGTTTAGATAGAGAGCAGCTTCTCTATATAGCACCTTACAACACCAGCGACACTCTAAATTTCCTGACCTCAAATGTCTGCTTTTCTATCAAAATACTGTGCTGGAGTGGTAAAAGGCGTTTGATAGAAAACCTGTATTACAGTGCTCTTGAGAGGTAAAAGGCGTTTGTCATTTCACAGCTTGGCCTGTATGGCATTGTGCTAATCCTAAATGTAAAGATTTAGATAGAAAAGTACACATTTGAGGTGAGCAAATTTAGAGTGTTGCTGGTGTTGTCAGGTGCTCTATACAGGAGCTGCTGTCCGCCTAAACTTGTAAACTACCCTGAGTCCCTTGCTTCTTTTTTGCATAATTTATGCATCACTCGATGCCTGAAAGGGTATTATTTTGATATATATAAACATACATAGATATATATAAACGTGTGTGTTTGTCTACACACACGAAAACACAATGGCGGTGAGGGGCGCTAGAGGGCGCGCAAACGGAATGGCTGCTTAGCTACGCAGCTCCTGTCCCTTGGGCATTAATCTTTCAAAAATTTACAGATATCGGCGAGTAATCTCGCACAAAACACCACTGTTGGCTGCAGCAGGTGATCCCTAACACCCGACCTGAAGCTCGATCCTCTGGGGCGGCAGACAACGCTGTTATCGGCATTGAGAAATCGGCCGGTTGAGCCTTCGGAGCACGCCCCTAGAGGGAACCGGCTGCGGGAACCTACGCCAGACCGGGGCTTGCCACGAGGCAGCAGGCCTGATCGCGCTTCTGGCTCGGCGCCCGGGGCGTGCTTGTGCCGGGACCACTGGGGTGCCGAAATCGGCGACTACGGCCAGCGGTGAGTTGCTCAGCCTGCTAGCTCGGCTTTGAGGGACTGCTGTACCGCTGGGGGCTGCAGAGGCCGGCGGATACTGCCGCCCCCCACGCACGATCTGAGGAGCGGAGGCGCCTGCGGTGGGTCACTGTGTGCATCGCTACGGAGCCTGCAGTGGTCAGAAATTGCCGGACTGACATCACGCCCACCACGCCTCTGTACAAGGTGAGGAGCGCCTGTCCCTGGGTTGGCTGTGCTGTCTTCCTCTATTGAGAGCGTAGCTGAGGGCCACATACTGGATGCCTGGCGGAACGAGCGGCAGGGGCACTAACTATGGACTATTGCTGAGCTTAAGTATTGAAGATCGCCCCGCCGCGCGGGTGACCCTGTGGAGGTCACGGTACTAGAGTCATCTCCGAGGCCTATCACTGCAGTGCTCCGGGGTTGCGGTCGGCTGGTGCGGGGGCTGGGCGGTCTGCTCTGGTGCTTGTGGCGGACGCACCCCCCGAGAAGGGATCCGGACCTCTGCGCATACCTGGCTTCCACGGGCCAGACGGCGCACGAAAGGCCTGTGAGCCGCCCTGCCTTTGGACGGATATCCTCTTTACCTTGGCGGTGTGGACTGGGTCTGAGGAGACTGCATTCTCTCTGTGGGATCCCCTTCGGGCGCCGGGGGTTCGGGTTCCGGGTCCCCCCATCGTTGGATCTGCATACTTCTGGAAGACGACAACCCACCCCGCGCCCTCAGTCTCACGGGGTGCTGGGGTGGTGATCCACGGAGTGGTGTCGCTACCGCGATCGGTGGCCACAATGGTGCGCCCAGAAAATCGCCAATCTAAAATCAGCTTTGATGGCGCCAAGAAGGGGACAAAGACGACGGCTGCTGAATCGGGGTCCAGTGACGCTACCACATCAACCGCTACCTACCCTGCCAGGGATATCGATCTGCCCCGCCTTTTCCAGGAGATGAGACAGGGGTTTGCCACGGTGGTAGAGAAGGTGGATAGTATGACTGCAAGGCTAGATGCACTAGTCCATAAGGTTGATCGGCATGAGGAACGCATCACTGCCACGGAACAACGTATTTCGGATAACAACGACATCACCACGTCCCACACCACTCAACTGGCCCGTATGGACATCTTGCTCCGCTCATAGCGGCTAAGAACGAGGACTTGGAAGCTCGTAGCCGACGCAACAACATACGCGTTACAGGCATTCCAGAGTCCACAAACACGGGCAAAATGGAAATATACATTGAGAAACTCCTCAAAGGCTCGATAGGAGAAGACGCCTTCTTGCCGCAATTTATTGTAGAACGGGCGCACCGATCACTGGCCCCCGCCCCTAAGCCCGGGCTGCCGCCCCGTCCGATCGTTGCCAAATTGCTAAACTACCGCGACCGCGATGTCGCACTACGGGCAGCTCGGACCCAACAAACTCTGCAATATGATGGAGTGAACTTTTCCATATATCCCGACTTCACCCCTTTAGTGCAAGAAGAAAGACGAAAGTTCCTTCCTGTTAAAAAGAAGCTACGTGAGGCTCAGCTGGAATACGCCCTCCTCCACCCAGCGAGACTGCGAGTCACCTACCGGGAGAAACATCACATCTTTACAAACCCTCTAAAAGTTGAGGACTTCCTAAAGTCAATCAGCAACGCCCGGCGCAATGGTTGTAATGCTGAGGCGGATCTGGAAGAGGAAGATCCCTCCTCAGCGGCAGAGGAGCAATGAGCACGTGGTCACATCTTGCCCTAACTGATCACTGACCTGAACTGTGACCGACTGCACCCGCTTCGGGAGGTGGGGAGCCGTACAACCTGCACTACTGAACTGGACTACTAGAACTCACCGATGGTAACGTATCCCAAGGACCACTCTCCCGGCCCCGAGCTCCACTGAGGGCGGTACAGATCGGGAGACTGGCTGGCGGGAGCAGTGGCTGTGCGCCTTTGTTGTGGTTTCCCTATCAGGTGTCCCCCATGCACAATGTTGAAAGGTCAAAGTTGCGTGAAGGGGGGGAGGGGGGAGGGAGGAAGAGGGTGGGGACAGGTGGCTGCTGGCATGATTGGGATGCAGTAGTGGGAGGGGGGCGGGATTGTTTGGCACTAATGCCTCACCTGGATCGATCTGACGTAGCACATCATTACAAACCAAGGGCCAGAGAGGCATTGGAGGGTGTCATTGCTGAGGGCAACCTAGTGGATGCATGGCGGCACCTACACCCGACACAGCGAGAAGGCACACACTTCACTTCGCACTTGGGCACATGGTCACGGTTGGACTACTTCCTCATCTCCAAAGGGGTCACCTCAGAAGTTCTGGGGATTTCACATTTACCAAGGACGTACTCTGATCATAGCCCAGTCCTATTACATACACGCATTCCTGGGTGGGATAACCCTAGGCCAGGTTGGAGGTTACAGCCGACAGCACTGCTGGACAATTTGTTCCGAGCGGAGCTGGGGGAGGAGATCGCCGCTTTTTTTCCCAGGAACAAGGGTTCTGTAGACTCAGTCGAACGCATCTGGGAGGCCTTCAAAGTCACGATAAGGGGGTACTGTATATCCAAAAGCGTTGGGGTCCTGCGTGACAGACGAAATACGATCCACTCCCTTCACAAAGAACTTAGGGCACTAGAACTTTGCATGGCTGAGGAGGCTAATCCTGATCTTCACGCAGAATTTAGGGACAAGCTGTCGAAATACGAGGAGGAGGCTACCAGGGAGGCAAACTTCTGGGGGAAACATTGGCAGGCCTGAAGATATTGCGAGGGGGACAGACCAGGGAGGGCACTCGCGACCCTCACACGCTCCCAACGGGACCACAATACCATCCTAGAACTCACTGACGACCAGGGCCACATCCTTAGGGACTCAGATGCACTACTAGAGGCCTTTACCACTCATTATCATGAGCTCTATACCACTGCTACCACGGCTGACGTACCCTATGCTGGCTTCCTTGGAGAGGTGGCACTGTGCTGGCTTAGCGATGGAGATAGGGCTTTCCTGGCCGCTCCCTTCGAAATTGATGAGATCCGGGATACAATTATGTTGTTGCAGAATGGTAAGGCGCCGGGCCTTGACGGCATTCCCGCTGAATTCTACAAGGCTTATATTGACATTATGGCCCCTGTCCTTCGCGAGGTGTACGAGGAATCGCTGGCCGATGGCATTCTCCCTCGCTCTATGCGGGAAGTAGTTATTACCTCACTCTTGAAACCGGGTAAGGATCCTGCTTCATGCCGCTCATACCGCTTACTCTCCCTTCTGAACTGCGACATTAAGATCCTAGCAAAAGTCCTGGCCACCCGACTGTCCCTCCTTATGACTAGGATCGTTCTACCTGACCAGGCCGGATTCGTTCCTGGTCGCTAAACATCGCACAACCTCCGCACCTTGTTTTCCCTGCTTCGCACAGTTCACCCCGACTTACCAGTAGCTGCTGTCTTCCTAGATGCCACCAAGGCATTCGACTCTGTCGAATGGCCCTATCTGTTCTCTGTCCTGGGGAATATGGGGTTTCCTAAACTTTTTATCTCCTGGATCAGACTACTCTACACACAACCTACTGCGAAGGTCCTCATCAATGGTCGCCTCTCACACTCCATCGCCATTACCAGGGGTACGCGTCAGGGGTGCCCCCTGTCCCCTCTCCTTTTTGCCATCGCTGTCGAACCCCTAGCCTGCAGACTACGTCAGCTGAATCGAGCTGGCGCGGTACAGTGCCTCCAGTGCCAAATTGATGTGTCCTTATACGCCGATGACATCACCTTCTATGTCAAAAACCCGGACCTCCACCTCAATCCTTTGTTACCAGAATTCGTAGTTTTTGGTAGGATGTCAGGGATACACATAAATTGGTCCAAGTCACAATTCTTTCCTTTGACCGACGCAGTGACTGACTTCCCCCTTGATTATCCGCTTGAGTGGTGTAGGACAGATCTCCGTTACCTAGGTATTCAAATATCCCGTGACAAGGATGAAACGCTCCGCGCTAATTACGGGGTGGCCGTCACGAAACTCACAGCCACAGTTGACCGTTGGATTGCTCTGCCGCTCTCCATGGCGGGCCGAGCGTCCCTTATCAAAATGGTAGTCCTACCCCAGTTTTTATATCTTTTCCTCAACATTCCATACCACCCGGGTGCGTACTTCTTTAAAACATTGAGGTCGGAGCTGTGTCGGTTGTTCTGGGGTGGTAAGAGCCCACGGCTGAGGTGGTCCACGTTAACTCTCCCTTGCGAGGTCTGGGGGCTTCGACGTCCCTGACTTTGAAGCCTATTACCTGTAGACATATTGCCTGAGTTCCCCGGGGAGCCTGAGACCTTCCTCCCCCTCCACTTTCTGTTATGCTCGCAGGAAGGGAAACACTTGGTCGTCAGACTTTACCGCCCGCTTAGATCGGTCGCCACACCGCCTGAGGCGGGGGCCCGAGCGCGCTGGAGTGCGGATCTAGCCGTGGACCTCAATGATGACCACTGGCAATCCTGCTGTGCCCTGACAGCTCGAATATCTGCCAGCAGCAGATTCAAGATGATCCACTACAAATTGTTGCACCAATTATATTATACCCTGGCGAAGAAACACCGATTTCACCTGGCCGAGGATGACCGGTGCGAGCGCTGTCACACTGAGCGTGCAGGCTTCCTGCATCTGGCTTGGGAATGCCCTCCTGTCCGATTATACTGGCAGCAGGTGACAGACGCTCTTACAGCAATGACCACGGAAACTATTGCTGCGGAACCTATCATTACACTACTTGGGCATACGGCCCACGTCTCTAAATCCTGTAGGACATTTTTGGACATGGCCTTGCTCTTGGCGAAGCGCCGAGTGGCGTGTCACTGGGGAAGAGGTAGAGCCCCCAAATTCAAAGAGTGGCTGACTGACAACTTATTGTCAGGAACAACACATCACCTTTACCGAGCTACTGCCGATCTCTAGCCAGCCCAAAGATATCTGGAGCCCGCTGGTTGGTTATCTGCTTGCTCGGACGGATGACGGCGATGTCCCTGCGGCGGGGGGGGTCTGTGGGTGATTAACTGACACTGAGGCGTCCAGACGTCCGACAGTTATCTGCAGTTGTGTACATCACTTTTAACTTCCTACATTGCCACACTGCCCCACATGATACCCCGCTGGCCATTCGCCTGCATGGCGCTTTCCCTGCAGATTGTCCACTGACGCTACACACACAGGGGTTGTCGTCAGACCCTTGCCTAGCGCGCACACCCCACTGCCCTAGCAACTCCATACACCCTCATTACTGGTTCCAGCACCGCTCTGTGGTGCTGCATATCACCTCTAACCTCTAGATAAACAGGTACCATTGTGACTGTAAGGTGTTATTGCATTGCTTTGGAAGACCCTTGACATGTAATACCACATATTCGTCCCAGTATTCTGCTCTTGAATGTGGCTGTGAACCCTCTGAGTTTTGTTCTAAAGTTGGGAACTGTTCAAAAGGACTACAAGTAAACAAAAACGAAAAACCCTGTTCTGCTGCGGTACCTACTGAGGTGCATGTCTTCTTTACTGACTGTTGGACATCTATTGTATGGTACAGAATTGACGCTGCCGGGCCCCCGGGATGCCGGTTACACAGCTGTGTTCTTCCTGCTATACTGTTGTTGCTCCGATGCATACAATGCTGCCGGCCTCCGGGTTGTAGGCACCGAAAGCGGTGTACCATCTATAACATTCAATATAAGCAGTTTGAACGTAAAAAAAACAAAAAAAACACAATGGCGGTCGCCACTGTGTAGTTATGAGTGTTTTTTGTTTTGCAAATATCTTAGGTGCCGTTTGACGAATCTTCCCAAAACTTTCCAAAACTGCTCAAGACTGTGGGTAGTGTGTGTGTGTGAGGGGGTGGAGGTTGGGGTGGGTGAGAAGGTGTGGCGAGCTGGGTTCCCACCGGAGGTGTGGCCCCCTGCGGGTATTGTAAAATTGTTGTTAAATCATCAGTTCTTGGCAAACGCCAGACCTAAAAACCGTTGATTACCATGAAAACTGAAGAACCACTAGTGCTTTTATTAAAAGTACAAAAAAAAGCATTACCAATTCATTAAGGCAGAGCACTAGGCAACAAAGAATGTTTTAATGCCTTTAATAACATGTACAATAGAGAAAGAAACACGTGGTATGTTCTGTACTTGTTTCGAGATATATTAGCAGAAGGTGCGAGAGTGTGAACAAGAAGAGTATCGTCCTGGGCTTCACTATTTCGATCAATAAAAAAAAAATTGTTCCTGTTCTACTGGATTAATGCACAGATGTGTATTGTGAAGGTGATCTCATAAATAACTAATATCAGTTAGCAGTTCCAAGCAGTTGCTTGGAATGCCCTTCCTCTGGGTTTGCGTACTATCCAGGACCTTGGTGTATTTAAGAAAAAATTGAAGAAACATTTGTTCATGTAAGCCCTCTGCTATCCCCCTTGGTTCCGCGCCGGGATACTCACGAGTAGCTGAGCGTGTTATAAATTTTCCTAACATAATATATCAGCTAGTGTAGGTGGCAAATCTTTACAATCCCTCTCAGCAGCACATCTGCTGTATCCCACACCTTGCCAGGAGAATCGGTGATGTGCGACCATGTAATTCCATTCACAAGAGCTACAAATATGCCACGTGCTGGGGCTCAATATTCGGTAGAAGTCAAAACTCTGGTAGTTTTGTTATATGCAAACCAGGAATCAAATCAGAATGGGGGTTGGAAGCACACTGCTTCACAGTCCCAGCACAGTTCACCCCTTTGCATCCTGGTAAATGCAGTACACAGTTCAAACTTACTTCAGAATAAGCTGGAGATTTTCACCAAAGTTGGTGCAGACATTGCTGTATATCTCTAGACCCGTGTTTCTGGGTTGAGCCCTTCATCAGTAGAGAGCAGCAGTATTAGAGAGCAAAGAAAAATCATCTGGGGTTGCTGGAAAAGCTGCCAAGTTCCTTTAAGGCCACAGTACCACTCACAGGTATACAGGTGCATCTCCAAAGCTCGTCAGCTTGCTGGCTCAAGGGAGCCTTTTAAACAGAATGGGGGTTGGGAGCACACTGCCTCAAAGTCCCAGCACAGTTCGCCGCTTTGCATCCTGGTAAATGCAGTACACAGTTCAAACTTACTTCAAAATTAGCTGGAGTTTTTCACCAAAGTTGGTGCAGACATTCCTGTAGATCTCTAGACACATGTTTCGGGGTTGAGCCCTTCATCAGTAGAGAGCAGCAGTATTAGAGAGCAAAGAAAAATCATATGGGAAATCAAATCAGATAACTGATGTAATAGCCTCAAACAACCTCCACATAATGACAATGAGAAGCAGGGTCTTAAGGGCTGTCTTTGGTTTTTCCTACATGTTCAAAATGTTCATTACAGACTTAAGAGAGAGTGTTCAAAATGTACTTTGCTGTTAACTATTGCCTGTTGAAGTCGAAGCTTTATAAAAATGATAGTTACATTGCACATGGAAAACGCAATGGAAAATGAATATGTGGTCTACTTGTCAATTGTATTCATCACCAATAACTAAAAAGTGGGGTAGAACGGTTCGATTTTCCACTGTCATACACTAGAGCGCACATTTTTGTGTTTGCACGATTTATAAAACGTAAACATGAAGTTGCAGCACAACAGGCAACTGTGGTATGAACAAGAATACACCCAGCAAGTCATGCTTGCAAACATTCAAATTTGCTGTACTCTTGAAAATGTATGCATACATTCATAAGTGTCACAACATCTCAGCAAATATTAGCGAGCATAAAGGCATTCATGCATAAATAGGAAACCGCTGTGAAAGATGACTTCTGCCTACAATCTAATCAAGGCAGTGCGACGCAATTATTTCTTACAGAAGAATTTGCTCATGTATATGTATTACAAAAAAGCATAATTTTTAAAGCTTTCAGCGGAGACCGCTGAAATAAAGGTATTATGTGGTACCATTCTTGGTAGTCGATTCCTTTGAGTGAGGAAAGCTGTAATCTCAAGACATTCTTCTACATTTTCAACTGAATTACATTCGAACTAACCAAGATGCAACATTTTGAAATTAGAACCACCTTTACAGCAATCTGGGTAAACAAAGCGGTCAGTTTTTTTTTATTTTCTTATTTAACAGTCTATAAAACAGGATTATTATGCATCATCTTCCTACCTTTTCCAATGGTGTATGTTAGTTTAGTACTGGAAATTAAGCCAATAACATAAAGCAGTTTTGCATTCAACACAGTATATTCCAACAAACACAACCTTGTTTATCAAATATGAAACCGTCTTTCCTCCAAGTCCCACGTAATCAAAAATCCTCAAACAAACAGTGAACAAAGAAGTAGCCACAAAATCAAACCATTCTATCCCATTACAAAATTCCGAACAACCGTGCAGGCTGAGGATTAAGTCAAAACGATTTTCCAGAATCCAGTCTCCACCCATTAAAGGCTGTCCCTGCGTGTTTTTGCCTACTAATCAATGGATGCGGAAAATGTGGCCAAAGCATTCTCATCCTCCAATATCTGAAATGGCTCTCCATACCAAAAAGTAGAACACTCAAAACTTGCTGTGATATCTACAATGTGCTCAACTCTTCCAAACCACACTGCCTAGCCAACAAACATAAAATCTCAGGATATCAAGAAAAAACAAGGAGAGAAAGCTTCTCATTGATGTGAAAGGACCTCAGAAATGAAGGACACACGGTTGGATGTAGAGCACTGGTTATTAAGTCGGAGAATTACGTAGATGCATTATAGAGTAAAGGCCTCCAAGACTGCCTGCCACATATTGAGGATAATAATCAGTCAAAACACACAACAAATGCACAAAGGCATGTCTCTTGAACGCAGACAAAAAGAATGATTGATCAGCAGATCTCAGCAACAGCGACTTCCAGGTAACAACTACCAGTATGCACTATGATTTAGGCGAGCATGTGCTTAGTAAACATTAAGAAAAAATGCATCGAATACTTTAGAGTATTTACATTTTTTGCTAGGATCAACCAACACACCCACGTACAGTAGAGCAAAATCCTTATTAAGCCTCCTCCGCACACTTCAATCACCACCTATCTCACATTTACAAAACAACGGCCTGGGTAACATTTAAAAAAAGACCCTGGCTAAGGAAACTACCCTATCTAAAGAAACTACAGAAAGAGTCCAGAAGTAAAGTCAAAAATTGTCCTGCATGAGACAGGTATTGATAATCAAATAAGGTCAATTTATAGTTAGACTGAGGACTCAGCCAGGGCTGCAAATTAGATTAAACATGAATGTTTGTATTACTGGAAGCTGAGAAAGACCAATACTTCAATATTTCAGAGCAGGCAAGCAGAAATACCAATGATTTAGTGTATATGTGAATACGTCTATCAACAGCTTATCAACTCAAGCTCATGTCTGAGTTATATTGCAGATAACTTAACAGTGTTGACAAATTTGAAACCATTCATCTGGTTACAATTCCTTGGTTGCAATATATCACAAGCTACCCAAGTACGTGGCCCTGATGTTGCACAATACCTGGCACACTGTGTCTGTGTCCCACAATTACCCAAATGACTGGCGAGGCTGTTCAGTGAGGAGCCTCATCTTCCTTCCACTGCATACTAACTAGCAGTGCCTTAATGGGTCCTAATTAGGTAATGTAATTAGGAGTATTAAGACCCCGAGTCCAAGATTTTCAAGTGCACGTCCTAACATTTGTAAACTACGACTGATTGTGCTGTTCCTAACATTTGCACACTTCGGCTGATTGATAGGTGCAAGAGAGAGCTGTTTTAACTATTGATAAAAAAAAATTCCTGAGGCCAATGCTGAAGCCATAATTAGAGAGCTGGGCAGAGAGGATAGGGCCAAGATAAGTGAAAGCAGTGTCCTGTCAATAAATACATTGGACACATTCTGAACCTGATTCCTTGTAATAAGAGCCCTTCCTATTGGTGAAGGAGACCTAGGGTCTTAACAAGGTGAGGCATATAGCTACCATAAGAAATCATGGAATCAGCTGCTCTCCCATGAATGCCTGAACAATAAATAGCTCTCGATCTGCTGGTAGATTACTGGTGGCAGGGAACAAATCTCCTGGGCTTTTTCCCGCCTCACAAAGATACTTAACAGCCAGCCTACATACCTGAAATGAAGACTGCTGCAAAGATTTTGACAGTCGAATTCAAGTTTAAGGTTGCTATTGGAATGAGAAGGGATTTGTGGGTGAGGGTATTCAAGCCTCCCATGCACACCCTCATTGATGGTGAAATGGAGATGTAGGAAGAAGGGAATACAGTAGGCAATAACTTTGAAGGGAACAACATTTGGAGGGTCTGACCCAAGGCCCTTATTCGTAGTGAACAAATAACTTGATTATTGCTCTAGGACTCCAAAACACACGACCCAATGCACATGTTAAGAACTGATTTGAATGTCTGTATCAGATAACTATCAGTACACCATGTCAATACTTACACTCTTGACGTTTGTTTAAGTCAGCTGTAAAGTGCACACAAATGCCCCAAGTTGCCCACATGTGACATTCCAAATATGAGCCTGCAAAGAAATTGCTTCATTCACATTTGTAGCAAAGTCCATTAAGTGAGCCAAGGAAACAGTCCTAAAACTCTGCAGAGCAGGTCTAAATATAACACCACGTAGGCCTACTGTCACTGTACCTTGTCAAAGTTGGGCGTATGTGCCCAGTACATACATTTAGTATGTAAATAATGCTCATACCCAAATTTAAAGAGAATAACATGAACGTAGGTCGTTAGATGCTAGAGACGCTGCTGCAAATTTACAGTTTTTAAAGACCTATTGGTAGGAAAGTCAATTTCATGGCATTTTAATTATGAGGGAAAAGAAACATCCTTAATCAAAAAGGTATTTTATTATATCTCGTGCAATAGCAAATTTCACAAATTGTCACTGTGTTCAGCCTTTTATGCAACAATTCTGTGCTGGTGGCCTTTGTTCTTATCTTACAGTTAAGGCACCTGTGATTCAGAAGTTAAACGGTTTCTTTCATGCCTTTTTCCCCATCAGTGTTTATTCCCCATGACAGCATGAGTGAGCGCATTCCTTCAAGTGATGGTCAGGACTGGCAGTTCTCACTCGCCTTACTTGTGGGGGTCGGGGGGTGCTTAGACTTTGCGCTTGTATGCCTATGACATCTTCACCACAGTTTGGGTAAACTTCAGACGTCCATCATCCAGGATGGTGGTGGTGCTCCTGCTTGCCTGTTTTATGACGTAGGAGTCTACTGCTGTCTTGTCGTGTGCATCGCTCCTTTTCGGGAGCTCTGTGGCAGCTTTACATATAGCATGGGATATTGCGTTGAATGTTCTGTCTGTGCTAGAATCGTTTGCTGCTTTTGTTCTGTATAAGTAAGGGTAGCCTAGAAAACAACCCAAAATGGTCTCCTTCCTTCATTTCTGGAATATACCCATAACAATCGAAGATGGAACCCTTAGTTTCCTGTTTTCTATCCTGATACTGTAAACTGAATGGGACAGTCAGCCTTCACTGCACTGCAGCACAGTAAGAGTGTTTTTTGTATATTTTATTTTTTCTGGGCCATTGCCCT
Organism: Lissotriton vulgaris; assembly: GCF_964263255.1. Classification (NCBI taxonomy): domain Eukaryota; kingdom Metazoa; phylum Chordata; class Amphibia; order Caudata; family Salamandridae; genus Lissotriton; species Lissotriton vulgaris. The sequence continues at coordinate 988,837,281 of NC_141689.1, read as the reverse complement.
TTGCTATTATTTTAAATTCTGGCATTTTGGGATGTGGAATTCCTTCAGCACTGTTTGTTATTCAGTGTAGCCCAGGCCTAGAAGTCTTATAAGCCCCTTTTACATCTTTAATTGTCTTCACCTTTATCAGAATGAAGAAAAGTCAGAAGTCGAGAATTCCATGTTGTGTCCAGTACTTAAGTTGTGATGCCAACATTTTCAATGCCTGCATGCCACCACAGACTCCACGGTTGATATGGTATATGGTAGTTGTCTTGTGAAGAAAAATGGACTACTTACTTACCTTCAGTAGCGCCTTATCTGGTAGACACGATTTAGCCGCAGATTTGAACTTCCAGGAGTCAGGCTGGATCTGGAAGATTTTTGATAGCAGTACTCGTGTGCGCCGGTAGGTGGCGTCAGTCGACTCTGCGGGACGTCGTTGGAGTCATGTTTCCCGTCGTCGTGATGTCCACGTCGTCAATATAACCGCCACTCCGGCACGCTGAAGTCAGTACTTTTTCAGACTTTCCACGGCAGAAGCGCAGACTCACGAAGTGGCTGATAGTGGAGTGTTAAAAAAGACAACTAGGGACCTGAAAGGAAAAAGCGCACTAAAAAAGAATCTGCGGCTAGATCATGTCTCTACCAAATAAGTCGTTATTGTCCCAGTGGCGATTAGAAGGATGGTGGGTTTACATTTTCAAACCGACCCTGAGAAAGTGATCCTGTACCTCATTCCCCTCGGTTGGGACAGGACACAAGGAAGAGATTGGCACCTAATGCACAAGTTACTTAACCTTCGGTAACAATAGATCTGTAAGCAACATTAGTAGTGATAGATTCTATGTCAGGACCGGAGGCTAGGATTATGCTCATCTTTCTTCACTTTAATCATAGCAGCCATTCCAAGATAAACAAAATAAACCACCATTCCCATGAACAATAGGGAATAATAACACAAGAACAATAGAGTGTCCATGGATAGACAGTCCTCCACTAATGCACCAATCACAGGGCTCCTGGGATTATGTAGTCCTCTGTTACTCTCCACTCCTCCTCTTTCTTTGCTGCTTGCGGCCAGATAAGTGCTTCTTTTTTCCTCTCCTCATCACTTATGGGCATTTGTGCGTTGTGCTATTTTATGCGAGTATACTTTCTTGCCTGCTGTTGTGCTATTTTATGCGAGTATACTTTTGCCTTGCGGTAGTGTGCGCGAGCACTCCGTTTTATTTTATTGTTGTTGTGACCTTTGAGCTGTGGTACGGTTCACGCTTGGCGGTGTAACGTGGCGCCTGCCACTTCGGCTCTTCTTTGTTCACAGATCCGTGTTTTGCCGTCTAAATTGCCTTGTTGCTTTTGCGAGGTAACGGCTACTCGGTTTCCCGCGCTGAGCCGTGGGAGCGCTCTCACTCCCTAACGGCGTTTACTGTGGTGCTGGCTCGCGGCGCTCCCTCCCGCTGCTAGAGGGCGCCTGTGCGCGTTCCTCGCTCGACGTGCGTCTCCCGGCATTCCGCACGTTCCTTTGCCAGAGACGCATCGCCGATTCGAGCCGTTGCCTGTCTGTACACCTGAGTTGACTGTTACTGCCTTGAGGCAGTACATTTCTTGGTTTAACGCCCCCGCGAATGCTCGCGCATCAACGAGAGTCTGTCCCTGCCATTAGGCAGAGTTATCTCAGTGGTTTTTCCACCTCGGGGTCCGTATTAATTTAGGCCTTCATCACGCTCTCTAGGAGAGTCTGTATTGGGACATTGATCTTTGGCAGGCTGCCCTTTGTTTTTACTGCACCTGGGGTTATTACCCCAGGGTTTTATACCTAAGTTTAACACGAGCACTGCCCGCACCTGATTTAGGCTGATACCCAGCCCTCCGTATTGTGAGGTCACTCCTCTATTCTATTTTCCACTTGCCTGTGTGACGCTCCGCCTTCCTGGTAGCATGGCAGCATATAATGACAAACCCTATCAGGATGATCAGTGGGAGGAGGATCCCCTCACTGCCCTTCAATGGGATGAGGATTTCTATGATGCTGTAGATGAGTCTATCCACAAGGCGGTGGAGCAGGCCATGGTGCCACTAGAGGATTGCCTGTCTCGCAGAATTGAGCAGGCTTGTGAGAAACTGGCCAAGGCGGCGCAGGCTCTACCCGCTTCCTCGCCCAGCGCCAGCGCCACCCCCGCCGAGCCTCAACCCCCATCGGCTAAATGCCCTAGAGACTCCGGAGTGGACAGGGATGCTTTTGACCGCCTTAAGCGGGCGTTCCTAGCGAGCAATCCCAAATCAGTGAAACCCCCTTCGCCAGGGGACGTGGACGATGAGACTGGCCCGTCCCGTCCCTGCCGCCCAGCCCATCCAGACCCCGTTCCCGACACTTGGAATTTGTGTGCGGACATGCTAGACCCTGAATATGTCCTACACCCCCGCTCCTCTGACTGGGTCCCCTCAGAGAAAGTGGCCCAATACGTCGCCAGCAGATTCCGCCGGCCGTTAGAGGCCACAGCAAGAAACTGTGTCAGGTCGGAATGGCCCGGACCTTCCCTTGCGGGGATAGTGGCGGCTACCCCGGAGATTCACCCCCATATGGCGAAGTTTCTCCAGAAGTTTGTTAAGGACCCCAAGAGGGGTATTGACAGGTCCTGGCACGCTTGTCAGGAAAAGCTCCTCGATGCCCTGGGCCCCGTTACAAAAATATTAGATATGGCGGAGGAGGCCAAGGAGTCAGGCTCCCTGATAATCTCTCGTCCTGGGCCCAACGTGTGGTGTTTTTTTTAGGAAACGCCAACTGCGCGCTTTCCACGGAAAGGCGTCGCAGTTTGTTGATCAAGGTGGACCCCAAACTCAGGGACTTTGCTGGCTCGGAGACGGGGCCCGTGGCTCAGGGCAGTCTCTTTGGAGAGCCCTTTATCAAGGAGCTGGGGAGATTTGTAAATACGTTCACCTCCTTAGACAGGGCCCAGTCCTCCATTAGGAAGGTCTTAGGTCCTCTGGTTTTAAGGGGGGCCGGACGAGGCAGGGGCCGCTCGTCCGGCAGTCCAAATCAGGGCAGTGGGCAAGGCTCTGATAATGGCAACTACCAAGACCAAGCCAGATTCGGAAACTTTTATCCGACCAAAGGACGTCGAGGGAAAGGCAGAGGTGGCCGAGGGAAAGGCAGAGGTGGCAGAGGGAAAGGCAGAGGTGGCCGAGGCAACGGAGCTTCCAATTCTTCCGGTTTGTGTTCTGCCTTCTTCCTTTCTAAAAGTGGGGGGCAGTCTGGTGTGGTTTTTTCCAGGCCTGGACTTCTGTCACCTGGGACGCTTAGGTTTTGCAAACCGTCCAAGGGTTTCATTTAGAGTTCGACCAGGAGGTCTTCTTGTTGCTCGACAAGGAGGCGATTGTGGAGGCGCTCCCTCATCCCCGAGGTTTTCTCAGCAATTTGTTCTTGGTGGACAAATCGGACGGGACAAAACAACCGGTTATAAACCTTCGGGAGTTCTATGTTTGGCTTGTGTATCGCCACTTCAAGATGGAGGGAATCCATCTATTGCGCGACCTCCTCAGACCCAACGACTGGATGACGCGCCTCGACCTCAAGGACGCCTATCTCACGATACCCATCTTCCCTCCTCACAGGCGGTTTCTGCAGTTTCCCTGGCGGGACAAGGTGGATGAATTCACCACTCTTCCGTTCGGTCTTTCTTCCGTGCCTTGGTGTTTCACCAAGGTTCTCCAGACGGTGATCGAGCGCCTGAGGGCGTCAGGGATGTGTTTGATAGTCTACCTGGATGATATCCTGCTCATTGCACAGTGCCCCAGGCCTTATCGCGCCAGCTTCAGTTGGTGATCACCCTCCTTCGGAGCTTGGGCTTCATTATCAACGAAGCGAAATCCACTCTGGTTCCGGTTCGGAAGGTGGAATTCCTGGGTTTCATGGTCGACTCGGTGGAATCCACCCTCAGCATTCCGTCTCAGAAGATGACGAAGATCCACCACGAAATCAGGGGAGCTCTGGTTCAACCCCGCCTATCTCTCCTGCATCAGCTCGCCCGGATAGTAGGCCTTCTATCGGCCTCCATCTAAGCCATCTTTCTGGGCCCGTGCATTACAGGGCCCTCCAGTGCCTAAAGGCTCGCTACCTTCGCCAGGGTCTTTCCTACTCTCAGAAGCTCATCCTCTCGTCCGAGGCCAGAGAGGACCTCCAGTGATGGCTTGCCAATATGGAAGCCTGGAATGGGCGGGCGATCTTCGGTTCCGCGCCCGATATAGTTATCGAGCCTGACGCCAGTAGGTCTGGCTGGGGGTGCACGGTGTGGGGAGTTCACTACAGGAGGTGTGTGGTCTCGTCAGGAGCAGCGGCTCCACATCAACTTTTTAGAGCTCTTAGCAGGCTCCTTTGTGATCAGGTGTTGGACCGAGGACTCGGTCATGTCTTGCGTTCTTCTCAAGATAGACAACATATCGGCAGTCCGTTAAGTCAACCATCTAGGGGGAACCCGATCGCGGGCTCTATCTGACCTGGCAGCTAACGTCTGGCAGTACTGCCTGAATCACCACGTCTCAGTGACGGCAGAATACCTCCCACGTTGGTACAACCAGGTTGCGGATTTTCTCTCGAGGCATTTACAGGACGTGAGCCTGTGGAAGCTACATCCGGGTGTGTTTGCGGACCTCCAGCACCTCTGGGGCCTGTTTTCGGTGGATCTCTTTGCCTCCCGTTTAGATTTCCAGCTTCCGCGGTTCTTCAGCTGGAAGCCGGATCCTCTGGCGACCAGCACAGATGCACTTCTTCAGAACTGGAGGGAGGAGGCGGGTTATGCATTTCCCCCATCCGCCATGCTGACCAGGGTCTCGGCCCACGTGCGTCGCCAGAGGGCAGATGTGGTACTGATATCGCCAATTTGGATGTTTCAAGCGTGGTGTGCGGTACTTCTGGAACTTTCAGGGGATTTTCCAATCCTACACCCTCACTTCTCGACTCTTCGCCTCAATCGCGACGGAGCTTCTCATCTATTAATAGCTCAGGGGTCCCTGACCCTGATGGGGTAGCGGATTGCCGGGGACGATGGGCGGTCCCGGGCCTTTCGGGAGCAGCTGATAAGTGCATGCCGAAAGACTGGGCCGATCGTACAGTCAGGAGGAACCGCTCCTCTTGGAGACGATGGGTTCGTTGTTGTATGCGACAGGCTCTCGTTCCCGTGGCAGCAGATTTGACTTTGATACTTAATTTTTTGGTCACCTTGGCGGAGAAAGAGGGTTGGCCTATAGAACCATTAAAATCTTTCGGTCGGCCATCTCTGCTGGTCATTCCTTAGTGGATGCTTCCCCAGTGGGTGAGCATCCTTTGGTCTGTCGCCTCCTTCGGGGCATTCGCCTCTCGCTGCCTCCGGAACCTCACTATTCCTAGTTGTGGGATGCCAATCAGGTCTTGAACCTGTTTCTGTCATGGCAACCGAACTGTTTCCTGTCCAGGAAGGAACTTTGGGCCAAGCTGGCCATGCTTCTCTGCCTTATTTCGTGTACGCGAGTTTCAGACGTCCAAGCTTTGGACATCTCCGGCAGGTTCTTCTCCCCCTCCGGGATCACCTTCACAATCTGGAGGCGGACAAAGTGTGGGACAACTTCCATTTCATACCCGGCCTTTCCAGATTCTCCTAAACTCTGTGTTGTGTCTTGCCTCAAGGCTTACGAGGAGATGTCTGAGGAATTCTGTCCTCCTGGGGAGCGTCAATTGCTTATCGCCCTCAAGAAGCCCCATAAGACGGTCTCCTCCCCCATGATAGCCCATTGGTGGGTGATGCAGGAGGATGGGATCGATCTCCTGGCCTTTCGTGCCAATTCCACTAGGGGGCCAGGGCCTCTAAAGCATTTACCCTGGGAGCTCACCTGGAAGACATTCTCAATGCGGCAGACTGGTCTTCGGACTCCACCTTTGAACGGTTCTATTTTAAGCCAGTGCTTGATATGGCACATTTGGTGGTTAGTAAGTTTTAAACGAGCATAATCCTCACCTCCGGTCCTGACATAGAATGAAAAATTTCCTAGCTAACGTAATCGAAAGTTTCAATTTTATTAAGGACTCAGAGGCGAGGATTATCCCACCCAGGGTACCAGCTGCGTTGTTACCTTCCCGCCCTCGTACTGGGGTAAGTAACTGGTGTTCAGGCTTCTTGAAGATCTCTTGAGTAAGCATGGTATATTATGGTGTCTTCTTTCCCCTGTAGGGTTAAACCGTAGCCACTACAATCGCTTATAATGTGCCTCTTTTTCTGTAGGCGACTCTGGCAAACAAGATTTGTGAGGATCTGCGACTGGCTGGCCTAGAGCGACTAAGAGGAGGAGTGGAGAGTAACAGAGGACTACATACTCCCAGGAGCCCTGTGATTGGTGCATTGGAGGACGACTGTCTATCCATGGACACACTGTTGTTCTTGTGTTATTATTCCCTATGGTTCATGGGAATGGTGGTTTATTTGGTTTATCTTTGAATGGCTACTATGATTAAAGTGAAGAAAGATGAGAATAATCCTCGCCTCAGAGTCCTTAATAGAATTGAAACTTTCCTTTACGTTAGCTAGGACATTTTTAATTCCTTACTTTAGAATTACCCCCAGGCGTCAGACTGGATCCGGAAAGTTTCCTCAGCAGTACCCCTGCGTGTTGGTAGGCGTCGTCATGCGGTTCGCGTGCATTGTTGTCGCCGAGATGACGTCGCTAGAGCTACTTAGATGTGCCCACGTGCGCTGACGTCAGTTCTGTACACGACGTTCCGCGCCAGGAACGCAGAGCCATGCAAGAAACTGACCACTGGTGCCATGAAACTAGGGACCTGAAAAGGATGACCTTAACCCTAGAAATCAGTTCGCAGAACGGGGAGGATGGGTGGGATGGTAGGGAATCTATCACTACTAATGTTTCTTACAGATATATTGTTACCGAAGGTAAGTAACTTGTGCATCTGAAAGAAACACATTAGTGATAGATTCCTTACCTTAGAATAGATACCCCAGCAATACCAACCCTGGTGGTGGGTCTGCGAACCAAGATCACACCAGAAAGTCGTGGAGAACAGAACGGCCAAAGAAGCTGTCTCTCCAGACTTGGCAGTCCAGGCAGTAATGCTTGGTAAACATGTGCAGCGAGGCCCACGTAGCTGCCTGCCAGAAGTCATGCAGGGGAACTCCCTGTCCCAAATCAGTAGTGGCTGCCATCGCCCTAGTAAAATGGGCGTGCAGCCCCACGGAGGCTCTTTTTTAGCCAAAGAATAACAAGCCTTTATGCACAGAAGGACCCACTGAGAAATGGTCTGCTTGTGCACGGACCGACCTTTCTTGGCGCCCACGTAGCCAACAAAGAGCAGGTCATCCACCCGGAACTGTTGTGTGCGGTTCAGATAGAATGAAAGCACGCGTTTTGGGTCCAGACGGTGAAGCCTCTATTCCTCTTTCGAGGGATGCAGAGGCGGAAAGAAAGTGGGTAAAGTGATGGTCAGCCCGATGTGAAAGGCAGTGACAACCTTTGGCTGAAAAGATGGACAAGTCCTTAGAACAACTTTGTCCGGATGGACAGAGAGAAAAGGAGGTTTAGAAGGAAGAGCCTGGAGCACTCTCACTTTTCTGGCAGAAGTGATGGCAACCAGGAAAGCAGTCTTGAAAGTGAGAAGACTTAGAGGACAGTTGTGAAGTGGCTTAAAGGGAGCACACATCAGATATGCCAGAACCAGGTTTAAGTTCCACTGAGGCATTATGAAAGGAACAGGAGGGAAACGATGAGTAATGCCTTTTAAGAATCTATGTACAACAGAGGACTTGAATAGGGAAGGCTGATCTGGAAGCCGTAATAAGGCTGAAATGGCCAAGAGATAGCCTTTGATAGTGTCCAGAGCAGAGCCCTGCTGGGCCAAACAAAGGAGAAATAGAAGGACCTCTGGAAGAGGGGCAGAAAGGGGATCCACAGCCGTTGCTATGCACCATGCCACAAACTTATTCCACCTGCAGGGATATACCGTCTTAGTGGAGGGATGCCTAGCTGCCAAGATTACATCAAAAACTTTGGGATGCAGGTCAAAAGACATCAACTGCTGCCGCTCAATCTCCACGCAAGGAGGTGGAGGCTGGACAGGTTGGGGTGGATGACTGTTGCCTGGAGGGTAGTCTCGAAGGGGAGGGAGTAACCCCTTCGGACAATTTGCAGCACCCACTTGTCTGATGTGATGTTGCGCCAGTGGGGGAGATGATGGCGAATTCTGCCGCCCACTAGCGTTTGATGGGCCTGAAAGTTCGGACTAGGAAGGCTTTGCAGTGGATGCTGCAGGGAATAACCGCTGGTCCCCAAAACCGCCTCAACGGTTCCTATGTCCGCGGCCGTGCGGAGGTTGTTGCTGCGCAGGCCTATGCCTCTGGAACAAACGTTTTGGGGCACCCTTTCCGTAGCTCAAAGGAGCAAAAAGCAGAAGGCGGAGGAGGCTGACTGGCCGACAGCCCCAAGGACTTGGCGGTAGCCTGGGAGTCCTTAAAGCGGTCCAACTGCCTTATTGCCAAAGAGGCAAATGCCATTAAAGGGCATGTCCATCAGAGTGTTCTGGACAACCCCTGAGAAGCCAGTTGTCCTCAGCCAGGGGTGGCACCGATGTGCCACCGTAGTGAAAATCGCCCTGCCCAGCGAGTTAGCGGTGTCAAGCCTGCAATGGATGGTGAACTTATCTGCGTCTCTCCCAGCAGCAGTAGCTTGGGAAGTACTGTCTGGGCCTCCTCCGGACAGTTAGGCAGCACCTGCACAACCACGTCCCACACAGAGTGGGAATAACGGCACAAAAGGCATGCAGTGTTCACTGACCGCAGCCCTAAGCTGGCAGATGAAAACAGCTTCTTTCCAGGCTGCTCCAGCTTCTTGTACTCTCTATCCAGAAGGGCGGTAGGGACCGCGCTCTGGGAAGCAGAGCCTTGGACAACCAAGCTCTCAGGAGTGGGATGTTGGGCGAGAAAGAGGGGGTCGCCCGGAGCCAGGCAATGGCATCAGGCCACATTCCTGTCCACAGAAGCCCCTGTGTTGGGCCAGGACCAGGTGCTCAAAAGAACGTCAGAAAGGGCCTCATTGAAATGCCGCAGTGGCTCCGCAAAGGTAGCCGCCGGCTGAAGAACTTCTGTCAGGAGGTTAGTCCTGTCTGCCACTGAGGGAGTTCATAGTGGAGGGCCTAGGCCGTCCTACGCAACACCACTACGTAAATTGCGCCCTCCTCCGTAGCCACGGAAGGAGGAGACTGCATGCCTTGGTCAGGGGAGGTGTCAAGACCACTGGCATCCCCAAATCCTCTGCCCAGTCCGGATCATAACCACACTGTCGTGTAAGAGGGTCCTCGAGCCCCTCCCAAGTCCTCCGAAATCTGTTTAACAGGCTGAAAATAAGGAGGACAGACATAGGGGTTAAAAGGCCCCATCCGCGTAGGAATCTGCGTCGATCGATGCCGTTCCGGCGCCGTGTCCGGTCTGAAACCGGGGTCGACGTCGGCAGTAGCACCAGACGACGTCGGAGGTGGTGCCGGAGGAGGGGTCGACACCGTTGGAGATGTTATAAGGTCAACTGGTGTCGCCCAGGATCCAAGCCCAGATCCAACGGGATCCTGCGGCGCCGGGGCCGAAGCCGGCGGCGAAGGGAGAACAGGACCACTAGTCGGGCCCGAAGGTGCACCAGCGGGGCCAGATGGCTGAAAGAGTTAGGCCATGGCAGCAAGAAATTCTTGCAACTGAGCAGGCGTCGCCGATGGACCCTGAAAGGGCGGGTAGGCCGGCAGTGACGTGGCTGCCTCCACAGGAGCCCCAGGGGTTGCACCACCCGCATCTTTAGCCGCGACGGGAGGCCGAGGAGCGGCGACGCTTCTTTGACTTCTTTTTGGAAATCTTCGACTTACCTGACCGAGTGCGAAGACGTGGATCCAGGCGAACGATGGTGATGGCTCCGCAACCGGTCCCTCGACCTCTCTCGGGACTGGGACCTTGAGCGGCGCAGAGCAGCTGCCAGACTTCTAGCAACTTTCGGGACTGCTCCCGCAAAGTCTTTGGCGCCATAGCCTGGCAGTCGGGGCACGACTTGGAGTCGTGGTCTCGCCCTAGGCAGTAGAGACACACGCTGTGCGGGTCCGTCACGGACATCATGAGGTGACATTCCCCGCAGCTCTTGAAGCCGGGAATCCCTACGACACCATGAGTCGATAGACTCGAAGAATTCAGACAAAAAGGCCTAGAAAAACACAGTCAAAAAGTGACTGGGGATACTTGCTCTTCCCGGATCTGCGCTTGCTGGCGCAGAAAAAGAAATAACTGGCGTCATCGCGCGTGGATGCGTTTAAGTAGCTCCACTGACGTCATCTCGGCGAAAACAATGCCAACGACCCACGTGGTGCCGCATGACGACGCCAACAGATGCGCAGGGGTACTGCTGACTAAAACTTTCCGGATCCAGTCTGAAGCCTGGGGATAATTCTAAGATAGGGAATCTATCATTACGTGCTTCTTTCAGATTTTCTAATTACTACTTGTGGCTAAAATAAAGGTGTTTTGATTATTTGAGTGGACAAAAAGACAAGAATTGCTGAGAAAAGAAGGAGAAATGATACAGCAAGAGTGGAAACCTGGCAGAACTGAGTTCGCATTGGTCAACTGTACAGGAACAAGGTGATGCCTTTAGAAGTAGCAGAGGATGAGAAAGAGCGGATGACTGCAGCAATTGTTTGTTACACCGTAAGCATTACTCAAATGTTTGGGAACTGATGCAAAATATTTTATGGTCAAACGTACTTCCTGAAATGAGCCAAGCTTTGTTAAAAGTGTTTTTCTTTAAAAGAACTGTCAAACATCTTAACATAAAAGTATGATTACCTGAGGAAATTAATGTGGTATAATATAGACTCACAAACCTTAGGCATTGTTCGGATGCATGAACGAACCAACTGATAAAATAAAAGTCAAGAAATGAAAGCTGACAGATTTCCGGAACTTCATTTGTGTAGCCCGACAATAGGCTACTAGTGCTAGCGAGCTTAACTTGTAAAACAGAATAAAGGACTTTTGTACTCACCAGTTTATATCTCTCCTGATCTATCCGGCTAATGTCTATTAAAGTCCTGTCAGCAACATTAAGAAACCGTACTTCTGGATGCGTAACTGCGCACATTACATGAGCCCACCTATGAAATGACAGAGTGAAAATATTCACTGCGTGCTTTGATCGTAGCTTCTGTTTATATAGGACTTTGTTTTGAATAGCGACAATTGAAATGTGAAATCACACTTTTGCCCACCCCTGCTTTTGTTAGTCCCCACTAGATAGATTTGCACGAAACTTGCCCAGAACAATCCAAGTTGGATGCACTTTTTTTGGGAAAGCTTTTTGCAATTTTCAACAGGACAACACTTATTCAGAAAACAAAAATAATCCTTTCCTATGAAAACTAAAGTATTTGCATAAAATATTTTGCTATTGGCATCTTGATTACATTCTCTAGAACATACTCGGTCATTGCAGAACATGACAAATAAGTCATAGACATATTCAACAAAATTAACTGCGGGTTCTTCAAAAGTCAGTGCTACATCTTTAAAGATACAATAGAATGCTAGATGCTATTCAAACAGATTTACAAAAATAAAAAACTATCTTAAAAAAATTAATTCGAGCAAATAATGAAATTATTATTGTATTCAAAGATGATTACAAATATTACAAGGCAAAAGGGTGAAGAAATGCGTTACTTACATGTAACTGCAGTTATCCAGTATTGGTGTCTTTCATAGATTCACATGCCTGAATCATTCCCCGTCGTCAGGATGGGAGTCCCCGGTACATAAATAAAGTAGGTACATAAATAAAGTAATGTCCTAAAGACATATAAAGAAGTAGGCCCACAGGCCTCACATTAGTAACATATCCTTGTCCTTTTGTAAAAAGGACCAAACTCTAGAAGAGAGCCAATCAGCTGCCACTTCCTGGAAGGAGCCTCAGTCCCTCAGATTTTCGTACCCACAAAGCTAAGTAGGCGTGTTACTGAGAGAATTAGGTGAGCCCATCCAGGGGAGGCAGGAGGGTTGCATGTGAATCTATGAAAGACACCAATACTGGATAACTGCAGTTACAGGTAAGTAACGCATTTCTTATCCAGTATTATGGGTGTCTTTCATAGATTCACATGCCAGAATCAGAGTAGCAAGCAATGCAGAGAGCACATTTCGAATGGCACTGTATATACAAGTCATTAGATAATAACATATCAAGCGACTAGCAAGAGCAAATAGATGCAAACAACAAGTACCAACGCATTACACAACAGAGAAATGTGCGTACATGAAAAGGATGGAGGGATGAAAGAAGGCTCACCTCTAGTGAAATAGATGACGAAGTACTGCTCGTCCCACCGCTGCGTCTTTCATAAGTTCCATGTCCAGGCAGTAATGCCTAGTGAAGGTATGTGGCGACTTCCATGTTGTCGCTCTGCAAATGTCAATGATAGGCACACCTGCGAACAGTGCCATGGATGTGGGCATCGCCCTAGTAGAATGGGCTCGTACTTTGGAGTGGAGTGGATGTCCTGCTTGTTAATGACAAAAAGAAATAGCGGTAGAGATCCAGCGGGAACTGCTTTGTTTAGTAAGTGGAAGACCTTTTCTGGGCGTGCTGTTAGCTACAAATAGCTGATTTGACTTTCTGAAAGCTTTTGTCTTGTCGATATAAAATTTAAAGCACTGTTTGAGATCCAATGAATGCAACGACCTTTCCGCTGCTGTACTGGGATTTGGGAAGAAGGAACGCAAAACCACAGGCTCATTGAGATGGAAATCCGAAGGGACTTTTGGAATAAGCTTTGGATTTGTCCGCAAGATCACTCTGTCTTGTTTAAATGGTAGAAAAGGATCCTGAATCGAGAATGCTTGCAGCTCACTTCCCCTCCTCGCTGAGGTAAGCGCAAGAAGGAGAGCTGTCTTCCAAGAGAGATATTTCAGGTCAGCCCCATGCACGGGCTCAAAGGGATGCTTCATGAGTTGATTAAGGACTATATTAAGATGCCAGGTAGGAGGCAACATTTTCACCGGAGGGAAAGTCCTGTACAATCCTTTCAAAAATTGTTTGATCAGTCTGTGAGACCAGAGAGAAGGACCCGCTGAAGATCTCTTGTAATGGGATACTGCAGCCAAGTGGACCCTGATGGAGGAGTGAGCAAGGCTCAACGTCGCAAAGTGTAGAAGATAAGGTAAAACTTGCTCCGGAGAAGAAGTGAAACGGTGTATTCATCGACCCCTACACCAGATACAAAACCTCTTCCATTTCATAGAAAACGTTTTATTGGTGCTATCCGCTCGTGCTCGAGCTAGGATGGCTCTACAGTCAGGTGGAATGTTCAAATTTTGAAGCTCTCGGAACTCAGGAGCCAGGCAGCTAACCTGAGAGATGTCAGATTCGGATGTTGGACTTGCCGGTTGCTCATTGTGAGTAGAGACGGACACTGCTTTAGACGGATCGGTGGCTCCAGAGATAGGCGGTGGAGTTCCGTGAACCAATGCTGTCGTGGCCAAGTTGGGGCTATTAAAAAGAGAGTACAAGGCTCCGCTTTCAATTTTCTGAGGACTCTGGGAAGCATCGGGAATGGCAGAAAAGCGCACGCAAAGACGTTGCGCCATGCGATCGAAAATGCATTCCCTATAGACCCTGACTGGGGATGCCAACTTGCGAAGTGTAGGCATTTGGCGTTGGATCTTGTGGCAAATAGGTCGATCTGTGGAGTGCCCCATCTCGAAAAGATTTGGTCGAGGATCTTCTGATCCAGTTACCACTCGTGAGATGCTGTTTTTTGTCTGCTCAACGAGTCGGCGAGTACATTGTCCATGCCTGGGACATACTCCACCAGAAGTGATACCTTGTTTGTGATTAGCCAGTTCCAAATTTCTGCGACTCGCAAGAGTGTCAGCGAGCGCGTCCCTTCCTGCTTGTTGAGGTAGTGCATCGTCGTACTGTTGTCTGTCCAGACGAGCACAAGGGAATTTTTGATTCTTGGCAGGAAAGCCTGAAGGGCCAGGGAGACCGCCCGCAGTTCGAGCAGATTGAAGTGAAGTTTTTTTCTCCGTAGGAGACCACTTCCAGCTTATCCGTAACTCTTGCAGAAAAGCTCCCCAACCTTCCAAGGAGGCGTCTGTTGTGATAATATGAGGAGCAGCTGGAAGTAGGAATGTCAAGCCTTGAGAAAGGTTTCAAGATGACATCCACCATTGCAGGGCTTTGACCATCTGAGGAGTCACTTATGTGGTCGTCGAATGAACCTGTGCATGTGACCCACTGCTTTAAGAGTGCCTCCTGTAGAGGCCGCATCCGTAGACGACAGTGAGGAATCAGGAGGATTCACGATGATATCATCCTCAGAAGGGATTTGAAGAGGCGGACTGTCAAGACCTTCTTTGAGGCTACTATAGCAGCTAGTGCCAGGAGCTTGTTCTTCCTCTCTTGGGATGGGAAACCTTTTGCTGAACGTGTGTCCAAAGTTGCACCCAGGAAATTGATGCACTGAGAAGGTTGTAGGACTGATTTTTCCTGTTTGAGCGCGAGACCCAAGCAATCGAAAAGTCTTAAACAGTCGTTGAAAGACCTGGACGCTTCTTCTAAGGATGGAGCCCTGAAGGTGGACGAACTGTATACACATGTCTTATTCGTTGATGCCAAGTTCTTGGGGGGGGGGGTTCTATTGGGGAGTTGGGGGGTAACCTGAATAAAAGAAAAATAAAAGCGGATCAGAATATCCTGCCGTACAGTTGCATTGCTATGTTCTGCAACAAAGTAAGAGAGGTCTAAACTGGTCAAGCTCACGGCTGCCATAGACGTGGAGCAAAAAAGATAAGCAAGATATTGATGATCACAGTCACTCTAGTTGAGTGGGATCACAGTCACTCTATTTGAGTAGGAAAGCCCTCACACACCGACCTAGTCAGTGTCATGCTTCATCATCGGGCCCCACCGAAGAGACCGAGTGTCTCTTCGGTGTGCTGCGACGCCAGAAAGACTGCGGAGCTGGTTGTGTGGGGAGGAAGTGTTGTGAAGGTTCTCAAATTAAAAGTGACTAATAGGGTATCGAAAAAAACTTTAATAAGTGATCCCTAAGACACGTGTAAGTGGTAATATGTGTCTGAATTTAAAAGCCAAGGTTATTAGGATCTAATTTAAATTCAGCTAAATACCACAAATTTGTTAAAATCAGTCAACATGTTTCTGCCTTTGTGGTATATATTCACCATGGCATTCTTCAGGACTAAAACCCCGGCGGTATGGACACTCTAATAGTCCACCCTGACCTGGGGACGTGAAAGTGAAAAGGAAAAGTGAAAAAAGTGCTTAAAATGGGAGAGCAATTTGCTCAATCCAAAAAGCCCCAAAATTCGGGGTATATCAGCACTTTAAAATAGGGCGCTACTTGCACCATGGGTCTCGGGAGGGGGGTTGGAGCGCGATTGGCACATCGCCCTCAGCGCTCTCAGCCCGCTTTCAAACCTACTGCAACCCTCTAGACCGGACCCCGACGATTAGAGGGTTGCAGTAGGTTTGAAAGCGGGCTGAGAGCGCTGAGGGCGATGTGCCAATCGCGCTCCAACCCCCCTCCCGAGACCCATGGTGCAAGTAGCGCCCTATTTTAAAGTGCTGATATACCCCGAATTTTGGGGCTTTTTGGATTGAGCAAATTGCTCTCCCATTTTAAGCACTTTTTTCACTTTTCCTTTTCACTTTCACGTCCCCAGGTCAGGGTGGACTATTAGAGTGTCCATACCGCCGGGGTTTTAGTCCTGAAGAATGCCATGGTGAATATATACCACAAAGGCAGAAACATGTTGACTGATTTTAACAAATTTGTGGTATTTAGCTGAATTTAAATTAGATCCTAATAACCTTGGCTTTTAAATTCAGACACATATTACCACTTACACGTGTCTTAGGGATCACTTATTAAAGTTTTTTTCGATACCCTATTAGTCACTTTTAATTTGAGAACCTTCACAACACTTCCTCCCCACACAACCAGCTCCGCAGTCTTTCTGGCGTCGCAGCACACCGAAGAGACACTCGGTCTCTTCGGTGGGGCCCGATGATGAAGCATGACACTGACTAGGTCGGTGTGTGAGGGCTTTCCTACTCAAATAGAGTGACTGTGATCCCACTCAACTAGAGTGACTGTGATCATCAATATCTTGCTTATCTTTTTTGCTCCACGTCTATGGCAGCCGTGAGCTTGACCAGTTTAGACCTCTCTTACTTTGTTGTTGGATATATAACCGGGGATTAAGAGAGTGTCTTTGGAATCTCCCTATCTCTCTCTTTGTTGTTACACACTTGCTATGTTCTGCGCCAGCTCTGGCAGGCTACCACCTACCGCCGCCCGGCCTCCGGGATGTGGGCTGATGGGCCGTGTACAGTTTTTACCTGTAGTTTGACGGATTATCATTATTATTAATGGCACTGTCGGCACGACTGTTTGTATGCTATATATATCTGCGACAAAAATAAAGTTTTTTTTTAAAAAAAAGGATGGAGCCCTGATCAGCCAGTCGTCCAGATACCGAAAGACTTGGTGATGGCGCTGTCTGAGATATGCCGCCACTGGGGAAAGACATTTCGTGAAGATGCGAGGTGCAGACTTGAGCCCGAAGGGCAGGACACAAATTTGAAAGTGTCTGCCCGCTACTGCAAATCGTAAATATTTTATGTGATTCCTGTGAATTGGGATTGGAAGTAAGCGTCCTGCAAGTCTAGGGATGCCATAAAATCTTTCTTTTCCAGTAGTTGCAAGACCTCCTGGATCGTTACCATGCAAAACGACTGCTTCTTTAGGAATTGGTTGAGGGCCCTTTGGTCCAAGATTGGCCTTGTAGAAGCAGCCGTAGATTTTTGTGATGCATTGGGCGGGGCAGAGTTTGTGGAGGGATTTGTATGAATTCTATAGAGTGGCCGAACTGTACTAATTGAAGAACCCAATGGTCTGGAGTAATCTTTTTCCAATTTTGTAGAAAATGGGAAATCTTTCCTCCAATTTTTAATGAGTGAAATGAAGTCTGGACTGGCTGAATAAACATGTCGTTGTCTGCGCCCGTTGTTCTTTCGCTGTCCTCTACCCCAAAAGGACACCTTGCCATAAGAGGATTGCTGGCTTTGCTGTTGTTGGCGCTGTTGGAATTGTGGTCTACTCTGGCCTGAAGAGTAGGAAGATCTGCATTGGAAACTTCCTCTATAGGAAGACTGCCCTCTTCCTCTATTTCGACGAAAGGACTGGTTCTTATACTGGAGAGTGCCCAAAGCTCTCGCAGTGCCTGTGTCCTTTTTTATGCCATCATAAGGCATGTCCAAAATCTTCGTTTGCACCTTAGGACGGAATGAGGTTGCTTTTAGCCACCCTTGGCGTCGCAAGACTGCTACCCCAGCCAGCTGGCGGAACCCTGTCATAGCGATATCCATCGCACAGTCGATAATTTTTTACGCCGACGTTTCACCTTCTAGCAGGATCTTCTTTACTTCCTCTTTGGATGCATCTGGTAATTCTGACAGATATGGGGCTATATCCGCCCACAATTGTCTATTATAGAATCCCAAAAGCGCTAGGGTGTTTGCGGGCTTCACCGTCATCGCAGACATTGAAAAAACCGTTGTCCAATCTTCTTCCCTCCTTATCATGAGGAGCCGATAAAGGGACCGAAGGATTCCTTGAGTTCTTCTGGGCCGCCTGTGTCGCTACAGAATCCGGCTCAGGATGTCCTGTCAAACAGGCCGGTGCAGTATCTGGTGCCCTATACTTCTTATCTAACCGAGGGATCACTGGTGATACAGAGTAGGGGTTCTGCATGATCTTAACCCCCTGTGACCATCGATAATAGGTATTGACCTCACTGACTTCTTGAGAGGTTCTCTGAAGTCATACAAGGAGCAGTCTTGTTCCTGGGAGACCATCGAGCTTTTAAAACGTTGAGCAGCCCTCTCCACCACATTATTGAATCCTCCAATGTCGCCCGGTGGTGAATCTGCAGTTGCGGGCACTGGAGATGCTGGAGAGGGGATGACATAGTCCTCCCTATCATCATGCAAGGACTGATCGTCCTGTAGCTCACCCTCTTCCTGCTGGTCTTCTTCCCCTTCCTCTCCTTTTTCATCTGAAGTTGGAGGATGTGGTAAATCCAACCTTTCTGTCTGAATATTCAAGGGTGGAGGCCTTGGTCTTGGCGACAGAGTTACAGTGGTAGTCGAAAGAGCCGGAGATTCTGAAAACCTCTGCTCATAATCCTGGATACGGTATCGCAAATCCGTAACTAGAGATGCAGGAAGACAAACCATAGGAGTAGGTGGTGGATGATATACCGCTTCCTGAACTTCCTCCTCATCCAAACTCTGGCATTTTACACGCAGTTCCGAAGGGCTTGTCGCCATCTGGAACATGTTGCCCTCATCAGAATCCTCCTCCTGGAGGAGACATGCTGGAGGAATTGGTTGCACTTGGCTTGGTGATGTTAACTCCGGAGTCAGCGCCTTTTTTGTGATCCTTAAGCGCACGCATGTTGTTTGAAGACCAGAATCTATCATCGTCGACGAGCCCGTCGACGATGTGATCGTCGACCAGCCCGTCGACGATGTGATCGTCGACGGTGGAGCATCTACAGTTGTCATAGCTGGTGGACGTCGACGTTAGAGATATTCCTGTCGTCGAGAATGTTTTTGTCGATGGTTCCTTCGTCGACAGTGTTCTCGTTGACGAGCCCTTCGTCAACGAGGTTTTCGTCGACCGTGCCGACGTAGACGATTTGGCTTCGTCGTCGAGGTCATCGCCAATGCTGTTGTCAGCGAGGTTAGCATCGACGGGGTCTTCGGCGTTCTCTTATTGGCTATCGTCGACAACAAAGCCTTATCCGCCGTCGACGATGGGGTCGTAGTCGTCGACGATGATAATAACAACGATGCTGTCGACGTAGAGACTGTCGTCATCGAGGTAGACAGATAAGAAACTGTAGACACTGCCTTCTTCGACGGTGAAGGTGCCGTCGGCGATATCGTTGTCGATGATGTCGAAACTGTGTGGAGGAGTGTGGCTCAATGGTTAGAGCGGCAGACCCTGATGCAGAGCTCTGGCCTGGGACCAGGGTTCAATTCCCACCTCGGCGGGTCTTGGGCTCAATTTCCTCAGACCTGACAATTCTCGCCTCGGTGCCTATTCTAATCATGGGCCCCACGCTGCAACTCTGGGCAATAGCTTGCTTAACCTCCACACCGGCCCCAACAGTGCTAGGATGCCTGGCTTCACCCTGGAGGTGCCCAGGAGTGGACACTTCACAAGGAAAGCCAGGATGGGTTCCTTAGCGGTATGAGTAATAGCGCCAGGAAACAGCTTGGTGACAGTGCGCTCTACAAATACCTTGACATTTACATTTACATTTACATTAACTGGCTTCTTGAAGGTGAGAACTTCCTTCCCAGAAGTTGTTTTAGCCATAGCCTCTGAAGACTTTTTTGATGTCTTCTTTTGAGGAGGAGCCGTAGGGCTAGGAGAAGCCACCCTTGGTCTCTTCAGAGATAATTTTGAGGAGACTGAAGAACCTTCACTCTCCTCGAGGAATCAAGGTTATCTCTGACCTTAAGCCTCTGGAGCCAGATTAAAAGGCGTCCTTCAAGGTCCTTGAGGGTTTTAGTGGAAAAGGTAAGACATGCCTTGCAGTCTTTAGCCTAATGATCTGGGTACAGGCAATACAGGCAGTCCTTATGCTGGTCATCAATGTGTAGCCTTTTCTTTCCACCAGAACCACAGGATCTAAAAAGACCCTTTTTTGGTGTATCAGCCAAAGTATATAGCAGTCACTGAAATCTGAGGGCCTGAGGCTCCTTCCAGGAGGGTTCTAGAGGGAGGTGGCAGCTGATTGGCTCTCTTCTAGAGTTTGGTCCTTTTTACAAAAGGACAAGGATATGTTACTAATGTGAGGCCTGTGGGCCTACTTCTTTATATGTCTTTAGGACATTACTTTATTTATATACCGGGGTTTGTCCTAGTGTGCTAAATAGTAACGTGTGACCATTTTAGATTATGAAAATAGCGCATTCCACAGAACAGGGAGGTGAGAGGGCAGTGGAAAATCTGTGGTTAGATTAAGTAGCGATCAGAAAAAGCATGTTACTAAAGGTAAGTAACTAGGTTCTTCTGAAGGATACTTAACCACTGATTTCTCACCTTACAATACATACTAAAGTAGTAACTCCTTAAATGAAAGGTCTTTGGAGTGGAACAAAACTTTGCTGTAGAAACGAGCCGGCAAAGTGCTCCTCCCATCAGATCTGGCTTTCAAATCAGTAGTGCTCAATGAACGTAGTCAATGAGGCCCACATTGTAGCCTAATAATGATTAAAAGTGCCTTCAAGGGATTTCATTCGCTACTCTTAGTCAGATTTAGTACAGAAATAATCACTTGAAAGTTAAGCTCCAATTGGAAACTAATCATTGAACAATCAAAACAACAATGTAGTTATTCAAAACATGAATATTAAACAATAGAAAATTTGCAGACATGGCTATGTCTTCTTCTCAAAGGTACACAGTTTTAATGCAAACATATTTTAAATGGGTACATTAGAATACAACAAAACGTCATGATGGAGGATATACAAAAAAAACTACAAATCATGGGTGTAAACATCTATTCCAAATGAAAATGGAGAAGGACATGAATCCGAACTAACAGAAAACAGTTCCTAAAACCCACCAAATGTTAAGGAAGTAGATGTATAAGTCGACGTTTAGGTCTTTTGTGGCAAATATGTCCATCAGACCATCTTCAGGACGTGGAGTCAATTGTAAAAAAGTCCCTTCAATCTAGTTCAGTATTCAATTGAAACCAGACGAATCAGAATTGAACATCGAAAGGGCCTTATGAATAGGCTCCTATGGATATATAGACCATATAGGAAGAGCAGTATTCTCTATACGATTTGTACACAGAAACGCCTCTCAATGGAATCTATATCAGAAGAGCAGTGTTCTCTTTCCGATTTGTAAAGAAAGGGGCACCACTCAGTGGAATCGAGTTAGTGAGGGATGAGTCGTAGTCTCACACGTGTGCCGCTTTCAAGACAGACGGCACATTGTAGACTGGTAGATGTCAAGGACAGCCACTCCAAAAACCTAAGCAGGGGTAGCAGCCTTAATCCTGGTAGAATCGGCTTTCTGACATTCCGGGGGCTGCTTCTTGGCTAGTAAGTAGCAGATCTCTATGCAAAGGACTATGCTCCTATTGAATTCCTATTCTTTGCCCCAGAAAACCCCACAAAAAGCAAATCATCCAAAATCAATCTGTGTTCTTGTAAAGCGCGACTGCTTGTCTGTAACGGTCTCCAGGCGCTGGAGTGTGGGGAGGTGACTGCTGTTCAGTCAAAGAGCTCACTAGGAGTGTACTCAAGACATACTCCGCAGTCTCTCACTAGGACAGCACTCCTAGATGTTCAGCAGTCTCGGACTAGGATAAAACCACACAATGTGGCCGATTCTCAACAGTAGGCCGCATGGGCTCCTGGGTAGTTACTTGCCTTCTCTCGCTACCATACAGGAAGCTCAAATGGAAGCTTTAACAGTTAATGAAGCCTCCTCTCCCCAACAGTAGACAGCAGTGACCAGCACTGATGTATCCCTTCTACCTGTTTCTACAACTACTATACAATCAACTTGTACAGAAACACAGATTTCAGTTCAGAATCCTGACAAAAATGCGGCTTACGCAAATAAACCATAGATCAAGTAATCTCCCAGTTCTATAAAACCTGCTGAGCTGCCAAAAATAGATTTTAGTGCCTCTCACTACTTCATCTACTTTCAAGACTTTTCCTCAGATTCATTTGATCCACCTGCACCTCTATCCCTACAGTTTCGGATGAGACTGCATGTTTTCTATTTTTGGCTGGAAAATACATACTTTGCTCCTCCAGGACTACACCTTTGGATAACAATTGCACTACTTTTCCTGGTCCTTTGCATTGGCTTTGCAACAGTCTTTCATGCTCATGAATGGACACTATCTACCATAACGCTTTGCTTTACAATGGGTGAACTTGATTCTCACACCACACTTATCACACAAACATGAAGATAACTTTTCCTGGTCAACATGATGAGAATGTTCGGGATAGGGTATCGTTGACGAGTATGGTCCTACAAAACTCTTGCAAATTCCATATATATTCCGCATTTCTCTTATTGGTATCATCCACCCTAGCTAGTACTGTCTCTTGACGATTGGGACATTGATACAGTGCATAAAATGCTATAAGATCTTGAGCATTCTACTGGTTTTTCTTCTGATGAACTGTACGAAAGCACGACTAACTATGACAAAATGTTTTCTTTTCAACATTATGGTCATTACTTCTTGCATAAAGCAAGTACTCCACGTACTGTCTTTAATAACACACAATGGGAACATTGCCCTACACCACTACGGGAGAGTTCAAAAACATTTGCACAAATGTTTGCTTATTTTTCTGGTTATGATACATTAAACCCAGTGTCTCATGAGCTTGCACCAACACCTGCAAAGAAAAATATGCTGACAAAAAGCAAACTGACATACTTTGCTTCTTTTCTTTTACAGCTGTCCACACAAGGGTGTGACCCTTGGAGGGACACTATCAATGTAAAATCAAATTGGGGACAAAGGATTGGCAGGTTCAGGGGAACAAGGCTTTGTTAAGAGCAAGACTTATACCACAACAAATGATTTTCCTTAACAAAATTGAGCAACAAACAATGTCTTGGTTTCCCTAAAATCAAGGATTTGAACAAGCCACATAATCCCAATTTTTCCAGTTTTGAAAACTGGTAGCAGTTTTTAAAACACAGGGTGGAAACACTTGGCAAATTGCTACACAATGGCACATATAATTTATCAGATACAGATTAATAGGGATAATTAGTGTGGCTGTTAGATAATAAACAATGTCAGGCACGGTTCCTGAGTAACTCCCAAGGATTTCAAGATTTGCAGGCCTGACCTGCGTTACGTGCAGACCAAACACTCGGGCAGGTGAGAACTTACAGTTTTGGTCACTATCAGCAAACCCACTCCCAATCTAGGTATCATATCAGTCCAAATTACTCCGACCCACTTGCCTCACATCAGGCGAAATTTCTTGGGACAACCCCATGCCATGAAGAGGCCGTTCCCGTGAGGCGCACCAGTCTACCCCCTGCCCCAATGCGGGTGCAGTAGTGCTCAACCAGTGAGCTGTAATGTCCCTCTTGGCTACTACTAGTGCTGTACTAAGGAAGAGTTTCACTTTTATATTTTTAATGATGGCTTTCTGTATGCTTTAGTTTCAAACTGTACGATTGCCTTTTTAATAACTTTAGCGTCTTTTATAAGGACATATATGCCTAAGCATTGCTTTGGATTGCTTTAATACTAGGAAGCTTAAGCCGACTTATGTCTTTGGAGTGGGTGTCATGTGGCTGTATTAGACCTGGGAAGAAACACTGCCATTTTTAATGCACACATTTCTTGACTTACCTTCTTTCATACATGATGACACAATTGCCTGCGTGAAAGTGCAGGGTTAAATTCTGTGAAACCTATATTGCTTACATTTCTGATAACTACATTTCCAGTATCACAACACCTTGAACATTTAGTTCAAGGCCTAAACATACATTGTGCCAGTGTTATTTGTTTTTCATCCATGAGGCGACAAAGCTATCTCAAGAATATAAACAATGATAGCCTCACTGAGGCAGTGGCACAGAAGCATGGATATTGTTATTATAAATACACAAGCATTTCAGTGTTCAAATTAGAGGATAATTTTGCTGTTACTGAGAGGTCGCTGTTGTTGAAGTCTCTGCCCAGTTGATTCCGGTTTTCCCTCTACGAGGAAGGATATCAATCTTATGACCAAGATCGGAACCTGGATAATCTTATCTTCAGGTAATGGGGAGTTAGATCATCCAGTAGGGGATTTTAGCAGATTACCCACCTTGGGCATCTAGGTTAGGCAGCACATAGTAGGACTACACTATACACAGTACTTATATGCCAGCATATACGGAACTGTTTTAGCCCAATGGCAGAATTGTTTATCCTTTGCACTGTTCTCACACTGCTAATCACTGTAATTAACTTCTGTCTGTTAATCAATGCAGCACATATATTTTGCACAAGAACCACAATGGTTCAATAAATATTAAAATGCTTATTTGTGTATTTCTTGTGCATCTCTCCGGGCATGCATGAGTGACTGAGCGAAAAGGTTCTAGATCTATTACCATGATTCCTTGGGGAGTCAGTGTTGTCATGCTCTGAGGTTGCGCAATCCATTTATTACCCTCCTAGGTTTAGGGGTACTGATGGTGGCACTGTGAGCTAGCAGGACTACAGGCCAACATATCCTAAGGGAGCGCATAAAATCAGTCTGGACCCATCCCACTGTTTATATTGTCCAACAAATGTGCAGTTCCTACCAGAGGTAAAGTCGCCCGACAACATAAGTAATAGCAAGACCAAGTAAAGGTCCCCCTGTGGCATTATAAACAGCTTGGGAAAGATGTGTAAAATCTTTAATAAATCTCATCACAATTGCTGATGTAGTCAAGAATGGTTGACAAATAATCTTTAATGTGACCACTGCAAGGCCTTGACCGGCCAAAGATATAAACATAAAAAAGGACATCTGACAGGTTTGCTTGTAAGGGTCTTAGAAGTGTCACAAAAGGCTATACAAGTGTTCTAGCGTCCGGTATAAATGAATAGCAAGGAAGGTATCCACCACTTAGGGCAGAAGATGAAGCAAAGTCAATTGCCACCGCTCAATCGCCACACCTGTTGCTGTTGACTGTGCAGATTCGGGTGGAGGACCCTTTCCTGTTCCTGCAATAGAAGATCCTCACAATGTAATTGCCTGATCGGAGGACAGATGGTTATCCCCAGAAGTTCTGGATACTACACTCTTAGAGCAACCTTGAACCACTAGTATGACTTGGGCCATTGTCATTTTTGATCATGTTCAGAAACCTGGCTAACAAAGGCGAGAGCAGGAAGGCATACAAGTGATTTTAGTTCTTTTTGAGGCAGAAAGCATCTCCTAATGAGTGCTCTTGAGGAAATGTCAATGGACACAACCTTCAATATTGAACGTTCTTGACAGTGGCAAAACAAAATCTAGACAGAATTCTCCTTACTGCTGAAAGATGCCCTGCATGGCCTAGGGATGTAGATGCCACTCGTTATCTGCCAAATACAGCCTGCTCAGTTAATTCACACTGGCATTCAAAGTCCTTGCCAGGTGGTTTGCGATCAGGGAAATGCCACAGCATCCAACCAACCAGAGGCGCGGAAGCTTCTGGCAAAGGACCCAGGCAACCACTTTGCCCTTCTTGTTGGTGGCTAAAATGTCTATATGAACCTGCACCAGCCTCCCCTTAGTGACAGCAGAAAGGCCTTAAGAGCCAGACAAATGGCTTGCAACTCCATAAGACCGGTGTGGTACCAGGTCTTGCTACAGAGAACAGAGGCCCGGATCTCCACCTGCACCAGAAGACAGGCCCAGCCGAGCAAGAATGCATCTGCTGCCACTGTCAGCTCTTGTGTGGAAAGGAGAGGGGCCTGCTGCAGGACCAATTCCATTCAAACCGTTACCACCACAGACTGTAAGCCGTCTCCCTCCTTGATCTTGGTGAGATCAGTCAAATATCCATGGAGCTGGCCCCACTGGACATTAAAATTCCACTTCATAGTCTGCAAGTGCCAATTGGCGTACCTTACAAGGAGCCTGCAGGAGGCTATGCCACCAAGAAGCCTGAGAGTTGCTCTCACTGCGATCCAGGTCATAGGCTGAATCATCTGTATCTTAGCCTGAATGTCCTGGTTTCATTGCCACTAGGGAAGGCCAGGAACTGCACTGTGTCCAAGTCGGTTCAAATGAACGATCACTGACCCAAAGTCGCACATGACTCTTCCCCCAGAGGCTTCCAATAATCTCAAACAATTATGGGACATTTTCCGTGGTCTGTAGGTGGTCTACAAGTGACTGTAGCAAGTTCGCCTTCAACAGACAGTTGTTCAATTAGGAAAGTCTGCCGTGAAATCTGAAGGTGTGAAGCGACCACCACCATTACTTAAAAAAAAAAAACACAAGTGAGGCTGGTCAGGAATATTTCTGGCCTGCTTGGAACTGCAGATAATATCTCGAAGGATTCCATCCAGTTACCCAGGTCAAAGGCACACAGTCGGTACACAATGAAAAATCATAAAAGGTGCTTCTCAGTTGTTGGCTCAGTGGGAACACAATGAAAAATCTTAAAAGGTACCTCTCAGTTGTTGGCTCTGAGTACCACATGTTTTCGGGCGACCAACACTATATATTCCTGCTACAAGAAGAGTCTAACAGACAAGCACAGTTTGTTACTTTTGTAAATAGGCCAAAAAATTACAGATGAAATTATTCTAATTTTTTTCTATTTTTTTTTACATATTCCTTTTCTTAACAGCTTCAATGATTAGGTTCTTCTGAAAAATAATAAACCACTCACACAAATTAGAATTTTGTGTAGTTTTCAGAACTGTAAAGCTTTCCAGATTAACCAATGGGTTTTACAAGTGTTCCCATCACCCACTTCAAGTAGGAAGAAGTGACAAAAATAGAACAAAAATTGTCTAATACTTCCAAAAAAATTGATAATCATGCAACAATATTTTGCTATATTTTGACTATTTTCTTGATTTCCACATGGGGAATCCACAAATCTTGGGTATCCTAGAATCTTTAATAAATACGCAGAATTGCACAAGTTTGGCTTAACTACCTTTTGTGGAAAAAATGTATGAAGGCTTAAGAGTGAAAAGTAAATATCAGAAAAAGGCTCTGGGGAAGGAAAACCCTCAACAGCTATGGGATTAAACTGCAATTAATCTCACAATCACATTTCCTGGTTTCATGTATCATATCAATCAAAAGCACTCAGCATTATACTTTCAAAACACTATATAATCAGATCCGTACATGCAAGGTTACTATTGATTAACTATTAGTTTAAAAGCTTGATAAGCAGCATCACAACCGTCTCAACGGTCAAGTATCACACAGCACTTCCATAACAGTCAACAACTACCCATTATGTTTCCAAAGCATTACATAGCAAGACACCTACAGATCAGGCCAATTTATGTACAAAGAATGTTTTTCAAAATCAGCAAGCTGGGCCACACACCATATCAGTTGGTGTTACTCCCAATCAGTGCGGCCCGTTATTATAGGTGGTGAAACACTGCTTCCCTTCATTTTCCAAAGACTGATGAGTGTCTGTCTAGCTGAGCAAATGACAGACACCACGTCAAGAGTCCGGAGCTTTAACATGCACCAATGTGCTGGTGCTTTGTAGCCTGAGTCACGCTTTGCTGGACTGAAGATTTCACAGCCCTAGGGGCAGAGACTTAATCAGTCAAGCAAATCCCATGTTTGTCGATGAGGTGTAGGTATGTGCACTTGTGATTGGATGGATGTGAGTGTGCTTGTAGATGGGAGAGTGTGAATGAACACGTTACTCACCTTCGGTAATGATGTAAGAGTTACTTACCTTCGGTAACGATATATCTGGTAGAGACACAGTCTAGCCGCAGATTCCTTAAATTAGAATATCTCCCCAGGCGTCAGACTGGATCCGGAAAATCTTTCATCCCCAGCAATACCACTGCACGTCGGGATGCGGCGTCGCCCAGCTCCGTCCTGACGCCGTCCACAGACGTGACGTCAATAGAGCGATATAAGCCCCTCCCGGTGAGCTGACGTCAATTTTCATCAGGAAACTTTTCCGCGCCACAACACGGAGCCGTGCATAAAACTGCGATAGCACAGGAACAGTATGTGTTAAAAAAAGAATAAAATCACTGAAAAAGCACCCAGTCCCCGGAAGGGCTGAAAGAAGCTTACAGAGTACTTGCTGCAAGCAAGAGCCCAACAGATTGTCAAGCTGTTCCCCACCTGGAGGGGGCAACAACAGCAGCACAAAAGATACGACAAGCGAGGCACGGCTTGTCACCACAGAAGGGAAATTAAAAGAACCACAATATGGAAGCAACATGTTGCAAGACAAGGGACTCTAAGTGAACGACCACTAGAAAGTTCACCACATACACAATCCAGAGATTGAAGAACTGGAGCTTATAAACAAATAAAATCAAATCAAGAGAACCCAACCGAGTGCCAGAGAAAGGAGGAGGCATAGGTGTGGGCAGTGGGAGGGAATTAAAAACAGAATAACTCCACGTGTGAGTAGCACAGGAGGAAAAACATGAGAAGGTAGTAAAAGCATAGACCTGAACCACCTCCAAATGGAGATAAAGTGGAGAGCCCAAGGGCTCAAAAGCTGCCAAAGTAAGGTGCGAGAGCACGCCACCAACCAAACACTAGGACGGAGAGGAGTCTGAATGGTCTTTCAGAGAACAACACACCCTACCCCAGAGTGAGGTGCGAGAGCACACCCCCGGAAGACCAAGGCCACCAAAAGAGGGAAGCTAGGTGGAAGGCACCATATGAAAAGGTCTTCGCAGAGTGGGGAGGATAAGCGGGCGTTAAGGAATCTGCGACTAGACTGTCTCTACCAGATATATCTTTACCGAAGATAAGTAACTCTTCCATCTGATAGAGACATCTAGCCGCAGATTGCTTAACTTAGAATAAATACCAAAGCCATACCCTATTAGGAGGAGGGTCTGAGAAACAACCACCAAGTTCCAGGAGAACATATTCGTCAAGAAGCTGACGAAAAAACTGTGGAAACCGCAATGCCAGGACAACAGGCATCAGGCCCATGACCCACCTTAAGGAGCATGAACAAGGGAATCAGACGAGGCGCCTGACCGTCGAATCAGCATGGGTTTAAAAAAGAGTGACCCCATTAAATGGTATATCTTTTTAAGCCGCTCCTGAACATGCCCTGGGAAAACGCCATCACTCAACCACGCTTGACGGCGTATGGCAACCGACCTGGCTATAGTACGACCCACAGTGTCCATGGTGTCCATGGCAGACAGAATTGAAAAGTGTGCCATATCATGGCCATTACTGATTAGGCGGGCCAGATCGGCACAAGAGATCCCCGGCAAGGAGGGGAGGAGCTGGTCAACAGCATCCCATAGGGCAACTGTAGCCCGCACAACATGTTAAGGTACCGGAGTCCCAAGCTGACGGATGCAAACACATCAGTGCCATAAGACTCCAACCACGAGACTCCAGAGTGGGAGGATGCAACGGAACAGGAGTAGTAGAGAGACCTGCCTGAAGAACAGTAGAAAGAGAGTCAATAGATTTTTCTGTACAGTACAATACAAATTTATACCAACGGTAGGTGTATACCATCTTAGTGTAGGGCCGCCTGGTTGCCAGAACAACATTACAAACTTCAGGAGTAAGGTCAAAAATCATCAACTGCTGCTGCGCAATCTCAACTAATTGAGCAGCAGAGTTGACAGGCTCAGGTGCAGGACCCTCTCCTTTTGCTGCGACAGAAGATTCTCCCGAAGGGACAGCCTGATCGGAGGATCGATGCTCATCTTCAGAAGCTCTGGATACCAGGTGGAGAAGTGTGGCTCACTGGTTAGAGGAGGCAGACCTGGAAGCAGAGGTCAGCCCGGGACCAGGGTTCAATTCCCGGCTCGGCGGGGTCTTGAGTCCTAAAATGTCCATGGACCCGACAATTCTCGCTCCGGTGCCTACTCGATTCACGGGTTCACACTCTGCGACTCTGGGCAATAGCTTGCTTAATCTCCACAACGGCCCCTCGCGGCGGGATGCCTGGCTTTCACCTTGCGGATACCCTGTCGGGGTTATCTCACAGGGGAATACCAGGACGGGTTCCCTAAGCAAGCGCTTAGAAACCAGTTGGTGATTTGAGCTATATAAATTCATTTACATTTACATTTACTCTCCTTGCCCAGTCCAGAGCCATAAGAATGATTTGGGCCTGGTTGCTCCTGATCTTTTTCAGAATCCTGGGCAGGAGAGGTATGGGCAGAAAGGCATACAGCAAGGCTGAGCTCAACCCCTGACGAAAGGCGTCACCGAGCAATAGCAGCCTTGGAAACTCCAACGCACAGTACTGCTGACACTGCACGTTCTCTCTGGAGGTGAAAAAATCTAGCCAAGGTTCTCTCCGCTGTTGAAAGAGACCTTGCACCACCTCCGACTGGAGACACCATTTGTAAACCGCTAGGCATCGACGGCTGAGTTCGTCCGCCCTGGCATTCAAAGAGCCTGCAAGGTGTCGAACCAACAAGGTTATGGCCTGCTGTTACAGCCGTGTCCGGAGAAGCATGGCCTCTCGACAACCGGTCCACGGCCCCACCCCGCCCTGCTTGTTGCAGTACCATAGGGTGGTGGTGTTGTCCGTGAACACCTGAACTAGCTTCCCCTTGACAGAGGGAAGAAATGCTTTCAATGCCAATCTAATTGCCCGGAGCTCCAACAGATTTATGTGGAGCCCTGACTCTGCCAGACACCAATGTGCCCTGATCTCCACCTTTCCCAGATAGCCACCCCATCACAGAAGTGATGCATCTGACACCACTGTGAATTCTGGTTGGGAAAGGGAAAGGGGTCTGCTGTTGACCAAATCACAGTTCCTCAACCGCCACAGCAGTTCTCTTGGAGTTCCTTCCAAGATCTGGACCATGTCTGTGAGATTCCCTCGATGCTGTGCCCACTGCTGAGTCAGCATATGCCACCTGGCATGCTTGACGAACAGGATGCAGGAAGCCATGAGGCCCACAGCCTCAGAGTCAGTCTCACCGAAATCCAGGATAAAGGCTGAAACATCGAAATCATAACCTTAATATCATGGGCTCGCTGCTCGGGAGGATAAGCCTGAAACTGCAATGTGTCCAGAACTGCTCTGATAAAAGGGAGCATCTGAGAAGGAGTCAGGTGTGACTTTGGCACGTTTATAGAAAACCCCAGCAAATGCAGGAGGTCCGCAATACGCTCAAGGGGGGAGACGACTGCCTGGGCTGAGTACGCCTTCAACAGCCAGTCGTCGAGGTAGGGGAATACTGACACCCCTAACCTGCGCAGATAAGCTGTGACCCCAGCCTTCACCTTGGTGAACACCCAAAGTGCACTAGTAAGGCCAAAGGGGAGCACGGTAAACTGAAAGCGCTCGCAGCCTACCTTGAACCGTAAGTAACGCCTGCGGCTCGGCAGGATGGGGATGGGAAAATACACATCCTGCAGGTCCAACGCTACCATCCAGTCTTCTTGGTATAGGGCAGACAAGACCTGAGCTCGGGTGAGCATCTTCAATTTCTCCTTCTGGAGGAAGAGATTGACGGTCCGAATTAAAATGGGCTGCAACCCTTTGTTGCTCTTCCGAATCAGAAAGTAATGAGAATAACAACTACTGCCTACTTCTGAAACCAGGGCCCTTTCTATAGGTCCTATGGCCAAGAGAGCAGTAACTTTCTCCTGGAGCAATTTTAGATGATCTTCCGTCAGCTGTTCCTGATTTGGCAGAATGGGAGGAGGAAAAGAAGGAAAGGCAGTGAATAACCCCTCCTGAATGATCTGCAAGACCCACTTGTCCGATGTTATGGCTCTCCATAGTGGGAGATGGTGACAAAGAAATGCGTTACTTACCTGTAACAGCAGTTATCCAGTATTGGTGTCTTTCATAGATTCACATGCCTGAATCATTCCCCGTCGTCGAGACGGGAGCCTCCGGTACATAAAAAAGTAATGTCCTATAGACATACATAGGCCTAAGGGTCTCCCCTTAGTAGCCTTTCCTTGTCCTTATGCAAAAAGGACCAAACTCTCAGAGTCAGCCAATCAGCTCCGACCTCCCTCTAGAACCTTCCTGGGAGGAGCCTCAGTCCCTCAGATTTTCGTACGCACTCAGCTAGGTAGACGTAATATAGTTAGAGAGGGATGTGAGTCCTTCCAGGGGAGGCGGGAGGGTTGCATGTGAATCTATGAAAGACACCAATACTGGATAACTGCTGTTACAGGTAAGTAACGCATTTCTGATCCAGTATTAGGGGTGTCTTTCATAGATTCACATGCCTGAATCAGAGTAGTTAGCAATAAGATATGCACATTTGTGATGCAAAGTTGCTCTGCAGTCATGTTAGACAATACACATATTATCATATAACATGGGAATAATAGCATAAGCAGAATATCACAAGAACAAAGAATGTGCATACCTGGATGGCGGGATGTAGGAAGGCTCACCTCACTGAAAGAGATGGCGAAGCACCGCCTGGCCTACTGCTGCATCCTTCTGGAGTTCGAGATCCAGGCAGTAGTGTCTGGAGAAAGTGTGCGGTGACTTCCAGGTCGCCGCTCTGCATATGTCCAAGATCGGCACTCCAGCGAACAGTGCTGCCGATGTTGCATTGCCCTGGTGGAATGTGCAGTAACATGATCGCTCAACGGCCGTCCGGCCTTGTCATGGCAGAATGTAATCGCCGAGGAGATCCACCTTGAGATGCTTTGTTTCGTGAGAGGCAGACCCATTCTCGGTCTGCTGTATGCCACAAACAGTTGTGAAGATTTTCTGAAAGTCTTAGTTTTATCTAGGTAGAACTTTAGACACCTCTTGAGATCTAAAGAATGTAGTGCTCTTTCTGCTGCGGTGGAAGGGTTCGCAAAGAAAGACCGAAGGACTATCGGTTCATTGAGATGAAAGTCCGATGGCACTTTTGGTATGAATTTAGGGTTCGGTCTCAGCACTACCCTGTCCTGTCTGAACTGCATAAATGGTTCCTGAATGGACAGAGCTTGTAGCTCGCTCACTCTCCTTGCAGATGTTAAAGCGAGCAAGAGCGCCGTTTTCCATGAAATGTACTTGATGGAAGCTCGATGAATGGGCTCAAAAGGATGCCTCATGAGTTGGTTGAGGACTAGATTGAGATGCCATGTCGGAGGGACCTTCCGAGGCCTCGGGAAGGATCTATAAAGTCCCTTTAGGAATTGTTTGACTAGTCTACTGGACCACAGAGAAGGTCCTGTGAAAGTTCTGGTGAACCGTGAGATAGCTGCCAGGTGAACCTTTCTGGATGAATGTGCCAGTCCTGACTGTGCCAAATGTAGGAGGTATGGCAATATCTGCTCAGGTGTGACTTGCAGTGGTCGCAGGCCTTGTTCTGAACACCAAATGCAGAATCTTTTTCATTTGAGAGAGTAGGTTTTGTTGGTACTGTCTAATCTCGCTTTTGCCAATACCTCTCTGCATTCCTGCGGGATATTCAGGCTATAGAACTCTCTAAGCTCAGGAGCCAGGCCGATAACTTGAGCGATTGCAGGTTCGGGTGTTGGACCTGCCCGTTGGACATCGTCAGGAGGTTCGGGTGTTGTCGTAGACGAATCGGTGTCCTGATGGAGAGTCGAAGCAGATCCGAGAACCAGTGTTGTCTCGGCCAGAACGGGGCAATCAGGATCAGGGTACAGGGCTCCGCCTTCATCTTCCTGAGGAGCCTCGGGATCATCGGAAACGGAGGAAAAGCGTACGCAAACACGCTGAACCAACCGATGGAAAAAGCATTTCTCAGTGACCCTTGTTGGGGATGCCAGCTTGCATAGTTTGGGCATTTGGCGTTCCTCTTGGTGGCAAACAGGTCGATTCCTGGTGCTCCCCATTGAAAGAAGATGTGAGTCAGTGCGCTGTCGCTCAGTTCCCACTCGTGGGAGAGGGATCTTTGCCTGCTCAGGGCGTCCGCGATGGTATTGTCCTTGCCGGGTACATAGTCTGCTTTGAGCGTGATTCCGTGTAGGACAAGCCAGTTCCAGATCTTCTGCGATTCGCGTGATAGAGTGAGCGAACGCGTTCCTCCCTGTTTGTTGAGATAGTGCATCGTCATGGTGTTGTCCGTTTTGACGAGCACCGGGGAGTTCTGGATGCGTGGTAGAAAGGCCTTCAGTGCCAGATACACGGCTCTCAGCTCCAAAAGGTTTATATGGAGCTGTTTTTCCTGAGTGTCCCACTTGCCGCTGATCCGAAGGTCCTGGAGGACAGCGCCCCATCCTTCCAGGGAGGCGTCCGTGGTGATCACCAGAGGTGTTGCCGGAAGGAGAAATGGCAGCCCTACGGTTAGATTTTTGCGGTGCCTCCACCAATCCAGACTCCTGGATATTTTTGGTGTTATTCGTACAATGTCTTCGAAAGAGCCAGTACTTTGAGTCCATTGGCTCGCGAGAGCCTCCTGCAACGGGCGCATCCTGAGTCTGCAGTGAGGGATGAGGAGTATACAGGAGGACATCATGCCCAGGAGTGATGTGTAGGTCCTGACTTTTAGGTTTTTCTTTGCCGCCACAGCCGTGGCCAGAGATAATATCTTGTCTGTCCTTTCCTTCGAGGGGAAGGCTCTTGCGCACTCCGTGTCCAAGGTTGCCCAGAGGAAGGTAATTTTTGTCAAAGGGGTAATGCAGGATTTCTTGAGATTGAGAGTTAATCCTAGCCTCTGAAAAAGATTGGTGCAGGCGCTGGAGGATTCGGCTGCGCCTTTTGCTGAGGGTGCTTTCACCAGCCAGTCGTCTAGGTAGGGGAAAGACTTGGTGACCCATTTGACGCAGGAAAGCTGCCACCGGTGCAAGGCACTTTGTGAAAATCCGCGGCGCGGATTTGAGGCCGAACGGCAGGACCTTGAATTGATAATGTTGTCCTGCAACCTCGAACCTTAGGAATTTTCTGTGACACTTGAGGATGGGGATGTGGTAGTAGGCATCCTGGAGATCCAAGGATGTCATGAAATCTCCTTTTTCTAGAATGCCTAGTATTTCTTGAATCGTCACCATCCTGAACGATTGGCTCCGTAGGAAAGCGTTGAGCGCTCAGAGATCCAGAATGGGCCTCCATTTGTTCTCCTTCTGGCGTACAAGAAAGAAGTGGGAATAAAAGCCTTTCCCTTTTAGGGGCGTTGGAACTCGCTCGATTGCTCCCTTCTTCAGCATTACAGAAATTTCCTGGAGAAGCAGGCGTAGGTGTTTGTGTGTCCGTCTGCGTGGAGGTGTTTTGGGAGGGATGGTGGTGAATTCCAGGGAATGGCCGAATCTTATAATTTGGAGAACCCACCGGTCCGTGGTGATGTGTTGCCAATTGGTGAGGAAATGGGTCAGTTTTCCTCCAATTTGTAATGAGGGATAAGGTGGCTGGACTGGCTGGAGTAGTAGGTCACTGGCGGCCGCCAGTGCCCCTCTTTTGATTCTTGCCTCTGAAGTTTGATCTTCCGTAAGAAGACTGACGACCTTGTTGTTGTTTGTGTTGGTATTGATTTTTGTTATTGTAGGAATACGAGGACCTGTTCTGATAGGAACCTCGATAAGAGGACTGACCTCTGGATCTGTTGCCTCGAAAGGACTGGTTCGCGTCTGCAAAGTACCCAGTGCTCTGGCAGTATCGGTGTCCTTCTTTATGGTTTGCAGTGCCTCATCGATCTTATCCCCAAAAAGGTGCTGGCCGTCGAAGGGCATGTCTAGCACTTTTGATTGTACCTCCTGTCGGAAACGACGTCGCTTTAAGCCATCCTTGGCGGCGCAGGACTGCTGCTCCAGCAAGTTGACGAAAGCCGGTCATGGCAGCATCAATAGCACAGTCAATTATTTCGGCTGCTGAGGTTTGACCCTCCACAAGCAGAGCCTTGACTTCACCTTGGACAGTGTCAGGCAGTTCCGCCAAATATGGGGCTATGTCCTCCCAGAGTTGGCGATTGTTACGCCCCAACAGGGCAATGGAGTTGGCCACCTTGATGGTCATGGCCGATGTTGTCGTGAATCGTTTTCCGATCGTGTCCAACTTTCTGCCCTCTTTGTCCGGAGGAGCCAACAGAGGGGAGGAAGGGTTGCGTGAGTTCTTCTGGGCCGCCTGTGTAACCACCGAATCTGGTTTCGGGTGTCCATTGAGGCAGGCTGCCGCTGTAAGTGGTGCTTTATACTTTCTGTCCAGGCGTGGAACAATCACAGGTACAGAAGCGGGTGTCAGCATTAATTTCTTGCCTTGCTCCCATAGGAATTCTATTATCGGAATAGATTTTGTTGACTTTTGCGTCTGCTCCTTGAAATCGTGCAGGAAGCATTCAGTTTCCGTCGATTCCATGACCATATGGAACCGTTTAGCCGCCCTTTCCACAATTTTATGGAAGCCTCCAATATCCACAGGCGGCGAATCTGCTTGGCGTGGTTGAGGTGAAGCTGGGGAAGATGCGACATACTCATCCTCCTCATCATGGGCAGAGTGTATTTCCTGGGCCTCTCCTTCTTCCAATTCATCCTCGTCTTCATCTTCGTCTGACGATACTACCACCTGAGGTTGGGTTCTCACACGGTGGGTTTGAGGAGGAGGTCGAGACTGTTTTGGGAGTGACGCTGACGCCGGGTTATTTACTGCAGGCGTCTGCTTCTCACTTTCCGTCGCAGGTGTTTCTGGGAAGCGTTGCTTGTAATCTTGTATAAGGTGCTTCAAGTCATTGACAATAGAGACCGGTAGGCACACCATTGGGGTGACCTCCGTGCGGACACTAGTGTGGACGGAGTGTTCTTGGTAAGTGAACTCCTCCTGTTCTTCGTCAGTGCTTTGGCATTTGACATGAAGGTCCGATATGGAAGTAGCAGGATCCAGGTGGTCTTCCTCCTCAGATTCTTCACTTTGGAAGATTTCTGGAGGTGGCTGCATTTCCACTTTGCTCGGAGACGTAGTTTCCGGCGTAATTTGTTGTTTGGTAACCTTGCCGGACGCAGAACTTGATGTGGAAGTTCCTGTCGCCGTCGTTGGTGTCGTCGACGGTGGTAGCGTGAGGGACGACACTTCTACGAGCTTGGATTTTTTCCATGGTTCAGAAAGGGCCATCATCGCCGACGAGCCCTCCGTCAACGATGTCCTCGTCGACGGTAAAGCCTTCGTCGACGGTATCTCCGTAGACGGCACCTTGGTCGTCGACGATGACCTCGACGTCGATGTTGTCGTCGTCGGTGCACTCGTCGACGGCGAGCCCGTCGTCGACGTCTTCGTCGTCGATGTCTTCGTAGTCGACGTCTTCGCCGTCGATGCCCTCGTCGACGCCTTCGTCATCGTCGACGGTGGGCTTTTCATCGACGTCGTCGTCGACAATGGGCTCTTCAACGACGACGTCGTCGTCGACGGTGCAGTCTTCGTCGTCGACAAGGTCTTCGTCGTCGACGACGATTTCAGCAGTATAATAGAGGAAATAGGTCTACCTGCTGACGACGATGATGGTGTTGTCGTCGTCGACGGTGAAGGTGACGATGCTGTCGTCGTCGACACAGTGGTTGTCACTGAGGTAGTCCTCTGGGCATGTCTGCTAGATGACGGAGCAGGCTTCTTAAAGGTCTGGGCATCTTTGACAGACACTGAAGATGTCGTAGATCTTGCCTCTGAAGACTTCTTTTGTGCCTTCCTAGGAGGAGTGTCTGAGGGGCCAGGGGAAAGTACCATTGGCCTCTTCTGAGAGACTTCTGAGGTTTTAGAAACGCTACCCTCTGAAGATTCCAGGTTGTCTCTATCCTTAAGCCTGTCAAGCCAGATGAGAAGGCGACCTTCCCTGTCCCTTACGGTCTTTTTAGGGAAAGACCTACATATTCTGCAGTCTGCAGGGACGTGGTCTGGATAAAGGCAGTATAAGCACAGGGCATGCTTATCTTCCACATGGAGCCTTTTCTTCCCACATAAAGAGCAGGCCCTGAAAAGGGCTTTCTTCTGGGATTCAGACATTGTTGAAAGCAGTGGAAAGAAAACACTTACTGCAGACAAAGTGGACCGAAGTAATCCCTGACGAGATTGTAGAGTGAAGAAATCACTTCCAAAAGTAATTAGATGATTTTGAAGGAATCCTGAGGAGAGCTCAGGCTGGAGACTCCCTAGCACAACGTGCAGTAGAAAATCTGAGGGACTGAGGCTCCTCCCAGGAAGGTTCTAGAGGGAGGTCGGAGCTGATTGGCTGACTCGGAGAGTTTGGTCCTTTTTGCATAAGGACAAGGAAAGGCTACTAAGGGGAGACCCTTAGGCCTATTTTCTCTATGTATGTCTATAGGACATTACTTTTTTATGTACCGGAGGCTCCCGTCTCGACGACGGGGAATGATTCAGGCATGTGAATCTATGAAAGACACCCCTAATACTGGATAATTCTCCCGCCAACTGAGGTAGTGTGGTCTTGCAGACTCAGGCTAGGAGGCTGCGACTGTCGGGGGTAGGGTGACCGACTACTTCTGGCCTCCATTTCTGGATCGGAATACACAGCGTCCAAGTCCTCGCACAGCTTGAGCAGTCTGTGGTATGACAGTAGCCGGGATTGGGCTAACGGGGCTGGAAACCCCTTCTGTTGCCACTAGAGTTAGAATAGCCACGATGAGCAGAGGACAGGCCCAAGGATCTGTCTGTAGCTCTAGAGCCCTTGAACCTGACCAGGGTCAAATCTGCCTTTCCCCAAAAAGACTGGTTCCATCAAAGGGCATGTCCATCAGATTGGACTGGACAACGCACACAAAGCCAGTTGTCCTAAGCCAGGCATGGGGCTTAAGGCCCCTTTTTTTTGTCCTCAGACATACCATCAAGAAAGCTCTAGATGGGATTACTCCACGCCCTTCAAACAAGCCCTTTTAGAGACCGCCCTTGTGGAGGGCCTGAAGAGGCAGAGTTCTCCCAGAGGTGCGGCTGTATCCTGGTCCCACTCCTGTTCACGACACCTGGGAGATCGTATGTTACTAAGGAGGACCGGACCGACAGACCTCTGCATAATCATAGGACTGATCTTACTTCTCTCTCCAGACCTCTAGGGCAGCCCAGATCTTATTGGCGCAGATTTCCCTCCTGGCAGTGATTACTACATAAAGTACAAACTTCGAGGCTGGAGCATTCATACAATAATTCAGCAAAAGGCTAAAGAAGATTAGCCTTGCACTTACTTCAATCTGTACAAGCAGCACATTCTCCAGGAAACCACATACCTCAGCCCATGAATATATGCAGGTCATCAGCAGCTGGGCACTTACATGTGGGACAGTGGTAGATCGTCGCAGTCACCTTAGATAGTTTCTCAGGAGTCCAATACACACTGTAAGCCGTGTATAGATGGTTTCTCCTGAGATTAGCTGGTTTAACCACAGCCTGTAACATAGTAAAGGAGTCACACCAGAGTTTCCGTAGACCATCCTCATTTTCGGAAAAGACACTGCCCCAGCGTTTTTCCAGCTCCAAATCTAGACGATCCCCTTTATCTATAGAGACCCCATACCAGAATGATACTTCAGGTCCCATTCTAGAAATAGAGTCAATACTTATACTCAGATCTTCGTTGCTCCATGACTGTGTTGCCCACCATGCGGACAATTGATAAAACTTAAATCTCGTCAATGTCCCACTGGTTATGTTAGAAATTAAATCCCAGCTGATGAGTTGTGAAACTTCCTGAAGATCTCCCCACAACCTAATACCTGCTAATCTAAGTGGTTGTGACAATTGGTCCTAGAGGCATTCGGGGGTGCCTGGGGAATCCCAGATTGGAGCCTGTGCCGTATAATACGATATTCCCAAAACTTTCCTAATATACCCCCAGTTATTTAGTGCAGCCAGTAGGATCTTAAGTTGGACTTTTTTGTAGAACTTGGGGTTGCCAAATTTATAGAGGAAAAACTCCTGTCCCTGCAGAACATCATATAGCATTGCCTGAAACAAGAGGCCCATAGAAGATGAATCCACCTTATTAGCTAGCATTCTAAAAATGTTTAAATGCCTTAAGGTCCCTTTTGTTGAAATCGATCTGCCCAGCAAATCCATAGTATCTTGGCAACACTAAATGGTGACTTTTGCTGCATCTCTCCTATTCTTGACTGCTTGGGAGACCACCGGCCGGGCCTCCTCCTGGACTTATGGCAGCACTTGCGCAACTGTCTCCCAAAGGGAGAGGGAGAAACAGAGCAATAAGCATGCAGTATTCACCGACCGCAATGCCAGGCTGGAGGAAGAAAACAAATTCTTCCCAAATGCATCCAACCTCTTGGATTCCCTGTCCGGAAGGGAACACGCTCTGTGAAGTAGAGGCCTGCACCACAAAACTCTCTGGGGTAGGGTGTTGGCTGAGGAACGTCGGATCACCTGGTGCTGAGCGATGGCTGCGTGCAACCCTCCTGTTCACAAGAGCCCGTGTGGTAGGCTTTGACCATGTAGCTAGAAGGTCGTCCATAAGTGCCTCATTAAAGGGCAAAAGGGGTTTGAATGTGGAAGCCCCGGGTTAAAGCACTTCAGTGAGGCAATTAGCTCTGACTTGCACTGAGAGTAGCTCGAGTCCCAGGACCTCATCTGTCCTTTTTACTACCATTGCATAGAAGCCCCCTCCTCCATAGCAACTGCTGGCGGAGAGAGCCTGCCAGTATCTGGATAAGTGTCCAGTCCACTGCCTTCCGCAAATTACCCATACCAGTCTAACTGCTCCGCAGAGTCATCCTGGTGCTCTAGAGGGTCCATAGACCCCTCCCATTCCATTCCTGAGCCTAGCACGTCCTCAAAGCGCCATGGCGACAAACAACATAGAACCCCTAGATTCAATCAACGCCGGAACTGGCATTGAGTTATGTCGTTCCGACTCCATGTCGCCGGGGATAAGGATGGGGCTGGCTCTGCTGATGGGCACAGGTGGCGCTGCAGTCACCTACTTCGGGTCTGATGCCGGAGGAGGTCGCATTGGCACAACAGGCCTCGACCCGGATCAGATCCATGAGACTTCACCGGCGCCGTTGCCAGAGCTGATAG
Organism: Lissotriton vulgaris; assembly: GCF_964263255.1. NCBI lineage: Eukaryota > Metazoa > Chordata > Amphibia > Caudata > Salamandridae > Lissotriton > Lissotriton vulgaris. The sequence continues at coordinate 988,796,543 of NC_141689.1, read as the reverse complement.
CATCAAAACCAATGGGACCTCTTCTGACCCCGCGGAGCCCAAGGGCTCACCAGCGGGGTTGGCCCGCTCAAATACACAGCGCATGTCTCTTAAAACTCTTTAATTTGAGAGAGGGTCGCTCTGAATCCCAGAAAGGGAATTAGGCGAAAAGCCAACCCCGGCTCCGGCTCTGCGGAACCGTGTCTAGAGTGTCGGTGCTCCTTACCTCTCTCAACAACGGACGACAGCTAAGGTGAAGATGAAGTCCGCTTGGACTTCATCTTCTTCTTATGCCTCTTCCCAGAGTTTCCCCGAGGACCTCGAGTGGGATGAAGAGGACTTAGGGGTCAGGGAGCAGTCCAGCGACCTCCTCTATCTCGATTGGGACCGGGACCTCCACGGAGTCTCGCTCGACGTGTCGACTGCCAGGGAGCAAGGAGCTTTATCGCCCGCTCTCTCAAGGCCTTTGGAGCAATGGCCCGGCAGTCCGAACAGGACTTGGTCGTGCTCAAGACACCAGAGACAGACGGGGTGGAGGTTGGCAATCGACATCATGTGATGACAGGAACCGCATGGCTTGAAACCTATCTTCCTGAGGACAGCCCTCGCATGCCAAGTTGGAAAGATCTTCCGAATTCGACAAAAGTTGAGGAAAAACCTGTCAAAAAGCGCCAGAGGGGTAGCTCTTCCCGGATCAGCGCTTAACTGGAACGGAAAGAAAAGTGGCGTCCGTGTGCCTGGGTGGCGCCTATATAGGCACTGTGACTTCATGACGCTACCGACGCAGTCACACGGAGCCGAATGGAGCCACCCGACGGCACATTCAAGGGGTGCTGCTAAGTAAACATTTCCGGATCCAGCCTAACGCCTGGGAAATTCAAAAGGAAGGAATCTGCAGCTAGAAGTCTTTATCAGATACACCGGACAACAGTCAGTGTGAAGCATGCGAACCCCCAAGGTACACTACAACTTGTAAAAACAAGCAGCACCTGAGCGTTCCTGTCCCGATAAAGAATAAACCTAAGAGACCCATCAGAATCAATCCACCTAACCCATGGAGCGGGAAGGTCCTAGAGAAACAGAGCATACACCAAATGAAAAAAAGCCATCTGCCCGTTTCCTTTTCTCCCCCCCCCCCCCCCCCCCTTTTTTTGGTAACAAAAGAAATGGATCTGGAGACAGAAATGTAATCCTACCAGCACCACGTGGGCATAGAGGCCAGGGTAAACAATATATAGCTGTTGGAACTGGTCCTTTTTGCAGGATTATCCCAAACTTTTTGCCTTCCTCCATTATTTATTCTGACCTGTTTTTGTTGGTTTTATGACTCTGGGCACTTGACCGCTGCTGATCAGTGCTAAAGTGCATATGCTCTCTCTTGAAACTTTGCAAGATTGGTCTACACCGGTTAGGCATATTTCATTTACCTGTAAGTCCCTTGTACAGTGGTATCCCATATACCCAGGGCCTGTAAATTAAATGCTACTAGTGGGCCTGTAGCGCTGCTTGCGCCACCCATCCAAGTCACCTTTCAAACCTGTCTCAGGCCTCTGCCGTAGCAGGACCTGCATACCCAGTTTACTTCCACAGTGATGTGGCATTTAAAGGGTTTGCCATGTCTAAAACCCCCCTTTTACTACACATGGGTCACCCCTAAGGTAGGTCCTAGGTAGCCCTCTGGGCAGGGTGTTGTGTATGTAAAAGGTAAGGCATGTCCTGGAAGTGACAAACAGCCTATTTATTTTCTCAATGCTGTGAGGCTGCCCTCTCATAGGTTTACATTGGGAAATCCCTGAAATATGCTTCAGTGGTCATTTCTGATGTGAAAGGGATAGCTTGGCCATGTTTGGTATGTTTAGAACAGTAGTAATAAATCCTGCTTATTGGTGTAAGCGGATTTGTTATTACTATTTTAGAAATGCCACTTTTAGAAGTAGGCATTTCTGTGTGCATATGACTCTTTGTGCCCTGCCTGGTTGCTTATTCAACCTCTGGTTTAGACTGACAGGGGGTGTGCATTCACTCTAGACATCACAAGGGGGGAATGATGTGTGTCCTGCCTTTCCTGGGTGATTTAGGGGTGGGCTGAATAGACGTTGGCTGCATAAAGAGTGGTGTGAGGAATTTCCCTTGCCCCTGATAGGCCTGGTCTGCATTTAGAGTGGTGGGAGGAGTTGCACCTGAACAGGGCTGTGCCCGACTTTCACAATGTTGTCTCCGCCCCCTGTAGTGTCTCTGGAGCCAGGGCTTGTGATTGAATGGAGGTGTTGTTCACTTCTAGCGTTGGTTGAAGTGCCCCCAGAACAAAGACTTTGGCGGTATAAGTACAGAGGCAGTGACCCGATGGATTTTAGACAATGTGTGGGCTAATACTCAGACGCTGCTGGCTCTACAAACAGCCCATTGTCAGAAAGAACTGTTCAGCTTGAGAGACAGAAGAGGAGAGCTAAGGAAGAAGCGCTCTCCCTGCTTATGACTGGTACGAGGCGTGTGGAGGTTGCCTGGCAACCTACCGAAGCCAAGGGTGCCGGCCCGAGAGTTGCAGCAGCCACTGTGTAACAGAAGAGAGGAGCGCCAACCAGCATCACTGAGGAGGCAACCGGGAGGGGCGGTAGCAGTGCACTGGGGTCCGGAGATGCGCCTTTACCACCAAGGCTTGATCCAGGGCCCAGCTCCAGGAAAGAAGAAGAGCTTTAGTGGTGTAGCCATGAGGAGCTGTGGCGGTAGTTGCCAGGCCATGCTGCTACCGCGGGCAGCTGCCTTTTGCTTATGGGCACGCCAGGGACGAAGCAAGGTCACCCTTCTCACTCCTGCAATACGCGTATGCCCGTCCCCGTGGGTGCACATACCTGGTGGGCTCTTGTTCCCAAGTGGCATTGCGGGCAAGCCTTAAAAGGCCCCCCATTAGAAATTTGTAGCCTCAAGGGAAACAGTACTGAGAGTACCATAATCCCAGCTATAGGCACGCCAATGCAGCTGGGTCCGATCTCCCTGTGAGTAGTACCATATAACATTTAAGACAAGCGCAGGAGCGCAGTCAAAGGTTTCTGCAGCATTTCATGCCCTAAAATTGGTATATGTATTATTTTAATTGCTAACCTGCATTTTATTGCCTGATGTGGAAATACTGACAGGATAGCAAATACATGTCCAGGACTTGCATGTTATGTACAGTGATGGTGGTTGTATAACCTGTGCACCTTATAAGTGTTTACTTTAGTGCACTACTGGTGTTATGACAAAGGCGTAATTGGCAAAGTGATTTAGGAGTTAGGTATTGTCATGACCATTGCCCAGTGGCAAGGTGAATGTTGGTTTATGTGATTTGTGGTCTAATCTGCTTAACATATGAAACAAAGGGATTTATGATACATGTGATGTTATGACTATTGCCTAGTTGGCAAAGTGAATCATGTAACTGTGGTCTATGTGTTTTATAATACAAATGTTATTTGTATATAAACCTGTGTGGTCTCTTTTGTGGTGTTGCTAACGTCTCACTGGTGTGTGTGTTTGTGTGTGTTGCGCAAATGCTTCACACATTGCCTCTGGGATAAGCCAGACTGCTCTGCCAAGCAACCAAGGGGGTGAGCAGGAGTTATCTTATGTATGTAACTACCTTACCCTGACTAGAATGGTGGGGTCTGCCTGGCTTAGGTACATACCCTAGAAAACCAGAAACCCCATTTCTAACAATAGCCACAAAGGCAATAACGTAAACATGTAAAAACTCAAACACTGTACCACCAATATAAATATGCAGGACAATCATGTTGCAGCCTAATAAGAGACAGCAACACCTAAAGTAAACTCGGGTTACAAATCGAGACACACAGAGCCTAAACAAGCTCTAAGTACCTGTTGACATAATAGAGAAAAAAGGGGGGAGTGGGGGCCGGGGAACTTGGCCCAAAAGACAGTGTTGCCTGCTAGAAGAATCGCAGCAGGCACATACTCCCCAAGGGAAATAGACATGAAAGAAAACTCTTGTCAAACAAGCATGTACAACACGGGGGACCAGAAGGTGTTGATGAAGAAAACTAAGAGTCCTGGAATTGACCCAACGGGATAGCCAGGTGGAATTATCATCATACAAGATGGTTGTTTTCCCTTCGGAAGCCCAACAAGGGCACCTAAATATGCAGATCACAGATCCACACAATGATCGTGCAACAGCCATGAAGCACAGGGAACAGTACCAGGAAAGCCCAGGCTGTCTCCCATTCGAATACCCACTGGATTGACCCTGCTTAGCTTCCAAATCGAACGAAAGCAGGCGCATTTAAGATGGCATAGCAATATTTTTCCCAACATTGGAGGGATTTGAATCCCAGTCTTGGGGTTGCTTGTACCACTTGGGGCACAAGTCATTACCATTGACAACAAACGTCTCCATGGACACAACCAGATCCAATCCCCAACCAGAAGAGGTGGCATAACGCAATACTGGTGCATGTTACTAGGGATAAGAAAATGGGAACTTCCTGCATCTCGCAGAAGAGTGATCAACCAAACAAATGAATTTAACACAAGGCAATAAGGGAACTGCCTCAGGAAAGGGTATGTCGCGATTGTAACAATCGAAGAATAAGTGTCTGCATGGAAGAATGCAGAAGGAAAATACCCCAAAGGGGTGTATACCAAAAGCTGCATACCATTAACCTGATGGATACACAAGGGTGAGACAAGAGGCTGCCAAAGGAAAACCGTAAGCCAAGAAACAGCGTTTCCAATGGGATAACAGGGCGGGATTAGCAGAATCCCGAACCACAGTCAAAGAACATAACAAAATCAATAAGTCCAAGTGACCAATATCATATAAGGATGAATTACCAGCGTAATAGAGGATTCCCATACAGGGCGATTCCTAAAAAATACACATACAGGAAGGAGAAGGCCCCATGCAGGTCTCAAGAAAGACAACTAGTCACCAACACCAGAAGACCTGAATGCCAGGGCAGGAACACCTCATCTGGGGACTGATACCAGAAACGCCCACAACAGCGTTAAACAGGGACATTCCCTTACAATCATAGAATGAGAAAAAGAGTGTAGGGGCAGGCTAAAGGTCTGAACCTCAGCAGCTGTCCTGAAACCGACAGAGGGCACCAAATAGGTGAGATCCATCAAAGGTGATGTCCAGTAAGACTGACTGGACAGCCTTTGAAAATTCCAGAAGTCCGAGCCATGCGCGCCGGCGCATTGCCACAGCAGATGCCATTGCTCATCCAATGTAATCAAGTGTAGTCCATTTCACACTTCATAAGCAATCTGGCTGCCTGGTGGCCATCCAAAATCAACTGGGTCAGTTTGCCTCTATTAGCTTATTGAAACAAAGGCAAAAGCAGTGCCAAGGAAGACCACAAGACATGGGAAAAATGTCTGAGGGTGCAAATCATGTTAGTGGAGCGTAACGCCGCACTGGTGGAGAAAACACATTTTCCACAAGAGTCTTGCTTTCGGGACTATCACTTGGAAATGGGGAACATTACCCATATTATGGGAAGCTGTACCGGCCTGGACCACAATACTGTGGTGAGTTGGCTGACGAATAAGGCAAGCAAGGTCATCGGGGGCAGGGTGGTACTTGTGAGAAATAGTACGGTCCACAGGTATACCAGAATCAGGTTTAACCCAGGCCCTCAATAAAATATCATAAAGAGCCTCACAAAAGGGGAGCACTGGTTCCGTGCCGGACTAGCCAGGATAAAGAGCCTCGATAAGAGGGTCTGTAGACTTCTTCACCGCAGGCAGAGTCAAATGTAAGACCAGTGCCGCACTCATCAGCACTTCCACCAAGGAAGAACTGGCATTGGAGGCAAGGCCAGAAGGAGATAAAACTGTAGAAGCAGGGGATTAATCTAATCTGCTTGCTTCACCCAACTCAACAATCCAGCTACCAAACATAGGAGGATCCAAAAGCACTGGTTGCTCTAAGGGGACCACCCCTTCCTGTCCTTCCACCAACTGGTATTGTGAAGCACAAAGAAACCGTTGGTTACAAAACCTGCTCCGTAAATGACATTAACTGGTGCAGGAACAGCACCGTATCGACGTCGGCATGGGAAGATGGAGGGTTGTGGGTCGGCAGACACAAGGGGGCGCAGGGAAGCCAACTCTGCAAGGTTTCAAACAGTATTATTCACTGACTCCCGCTAGGAGCCCTCTGGCACCGTAAAAACAATTGCCGGAGGAACAACGGATGTCACATCAGAGTCAGCCGGCGCCGCACGTGGAAGCCCTGAAGGGCCATGCACTGGTGCCACTGTGTCCAAGAACAAGACCGTCAGTGGGTGACCCGCCAGCGATGTTGCAGTCGGTGCGCCTATGACCTCCTTGGGAAATACTAAAGGGGTTCTGCCCACATCACCCTCCCATACCGGAGCAGGGGTCATCAAAAAGGTGAGAAAAGTAGAAAAAACAGTATTAAGGGATAAATTTCACATTTATTATTTAGACCCAAGAAAAATTAAATTATTTTGTTCTTTACAACTTAATGTAAACACATATAATTAAACAATTTATATGGACATATAAACGTATCACAAGAAAAAGTGGCACACAAAATTAATCCAAGGAAGAGCACATCACAAACTATACATATATACAACATCTATATACAGCATATACAATATACAAACAACAGCGTAGCCTAAAAAAGGCAATGGAAACCTTTCTCAAAATATATACACTCCCACTTATGAGTGATATAGATCAGAAAGGGAATCCTATTGGTGCCCGAGAAGAAAATTCGCTCACAAAACTAACTTAATGTAGGGCGCAAGAAGATGAAACAAATGTAAATAATGATAGAGGGACTCCAACACAGAAGTGTCGACGCGGTCGCGTTTCCGCCAGTAGACTCTTTATGGCTTCATCAGGACATGGGTACTAAAACAATGTTATAAGAACACTAATTATATTACAAACAATGTACATGTGCAAAAACCATCTCACCCTTCTGTGTTAATGCAGCACCCGTCGTGCTAAAGGAACCTAAATCCATACAAAACTTATATAGAGGCGCATACAAGAGTGAAACTCCACAAGCCCAGGCTGATCCACAGTGTATAAAAAACATATACCCACAGTGAGTGAAGTAAATCAAAAAATGGTGCGGATAGGTCGAAATGACGGGGCTCCACCAAAAAACATAAAACAACTAAAATGTGTGTTTACATATGCCAGCAAGCATAGGTCCAAACATACTCTCAATATTACCATCCGGTAAGGGGGGACGTACCTTGCAGGCCAACTATCGATAAGTACGCCGCTCCCACAGGGGGAGGGCAAAAAGGAAGAAATCCACTCAAACTAATGCCCGGGGCTCTGCAAGGGACATAACCACATCTGTATTCATAAAGTAGAGGGGGGCCAAATCAGGACAGAGATCAACTTCCCACAGTTTACCCATCAAGCTCACGCTCGTATTCACATACCTTCAGGGCAGTCACAAGCGTGCAGTGTCCACTAGTCCAAACAAATGGAGGAACAAACACGTGGAAATCGTTACGAGGCAAAAGAAAGCAGGGTGGCGAAATTACGCTCCTACAGCTCCTGGGGAGATACAACATAAACACCACTGTGTCAACACCACTGAGTCGCTGGAAAAAATTACAACTGAAGCCCAACAGTATCTCATCAAGTTCATAGTCACTGAAGGGCAAAGAACCGGGGACATACATACCTTAAAATGGAGTCACACTTGCTCAAAACACCGGCATCAACAGTCCACAGGCAACCGACTCACATAGTTGGTCTAGCTCTCTCGCGTAACTCCACGGCTCATAAGGAGAGCGTTGACGTCATACGTCACACGTGGGGCGTCCCTCGCCAAGAACATAAAAAACGGACACCCGGGCGTCGTAACCACACTGTCATCACTCCTTTCCTACAGATAGAAATGGAAAAGCGACTGCCTCACATAGAGGTAAGGGCATCAATCAAGCCCCCATAGCCCTCAGAAAAGGGCTAAAACACATAATAAATAGCCACATCTCTCAGATCAATCGTCCCAAACCTCAAGCAAGTAGTCCAAGGAACCACAAGCTGTATTAAATCAACGCCCACAACTCATCGTAATCGTTCAATCCATTTGAAGTGGTGTGGTATCTATCAATGAGTCTGGCCTCTACTCTGTTCAGTTTTATTTCGAGTTCTACTCTAGTTTTAGCAGTGATAACCATTAAAACTGCCCACATAATCTCTTCTTCATTATTCCCCGCCTCAGTGTAATGTTGTACCAGTGGAGCCACACTGGTTTTGCACCGAATGCGAGACTTATGCTGTCCAATCCGCATTTTCACTGCTTGTGTCGTCTGGCCTATATAGGCTAAATTACAGGGGCATACTACCACATAAACAACATTTTTAGTATTGCAATTCGACAAGGAGCGCATAGTATGTGTCTGACCATTAATCACTATGCTTTTCAAATCTTTCGAATTGGGGCACACAGTGCAATTCATACACCGATAGTGGCCAGTCAGAGCTGGGAGACCTAACAGACTCCTTGTGTCTTTTCTGATGGGGGGTTTTCGACTGGCTCTAACCAGGTGTTGTCTTATGTTTTTCCCCTTGCGAAATGCAAAAAGTGGCTTTGGTATGTTGAGATGTTCAATCAATCTCCAGTTTTTTAGGATGATTTGTTTAACCTGGTTGGCTTTCGGGTTAAAAGTCAAAACACAGGTCATCAGATTTTTTTTCTTTCTTTTCTTTGGGGGTTAGTAGAGTCTCCCGAGGTGTGAACCATGCTCTTTTAAGCGCAGCTTTCACCAATTTTCTCGGGTAACCTCGGGCACATAATTTGTCCATCAAATTCTCTGCATTTTTAAAATAGTCTTGTTTGTTTGAACAATTGCGTCGAATGCGCAAAAACTGCCCATAGGGCAAGTTTTCTTTCAAACTCCTCTGGTGGCCGCTGGTAAACTCCAAAAGAGTATTACAACCGGTTGGCTTAATGAATACATTCATTTCTAGGCGACCATTATTATCAAAAATCCACAAATCTAAAAAGTTGATTTTCACATTACTACAATTGATAGTGAATTTGAGATCTGGGGTACACGCGTTGAGCCACTTATGGAACCGGTCAAGTTCTTCCCTACTTCCCATCCATATGAAGAATATGTTGTCAATGAAGCGAACCCACCTCGACAGGCACTGCCGAAATGGGTTCGCCTCACCAAAGACATATCTCCCCTCAAATTGGTCCATAACGAGGTTAGCTATGTCGGGGGCAAAACAGCACCCCATAGCTACCCCCTTGAGTTGCAAAAAAAGGTCCCCTTTAAAAGAAAAGAAACTGTTCTTTAAGCAGATTTTGGCCAACTCAAGGATGAATTTAGTGGGTACCTGATTCGGCCTGCTTCTTTGCTCCAATATCAGTTCCATCACCACCAAAGCTTCGTCTTGGGGTATGTTGGTATAGAGACTCTCGATGTCGAAGGAGACTAGCAGCTGCTGGTCTCCATCAAACACCGAGTTCTCTATTTCATTGATAAAATCCATCGTGTCCCGAATATAAGCCTTTGTAGTACTAACAAATGGCTTGAGAAAAGTATCTATGTATTTAGCCAAAGGCTCAAGCATAGATCCACCTGCCGCAATGATCGGGCGTCCTGGGGGATTAGTAGCATCTTTATGCACTTTGGGTAGTACATATAATGAAGGGGTTTTCTGTTGAGAGATGTGCAGGAATTCATACTCTTTTTTACCCAAAAATCCACCATTAAGAGCCTCTGTTGTGAGGTGCAGTATCTTAGCTCTTAATGTGGTAGCAGGACTGTCTTGTATTTTACGGTAATGAGTGGGGTTACTCAATTGTCTCAATACTTCGGAATCATAGGCATCACTATCCGATAGAACAATCCCCTCGCCTTTATCTGCTGGTTTTATAACTGTCAGGGGGTTGTTGGCCAAGCTGACTAAAGCAGAATATTCATCTTTATTGAAGTTGGACTTGAAAGAGATCCTTTTCTCACCAAGTTTGTCTATTTCCCTAAGGATTTGATTCTCAAATAAGACCATTTCATCCGGCATACTAGCACTGTCCGGACAAAAGGAAGATATAACTTTAAGGCCACTAACATTCCATTCCATATTTTCATCTTGATCAGCAAAGAAAGTTTTAAGTCGGATTTTTCTAAGGAATTGAAGAACTTCAGTCTTAGTGTCAACAGGGTCTTGCACAACCAGCGGAATGAAGGACAGCCCTTTTTGTAAAACCTTCAATTCCACAGGAGACAGAGACTGCTTAGACAGATTATAAACCGGTATTATTTCCATGTTGTTTATTTCAGAAATAGGTCTATGCTCAGTGGCACTAACAGTATCTTCTAAGCTCAACGCATGTACACCCGTTGTCTGGTCCGAAATAAATTCGGATCCTGAGGCGGGGGTGGTTGAGTGAATGGTTGGAAGGGTTGAAACAGCGGTTGTCTCCATGCTCTTCTGAACCCTCTGCCCCGACGCCCCCCCTCTGTTTAAAAAAGGTGGCGGGCCTTTGGGTACTGATAAAAAGGGGTTTACTGATGGTATGGTTCATAATAAGATCCTCCACTTTGGTCCGAATCAGAGCCTGGAAGCGCTCCAGAGGAAACCGAGGGTCCTAAGACAAGATGAAGAGCATTGTAATACTCTTGCATCTGATTCCAAGTTGCCCCAGCTCCAGGAAATGCGGGGAGGCGTGGGAGCAATGTCAGAGCAGAGGCCTATGTTCTGGGACGTGAGGAGTCTGTGGAATCTATGTTGTGAGTCAAAGAAGGCTGCGACTTCAATCTCTTGTGATGAGCTTACTGTGAGATGTAGTCAGGGAAGGGGACCGTTGCTATTGACCACAGGATGAAGAGCGATGCTCACTGGAACAACCTCTGGACAGGTTAACTGAAGACCAGGAAGATGACCAATGCCTGGAGGAACTGGAAGTCCTGGACAACCGCGCCGTCAGGAGCTTTATTAGTCGCTCCCGCAGTGCCTTCGCCTTCAACCTCTGGCAGGTGTCAGATTCTTCGGCGTTGTGATGCTCACCCAAGCACCACATACAATTAGAATGTGGATCCGTACCAGACATCTGTTGATCAATGGACCCACAGGATTTAAAGCAGGCTGCTTCGGGTGAAACAATTTGTCACAGAAGGCAAAAAAAAACTGCCAGAGATATGCTAATCAGGATCCACAAGCAACGCAGAAAAAGAAGAAATTGACGTTAGTGCACCAGAGGGGACTTATATGGCTCCGCTGACGTCACACCCGGAGCTGAGGTCTGCCCCCCAGGGCGCAGAGGTACTGGTGAGAAAGGTTTCCGGATCCAGTCTGACGCCTGGGGAGAATTCACAAGTTTAGGAATCTGCGGCTACATGTAACAATTACGAGTCTCTACTGCTCAATATATTCCAAATTGGCATTTCAACCAATTAACTTCATTTAAGGCTGCTTTATTCACATAGAATGCTCCTATACCCCATTAAGGTGCCTCACAAATACGTTTAATGTTCTCATACACCATATCAATTACAACCACTTCTCCATTATGTTTCCACAACTCTATAAAACCACGCACCTACAGAGACACCAGTAAAGCAACAAGTCTCATACCATGTGTGAGGAAGTCAATAACAGCATACTACATAATACTGGTCTATCTAAATGATAATTCCGAAAAATGTACAGTTCAAAATCAATCATTACTGCGAATATCACAAGGGGAGGATAGGAGAATACTGTTTGGCATAACAGTACATATTTTTCTCCCAGGTGCATTAAGGTACATGTAGTGCATTTCGTATTTAGCTTACTCACAGGTATAGAAGGGTTTTCACAGTTGGCCCCCCTTGAAGCTAGAGCCATTATCCTCTCCGAAACAAGAACTGTCCCTTTTTTTCTCTGGCAATCATCACCATGGAAGAGGAATTAAGAATAATGATGACAACTCACAGCCTTGGCCAGTGGATTGACAGTGACATGTCTGTGTAGCATCACCTGCAACTCCCTTACAAAGCTCTTCAGCCTTGCCAAATGGTAAATACATGGAATCAGCCTTCATCACCTCAACCTATGTTGCAAGTACACGTGAGATAGCCTCCAGTCGGATTCTACCTCTACCCTCATGTCCCCTTGGAGAATTCTAGTCTTGTCCCCATGGTCTTGAACGGGATCCATTCCACTGGGAGGACTTTATTCCCTTCCCTCATCCAATCACCATTGATGCTCCCATGCCTCACTCAATGACTTGGGAGAAAAATGTGTGCACAACTCCTCATTAAACCTCTGCATGGCCACAATCTATGCCCAGATACCACTGTGGAGGGGGTCAAATGCCTTGTCCAGTGGAAACTTTAAGCAGGGCAAAAGTATATCATATAATTGACACTACGGTGGTAAATGTAAGTTATGGTTGTTTCTTTAGAAAAAAAAACAACAGAAAATAACCAAATGTCAGTTGCAGGAATGATATAGGTAGAATTTAAAACAAAGTGAAATTCACTAGCTATGGTTACCTATGCACCTAGCCTTTTAATACGGTGTCCTATTGTCAAGAAATAGATGTCATTGTAAAGAACGTATAGAGAACATAGGCTGCTTTGACTGCACTGACAATACATATTCACATACAAATTGTGACATCACACACTGCACACAAACACCATTGCAGCAGATACATTTAAAATCAAGGGTGTACTTCCAGTGACAACAAGAAACGAAGACCAGGATTTATCTGCGGCTTATGCAATGTCATGGATCATGGAACCCACTAGTTTGCATCTGTAGTGTCTTGCGAGTTAACAATGACAGAACTCTTTTAGCTTCTGATGAAATCCGTAGAGCTATGACATGATGGATAGTGTGTATTGCAGTGAAGGTTGCTTTCAAATGTTGAGTTTGCAGTTACACGCAGTAGAATAAAGTGGAATATTAAGCTCCGTATGCGGCGTAGTCCTTTGCGGGTTAGCAGGCTGGTGAAGACGCTACAAATGGCGATAAGGATGGGGTCAGTAACCATAGATTGACAGTCTTCTCTCAGAGTTTGCCGTGGTCCAGGCAAACTGCTTGTTTGTGTGCCATCACCAAAGTACAGCATCAATGCTGAATGCCTGTGGAGTCAAAGTGCAGTTTCAGCCACTGTGAAGCGGTTGAAAACAAAAGCATTTACAGATAATCTACACGTTGTTGGTCAGTCCATACATATAGGTACAGCGCTACTACACAACATAGAGCCATACTTAATTCGGAGTGATAAAGCTGCGATTACAAGTCGCGTAAAGCAGAGATTAACCAGGTGTAAGCAAGGGCACTGAGATGCCAGAAGCAAAGCAACCTAGAGGCAAGAAATGGTTCTCTGTTTACCAGAGGTAATTAAAGAGTCTTCATACCGCAGCACTGAGCAAAGGAACCCAAGGAGAAGTGCCTGGTGTTGTGCTTACGGAGCCGTCAATAAATGAAGAGGCGAGCCACCAAAGCCGGTGAGTGGGACTCAACCCTAAAGTTCTTTGAAGAGTGAAAGTCAGCGAGGTTTCTTAATACTGGCAGGTTGTTTTTTCTGATGGAGACCAAGAAGTAAATCACGTTTCCAGTTATCATCAAGGAAGATCTAGTAGCCAGTACGTCACAAGTTCTCTGAGAGAGTTAGCTGTAAACAGCGGCTGAAAGACCACTACGTCCCGTCTCATTAAGTTCCACACTGGTCTACAATGCTGCTGCTGTCTTGAAATCACCAACAACATTCGATAAAGCCAAAAAGCTAAATATTGTTGAGTGATGGACTATCTGGATAGAGACATTTGAAGATTTAATTGATGCACTTGTGGAGACCGATAACAAACAGATCATCAAATAGCTCAAACATCTTGCTGTTGGTGGCGTAAAGGAATTCAAAGAAAATGCCACAAACAGACGCAGAAATCACATACCGTAAGATTAAAGACACCTTGAAAATCCAATACCCAATGTTAAGTACAAAAGATATATTTTCAGACAAGAACGACATAACAGGGGCAAAAGTATCAATGAATTTGTAGAAAGACTTGACACAGTCCTTAAACAATGTAAGTTAAATGAATTTTATAGATGAAGATTCCATACGTCTCAGGGTCATTGATGGATGTTTGTCTGCTTCATTCAGACGGCAAATGCTGAGAGAAACTCGAAGTCTGAAACTAGTGTTTATGGCTGCTAGAGATGAAGAGCATGCCGATTGACAGGCTACTGACATGAAGGCCGCAGGTGCCCAGAATGAATTAGTCATGAGTGTGAAAAGCATGTCAAAGCAAAAGACTGAAGGACATAAGGTAATGTAAACACGTAAAAAGAAGTTATATTTTAGATGAGGTTTCTCGTTTCCACACCAAGACAAATGACCCTCCATTGGACAGATATGTAAGGGCTGTGGGAAGGAGAACTCTTTTGTGATGACGTGCAAAGGAAAAACAAGTGTCTCACAGGGCAAGGACAAAATGGCTGCAAGAACATTCCTGAAACAACGTTCAACGCACACCTGCAATGCCCAGCGGGGACATCCGATACGACAAATCAACACTGAACGAAGTTGATTGTCATCTAAATCGTCAAACAATTCCTCCATATCAATATCAAGTGAAAGTGAACAAGATGGTTGTGCAATATCGATGTTAACTTCAGAAAAGCATGTGCACGTTGAACTGCCTGCATGTGAAGAAAAAGGTCATTAAAAGTCTTTTAAGAAAATTACACCGAAAATAAATTGTTGTTTAATACCTTTCATCGCTGACAGTGGGGCATTGATAAACATTATGCCTGAGGAGAAATATAATGAATTGCATCCCTTACCACAACTTATGCCGTTGGAAACCAAAGTGTATACATTGGCTGCATTGACACCCTTAAAAAGTCAAGGTTAATGTGTAGGTACAATAAAACACAAGAAAACGAAGGTGCAAGCACCCATCCATGTGCTTCCAAGGACAGCATCAAGTGCCTGTCTACTCAACTTCAGCACAGCTGCTGATATGGGACTGATTTCTGTGAACTACAACATGAACGCTCATCATGAAATAGTAACTAAGTTCCCTTTGTTGTTTCATGGTTTGGGAAAGCTTCAGACTATAAAAGTAAAGTTGCATATTAATGAGGATGTCCGTCCTGTTGCTCAGAGACATAGGCAAATTGTTTTAATTTTCTAGATGCTGTTGAAAAAGAACTTGAATCATTACTTAAGCATGATATCATTGAGTTTCCTACTTCTTCAACATCATGGGTTTTACCCATTGTGGTATTGCCCAAAAAGGACAGTGAAGGAGCAGTACTCATATACGTTGACATGTGTCAGGCAAACAAGACAATTGAACAAGAACATCATCCAGGTCCATACAGTACTGATATGATGACAATTCAATTGTGCAAAGAATTTCTCTCGCCTTGACTTGAACTTTTACCGGTGGTCAAGAGAGGTGTTGAATAGTAAGCTCCCAATGTAGAGTTTACCAGTTTGTAAATTGAGCTTCTGAAGGGTAGCACGCTGTACAGGTTTCTTTGGCATGCTCATAAATCTTTCAACCAATCCATTGGCTAGCAACCATAGAGGAGTGCTCTTTTGATGCTTTATATTCAGATGCCTCAAGTCTTTGAACCCCTGACTATTAAAAAGCGGGCCATTGTCCGATTTTAAATTGGCTGGTACACCCCATGTCATAAAGATGCCATCCAGTTTCTCAATGACTCTGTCTCAAGTGATGGATGAGAGATCCTAAATCAATGGAAATTGTGATATTCCTCCACAATCACCATCAGGTGATGTGTGTTATTGAGTGGACCGAAAAAGTCAATGGCTATTCTGTCGCAGGCATGTTTCGGGAGTTCCGACATGTTTAGGGTGTGTTAAGTAACTCTTGTAGATCGGCAGTTGCATAGAAGGCAGGTATTTAATTCCTTCTCAACCCACATGCTCGATTTGTGAAATCAACCATTTATTCCCACCAATGGAAGTAAGATGCGTCAAAGATCCAGGACGCTGTTTTGGTGAGATTTTATTTCCAACTACATCGCAGACTATGGCCCAATAAGCTTGATAGGCAGAGAAAGGAAGCCCCATCACAATGGCAGCCAAAAACATGAACAACTCAAGTAGGATATGCACAAAGGCATCAACAATCTTTCCACCCTACTGATGCTGAATTAAATACAGACTTTACACTTAACATTTCAAAATTCAGCTAAGATTATAAGTGGTACCTTAAGGAAGACAGCAATGTGAATTAGCTTATTGAATAAGGGGTAGTCTTTTTAGGACCTCTGGTTTCATAACTAGGTAAAGAAGAGGGCGATGCCTATATTAAGGACCGAAAGGCAACCTGCATCATATGCTAATCCTGCAGAGATGCAGAACTATATGGAGGATGCCATGCAAATCATGATTCAACGGTGGATCATTGGACAGCGAAGTACAGAAGTTCAACAATTTCTGACAAGAAAATGCTTTTTTATATGATATGGGGTCTTCTACTATTAAGATCTATAGGGCAATAACCTTCACAAACTTCAACAGCCAGAACCTGATCTATTTGATCACATGTCCCTGCAATAAGAAATATGTAGGGATGACCACGCGCAAAGTAAAAGTGCGCATCTCTGAGCACAAGAGCTCAATTAGATGTTCAAAACAAGCGACTAGACTCACTAATCATTTTATTGAGGTTGGACATCTACCCACTGACCTGAAGTGGACCATAATTGAACAACCATTGATCCCACCCCATGTGACTGATGTAAGCAATTTCATATTTAAAAAAGAGCAGAGATGGGTATTTAAAACTCAACTCTGATAAGAATGGGCTGAACGAAGACATCCCTTGGATGTCACTCTAAAGATAGTGGACAGAGAGTATACCTGTTCATCAACTCATTAAGATCCTTGTGTGCTTAGACCTGATTATGATGTCACGTTAAAAGATTGGACGATTAGAGCTACTTGAGAGGAATACCATGATAGTTGCTTTATTTGGTGTTTGATGAGACAAAGATCACACACTGCAAAGGCCTTAAACCATATAAGTTATGACATTTGGAGTGCAATCGCTCTCGATAGATTTTACCTTTGCCAATCACTTATACTGCTTGATATTAAAGAGTTCCGTAATGACATGAACGGTTACTTTGACGAACTATCATCAATTATACGGAGATCATAACAAAGGGTTAAAATAGACTTGGGTCTGAGGGAAGTACAGGTAGGATTCGCTTTGGGCACAACGCAATACTCCTGCATTGCATGCGCTATGCAGCTTAGCTCCAAGCGAGTTGCGACTGCCTGGACAGTAACAACATGACATTTTCTATATTTTAAAACAGACCCGGTGACTGCGAGTCTACTGACGCTCCGCGAGCCCAATACGAGCCTATTAATAGAGCGCACCACATTGCCCATAGTTGGGT
Organism: Lissotriton vulgaris; assembly: GCF_964263255.1. Classification (NCBI taxonomy): domain Eukaryota; kingdom Metazoa; phylum Chordata; class Amphibia; order Caudata; family Salamandridae; genus Lissotriton; species Lissotriton vulgaris. Next base: position 988,779,161 of record NC_141689.1, on the reverse strand, counting down.
GACGTCGCAGGCGGGTGATGCGAAGAAAATGAAAGACAAAGAGAGCACCAGTTGAGCCATATACTGATTCAACTGGGCCATGAACTACAATTCCCAGAGGCCTTGGGCGTCGCATGCCTCTGATACGACGCTTACGCACAGGAAACCGGTAGATAACGCTTCCCTGCACACCGCGTCGGTACCTCCCACGACAGCCCAGAGGGACGCCTGGGGTACCGACGGACAGGTGAGTGCGGGAAGCAGATCGTACATCAAACCTTGGTTTCTGTGGGTTAACTTAGCTCTGCCTTTCATCTGTTAGCCGCTAGTTACCATTGACCACGCTGGTGTAAAAACGCTGCAAACCCATGACGATGCTGGCAACGTGGACACTAGAACTATCATTGTCCAGGTTTCTGTTAGTATATCTAGCTTTGCCTGTAATTTTCAGATCTTAAGCTACTAGCGACCGCGTTTGGGTAATAAAAACGCCATATTCCCCAGACAATACCGCCATTGTAGACACCGGGAGAATCATCGGTGTCCACTATTCTTTAGCTCGCTTGGCTGACATTCTTCAGCGAGTTAATTGTCTGTGGAGATGCCGCAACTTTGTATAACGGCTCGAATATGAACACTCGAGCATAGCTGCTGGCACATACACAAGGTTGAACGGTTTTATTTAGCCGTCATAAAATATTTGTTTCTAATAAGAGTTGAAGGCAAATGTCAACTATTCCGCGGTTGGAATGCCATCTTACCGCACAATCGCTGAGCTTTCCACCTAACAAGGGATGAGATGCTTCCTTGACATGAATAGTATTGGCATTATTCGAGTGGTTCTACAATTGATGGCTGTGTGATGACAGTAGTGACACGCTTGTGTGTCATAACTCCCTTTTTATCTAGGTTTGCTCTATAGAGCGGTGCTCCGTTTACCTGCGCTGCAGCCAGGTGAGGTGGGGCCTTTCTCTCCTGCCACTTAGGTAAGTGAGCTTACACATTTGATGTATTGTAGGCTATTGTGATTTATCTATCAATTGAGGATACAAATACATTGGCTGTAAATAAGATTACTGTTTTTTTAAGATATTTCAAAAATACGGTGATCTAATCATGAATTTTTATACTGTGCTTTCTTTCTATGTAACTGTTTCTTTGGGAATGGTCTGACATCCCGTTGAATCATGAAGTCAGGAGAAGGATGATATAACTAAGATTCAGGTGACATTTACCTTTTTATATTCTCACTAGCAGTAGCGTTAATGGTCCTTAGGAAGCAGCGAGATACCTGCTGGATCAAGTTAGTCTGCAGAAATATGTCGACCTTGCATGCTTTATAGTGGTTATTTGTTTAGGCCACTTCGCACTTTTTATTAAGTTGGGATTGAAGAGGAGTATATTAAACTTTCTTTTCCCCTTCTCTACCCAATTTTATTATTACCCACAATTCACTTATTCACTCACTTCATTTCACATTCATTGCACTGCTTTCCAGTTTCCTTCGGATACACCACTTTACATTTAAATCACTGGGTCCCGCAAGCTAGTCTAGGCTTTTACATCTGCCAGTCTGCTGTGGGTATACGACTACCGTCATGGTGTGAAAAATCCCAGATGATGAAGGGCGGATCCGTTTGGTGACTGATGGGAATCTTTTCACAAAGAAGGGATACCCTAGGCATGACTTTATTAGCACACATTATTAGTTAAGCCTCTCCTTCACCTTTACATAGTTAATAGCCCTTTCTTGCTTTTCTGTTGACTTCGTGCTACTCTTTGTTAGTTTAACTGTAGTCTTTTTAGGACCTCTGGTTTCATAACTAGGTAAAGAAGTGGGCGATGCCTATATTAAGGACAGCAAGGCAACCTGCATCATATGCTAATCCTGCAGAGATGCAGAACTATATGGAGGATGCCATGCAAATCATGATTCAACGGTGGATCATTGGACAGGGAAGTACAGGAGTTCAACAATTTCTGACAAGGAAATGCTTTTTTATATGATATGGGGTCTTCTACTATTAAGATCTATAGGGCAATTACCTTTGTTAATTGCATGATTTATGAGACTGAGGTAAAGAAGATGCATAACAAGTAAAAGGGTAGTCGACCAATTTTCGTACTTTACCTAAGGGAAATACTTCACTAGCAAGCTAAAAGAAAAATGCCTCATTCACAGCCAGTACAAAAGGGGGAGGTGATGGACGGAGCATCTGAACCAATCACACACTCACACCCAGTCAACAGATCTGGGTTTAATCCATCACCGTTCTTTAGCCCACTCTGCCACCCCAGTTGGCTTGGCAGTTCGGGCTGGACTGTTCCCATGAGGCACAGGGTCATGTCTGAACTGGAGTGGCAGAGTGGGCTAAAGAACAGTGATGGATTAAACCCAGATCTGTTGACTGGGTGTGAGTGTTTGATTGGTTCAGATGCTCAGTCCATCACCACCCCCTTTTGTACCGCTTCATTCACAGCCAAAAAATACGTAATAGCAGGCCACCACCTGCTGGGCACAGTATCTTCCTACAACAGCAACAGGGAAGTGGCTGAAAGCTTAAGTTTGTGGTGGACGATGAGAACTATTGCCTGCAAAGTAAGGATTCTGATTGGCAAAGTGAATCTGAATTTTTAGCTCAGGGTGGTAGCATAGTTCTCGCATTAATCTCTAAATCAGTGGTTCTTAACTTGAGGTTCTTAACTTCAGGTTAGCAGACCCCTTGGGGTCCACAACACAGTTTCAGGGGGTCCAAAACTCCTTAAAAAATAAAGATATTAGAGTAAAGCATATAGACATAAAAGCGAAATTAAAAGTTTTAAAATGTTCTGCATGTGTGAGGACATTTGAAATTGAAAGGCAAAGATGAAGTTAGTTTCATCTTGATTAGTGAGCAGCACAAGTATAGCAAACAGAAACTAATAAGGACTATTGGAGGCCTAAAATGAAGGAGCGCCAGTTGCACCAGCAAAAAGAGAGCAAGCATTAGGAGTGAAAAAGACAAAGTTATATGCTAGGGTTTAGCAAATGACTTTGTATTATAAAAATTAAACTATATTTGTAAAACCTCCAACTTTTTCATTACTATAAAAATTTAAATTTTCATATTTTTGTTTGTAAATTTCCATAATTTGTATACCTGTTTGATGTATACCTGTTTGTGAAGTATTGATGTCCAAATCATAGAAATTGCTTATGCTTGTGTGCCCGGCTTCTAGTAGTTATTCACTGGAGTTCACGGAAGTAAAAAGGTTATGAACCGCCGCTCTAAATTGTTAGATCACGTTTGAAAATCTGTGGATTATTCTAACCTACTAACTTTATTATGCACAAATAACACTTTACAATTTCTTAAGGTCACTTATATTTACAGTTGTTTGTAATTAAATCATATAAATGTATTCGAAGCATTTAGAAAGGGTTTACTATCTTAAAGGCAGGAGAGAAAAATAATGCACTGCTAAATCAAATTAAATACTTTCTTTTTCTGGCTATAATTTTCTAATATACAAGCGAAGCCCGCAAGCTCAATTATTATTACGATAAAAATTGCACTATAGCTCATTTAATTTTCTCAGGAATCAAGCTCCAATAACATAGGAGATATAAATTGCATACAAGATATTCAAGCCAAAATCCGCAATAAATGTAAAATATGTTACATCATACTATGTGGCCTTGATATTCTGATCATATCTGACAAACTTCATTACTGCTAAGAATGCCGCAAGATGAAAATACTTTGTATCTAGAAATAATTAAGCATCAGCTGCAGTTGCATACTGATTTGAAACAGTTCCGGCTAATTCGTTCTTAAACAAAAATGCTTGTTTTTGACATTTGACAATCACGAAGACTTTCAAAGACTAATGAGCCAAATACTCTGCTGTGGGAAAAGAAAATAGCACTTCCGACGGTGACAAAGGGCTTTCTCCCGATTCCCAAAGGGCACTGCATCAAACAACGAAAATTCACAGTGATGCATAATTTGTGAACGGTCGTTTTAAAAAACCGATCTAACAAATCCAGTTCCTGATATGTTAAACGTAACAGGATTACTGTTGTGGCCAATTAAATCAGATTTGACACATTTTTAATGGTAAATGATTTACTTTCTTGCATTCTTGTCGTCTCCACACATGCAATTTCAATTTTTATCGCAGCAGTGTGTTTAAAGGGACTTGTGACACGAAACCAATGACTAAGATAAGGCGAACAGTATATCAAATGTTGTCTCACGAGGAAATCTAAGAGGGCAAATACTCGAGTCTAAAATCATAAAATTATTAATTTTTGTACCTGGCTACTGGTGGCATTAACAAAAACATGCAACTCGATGGATCGGTACTTGAAAGTTTGGCTCCTTTAAGTTTAATTTAAAAAATCTAATTCTCAATATGATACATCTAAGTATCTGAAAGAAACAGATTAGTGTTAGATTCCTTACCTCAGAATATCCCCAAGCGTCAGACTGGATCCGGAAAGTTTTGCGTAGCAGTACCCCTGCGCGTCAGTAGGTGTCGTCTGCGGCACCGCGTCCGTCGGCGGCGTCGTGATCGCCTGGATGATGTCATCGGAGTACATAGACGCAGCCCTTGCACGCGGACGTCAGTTCTTTTTTTCGCGCCAGCAAGCGCAGATCCGGGAAGAGCAATACTCCTAGTCAATTTTTTACTAACTTTTTTCATCTCTTTTGGATCCTTCCCGAGTCGATACCTCGACTCGCGTGCCGGTAGGGATGCCCGGGTTCAAACCCTGCGAAGATTGTCACCGCTTGATGTCGGAGACCTACCCCCACCGTCTGTGCTTTTACTGTCTCGGGGCCAACCATGATGACAAGTCGTGCCCTGACTGCCGGGCCTTGACCTCGAAGGCTAGGCGGAAGCGGTCTCGCAAGCGTCTCGAGCCCCGGCAGTCGGTCCCGCGCCGCTCGAGGTCCCAGTCCAGGAGGAGGTCGAGGGACCGGTCGCAAGGCCACAGTCATCGCCGCATTCGACGGGCTCCAAGTCCTCAGGTAAGTCAAGGCACTCTAAAAAGAAGTCGAAGAAGCGGCAACGCTCTTCTGACTCCTCTCCCCCGCCCCCCCGACGCTCGCGGGACACGGCCAGGGGTTCGGGAAACACCGCCCACGCGACTCCGCCGGAGCCGCAAGCTTCAAGTCCAGCTCCATACCCGCCGGTCCCTGGGCTGCACGCTACGCCGGAGGAGAGTAGCGCTTTCCTCACGGCCATGAGGTCGCGCTTCCCTCCGTTGGAGCCCGCCGAGGTGCTTTCAGGCACGCAAGTCCGTCTGGGAGCCCAAGCGGGCCGGTGGATCCGGCCCCCTAGGGTACTTCGGCCCTGGTGCCGTCGACGACTCCAGTCCCAACGCCGCAGGGCTCCTCAGGGTCCAGGCCTGGATTCATGACGATGCTGCTCGACCCGACGACCCCTCCACTGGCGCGGTCACCTATGGTGTCGACCCAGACGCGGTCCCCGGACGACTTTGTCCCTCGACTGGATCCGGCACCGCCTGGCGCCGTCTTCGACGCCAATCGGTGAGCCCTTCACCGACTACTCCGCTCCATCATTTATTCCTGACTATCAGGAGATGGATGCCGAGGGGGACTGGGTGGGGTCTGAGGACCCTCTGGCACTGCAGTGCCTGTTAAGCCAGGACTGGGCGGACGAGCTGGTGGAGGCCTGTGGTCTGGACACTTCGCCCGATGCTGGATTTGTCTCCCTTCCTACTGTGGCTACGGAGGAGAGGGCTGCTTACAGCGTGGAGTTGACTAGGGCAGCCAAGGCCTTGGCTCGAGCTCCCTGTCGCGGCCGTGAGGACTAACCTCCTCATTGAGGCGCTCAAACCGCAGGCAAGCTCCTCTGAGCCTCTCCTGCCGTTTAACGAAGCCCTCACAGACGTTCTGTTGGGCACTTGGTCCAAGCCCTCTACAGGCCTCCCTGTAGATCTGAACGTGGCCCGACGCAACCGCCGGGCTCCGGGTGTCCCCAGCTCCCTGTCTGTTCAGCCCCCCCCAACCCCCCCCCCCCCCCCCCGGAGAGCCTGGTGATCCAGGCCTCGAAATCCCAGACGACATTCCCGACCGCTCCTACGGATCGGGAATCCAAAAGGTACGATCAGTTTGGGAAGAAACTGTTCTCCTCACTGAGTTTGGGGTTGTGGTCTGTCAACACCGCCTGCCTTTTGGGCTGTTACACCCACTCTCTGTGGGATACAGTTGCGGAAGTGCTGCCGCAGTGCCCGGTGGAAGACCAGGCGAAGCTTACCCAAGCACTAGCGGAGGGACGGGATGCAGCACGCTATTCGATACGGTGTGGACTGGATACCACGCACTTGCTGGGCAGGGGGCGATTGCAATGAAGGTGGCGGTTCGCCGCCACGCCTGGCTGAGGTCCGCCAACTTTTTTGGGGATGTCCAAGCCACCCTTATGGACATGCCTTTTGATGGCCGTCGCCTGTTTGGCGACAAGGCGGACAGTGCGCTGGAGCGTTTCAAGGACTCCAGGGCTACAACCAAGTCCTTGGGCCTCGACCAACGCCAGCAAACTTCTGCCTTTCGCCCCTTTCGTGGCCAAGGAAGGGGCGCCCCCACAGGTCCAGCTAGCCACAGGCCGCAGAACCAAGCTTAACACGGTCGTGGTAACTGCTGTGGCGGTGCCGGGGGACAATGGCAAGGTCAGTCCGCATCCGCCCCTGCAGCATCTGCCTCAAAGTCCTCTAGTTCGAACTTTCAGGCCCATTCAACGCCAGTGGGGGGCAGGGTTCACCATCACCTCCTCCACTGGCATTCCATCTTGTCGGACAGGTGGGTGCTGCAAATCGTCCCAAGGGGCTACTCCCTCCCCTTTGAGGCGACCCCTCCAGCCATGCCACTGCAGTACCACTGCATGTCGGGGGATCACTTTCAACTTCTGCAGGAGGAAGTTACAGCCCTCTTGGCCAAGGGGGCCATTGAGGGCGTTCCTGGGCCAGAAGAAGGACGTGGTTGCTATTCCCACTACTTTCTGGTACTCAAGAAGGGCAAAGGAGGCCTACGCCCTATCTTGGACCTGCCGAGCGTCAACGGCTTCCTCCTGAAGGAAAAGTTCAAGATGCTGACCTTGGCTCAGGTCTTAGCTGCCCTGGACCCGGAAGACTGGATGGTAGCGTTGGACTTGCAGGACGCGTATTTCCACATCCCCGTCCTGCCGGCGTTACCTGCGGTTCACGGTAGGCCACGAGCACTTTCAGTTTACCGTGCTCCTCTTCGGCCTTACCAGCGCCTCACGGGTGTTCACGAAAGTGATGGCGGTGGTCGCAGCTCATACCCACTGATTAGGGGTTTCAGTCTTCCCCTATCTCGACGATTGGTTGTTGAAGGCGGGCTCACCCCAGACAGTCTTCTCCCACCTCCAGACTACGACCGACCTCCTGCATTCGCTGGGGCTCTCCATCAACGTGCCGAGGTCACACCTGTGCCCCTCTCAAAAGCTCCTTTTTATCAGAGAAGTTTTGGAGCCAGCGAAGTTTCGCGTTTATTCCCCCGAACAGCGGGTTCAGGATATTCAGGCTCTGATTTCGATCTTTCAGCCTTTATCCCGAGTCTCGGTCAGGTTGACGCTGCGGCTCCGGGGGCTGATGGCCTCCTGCATCCTTCTGGTGCATCAGGCCAGGTGGCGGATGCGGGTTCTGCAGTGGGACCTGAAGTTTCAGTGGGCACAGCATCAGGGCAACCTGTCTGACCACGTCCTGATCTCGGAGGCCACTGCGAGACAGTTGGTGGTGGCTCACGGACCGCGATTGGGTCAGCGGCAGATCTCTCTCCCTTCCCCAACCGGAGCACATAGTGGTGACGGACGCGTCCCTCCTGTGATGGGAAGGCCACATGGGAGAGAGGGAGATCAGAGGCCTCTGGTCTCCGGCGGAGTCCCGGCTCCACATCAACCTTCTGAAGCTGCGGGCGATCCGGCTTGCACTGAAAGCATTCCTTCCCTCTGTCCGGGAAAGTGTAGTGCAGATGTTCACAGACAACACCACCGCCATGTGGTACTGCAACAAACAGGGCGGGGTGGGGTTGTGGACCCTTTGTCAGGAGGCTCTGCGCCTCTGGCAATGGCTGGAACACCAGGGCGTCACCCAGGTGGTTCAACAACTGGCAGGTTCCCTGAACCCCAGGGCGGACGAACTCAGCTGCCGATGCATGATGGATCACGTATGGCGCCTGAACTCTGACGTGGCGCAAGGCCTCCTTCAGCAGTGGGGAGAGCCTTGGTTAGATCTATTCGCCACAGAAGAGAACACACAATGTCATCAGTTCTGCGCGTTGGAATTTCCAAGGCGGCACTCGCTCAGAGACGCTTTTCGTCACGAGTGGAGGTACGGTCTGTTGTACGCCTTTCCGCCTAAACCACTTCTGCCCAGAGTGCTGAAGAAGATCCGGCGTGACCGGGCCCAAGTCATCCTTGTGGCTCTGGACTGGGCACGAAGATACTGGTATCCCGAGCTGCTCAGCATGTTAGTCGATCCCCCGATTCGTCTGCATCTTCAGGAGGACCTTTGTCGCAGCAGCAGGGGACGGTCCTCCACCCAAACCTGTCCAGTCTCCAACTACATGCGTGGAAATTAAGGGGCGACAGTTGAGGCCATTTGACTTGCCTCCTGAAGTCTGTGATGTGATTCTGGCAGCCAGGCGTCCCTCCACAAAATCGGTATACGCCTGCAGGTGGAAGGAGTAATTTCATACCTGTAACTCCAGTTCTGTAGTAGGAGTATCTCTGTTATAGTCAATCTAGTGAATAGTCCCGCTCATGTGCGGGGACCCTGGAGCAATCAAAAATAATCTCTTAAGCTGTCTTCTTTGCAGTACTGCATAGACACTTAAGAGAGAATTAAAGACAAATAATGCAGCCAATACATGCAAGGCTACACTGTCCAGTACTTCAACTAGAAATGCAAGGATATTCTACAAATATCAAGCTTAGACCTGTCTGCCAGGTTTCACCATGGAGAACACTTCCCTCCTTCACCAAATCCTTGGAATGATAAGAGAGGAAGGACAGGACATAGGCTACCATTATGTGGCTTAAAAAGGATACCGTGCCTTTAAGGAAACTTTCCAGAACTCTCCTGGTATCCCAGAAAGCACAGCAACTCCCTCCACTTTCAGTTCTTTTTGGAGGCGTATCAGCTAGACCTGTAGCATTCATCATTTTATCTCTTTCTCCACCTGTGAGGAGGGCGGGCGCTTATGACTATAACAGAGATACCCCTACTACAGAACTGGAGTTACATGTAAGAAACTGCTCCTTCTGTAGTGGGGATCTCTGTGTATAGTCATAATCTAGTGAATAGAATGGCAAGCCCATCGAAAAACAACCCGGCGGTGGCGAAAAAAGACACCACCACTATTTTGCGAACAGATTTCGCAGCGAAGCCTGTCCGACCTGAGCATCTGCCCTGGCATCAGAGTCCAGACAGTAATGCTTAGCAAAGGTATGGAGCGACTTCCAAGTGCCAGCCTTGCAGATCTCTGCAATGGGAACATTACAAAGCAAAGCAGTTGTGGCCGCTTTGCCTCTGGTGGAATGAGCCTTAGGCTTACCCACTAAGGTCTTATTTGCTTTCTGTTAACAAAGCTGGATACACGACACAATCCAACTAGAGATAGATTGCTTCGAAGTAGCCAGACCAGTCCTAACCGACCCATAGTTGACAAACAATTGGTCGGACCTGCGAATGTCTTTGGTTTTGTCCAGATAGAATTTCAATACCCTTCTAACATCCAGGGAATGAAGAGAACTTTCAGCTGGAGCGAAAGGATTTTGGAAAAAAGACGGTAAAGTTATAGTCTGATTAACATGATAATCAGAAATCACCTTGGGAAGGAACTTAGGGTGAGTACGCATAACAACCTTAGCAGCATGAAACGCAGTATAAGGTTCTTGGCAACATAATGCCTGAATCTCACTCACCCTGTGGGCCGATGTAATGTCCATGAGGAACGCCGCCTTCCAAGACAGGTGCTGCAGCGAAGCCTTGTGAATAGGCTCGAAAGGTTCCTTCATCAGCCTGGACAGCACCACATTCAGTTCCCATGCAGGCAAAGGAAGCCGAACAGGAGGGAACACCTTCTTCAATCCTTCCAAAAAATCCTTAATCACAGGGACCTGGAAGAAGGACGTCTGCGAAGGGCATTTTCTGTAAACAGTCAATGCAGCCAGATGAACCTTAATGGAATGGAAATTAAGGCCAGACTGAGCCAGATGAAGAAGGTATGGAAGGATGACATCCTCCTTGCAGGTCGTAGGATCATATTTCTTAGACATGCACCAGATGCAGAATCTTTTCCATTTGTAAGCATAAGAGTTCCTAGTAGACGGCCTCTTAGCCTCCTTCAATATGTCCATGCAATCCTCAGGAAGATTTAAGTGGCCATAGTGCACTATCTCAGGAGCCATGCCGCCATACTCAACGACGAGAGGTTGGGGTGCACCATTGTGAGAAGTTGGCCTGATATATGATGCTCACTAGTTCTAGTGATCACCTTGTATCAGTCCAAACAACCCTTATAGTGATTGGTTGTAAGTCAACCTTATAGACCAGCTATCCTAGTAGCGTGGACAAAAGCAGTCTTTAGGCTAAACTCTGAATGGCATGTGAAGCCAGCTGTTTTACCACATATAACCCCTTGAATACCAAGTGAAAGGACACCACACAGGTTGTTATGAAAATAAACAGATATTTATTAACTAACATACACCTCTGAACTCTTTATGAGGTCAGAGGGCTAAGCACATGACAATACTCAAAAGGAAATACGAGTTTGCACAATATTTACAAGAACGCCTGAGGGGCGCAACAAACCATATACTAAGTAAGTGGAATGTAAAAGTCAATCGAAGGAATGGAGCTGTCCAGAGGCTGTAGGATCGCTGGGACCACACTATACTAACTGGAGGTAAGTAATAGGAGGCCCACGGAGCGCGTGTGCAGAGTGTGAACTCGCACGCGAGATGCGTACAATCGTCTATGGACAGTACAGTTTAAAGAAAAGGGGAGTACGGACGTCCCTGACTAGATAGGACTAAAACGACTGTGGAACTGGACACAGGGAGAGTCAAGCTACCCTTGAGCACCGAAATGCTCGTGTTACCTCACCCACAGGCTGCGGGTGCATAGGTGCCAAGTCGTGTCGGGTTCCGGCGTTGCAGTCTATGGAGCCTGGAGGAAAAGATGCTGCAGGCGGTCAGGAGGAAGATGTCCGGTGTGATCCAAGGGTGGATCAGTGAAGAGAAGAACCTGAAAGCAGAGGGGACAAAGTTCAAAGTCACTAGCCAATGACTGGAGTGGAACCAGGAGTGGAACCAGATGTCGTTGTCGCGATCAGGTGAAGGTGGACGCTTGTCTCTGCAGCCACGTGGACCAGGTGGTGTCTTCGACGACCAGGATGGAGGCACGAACTGTCCCACGCAGGCTCTCGCTGTCGGCGGTGTCGTCTCCGGATTCGGGTTCAACAGGCCTTGGCAAAGGCAACCCACGCGGTGTGTGGAATTGGCGTCTGGAGTGGACCAGGAGGATCCGGGGTGATCGTCTTTAGGAAGGGAGCAAGGGCCAGTCTGGAGCAACCAGACCAGCAGCAAAGTTGTCGGAGTTCGTCATCTAGGAGGTCACAAGCCAGCCGGCAAGTGACCATACAACGTGTCGAGCAGCAAACAGGCAGAAGGGCCCCACGCAGATCTCGTGGATGCTGGAGGGCTGATCTTCGATGCAGGAGCTGCTCGGGGTCGGGGCTTCTCAGTCCCCAAAGCACTTGGACGAGGATGCCTCTTAAGTCGCGCTGGAGCGAAGTGCTGCTTCTTTCAAGATGGCCGGTCCCATGTGTCTCGTCGCACCCACAGGTCTCAGCTGTGCTGCAGATGTGGGTAGAGGTCGGAGAGGTCTGGGAATCCGGGTCTCGTCGGGCTCTGAAGTCTGGATCCTTGCAGGAAGGCGACAAAGGGAAGCCGCTGTACGCTGATGGTGCCTGCTGGTGCAGGGTGGACACTCCTTGGCCACAAGGGAGATATCTTCAGTCTTCTGTGGAGCAGAACGTCGAAGTCCAGAGTTTCTTCTTGGGAAGTTGTTCAGGATAATCTAATTTGGAATGGGACCAGCTCCTACCTTTATTCGACTAGGTCCCTCCTCTGGGTGGGACCAGGAAGGGGGGTGGTTACACCCCCTTTCCTTTGTCCGGTCTGAGGCCAGCTCTGGGGCTGGAAAGCCCCAGGAACTGGTTCAGACAGGTGTATGCACAGGGACACCTTGTGTGCCCCAGACATGTCTCATTCCATTGAGCCATGTCTTACCTAATACACAAAATCCTGTCTGGGGTGGTGCTAGCACCTGCCAAGGCAGGAAACCCTTTGTCCAAGCCTCCCTCGCTGGAAGGACTCCCAGCAGCAGGAGGTCAGACTTGTGTCTGTGGTGGCAGCATCCATTTTGTGATGCTGAGGCTCGAGTTAACTTTAACCGGGGTTCACAGTTACATACATGTCGTGTCCCTCTAGAAGGGTGGAATGCTAACCCAGTCGCCAGAATTGGCGAGGGGCTAGTATTCTAATTCGTATGACACCTTACTCGACATGTTTTGATAATGCTATGCCAAAGGTAGCATTTGACCGCGAGGTACATAATGCACTTAAGAGTATATGGTATAGCGTTATCATGGAACAGCTATTAGGACTTGGTTCCACAAGCTGCAAACGGGCTCAGCTTATGCCAGAGCACCATCTCACATAATTCCAAGCACACTGCCTTCAGGATTGATAAGGCCTGCCATAGGAGTGACTGATAGGAATATATGTGTCCATTTTAGGGTTAGATATAGGAATACTATATCTTAAGTAAAGGGTGATTACACCACCTTGCCCCAGCTGTCGTGCAGCCAGTTGTGTCAGATTTGGATGGCCAGCCAGGGTGGCATAATACATGCTGCAGCCCCTGGTAGGCCCTGGGTACACCTATGCCCTGGATACCCAAGGTATGCTGTACAGGGACTGATAAGGTGGCCCAGTACCAATTGGTAAATGCACCTGGGGTACATGCTTGTCAATTTAGAGAGAGAACAGCTAGGCTCACCATAGGATTGCAGACCCTACTCTCCTACAACCATCTGCCCCCGAACTTCGTGAGAAGGTCGGCCGACACGGCAGCTGCTGATGAGGCAGGCTCGAGCGATGAAGCAGGTCTGTGAACCACCACTTCCTGGGCCAGTCCGGAGCAATGAGGATCATCCATGCCCGGGACTGGGCCAGCTTGATGAGCACCGCTGGAATCTGGGGAATGGGTGGAAAAGCGTACAGAATGCTGTTCGACCAGTTCATCCATAACGTGTTCCCCAGAGTCCCCGGTTGGTAATACCTCGAAGCGAAGTCGCGGCATTTGCTGTTTTCGGCGGTGGCGAACAGATCCACGTCTGGAGTGCCCCATACGGCGAAGATGTCGTCGAGCACCTCGTCGTTTATGACCCACTCGTGGTTTTCTTGCAGCAACCTGCCGAGGGCGTCCGCCTGAACATTCTGTACACCGGGCAGATGAGTCGCCGTTATCGTCAGTCCTCTGGCTAGCAGCCAGTGCCAGATCGCCTGCGCCTCCTGTGACATTGTGCGCGATCACGAGCCCCCCTGCTTGTTGAGGTAATACATTGTGGTCGTATTGTCCGTCTGTACAAGCAAGGAGCTGGTCTGGAAGGACGGAAGAAAGGACTTCAGTGCCAAGTGAACAGCTCTGAGTTCCAAGAAATTGATGTGATACATGGACTCCGCCGGAGACCAGTGTCCTTGGATCTGTAGATAGTCTGAATGCGCTCCCCAGCCAAGGAGAGACGCATCCGTCACGATAGTCCGAGTCGGGATATCCTTGTGGAAAGGAACCCCTTTGAGTAGATTCTCTGCCAAGCACCACCATCTCAGGGACTGTTGGGCGTGAAGAGACAACTGAATCCGGTCGTCCCAACATCCTTTCCTCTGGTCCCACTGGTCCTCCAAACATTCCTGTAGCGGCCTCATGTGTAGGCGCGCGTGTGGACTGAAGAAGATACATGAGAGCCTGAGCCTTCCGAAGGATGGATAAGCATCTCTCCTCCGAAGGAGACCCCCTTGCCGACAACGTATTGATGGAGGCTCCCAAGTACTGCAGGCACTGGACAGGAATCGGGACAGACTTGGACAGATTCATGTGCAACCCCAGACGGTTCAGCAGGACGGCAGTCGTGTTGAAGTGCAACTGCACTTCCTGGAAGGTGGAGGCTTTGATCAACCAATCTTCCAGGTACGGGTAGACAAACACCTTGTTCTTTCTCAGGTGCGCTGCTACCACAGCCATGCATTTTGAAAAAGTCCTGGGCGCAGACTTCATTCCAAACGGTAGTACGGTGTACTGATAGTGATTGGTGCCGACTAGGAAGCGCAGGAACTTCCGATGTTTCCGTGCAATGGGCACATGGAAGAACGCATCTTGCAGATCTATCGCGCACAGCCAGTCTCCTCTCTGCAACTGAGGAAAGATCTGGTGCAAAGACAGCATGCAAAACTTTTCCCTGCGAATCCACTTGTTTGCTTGTTGCAAATCCAGAATGGGCCTGAACTCGTTCTTGTCCTTCTCTGAACTAGGAAGAAGCGTGAGTAAAGTTCCTTTATCCTTTGAGACAGAGGGGCGTCTTCTATCGCACAAGTTACTACTTGTGTAACGATATATCTGTAAGAGACATTAGTTAGTGATAGATTCCTTACCTTAGAATATCCCCAGGCGTCAGACTGGATCCGGAAACTTTTGCGTAGCAATACCCCTGCGCGCCGGTAGGCGTCGTCTGCGGCTCCTCGTCCGTCGTCGGCGTCGTGAGTGCCGGGATGACGTCGTCGGAGTACTTAGACGGCGCCCATGCGGGCTGACGTCAGTTCTGACACACAGCTTTTCCGCGCCAGATACGCAGAGCCATGATAGAACTAACACTGGTGCCATGAAACTAGGGCCCTGAAAGGGCATGACCTTAACCCTAGATATCGGTTCGCAGAACGGGGAGGATGGGTGGGTCGGTAAGAAATCTATCACTAACTAATGTCTCTTACAGATATATCGTTACACAAGTAGTAACTTGTGCATCTGAAAGAGACACGTTAGTGATAGATTCCTTACCTTAGAATAGATACCCCAGCAATACCAACCCCGGTGGTGGGTCTGCGAACCAATATCACACCAGAAAGTCCTGGAGGACGGAACGGCCAAAGAAGCCATCCCTCCGGACTTGACTGTCCAGGCAGTAGTGTCTTGCAAACGTGTGCAGCGAGGCCCACGTAGCTGCCTGGCAAATGTCCTGTAGGGGGACTCCTCGGCCCAGGGCAGTTGTCGTCGCCGTGGCCCGAGTGGAGTGAGCCCGCAGCCCAGCCGGGGGCTCCTTCCTCGCCATGGAGTAACATGCTTGAATACACAAGATGATCCACCTAGAGATGGTCCTCTTGTGTACAGCCTTTCCCTTCTTCGCGCCCACGTAACCAACGAAGAGTTGGTCATCCACCCGGAATTGGCGTGTGCGATCTAAGTAGTAGGAGAGCGCACGTTTTGGATCCGGAGGTGGAGCCTCTCTTCCTCTTTCGAGGGATGCGGAGGCGGAAAGAAGGTGGGCAAAGTGATGGACTGCCCGATGTGGCAGGCCGTGACAACCTTGGGCAGAAAGGAATGTCGTGTACGTAACACCACCTTATCAGGATGAACAGACAGGAAAGGTGGAGAAGAAGAAAGAGCCTGGAGCTCACTCACTCTCCTGGCAGAGGTGATGGCAACCAGGAAGGCAGTTTTCAACGTGAGAAGACGGAGAGGACAGTTATGGAGTGGCTCAAAGGGAGCACACATCAGATAAGTGAGAACAAGATTCAAGTCCCACTGGGGCATCACGAAGGGAACAGGAGGGAACATGTGTGTGATGCCCTTCAGAAATCTACTTACAATGGGGGACTTGAATAAAGAAGGCTGATCAGGTAGCCTCAAGAAGGCAGATAGAGCAGAAAGGTACCCTTTAAGAGTGCCCAGAGCAGAGCCCTGCTGGGCAAGGGAAAGAAGAAAAAGCAGCACTTCCGAAAGGGGTGCAGAGAGAGGATCCACAGCCTTTGCTGTGCACCATGCCACAAATCTGTTCCACCTGCAGGCGTATACCGACTTTGTGGAGGGACGCCTGGCTGCCAGAATGATATCACAGACTTCAGGAGGCAAGTCAAATGGCCTCAACTGTCGCCGCTCAATCTCCAAGCTTGTAGGTGGAGACTGGACAGGTTCGGGTGCAGGACCGTCCCCTGCCACTGCGAAAAAAGGTCCTCCCGAAGAGGCAGACGAATCGGGGGCTCGACTGACATGCTGAGTAGCTCGGGATACCAGTATCTTCGTGCCCATTCCGGAGCCACAAGGATAACCTGGGCCCGGTCGCGCCTGATCTTCAGCACTCTGGGCAGAAGTGGTATAGGCGGAAAGGCGTACAACAGACCGCAGCTCCACTCGCGACGAAAAGCGTCTCCGAGCGAGTGCCGCCTTGGAAATTCCAACGCGCAGAACCGATGACATTGCGCATTCTCTTCTGTGGCGAATAGATCTAACCAAGGCTCTCCCCACTGCTGAAAGAGACCTTGCGCCACGTCCGAGTGCAGACGCCATTCGTGATCCATCATGCACCGACGGCTGAGTTCGTCCGCCCTGGCATTCAGAGAGCCTGCCAGGTGTTGAACCACCAGGGTCACGCCCTGATGTTCCAGCCATTGCCATAGGCGCAGAGCCTCCTGGCAAAGGGTCGACGACCCCACCCCGCCCTGTTTGTTGCAGTACCACATGGCAGTGGTGTTGTCGGTGAACACTTGCACTACACGTCCCCGGACAGAGGGGAGGAATGCTTTCAGTGCTAGACGAATTGCCCGAAGCTCCAGCAGGTTGATATGGAGCTGGGACTCCGCCGGAGACCAGAGGCCTCTGATCTCCGCCTCTCCCATGTGGCCCCCCCAGCCCTGGAGGGACGCGTCCGTCACAACTACGTGCTCCGGGTGGGGTAGGGAGAGGGATCTGCCACTGACCCAGTCGCGGTCCGTGAGCCACCACTGCAGTTGTCTCGCAGTGCCCTCCGAGATCAGGACATGATCGGACAGGTTGCCCTGATGCTGGGCCCACTGAAACTTCAGGTCCCACTGCAGAGCCCGCATCCGCCACCTGGCGTGACGCACCAGAAGGATGCAGGAGGCCATCAGTCCCAGAAGCCGTAGCGTCAACCTGACCGAGACTCGGGATAACGGCTGGAAGATGGGAACCAGAGCCTGAATATCCCGAACCCGCTGCTCGGGTGGATAAACCCGAAACTGCGCCGAGTCGAGAACCGCTCCGATGAAGAGGAGCTTCTGAGAGGGACACAGGTGTGACTTCGGCACATTGATGGAGAACCCCAGCAGGTGCAGGAGGTCGGCCGTAGTCTGGAGGTGGCTGACGACTGACTGGGGCGAGCCCGCCTTCAACAACCAGTCGTCGAGGTAGGGGAAGACTGATACCCCCTGCCTGCGCAGATGAGCTGCGACCACCGCCATCACCTTCGTGAACACCCGTGGGGCGCTGGTAAGGCCGAAGGGGAGCACGGTAAACTGAAAGTGCTCTTGGCCTACCGTGAACCGCAGGTAACGCCGGTGGGCCGGCAGGACGGGGATGTGGAAATAGGCGTCCTGCAGGTCCAACGCTACCATCCATTCTCCCGGGTCCAGGGCAGCCAGGACCTGAGCCAAAGTGAGCATCTTGAACTTCTCCGTCCGGAGGAAGCCGTTGACGTTCCGCAAGTCCAAGATAGGGCGTAGGCCCCCTTTGCCCTTCTTGGGCACTAGAAAGTAGTGGGAGTAACATCCACACCCTACTTCTGGCCCAGGAACGCGCTCGATGGCCCTCTTGGCCAAGAGGGCCGTGACTTCCTCTTGCAGAAGTTGCAAGTGATCCCCCGACACACGGTGGTATTGTGGTGGCATGGATGGAGGGGATGCCTCGAAGGGGAGGGAGTAGCCCCTTCGGACAATTTGCAGCACCCACCTGTCCGAAGTGACTGTATGCCAGTGGGAGAGGTGATGGCGAACCCTGCCCCCCACAGGCGTCACATGGGCCTGAAAACTCGGACTAGGAAGGTTTTGAGGCAGGTGCTGCTGAGGGAGGTGTGGACTGGCCTCGCCGCGGGCCCCGGCCGCCGCCACGGCGGCTCCCATGTCCGCCACCGCGCTGCTGGACATTTTGCGGTGTGTGGCTAACGGTACGTGGTGGGGCGCCCCTTCCGTGGCCACGAAAGGAGCGAAAGGCACCCGTTTGCTGGCGTGGGGCCGTGAGGCCCAAGGACTTGGCCGTAGCCCTGGAGTCCTTCAAACGTTCCAGCGCATGGTCTGCCTTGTCGCCGAAGAGGCGACGGCCATCAAACGGCATGTCCAGGAGGGTGGCCTGGACATCGGCCGAGAAGTTGGCGGACCTCAACCAGGCGTGGCGTCGAACCGCCCCCGTCGTTGCCATCGCCCTGCCCAGTGAGTCCGTGGTATCCAGCCCACACCGGATGGAATATCGCGCTGCATCTCGGCCGTCCGCAAGGGCTTGGCCGAGTTTAGCCTGGACCTCCTCCGGGCATCTAGGCAGCACCTCCGCAACCGTGTCCCACAGGGTGTGGATGTAGCGGCCCAAGAGACAGGCGGTGTTCACAGACCGCAGCCCCAAGCTAACAG
Organism: Lissotriton vulgaris; assembly: GCF_964263255.1. Lineage (NCBI taxonomy): Eukaryota > Metazoa > Chordata > Amphibia > Caudata > Salamandridae > Lissotriton > Lissotriton vulgaris. Next base: position 988,760,456 of record NC_141689.1, on the reverse strand, counting down.
ACGAGAAAACCTTCTTCCCGAACTGTTCATATCTCTTGGATTCCCTGTCGGGCGGGGCCGACGGGAATGCGGTTTGGGAGTTTGAGGCCTGGATGACCAGACTCTCAGGGGTGGGATGGGTGGACAAAAAGCATGGGTCGCCCGGGGCCGGGCGGTAGCGTCTGGCCACGTTCCTATCCACAGGCGGGCCTGGGGCGGGCTTGGACCAAGTGCCCAGAAGAACGTCACATAAGGCCTCATTGAACGGCAGCAGGGGCTCCGCGGAGCCTGACTGCGGTTTGAGGACCTCAGTGAGGAGATTAGTCCTCACGGCCGCGACGGGGAGCTGAAGGTTCAAGGCCTTAGCTGCCTTCGTCAACACTACGCTGTAAGCAGAACCCGCCTCCGAAGCCACAGTCGGAGGCGAGGTAAATCCAGTGTCTGGCGATGTGTCAATCACTGGCCTCCCCAAGCTCATATGTCCAGTCCTGCTGTGACTGGCAATCTTGTGCCAGAGGGTCCTCGGACCCCTCCCAATGCTCCTCGTCACCTGTGTCCTGGAAACCAGGATTAGGAGACAGGGCCTCCTCGTGGAGATAAAAATCCCCAAAGGCCGACGGAATCGGCGCCCAGCGGCGCCCTTCCGGCGCCTGAGTAGGAACGTAGGAAACATTGGGGGCAGCAACCATATTGGCTGCCGGGGGCGACACCTGAAGGGACGGCGCCGGCGAGGTCGTAAGGTCGACCGGCGAGGTCCCGGATCCGGAACGGGATCCAGCGAGGTCCTGCGGCGCCGAGACCGAAGTCGCCAGCGGCGTCGAAGCACCCGACGGCGTCGGGGCCGAAGCGCCCGACCCGGAAGGACCTCCAGACGGAACCGATCGGCCCGAAGGCGCCACGGGAACCGACTGAGGAGGGAGGGCCCTCATGGCCATGAGGTACCTCTCGACCTCCTACGGCGTCGCGCCGTGCCCAGGGTTCCGAAGGTGTGGGGCAGGCGGCGACGCTTGCGACTCCCGCGGAGCCGCGTGGGCGGTGTCGCCTGAGCCCCCGGCCGCATCGTGCGAGCGTCGGGGCGGGTCGGAGGATCGATGACGTCGGTCCGACCTCTCATGCCTCTTACCTGAGGACTTGGAACCAGAGGATCGGTGTCCACTTCCGGAGCGTCGATGACTCCGACCTCGCGACCTGTCCCTCGACCTCCCGTGGGACCGGGACCTGGAGCGGCGCGGGCCGACTGCCTCAGCTCGAGACGCTTGCAGGACCGCTCCCGCCTAGCCTTCGACGTCAGGGCCCGGCAGTCGGAGCAGGTTCGATCGTCGTGGTCGAGGCCTAAGCACTTCAGGCACCGGCGATGGGGGTCCGTGACCGACATGAGTCGACCGCACTTCGAGCAAGGCTTGAACCCGGGCATCCCTGGCACCGATTAGTCGAGAATTCGACAAAAAGAGAGAGATCAAAAGGATCAAAAAGTTCAGTCAAAAATTGACTGGGGGTAGAGCTTCTTCCGGATCTGCGCTAGCTGGCGCGGAAAAAAGAAGAACTGACGTCAGCGCGCATGAGCGCCGTCTAAGTACTCCGACGACGTCATCCCGGCGCTCACGACGCCGACGGCGGACGCAGAGCCGCAGACGACGCCTACCGGCGCGCAGGGGTATTGCTACGCAAAAGTTTCCGGATCCAGTCTGACGCCTGGGGATATTCTAAGGTAATGAATCTATCACTAACGTGTCTCTTTCAGATGCCCTTTTTCTTAACAGGGTATCGGCCTCAGGTGGAATTGCTGGAGGCGGGCTGGTGAAGCGAAGACTGTATCCATTACAAACAATATTCAGCACTCACTTGTCCTGAGTAATGTTTTTCCACTCTGCCAGGTAACGTTGAATTCTTCCCCCCACCGGAGCTGGTAACGGATTAGGGGGAAGAAGCACCTCAGGGCCTAGACCTAGCCAGGCCTTTGGTCGCGGATGAAGCCTGCTGACCACCACGGCCCCTCTGGCGCTTTTGTAACAGGGGGCGCTGGAACTGCTGCTGTTGCTGCTGCTGTTGTTGCCAGGCCTGGCGACCTTGCCCTCTACCTTGCGCCCCATACCGTCTCTGGAACGAGCGGAAGGTCTTCTTTTGTTCCTTCGGCTTTTCCAATCCGACAGCCATCAAGGTCTCCGCATTCATGCGGGACATCTCCTCGTCTGCATGTTTTCCAAACAGGGTCTCACCAGAGAAGGGTAGATTGGCCACCTTCTGCTGCGCCTCGGGCTTCAAGGACGTCAGACGCAGCCAGGCGTGGCGCCTCAGGTTGACCCCATGGCAGTATCCGTGCGCTGCCAGGAGGGAAGAATCCGCAGCCGAACTGATCACCTGGTTGGAGACTATCAGTCCTTCATTAAGGATTTTTTGGAAATCTTCCCTATCCTCCCGGGGAAGGCGTTCCAAGAACCTTGTTAGGGACTTCCAGAGGGACCGTTCAGAACGTCCCAACAACGCAGAGGCACTCGCGGCCTTCATAGACGTGGATGACTTCCCGCAGACCTTCCAGCCTGCCGAATCCATCCATCGGCTCTCCTTGTCAGGAGGCACTGTCGATGACAGGGTGGTGGCGTGTTGCTTCCTCGCCGCCGGCACAATCACCGAATCCAGCGCAGGGTTCAAGCGAAGAAACGCAGGATCCGAGTCAGGGGCCCGATACTTCTTCTGCAGCCTGGAAGGCGGTGATTTAGTAACCGCAGGGGTGAGAAAGAGCTCCATGGCGGGTTCCACCAGCCCTGGCACCAACGGCACCAAGGGGTGAGACAACTGCTTCTTGTGCAGGGTCTCGAAAATGACGGAAGTCAAGGGCGTGGGCGTAGTGACCGTGATGCCCAGTTTAGCCGCTCCTAGCAGCAACACCTCCTTGAAGGAGACAATGTTGTCTATCGGGGACACCCTCGTCCGAGGGGAGTCCGACAGGGTCGGCGTGTAGTCCCTGGCACTTGACGAATCCGTGTGGCAGGATGTAGATCTGTCCATCCTATGGCGCCGTCTGGACCTCGTAGACGACCGATGGCGACTCCTGGACCTATCTCTCCGTCTTGAGCGAGACCTCGATCTCTGCGGCCTTGGACGGTCTGCGGGCCAGAAAGAAGTGCACTGTGGAGGCCGAGCTGGGAGCCTAGGTTGTGGAGGACCCATAGCCACAGAGAAGGGGGACCCCACATCAATACAAGGCAGGTAGACGGGGAAAATTCAGGGCAGAGGGAAGAAACCTGCCTATTATGTTCAGAGCGGCCTCAATAGAGGTCCAGATATATTTATACTAGCCATGAATGAATGAATGAATGAATGAATGAATGAATGAATGAATAAGGTATTTGTTGAGCGCACGGTGGCCAAGCGGCTTCCTGGCGCGGAGAGCTCTACTGAACAGAACGGGGCCGAGGAAGTTAACAAGAGTAGGCCTGGGCAAACAAAAAAGTTTTAAGCGCTTTGCGGAAGTGTGAGAAAATGGGGATTGAACGCATAGATAGAGGAAGGGAGTTCCAGAACTGGGGGGCAAGAACAGAGAATCTAGTACCACCAGTGCGGGATTTGCGGAAGCGGGGAACAGTAAGGAGGGCAGAAGTAGAAGAACGGAGGGTACGGGCAGGGGTGTGAGTGGAGATCAGGGTATTGATTGAACCACAAAGGAAATTCTTGAACAGCTAAGTAGAAAAGTAAAAATATATATATTTTATTATTTTTCAAGACAATAGATTTTCAAGTCATAAACTTCATCAAGATAACTTGATTACAAATAGTTCATAATGGAAAAGATAATACAGAATCAATATAAAAACGAGTTATGTCATCACCATAGCCCACACAACAATCCACACTTTAATCTCACCAAACATACACATGCATACTTCTCACATCAAAACAAGTGCAACAGATACATTCATATATCACTCCGCAGAAGTGTTATGATCAGCATTCGATTAGGAACAGTTGGAATATTCTCCCAAATCATTCGGTTGGTCTTCAGATGGTATAAACGCCAACGCGTGTTTCGGTGTGAGACCCCAGCCGGGGCTACACTTTCATCAGGGCGGGAGTGGATGGGGGGGCACAGGGTGGAGGAACGTCTCTTCTCTAATGGCGTTCCATGTAACCGACTCAGTGTTAGAGCGTGCCTCCCTTAGAATTAGTCATGCTAATGGAGGGGGGATTTTCAATACAGGACCAGGCAGGCTCCGTATCATGACTCTTCTATGGATTCAGCATCTTTTTAATTTTTCAAACACTGAAATTCCAGCGCTTTTGTAGAGGTTTCTTCCTAAGGGCGGCTAGGTGCAGATAACCGGAGCTCTATTGGTAGGTTCCACTGTAGTTTCCGCACTTCCCCCGCGTGTAGGGTGCTCGGGTTCCTCGGGCGGTTGCCGGAGAGATTGTGAAGGCCCCGTAGGCGGCAGCGGCAAAAGAGGTAGCGAAACAGACCTCGGCGGAGCCGGTGGAGGAGGGCAGTGAGGAGGAACCGAAGGTGGTGGAGGCGTAGGAGGTTGTGGAGGAGGAGTCGGGGTACGCGGAGGAGGATCCACGGGTAAAGGAGGAGGTGCAGGCGACCTCGGTTTGGAGGGTGAGTAGACTTGAGAGTACTCCGAGCCCGGAGACTGTCCTACTCTCCTTTTCTTCTTCTTCTTCTGACCAGAGGGGGGCGATCTAGAGGCCCTACCCCTCGTAGACGAGCAACGGCGCCGCCGCGACAGCGTGCTCGCTGAAGCCGAGGAATCAGTCCTAGTCCTAGGACGTCTAGGCTTCCTCCTCGACTGAGCGTCCTTTCGACGTCGACGAGCGTCTCCTTGACGTCGACGAACGTCGTCTCGACGCAGACGAGAGCCTGCTCGACGTCGATGGCCGTCTTCGACGTCGACGGTCGGTGCCTCGACGTCGATGGTCTCCTCGCTGACGGTGATCTCCTCGGCGTCGACGACCTTCGTCTCGACGCTGATCTTCGTCTCGACGTCGCTGACTTACGTGTCGACGGTGACCGGCGGTGTCGCCTCGACTGCGACCGCCAGCGTCTTGACCCCTCTCGACGTCGATGATAGCTCGACAACGAACCAGTCCTCGACGTCGACCTCGTCTAAGGTCTCGACGTAAGTCTCCTCGACGTCGAACGTCGACGGCGCTTCGACCCAGAGCTCTGGGGACACGGGAAACAGACTGTGGTCATTCCTTTCGATACAGACGTCGAGGGTATCGACGTCAACGGAGACCGGTGGCGTTTTCTGGCCTTTTCTTTACTGGGGAGCCCCCCAGAGGCCGACGCACAGGCAGAGGAAGGAGCACCTTCATGCCCAGACCCACCTTGTCCTTGCTGCCTTCTCTGCTCCAAGACTTGGAGCCTGGTCTTCTCCCTGTCCTTTAGGGTCCTTTTAGGGAACTGTAGACAGATATCACACTCCTCAGGAACATGAGTAGAAGGCAGGCACAGGATGCACACCCTGTGAGGATCCGATTTTGCCTTTTTCCTGGAGCACTCAGGACATTTAACAAATAATGCAGGCATATTTCATAAAAGAGTAGCCAAAACACCAGAGAAACTCCAGCAAAGATGTGACAAGGCAAAAACACGTCTAGTGAACACACTCGAACACTTTAAAAGTGCACAAATAGTAGAAAAGAAACCAAAAAAGGGAGAGCTCAATGCTCCAGGGTCCTGCTAGCAGGAGCCGGAAAAAAGAACAAAGTGGAGGGAGTTGCTGTGCATTCTGGGATACCAGGAGCGTTCTGGAAAGTTTCCTTAAAGGCACAGTATCCCTTTTTAAGCCACATTATGGCAGCCTATGGGGGCTTGTCTGTCCTGTCCTTCCTCTCTATCATTCCAAGGATTTGGTGAAGGGGGAAGTGTTCTCCATGGTGAAACCTGGCAGACAGGTCTAAGTGTGATATTTGTGTAATATCCTTGTATTTCTAGTTGAAGTACTGGACAGTGTAGCCTTGCATGTATAGGCTGCATTATTTGTCTTTAATTCTCTCTTAAGTGTCTATGCAGTACTGCAAAGAAGACAGCTTAAGAGATTATTTTTGATTGCTCCGGGGTCCCCGCACATGAGCAGGACTATTCACTAGATTATGACTATACACAGAGATCCCCTACTACAGAACAAATTTGTGGCATGGTGCACTGCAAAGGCTGAGGATCCTCGCTCTGCCCCTCTTTCCGATGTTCTCCTCTTTCTTCAGCCCAGCAGGGCTCTGCTCTGGGCACTGTCAAAGGCTACCGCTCTGCTATTTCAGCCTTCTTGAGGCTTCTTGATCAGCCTTCTTTTTTCATATCCCGGGTTGTAAATAGATTTCTTAAAGGCATCATGCACATGTTTCCTCCTGTTCCTTTCGTGATGCCTCAGTTGGACTTGAACCTTGTTCTGACCTATTTGATGGGCGCTCCTTTCGAGCCACTTCACAATTAGCCTATTCGTCTTCTGACTCTTAAGACTGCATTCCTAGTTTCCATCACCTCTGCCAGGAGGGTGAGTGAGCTCCAGGCTCTATCTTCTGAACCTCCTTTCCTTTGTCCATCCGGACTAAGTTGTCTTGAGGGCTCGTCCTTCTTTCCTGCCGAAGGTGGTTACGGCCTTTCACATCGGGCAGTCCATCACCTTGCCCACCTTCTTTCTGCATCCTTCCAAGGAGGAAGAGAGGCTCCACCGTCTGGACCCAAAATGAGCGCTCTCGGTCTACTTAGACGGCACACGCCAGTTCCAGGTGGACGACCAGCTCTTTGTTGGTTACGTGGACGCTAAGAAGGGGCGGGCGGTGCACAAACAGACCATCTCTCGGTGGGTCGTGTTGTGCATTTATTTATTTATGCGATTTTTAAAGCGTGCAAATACCCGTACGGGTGTCTCGGCGCTAGCGTTTACAGAACTCACTTCTTGAGATGTAGGGGAATTAGAATGAAAACAACCATGTTTTGAAACTCTTTCTGAAATTTAATAGCGTGGGGGCGGTTTTGATGCGGAGTAGTAATGTGTTCCACAATTTGGCAGTTGCTATGGTGAAGCATCTATCTCCCCAGTTGGTCTTTCTTGTCCGTGGAATCTTCAGCAAATGGGCTGAAGATGATCGTAAGGTCCTAGAATGTTCCAGCGGACAGAGAGCTTTTTTTAAGAACTGTGGGCCAGGATTATTGATAGCTTTGTAGGCTATACATAGAGCCTTGAATTTGATACGACTCCTAATTGGGAGCCAATGCAGCTCTCTGATGTAGGGAGAAGTCGAAGTAAATTTGGGGATGGACAATAGAATTCTGGCCGCGGCGTTTTGCACCGTCTGTAGTTTATTGAGTACCTTTTCCTGAGCATTCAGAAGGAGGGCGTTGCAGTAGTCTGTTCTCGAGAACACCAAGGTGCTGATTAGGGTTTTGCCCGCGGACGGTGGTAAGTAAGGGAGCAGTTTTTTTATCCTTTTTAGGATATAGAAGGAGGAAGACACCACTGCGTTGGCGTGTTGGAGGAAAGTCATCTTGCTGTCGAATATGACTCCCAGATTACGCACCTTGACTACCGGTTGGGGGGGGCCCCAACTGAGATGGCCACCACTGAGGGGACCAGGCAGGCTGCAAGTTCCCGAATGTCATCACCTCCGTCTTATCGGAGTTTAGTTTGAGACAGTTTGATGACATCCAGGAACTTATTGCCTTCATACCCTCTTGGAAGTTGGCTACGACTAGAGTACCATCGTTGTGTACCGATAACACTAGTTGGGTGTCATCTGCATACGTTGTTAGGGCAATTCCGTAGGATTTTATCACCCTCGCTAAGTCCGATACATAGATGTTAAAAAGCGTCGGACTTAGCGAGGAGCCCTGTGGTACTCCGCAAGGGAGAGAAAAGGTCTGGGAGGTGTAGTTACCCATCTTGACTGTCTGGGGGCGGTTTGCCAGGAATGAGGCAATAAGATCTTTGGCTTTGCCTCTTATTCCTAAAGCCGAGACACAGTCGATCAAAGTGACATGATCGATCGTGTCAAAGGCAGCGGAGAGATCCGGAAGTATTAGAACCGCCAATCCTGCCTTGTCCATCGTGGCTCTTATTTCATCTGCTGCTTTGAGTAGTGCTGTCTCCGTTCCATGACCTTGTCTGAAGCCGAACTGGGTGTCATCGAGTAGGTCGTTCTCGTTAATAAATTTCGAGAGTTGGGTGTTCATTACTCTTTCGAAGATCTTGCCTGGGAAGGGGAGACAGGCAATCGGTCTATAGCTGGCAGGAAGAAGAGGGTCCAGTGTTGGCTTTTTAGAAGTGGCTTAATGATAGCCTTCTTCCAAACTGATGGATAGGTGCCTGTTAGAAACATAGCGTTGCAGATTGTGGATAATGCAGGAGAGATAGCTTCCGGGATGAGATTCAGGATGGCAGGGGGGCATGGGTCGAGGGGGGATCCCGATTTGGTGCTGGCTACCAGATGTTGAATGTGCTCCTGGTTAGTCGCTTCGAAAGATGAAAAGAGCGGTGGGTTGCTGATGGAGGGTGCCATGGGGGTGGGGGGAGAAGAGGAGTGAGAGAAGGTCAGAAAGATGGAACTGACCTTATCCTCAAAGAAGCTGGCCAAAGCGTCCGATAGAGCCTGGGAGCCTTCTAGGCGCGGGGCGGGGGGTTGGACAGATGAGTGACCACCTGAAATAATTCCCCTACCGAGTTTTTCGCCTGGTTGATTTGGGAAGTATAATAGTGACTTTTTTCCGAGATTATGAGATTTTTGTAATTGGAGAGAGCATTTTTGTAGGTCAATTTGTCAGCAGGGCTGTAATGGCGGCGCCACTGCCTTTCCAGGTTCCTGCAATACTGTCTCTGAGTTCGTAGGGGCTCCGTAAACCACTGAGCTGAAGGGAGTTTCCTACTGAGGTGGGAGGTTTTAATCGGGGCTAATTTGTTACATGCTATATTTAGATTAGTCAGGTAATTAGAGGACGCTAGAGTAGGATCCTGTTCGTTGGGGATATGGCTATCTTGCATCATCTCCGTTAAGTGAACAAGGTTGATATGTTTCCAGTCTCTGAAGGAGACTAGAGATGAAGATGTGGAAGGGGGTTTGACGGAGTTTAATTTGATGGAGAAACAGATCGCTGCGTGGTCTGTCCAGATCAGGGGGATTACCTGGGTGACGGCTATATGCGGGTTGTTGGTAAATAGACCATCTAAAGTGTGGCCCGCTTGGTGCGTGGGTACCTTTACCATTTGCAGCAGGCCGGCGGCGGCTAAATCGGTCATTAGCTGTGCTGTGTCAGGGTCGTTGAGGGCTTCGAGGTGAAAATTAAAATCTCCTAGTAAGGTGAAATGTGGGGATCCTGCCGAGGCTTCAATCATATTACCTATATTGGCTAGAAACTTAGATCTTGACCAAGGAGGGCGGTAGATTAACATACCCTTGAATGATGTTTTGGCCGAGAGGCCAATGGTGAAGAGAAAAGCCTCGTACTCAGAGCAATTTGATTGTACCATTGTAAGTTTGAACTGGTCATTATAAATAATTGCTATGCCTCCACCCTTTTTTTTTTAGGTCTGTCCAGTCTACAGACACTGTAGTTGGTCGGAGTGGCAGCTCTAAAGTCTGGGCCGGAGGCCTCATCCCCCCATGTCTCCGTGATGAATAATAGATCCAGTTTATGTGTATCGATCAAATCGGCTATTTCCAGCTTGTGTTTGGGAAGTGATCTAGCGTTTATTAGAGCTGCTAGCATTTGTTGTGGGACAGTCTTTGGGGGATTAGGAGTATCCTTTATACAAGTTGGGCATATGTGCGGGCCTAAGATGGAATTAGTATATCCGAAATGTGGTGGAGCATGGGGAATTTCTGCTACGTGTCTGAGGTTCAGTAATTCGGAAGAAGTATAGATAAGTCTCACCGTATCAGGATCCGGGCGTAGGACTGGAGAGGCAGGGGGGGTGGCCCTGGGCCCGTCCTTGGCGCGGACGAGCGCAGACGAGCTTGCCTTATGCGCGCCTTTGGCGCGCATTTGTCGCGCCCGTCCGCTGCTCTTCCGGTTGCTGTACATGATTTATCATCCAGAGAGGGTGACGTGGTGAGGGGGCGTGGTCAGCGCGGGTGGGCGTGTCCGCTGCTCGAGAATGGCGGCGTTGCCCTGGCAACAGTCGACCGCGTCAGCCTTCAATCGGCTGGGCGGGTGTCTGCGCGATGAGGAGGCAGTGGCCTGGGTGAATTTTAGCTTTTAAAATCAAGTTATACACAAGGTAAAATACAGTGCTAGCTCCCGGCTTTTCGCCTCAGGAGTGAGTTCAATGAACGCCTCTCTCTTGTTCAGCGCGCGTTCATATAGTCTGGTGAGGGGGCGTGGTCAGCGGGGGTGGGCGTGTCTGCTGCTCGAGAATGGCGGCGTTGCCCTGGCAACAGTCGACCGCGTCAGCCTTCAATCGGCTGGGCGGGTGTCTGCGCGATGAGGAGGCAGTGGCCTGGGTGAATTTTAGCTTTTAAAATCAAGTTATACACAAGGTAAAATACAGTGCTAGCTCCCGGCTTTTCGCCTCAGGAGTGAGTTCAATGAACGCCTCGCTCTTGTTCAGCGCACGTTCATATAGTCTGGTGAGGGGGCGTGGTCAGCGCGGGTGGGCGTGTCCGCTGCTCGAAAATGGCGGCGTTGCCCTGGCAACAGTCGACCGCGTCAGCCTTCAATCGGCTGAGCGGGTGTGTGCGCAATGAGGAAGCAGTGGCCTGGGTGAATTTTAGCTTTTAAAATCAAGTTATACACAAGGTAAAATACAGTGCTAGCTCCCGGCTTTTCGCCTCAGGAGTGAGTTCAATGAACGCCTCGCTCTTCTTCAGCGCGCGTTTATATAGTCTGGCGAGGGGGCGTGGTCAGCGCGGGTGGGCGTGTCCTCTGCTCGAGAATGGCGGCGTTGCCCTGGCAACAGTCGACCGCGTCAGCCTTCAAGATCTGTTATTCCTTGGCGAAAAAGGAGCCTCCTGTTGGGCTGCCTGCCCATTCCACTGGGGCCACGGCGGCTACTACTGCCCTGGATCGGGGAGTCCCCTTGCATGACATCTGTCAGGCAGCTAGGTGGGCCTCGCGGCACACGTTTGCTAAACACTACCACCTGGACAGCCAAGTCCGGAGAGTTGGCTTTTTCGGCTGTTCCGATCTCCAGGACTTTCTGGTGTGATCTTGGTTCCCAGACCCACCACCGGGGTTGGTATTGCTGGGGTATCAATTCTACGGTAAGGCATCTTACACTAACCTATTTCTTTCAGATGCACAAGTTACTTACCTTCGGTAATGATATATCTGTAAGAAACAGTAGTTAGTGTTGTATTCCTTACCACCCCACCCATCCTCCCCGTTCTGAGAACCGATATCTAGGGTTAAGGACGTCCCTTCAGGGCACTAGTTTTTTGGCACCAGTGTCAGTCTCTAGCATAGCTCTGAGTTCCTGGCACGGAAAGCTATGTACAAGAACTGACGTCAGCGCGCGAGGGCAGCATCTATGTACTCAGACGACGTCATACCTGCAAGCACGACGCCGAAAACTGACGCGGAGCCGCAGATGCCAACCGATGGGCAGGGGTACTGCTACGCAAAACTTTCCTGATCCAGTCTGATGCCTGGGGATATTGTAAGGTAAGGAATCTAACACTAACTACTGTTTGTTACAGATATATAGTTACCGAAGGTAAGTAACTTTACTTTAGGACTGGAGACTGGGATAGTCCGCACCAGCCAGCTTGGTGTGGAGTGGACGTGGAGAGGGAAACTGCTTCTTAGACAGCATGGAGATAGACAAAAGGGAATGCATTTAGCAGATTGCCTAGCATTTCATAAATAAATTGCTGCTCTTATCTAGTAACCATCCAAAAATTATTTTATTTAGCAGTAATGTCAACTTTTAATGTAGTACTTCCTGCTTTCGGTGGGTCTTTTTCTTCCCATTGTCCTACTCATGTACTTGGAGAATGATCCCAGTCCTGAGCCCTGCTACAAGACTTGTGATCATATTCATTACCCACCCTTCAGAGATTAGGGATTGTTTCTCTCCCCTTGCAGCCACCTTACTGCGGTGTGGGCTCTCGTGATTGGACAGATTTTATGAGTACCTTGGAATCATAACTATGTCAACGTTCAAAGGTATTTCAGGCAAAGGGCAGGGAGGCTAAGGGCAAGTTGCTTAATAACTTCACACAAAAAGGCAGACACCCTGCACCTCTGCAGGTTTAGTAACTCCTTAGCCCAGCCTTTGTTTCTCCAAATTAGTTTGCAACGATTCTGCTCCTGAAGTCAATACTGGCAACATTTTTACTTCAAATTTTGGCACTGAAAAACCGCTTCAACAAAGGAAACCCTAAGCACCTGGCGAACTATTAACCTAATAACCTGTGTTACACCTCAACCTCCAATAACCTGCCTATCTCATCCACTCTTAATCTCAACCGGACAGCTCAGTCCAAAAGGCCTGATTGTAGCTATAAATCTTCTCTGTGAAACCACAGATTGCTTGGATATAATTATTTGCGTGTGTTTGTGCTCAGGCTCACCACACTTCTTCCACCACACATTAAGATTCTACATTCCCCAAGATTACAATTGGAGCACATCCTCTGAACTTCCAAACACCTCCACCATTAATAGACTGCACCAATTAACACATTTCTCATATCATGCAATCCGAGGGCAAAGTCAGTGTGAGAACTACTCTACTGTTAGCAAAGCATTATGTGAATGCAATGACAAGCCCACTCAACATTTTAGGAGTGGGACAAATCAATGCATATCCCTCAACGTTTGAGCTATCTCGGAGTCACTCTACAATTCTAGACCTCAGAAATGGTGAGTCAAATAAGAGTAGGTCCTCTGAAGGCTGCATCTGGCCAAAGCACTATCTCCTCTTCCTCTCAAACCCTGCTGTGAGCTCTTTAAACAGGTCCTGATACAAGAGGGAAATGCTTATTATAGTGGCAAATGTAATGGTAACCCCTGGAGATAAAGGTAAAGCTGGATCATTTCTCCAGAGGTCGACAGTTGGGTTTCAGTCATCGAAACAAGTGGGACACTCAACAGTACAGAGCGAACAAGGATTTACACCCACCAGACACAAGAGACAGCCTTTTAAATAGAGACTACACAGATGATGTCTGATTTACTTCAACACACTATCTACAGATTGCTCCTCAGCTGGATTCTTGCCTTTAATTCCATTTTCTACACAGTCTTGACAGCCAGCTACTGCCTGATAATTACGTTCTGTCTTTTACATCCATCCAGTGGATTGATCGAATATATTTTAGTAGGTGCATATGTGGATTCTTAAAACTAAATACCTATTCAATGGACAGCTATGACTGCTTGCTCATGTCCAGTACCTCTTATGGAAGTATGACATGGGACAGCTTTTTTATGTAACTGTGTTTATACATTAATATCTAAATGTTTCCCGTACTTTAGTTGCATGTTCACTGATTCAGATTTATTCAATATGTGCTTTCTATTCAAGTTAAAGTGCATCCTATATTTGATCAAATGTTACAAAACATAAATTAACAACCAAAAATATAAATGTAAGCGCAATAGTTTTTCAGGTAGGAATTACAGGTAACCAGAACAGTAAGAGTACAGGAACTGCATAGCTTAGGGGCTAACAAAAAACATTAAAAGCAGTACAGTCCAATTCTTCAAAGTATAGGAATAACTCAAATGTGACAGCTGTGGAAAATTACTCATAAAACAAAGTTAATTTAAATAACTTGCAATCAAGCTAAGAAAAACTTAATACAGAATGAACAGAGAAAATCCTAAAATGCAGAACACAAATAAGCACTTGGATTTGATCGGTGGGAGCTAACCAATCGCAATTCTTCATTAGCAGGCTAGAACTATTGCTATAGGACCAGTTAATCTCTGCGGAGTGCTCTGGATGGATCCTCCCTCACAGGGCACGAGTCGGGGGTACACATGGGTGGATGGCGTTCACCCACTTTTTTCTCAGGGTGGACACCGTCCACCCTGCCAAGAAGTTATGCACCACTAAAAAAGATGCTGAATTCGCCCCAGTGTATTTTCCAAACACCGGGATACTTTCAGCAGCGCCTGCAAGTTGTCTGCTTTTGATCCACAAAAACGTGCAGGCGGGGACGGGACGGGGCTCTCTTTTTTTCTGACTCCTGCTAAGGCCATAACAAAGGCTGAATTTGAGGGGTGATCAGGCCTCCTTTTGTTAGAGTCTCCTGGCTGGCAGCAGTCAGGAGCCTCACACCTAGAAGCAGATGCAGTAGAGGGGAAACAAAGGCCCACACCTTGTTAGCACTTTACACATACTTAAGAGAGACAGCTTTCACTTTGTTCAAGCTCTGTTTAGGAGATATGCATGCACTGTAAGAACGTCAGATGTTTTGGTCTTTCCCAGTATTTGCACCAAATAAATAGCATTTATATACTGCTTACTACCCCTGAGGAAGCGTTGTAATAAGTTAAATATGACTATTTTTTCTTTTAAAGCACTATGAGTAGAGGAAGCTTTACGCTGACAAAAGGCAACATTGGTTTATGTGAAGTTTACAAAAGAGTGAATCTTCTGCCTAAATCAGGAGGGTTTGCAAGTATACTCAAAATGTGCTCAAATGTACTCATGATAGACCTGCTAAACATATATGTGAAGGCTTAAAATCTGATGTCACATCTTGTGATGCCACTTCCAGTGATGTCAAGCGCTGTGATGTCATGAGCTGTGATGTCACTTTCATACTGATTAATTAGGTTAGTCCCACTACTTCTTTTGTAGGTCTCGCTGATCCAGCGCATGTGCTGCTCTGTGAGGCATTTAGTGTGTGGCCACAATAAATACTACCACACGCTTTTGCTCATGGCGGCCTAGAGCTTGCTGTTACGCGCACAAGCGTGCATGCCTCGCTCCGCCTCTCCAATGCTCACTATGCCTCTCCTTCTTCCTCTTTTCTGTAACGCAATAATGCTCGAGAATACTTCTGAGGGGGCGCAGGGGGCAATATGAGTGAGCGTGGTTGCTTTTGTGGACGATCGGGGACGGGCAGAGAAGGAAAAGGACTTTGTCTCTTCCTTACTGCTCAGAGAAGACATGGACAATGTCCTCTTCTTTTCTGTGCTGGCAGCTGACTCCCCATCCTATTATTACCTCTCTTTCTGTCTTGCTCCTCATTAACTGAAAACCGTGACTTGAATAAACGGTTCACACCCTCTATTTCTGATATTTTTCTATTCCAAAGTGCAGCCTCGGGATGGAGAGAGAAAAACTAGTTACTTACCTGTACACTATGGTTCTCCAGTATTGATATCTTTCATAGATTCAGATGCTTGTATCTTCCCCTTCGTCATGGTGGGAGTCTCACAGTAACAGAATGACCAGAGCAGTAAAAGAAAACTGCATCGAAACCCATAGGTAACAACATTGTTTGGTAACCAAACCTCATCATTATGTGGTCTAAAACTCAGCCAATCAGCCGCCAGCCCTGACATCACACTCTCCAGCAGAGCCATCCTACCTCAGATTTCCAACCCCCTTCGTGTGAGGAGTAGTCTCCCTGAGCCTTGGTCAGTTTTGTTCCTGAGTGAACGTTTGACCTTTCCATCTGCAAGTTTTTCCTCTGGATTTAAGGTAGTGTTCTAGTATCTAATATGGCTGAAAGCTCTAAAAAAAGAGGCTTTTCAGGCCCTACAGATCTTGTGGGAAAGCAAGACTCTATTCCCAAGACCCCCACAAAGACTGTTTGTATTGTCTTCATCCAAAACATGTGGCTAAGGACTGCGAACACTGCAGGACCTTTTCAGCTAAAACTTTAAGGGACAGAGAGGCACGCTTACTGTTGTGGCTTCAGAAAAAGAAGGCCACCTCAGAAGAGGAATCTACTAGCCAATCTTCAAAAAAGAGGAAGTCATCTGCTTCTGAAGAAAGAGTGGAATCTAAGAAGCAAAAAACTAAGGGCAAAGAGACATCTTCATCTTCCTCATACTCCTCTAAAGAAATCTTCAGAGTCCAGGGTAGTGTCTTCAGCCCCGTCGACGAAATCTGTGGTGTCTCCTGCGCTTGTTTCTGTGAAGACATCGACGACTTCGTCGACGATTGTAATCTCGACGACAACAGCGGCGTCGCGCCAGTGACCAAGACAACACCGTCGATGGGAAGAGCGTCAGCCTCGTCGACGACACCATCGACGACTACCTCGTTGACGAGAATTAGAATTTCAGCATCTACGGGAGAATTGACAACAGGAGCTCCGTCGACGAAGACTTTAAAGTCACCAAACTTGAAATCATTAATATCTGTAAGGTCTTTTCAACCGTCGATGGGCTCGTTGACGGTCAAGAAAACTATGGAATTCACTACGTGGACGACAGTCCCTCTCAGCTACAGATTAAGAGTCAGGACACTGATGAAGAAGAGTGCCAAGAGCTTCAAGAGGTTTATTCTTTCCAAGATCGCCCAGTGTCCGACTCCAAAAGATATGAGTCGTTCCAATAGTCATATGAGTATGAGGAGGATGAGGAAACGCATCCTGAGGAGAGGGAAGAGTCCATCTTGATGCCTGTTTCTCTGGTGACTGACTTACGTCACATGATCAACGACTTATCATCGTTTTCCTGAAGCTAACTCTCCTCTCTCTTTTGGACCACATAATGATGAGGTTTGGTTACCAAACAATGTTGTTCCCTATGGGTTTCTATGCAGTTTTCTTTTACTGCTATGGTCATTCTGTTTCCGTGAGTCTCCCACCATGACGACGGGGAACATACAAGCATGTGAATCTATGAAAGATTCAATACTGGAGAATAAAAGGTTTTAAATATGAAAAATAAATACATAAATAAAGCAAGACAGAGTGGTTGCAAACTGGCCGCATTGGTTTTATTCACATCCAAATACATCAGCCTCACTTTACAGACTTTGCAGTGAAGCGCTACTTTTCTTTTCTCGTCTTTCTTTGAACAGCATGTTGTCCCCAGGTGGGGAAGTACACCATTCCTGGATGTATTGCAATACTTGGTTGAATGGTGGATTGGAAAACAAAATGTTTGAACTGCTTTTGTGGAAGAAGGGAGGAGAAGTGCTAATGAGCGAAACTGCATGGCTTGGAGACAAATGGCTAGTAAATCCACTTTTAAGCTTATTTGGGACATTGTGTGATTGGAAATATATTCCACTTTGTAAATGAATTTCAATGCCAATAACTCCTATTAAACCTTAGATAATCAAGTGTATCCATTGGTTGCATTATATAACACAATAAGCTGTAACTGGTTGATGAAATGTCAAACAAATACTAAAAATTGGGATCTTTGGCACATTCTGGCCACACCTTTGACTCCGCCCACTGATCCAATCCTTGAGTTTTACCCGCATTCGGATTCTCCGCCCACAGTTCCCCTACTTTTTCCCCCCACTTCGACCACTGGGTATAATCATGGACTTGAAACAGTACAGCAAGAATATGTATATCTACTCTGTTTGGTGAGGAATTGTAAACTCCGGAAGTTTAAATCTTCATCTCCCTGGGATTATGCTCTCTTGCACACATTCCGTCTCTCTCGTTTTTCTCTCTCTCTCTCTCTCTCTCTCCCCTGCCTTCACTGCCTCTCTCCCTCACTTAGTTCTCTCCTTTTTCTCATGTTCTCATCCTTTCTTTATCTCGCTCTTTCTCTCCCCATCCTCTCCCTGTGTCTCGTTTTTGCTCTCTGTGGCATTGTCTATCTAAATCACACATATTCATATTTCTCCGTTTATCTGTTTCCTCCAACCACCCTGTGACTCTTGCCTTTTCTTCCCCATCAAATACTGTTTGAACAATGCAAAAAAAATATGATATCTTTACTTAAGGTGTTAAGAATATCGTAACATTTACATCCAGAAAGTCAGAGAAGAAATATTTTTTCCTTTAAGGGCAATAAAACGTTTTATTTGAATCTATATCCCTAGAAAACATTATAATTTCTAATATTGAAAAGTCTTTTCTCCTAATGGAAATTAAATGTTAATGTTTCTGATCAAAGCATGTATTTTCAACAGGCGCTTTTTAATCAATGTGTGTAATTTTTAGCTCCATTTAGCTTCAGAGACGTGTGGGTGCAATACAGATTCCATATGCTTTTCTCATCCGTTTCTGGCAGCCTACTGTAAATCGTGTAGACAACTTGTCCCCAAATGGAGCTAATCACCCGGGACACCGACCCTTATTCCTTACAAACTTGCCACAGACAGTTTCAAAGCTCTCCCTGCAATGCCCCTTGACCGGTCTTGATGTTCTGTTCGCTCGGTAAAAAGACATTGATTCGAACCGCTAAACATGTCAAGGCTGACTCGGGAACTACGGGGCATGTGTTTGCCAAGGACAACTGTCTGGCTGCTCAGGAGAGGAGCAGTAACTCATTTGCCTGGCCAGTTTTGCATGATTTTCTTGTCTAATTGGCACTTCATAGTGCCGTCTGTTGGGTACTGCTTAGAGACAATTTCTTAAGATTAGGTGCCTGGGGAAGAAGTATCCCCTGTGTCCAATAACTCTTTTTATGGTGTATAATCTATCTTCTGCAGATTCTTTACGCCTCCCTCTTCTTTTCTTTTGAGGTTGGGCCAGTACTAGAAAGGTTCCATTGTAGGTTCGGGTTGATACTTTCATCTGTCTAGTTTCCCTCTCCTTAGGCTTTGGTTGGCCGCCAGGAAAAACAAGCACTGGCATAGCCAATAGGTCTCGCCTTTGGGACCTTTTAAGTGTTTAGCCATGCAACAGTTGATGTTGATGCACCAAGGATATTGTGCTGCATAACTAAATACTTATAAGGTCCCAAAAGCGAGACCTATTGGCTATGCCAATGCTTGTTTAGGACTTGTGCCCTGCTCCCTCAACAGGCCGCCTCCAAACACAGCCCTCTGCTTGGCTCCTTCCATCCACACAACAAGCAGAAGCTTTAATTCACCACAATCAGAAGATGTTCACCCCTGCAGCGCTGTTCTGCCCCTAGTGTATGGCCGCAGCGGACCTCTGCCTTTATTCCTCTCTTCTCTGAAGCTCTTCTTAAGCGTTTAGCTCATTCAACCGTTCTTCCCTGGAGGAGAATGTGAGCCTTAACATCAGACTAGTCAAAACGAAGAAAAGAGAAAAAAGAAATAAAGATGGCAGTTTGTTTATTTTTCCGCACTTGTCTGTGGTTTTGTAGGCTTTCCCCTCAGTGTAGCAGGCGTTGGATGCTGTCACAACAGCTTCTGTGAAGAGAGTGCAGCAGGGATCCATATGGAGATAAAGGAATAGGAGTGCCACAGGGCAAAGCAACTGTTTTTCAAGAACTCTATCTGAGTTACATCTCCAGGTTCTCTCAACTCCTTTTTTGGGGGCGCGATTAGCTTCAATACTCCTACCTGAAGGGCAATAACAGCTGTTATTGTCTAAAGGTGCAGGTAATAGCAGTTCATAGTGGTACCAAAACTTTAAGCACATATGTAGAAATCTAGAACATATAGCACATGCGGCAGTAGAGATAAAGAACAGCCTTGATAAGGTTCAATTATCAAAGCTAATCATGATGGCACTTTGCGTTTTTCGGTGAACGTACATATCTGATGCTATACTGCATTCAACTTCTAGCGAAACAAAGCCTACTGTGGATGGCCAATGTGCGCTGCTAATGGCGTTCCGCTGTACTTGGCAGGGGTTCGACACTGAGGCCATCTCTCCATGTCAAACCAAACCTGCTGCACAGGGCTGTGGCTTTGCAGGAGCTATCCAGCACAGAGTCCTCTGTGGGTAGCCAAATCGGTCCTGCACAGCTGAGGAGCTACAAATTGATTTTTTTACATTTTTTGTCAGGATTTATTTTGCCGCCATTAGGTTGATCCATGGGGTCTAAAGCGGATCAAGGTTTAGGATCCATGGATCGCCAGCCAAAATGTACTTTTTATAAGTTAATTTTAATGTTAAGGGGGTGGTCCCTTTGGGGTACCCTCCCCCTAGACAATAGGTAGGGAGAGGTGGTCAAGCTATGTTGACCCTGCCACTCTATGCCTTCTTTTTTAATTTTTTCTCGGCGCAGTGCTCAGTGAACTATGCAGTGGGTAAGATGTCAGCAACAGAATTTTTTTCAGTGATAGTCAGCCAATCAGATCACGTAGAGTCATGAGTCCAGCTTCAGATGTGCAAAGTCTCAATTGTTGATGTAACGAAAAGCTCCCTCTGCCAATGGTGTGCCTATGCTTTTTATATAGATTTGCAATTTCTTCTTCAATACATTTTGGGACCCTGCCCACATATTGTGAAGCTTCAATCCGGACCCAACTTCCCCATCACCCTGACGCAATTAAGTGCTTACAAACATGCAGACTGCTTATTTATATCAATTTACTGACAAAAACAATTGGGCCCATGCTCCCAAGGACTAGATAATTGGATCCTTTCTCACGTCACAGATGTAACCCCTTGTCCTTGTTAAATACTTCTTTTTTTTTCAATAAATACTTATGATTATAACATCTACAAATGAAAAAATAAGTACAGCATGAATCGTATATGTATATCCGCTGAGAGTAATATGCTATTTTTTTCAACTATTGAAAAAGGAGGAGAGGGAAATTATGGCCCACAAAATTCCTTTCTTCCTGTGAGCCATGACCTCAACCCACCAAACACACACTAATACATAAATGGAAATATTAGCAGGGTATTATTGTTTTTAGGCAGTGTCTAATTTTCTGAAACTAATGTTGGATGATAAAGCAAATCAATTGAAGTTTCATCCGAGCGGATTTTGAATCCTATGCCAAATTGAGAGTGTCCATTTCTCTGTCTGGTACCAGACTATGTTGCATGTAATTAGCAATGACAATATGTAGATTTACACTTTGTTTTATAAATTCACGTGGGTATTAATATTCTATAACACAGTTTAACAGATGTCTTACTATTTCATACTCATTCTCTACACTTCATTGTGAAAACAATACAAACCGATAGCGGAGGTAAACTGATTCGGTCTGCAGTCAGTCAGATTAATGTAAGGAGGTGAACTCTGAATGTTGAACGCAAAATGTTCCTAGATTTAGGGGGCGCGCTACTATATTACAATATTAAATCAGGAAGACAAAAACGTGTATGTGTACTTTTCTTGTCGCAGTTTGAGGGAAACGAACATTCACGTTCAGGAGAAGTAGGAAGCACACACTTCACGGATCCAGTAATTGAAATAATGGTAATATAAAAGTACATTATGCCTATAATGTGTTCAATTTACAGAAATCCTGGATTATTTCGTCGTGGGCTCCTTCAGTTGAACTTCATGGACACAAATGATCCATTCCCCATGAAAGTATCAATACCGTGCTGCTTCCCAGCAGCCGTTTGCTGTGAGAGTTACCTACAGAATCAAGACAAATACTGTAGGTCTCAATCAATTTTATCCTGTTAGGAACAGCGGCAAGGGTTACTCTGTTCTTTCTTCACTTTATTCTTAACAGTCATATTATGAACCATACAAACAAAACAAACTCCATTTCCCATGAACCACTGGGAAAGAAAAGAACTGCAGTTCAGCCAATCAGCAGTCAGGATCTCTCTATATCCTACCATGCCCACTCCTGCCAAGGATGCCAGATTGGGCTATTTCCCGCACAATTGGGTGACTTTTTTCCCAGTTGTGCAGGAAAAACCCATGCCTGGCGGGGGCTAGGTTTTGGGCTACTTTGGCGTTCTTGTGCGGAAAAAACTGGCCTGGGCGGGCGCCCACAATCACTCACACACACTCTAATCTCAGTCTCTCAGAGCGCATCAAACACAGTCACTGTAGGGAGGGGGAGCCGGTCCGATGATTGATGGGCCTGCCTCTGCGCAGGCACATGATGACCCCGCCCACCCCTAGAGCAGAAGGCAGCCTTAGCATAGGTCTGGCATCCATTAAATGATTGAGGCCTGCAGGCCTGGCTCAGTCCTCCTTGCTACATTCTTGCTTGTTGTGAGTGTATTATCTAATCTGGTTGTCACACTAATTCATTTGCTGCCCCCTCGCGCTTCACCTATATATGCTGGGGGCTAATGTCACGTGAGTAGTGCACTCTCTCTTTGCTTTCGGCGCGGCCCCGGGGCGGCGGACGGTGTGTGGTGATGTTACTGGTGGACTGGTGGTGCCTGCGCCGGTGACTGGAGAGGAGCGGAGGTCGGGAGGAGGACTCGTGAGGTGAGTGACACTCGTGTGTCACTGCTGCTGCCGGCCGCTGCCGCCCACCCAGGCTACACCACAGCCCAACCCGAGCCCTAGCCCTTGAAAAGTAGCACAAGACACGGTGACGGCGTGATGCACTGACTGACTCAGCAAGCAAAGGTAGGCGAGCTGTAGCCGACACCAGCCTCGGCCCCCAGGCCACGCCAGGTCCAGCGGCCCAGCAGCCCCATCCTCATTTATTTTATTTATGCGTATTTATATAGAGCAGACTTTACCCGAAGGCGTCAGAGTGCTTCACAATAGGAACAGTAATGATACATGAGGAGAAAATTAAACAAAGTACAAAAGCAGGCTATTGTTAAGACCAAGAATACCCATTTTTAAACTATTTCACTCTTGCCAGGATGCCCATCACACAGTTTTGTTTTATGGGTTAATCTTGCCCGTGGTCAGTCCCTGTGCCTTCAATGTGCCAGATTATTGAAGGTGTGTGCTTGGATCTAGTGACTGTAATCTATAGGACAGCTCGGTTATTTGGCTGCGTCCGATTCTTGCTCCAGGCAAGAATAGGACGCAGCCAAAGAATAGGGCGGTCCTATAAATCACAGTCACTAGATCCAAGCACACACCTTCAATAATCTGGCACAGGGACTGACCATGGGCAAGATTAACCCATAAAACAAAACTGTGTGATGGGCATCCTGGCAAGTGAAACAGTTTTAAAAAAAAAACCAAGAAGCCGGTATTGAGCAGACCACACATAAGTAGATGGTGCGAACCAGTTGGTTGTTGTCTGGCAGCTAGCTGAACGTTGAACTAATTCACCTGCCACCATTTGCAGGACAAACAAAACATATTAGTATTTATATGGGAGATACGTCATACAATCTACACCATATCACTCTGCACTGCAACAAGTTAAACACTTGTGGTCATTGACTATGTCTGTTGTCTTCCATTACAAAGGCCTAGCGAACAAGGCCTATATTTACTCAGCACAGCAACTGAAGCTAACTTTTGAAGCCCCTAATTCCAGGGACACCCCTCTCCATCTGTTCTCAGAGCCGGTGCGCCGTCTGGAAAAGCAACTATGTGTCAATGCCCCCAGACTATGACGTGCACGTGAAAGTATTTCACACATGGCATGGGCACTTGCATGCTAGTATTTCTAGTCTCCCTATTTGGCCAAAGTACTTCAAGACCCACAAACACTTTGTGCAAGCAAACAAAGAATAATGGTAGAATAGTAATTTATCCTCTCCTATAATTTTTAGGGAACTTATTTGCCTCTCTTTCGAGTTTCAAGGGAAGCTCAGAAATACAGGCACTTTCAGGAGGCAAAAGCAGACGTTAAGTTACATGAAGCAAAAGTGACAATTGTGAGCGAACAAAATACATGAGGCAGCGAACACTGCATTACAGGGGGAGAAAGTGACAAGTGTGCAGGTTTCAAGAGAAAACAAAGTACAATTAGAGGTATAATACTGCAATATATGCTAGACACAGGCACAAGAACAAACGTTAAGTAGGCAATGGTGGCACTTGTGCAAGTATCAAAAGCAAACAAAATGTGAGAGGTAGCAAACAGTGTATTACAAGAGAAAAGTGGCGTGTGCATGTTACAGAAGAGTACCAAACACATGTACAAGGATGATACTGCAATAAATGGCAAACACTCCAACAACAAGAACACACTGGGAAGGCAAATCCATAGTCATGGAGAATAGAATTTTCAGTAATGGGAAGTCTTCCTTCAGAGAATAGAGAGGGCGTGAATTACTTTTGGAGGTGTCTTTGGAGGAGGAGAACTTTGAGGTCCATTTGAAGGTCTGGGAGGAGGTGGTGGTGGTCCGGAGCTGAGGCGGAAGGGAGTTCCAGATTCTCACCGCGTTGCCTGAAAAGGATTGGGCCATCGATCTTTCTTCCTTGAAAGTGAGAGGTTCAAGCAGTAGATATTCTGCATTACGTGATGGTCTTGAGCCTCCAGAGAGTTTCAGTTTATTCACCAGGTAGCGGGGAGAGGAGGAGTGCAAGGCTTTGTGGGTGATACAGGCAGTCTTGTAGATAGCTCTAGCCTCGATGGGAAGCCAGCGGAGGGTGGATAACAGCGGTGTGATACGGTGTGAGCCTCAACCTAGTCCCAACAGCCACGCAACGCCAGGCCCAGCCACCCCAGCCTCAAGCAGGCCCAGCACCCAGCCTCAGCCCTGGCCCAGCCAAGCCAGGCCCAGCACCCAGCCTCAGCCCTGAGCCCAGCCCAGGCCCAGCCCCCAGCCTCAGGCAGGCCCAGCACCAGCCTCAGCCCAGGCCCAGCCCCAGGCAGGATCAGCCCAGGCCCAGCACCCAGCCTCAGCACCAGGCAGGCCCAGCACCCAGCCTGAGTCCTAGGCACAGCACCCAGCCACGCCAGCCCCCGTCCCCAGCCCCGTCCCAGCCTCGTCCCAGCCTCGTCCCAGCCCCGTCCCAGCCCCGTCCCAGCCTCAGCCCAGCCTCAGCACAGCCTCAGCCCAGGCCCAGCCACAGTAAGGACTGGTCTTAATATTGAGTAGCATTAAGGCAGGTGCCCAGTTAACGCCCTCCCACCATCTGTATATTGAATACAATGTATATTTGTCCTTAAAATTGTTTCTGATGATAATCTGTGCATAATTTCAGACTTGCTAATTTGGGCTGGTTTTTGGGCTGGAACTGGTCTGAAGGGCTTATTTTGGGCTGATATTCGAGCAGCTTTGGGCTTGTGCCAGGTCTAAAAATCTGGCAGCACTGCTCCTGCCTCCTCTTTTTTTGCTGCTCCAGCAGCCACAAGATAAGTGATCCCGGCCTTAGTACAATATATGATGTGTTTTAGTGATTATTTATTTAATGTTGGAGCTTATGCACTATTTTCTCTTGCAATGCAGCTGCCATGGTAACACTGAAAAGCTCTTTTGCGACCGCCTCCGTTTCATATTTCGCACGTATTGAGGCGCAATATCTATGGGTTTGGTGCGGTCCTACAAACCGCTAGTGGGCGCTGCACCGCTATTGCCTCTCCGAACTTGCCAGAGTAGCGTGACCATTTGCATGGTCAATTACGGGAGTGTGCTTACAGCTCCAGCCGCCTGGAGTCTGCATGCCCCAGCAGGGGTCTGAAGGATCAGCTTCACAATGAAGCCAGTGCTACATATTTCCTTTGAGACACCGAGCCAGGCTGGTGTGTTTGATTTTGGCTAATCTGCTGCCCCTTAAAAACAAGCATTTGCAATGCAATAGGTCTCGCATTAGGAAAGTTTGAGCTGTTGGCATTGTAAATGACAAATGTTTTATTTACGTGTTGGTTTTGAAAATGGATAAATTAATAGCATTGTTATTTACAATGCCAATAGCTTAAACGTTCGTAAATGTGACACCTATTGCATTTGTAATGCAATACGTGTTGTGTTGAGAGCGAGTGAGTGAGTCAGTGGTTGAGAGTGAGTGGGAGAGTCAGTCAGGGAGTGGGAGAGTCAGTCAGGGAGTGCGAGAGTCAGAGAGTGCGA
Organism: Lissotriton vulgaris; assembly: GCF_964263255.1. Lineage (NCBI taxonomy): Eukaryota > Metazoa > Chordata > Amphibia > Caudata > Salamandridae > Lissotriton > Lissotriton vulgaris. The sequence goes on along the minus strand of NC_141689.1, from coordinate 988,734,830 downwards.
GAGTCAGTCAGAGAGAGAGAGTCAGTCAGAGAGTGAGAGAGTCAGTCAGAGAGTGAGAGAGTCAGTCAGAGAGTGAGAGAGTGTCAGTGAGAGTGAGTCAGTGAGTGAGAGTGAGTGAGTCAGAGAGTGAGTGAGAGAGAGAGAGTTGGAGAGTCAGTTAGTGAGAGAGTGGGAGAGTCAGTTAGTGAGAGAGTGGGAGAGTCAGTCAGTGAGAGTCTGTTAGTGAGAGTGAGTGTGAGTCAGTGAGAGTCTGTTATAGAGAGTGAGTGAGTGAGAGAGTGGGAGAGTGAGTCAGTGAAAGTGGGAGAGTCAGTCAATAAAACATGTCCCTTACATGAAACTGCCCTGTTTGTAGCCTAATCGAAAAGTCCTCTGCATGCCATGATATTATGGCCTTGGTGGATGCTTTGTGTTGTATTAAAAGCAGTTGTAACATAAGGGGGTGGGGGGAATAAGAACAAACAAACAAGAAAGGAGAACTGGAGAGATTTTATTATTTTTTTAAATTGTGAGTTTATGGGGAAATAGGGGTTTGAGGGAAGAGAAAAGGTACAAGACACGGGAGGATGCTATAAAAAAGTGCTTTAAGTTGTGTGGAAAGATATGGCCAGACTGGAAGGAAATGTATGAGGAACAAACCATTGACTGGAGAAAAAAATGGTAGGAAAAGAGTAGTGGGGAAAATGTGTTGTGGCTGCCTGCTTTCCATATGGCGTCGCTGGTCTTTCCTGTGAAGCTTTGTGACAACGACTTGTTAATTAATGTTAGTAGGAGAGCCCGAGGCTGTGATTACATTTGTAGGAAAGTTTGGCGTTTGGTGAAGTGAGGTTTTTTGCAAGTGGGGGGAAGTGTGCTGCGTATGCCTGCAGGAACTGTAAAGGAGCGGGGTTGCAAAAGAAAATTTTAAAGGCAGGATGCTTTGTATATGTATAAGCCAAATTGGTTATGTGTGATTTTTACAGTAGAAAAGGAGGCCAAACAAACATGTGTGCAATGCTTCTAGAAAAAAAGTATAAATACAGTGTTAAGCGTCCCGGAAGACCCCGCCCTAATTTAAGCTTTTTGCACGTGTTAATATTACGGCACTAATTTGACTAAAACGGAACAATTTTGCACAGTACATTGTCAAATAGGCACAAAACTTTATAAAAATTTGATTGCAGAGGAGTAGGCACTGTTTATTACCGGGTTTACCCAATGCACTCAAGCAACAGTAACACATATATTATGTAGCAATTCTCTCTAAAGTACAGTGCAACAAAAACAACAGAAGTCAATCAGATGCTCCAGAGGGAGAGTAGTCCGTAGGAGTCCTTTATTATGTCGATTAGCCAGCCGACACGTGTTTCATCGCTATATGCGAATCCTCAGGGCTTTAATGGCTGTATCTAAACCAAAAGGTCGCACTGCTGGTGATACTTCCGACCCAGCTGGGCCCGTGACCGTAGGTTTAGTGAAGAGACAGAGTCAATAGGTTGTTTCCAAAACAGTATAAAAAAAGTAATGTAGGTTGAGTCCCGAAATAATATTCCAACCGTATTGGGTAAATGCGTGGTTATGGACTGCAATATAGGAATCCAAGTATTTCTGGGTGGGTCCCGTGGTTGAACACCCCCCACGATGTGTAGTCGGGTACGACTCTTGAGCAATTGACGACAGAGACTCCGTGTAATGGAGACCTGGTCGCCGTGTGTTCTCGCCGGGACGTGTTCCTGTTTGGACACGTGTCCATAACCACGCATTTACCCAATACGGTTGGAATATTATTTCGGGACTCAACCTACATTACTTTTTTTATACTGTTTTGGAAACTTAGAGGGGGACTCAAACAACAGGGTTTAAAAAATTAACATAAACCAACTTAGTCCAAATTTAAGTGCCCCAACACTGCGCTTGCAGGGCAGCCCCTCTTCCTTAAGCTTGAAGGATGATGTGGGCAATGGAATCCTCTTCCCGGAAACTGTAAGCGCCCCATACCGCAAGATTCTGCACCGGTTAAGTGCCCACACACTGCTTGCAGGACAGCCTCCTCCAGGAGTGCATAAAGTTAAGTTGTTCTTAAATGCATTGATTAGAAGGAATCCCCTTTAGTCAGCATGTGGTTCATCTACCAAAAGCCACACTATGCGCCACCACACTGTGCGCCGCCACACAGGCGTGGGCATGAGCACACTCACCCACTTCCACAGGCCAGCTCACCATGTCTCAATCACACTATGCCTGCCCACTGATCAGGGTCTCCATCCAGTATACTCGCCTCTTGCATAAAAATATTTCTCTATGGATTACAACACAGTGATGTGACACGCTGTATTGGCATGCGAATTGCGGTCATATAAACTCCCAGAACTTAGATGAATGCTGTAAATGTATGGAAGTCTCCTAAATCTGTTGAATTGCAACTAGAAAGACAAAATATCCTCAAACTAGTACTCAAATCAGAATTCGTTTAAAAAAATGTAGAACTTACGTTTTGTCCGTTGTCTGCTTAAGTGCTCCGCCCCTCAAGTTGCAGAGGCAACATTGCTAAAAAAAAAAAAAAAAAAAAGAATAACGAAAGGAAATAAGCAAATGGATACAAACATATTGGAATAGGTCTTATATTTTACACTTTTATTACAGAAACAGCATTGCTTTATTTCTTATTTTATAATTTCGAGAAGCACACATTTTTCTACTAATTATTTAATACATCTGTAAAGTAAATTGAAACACAAAACAGCATGACCATAATTAACTTGCAAAGCTGCATTTTGGGAGTAAAAATGAAAAGAATCTCTCGTCATGTTCAGCTCACATATGGCACCTCTAAAGACTGATGTTTAAGTATTCAACAAATGATGGTGCTAGAGTACCGGATATTCAGATGAAATGAATATATTTACAACAAATCTAACCTGAAACTATTATCAGGTCAGTGGTTACCATTACATTTGGCACGGAGATGGCATTTCTTGACAAGAAGGAAAGGCAAGAAAGTTGCAATAATGAAATAAAAAAAAACACGTTTTGATGTATTCTCTAAACTTTAGGTGGTTAGGCATTGTTTGAAGATTGCTGGGCAGACTGTTCCTGAGTAAGCAGACCTGTGCAAAAAATGCTCTGCCAAATAGAGGAGATCTCTGAAATCGCGAAATGCAGGGTGCCCTAAAAAATGACAATTTCATGTGTGCCCTAGTAAGAAATATGGAGGCAACACCACAAAGAGAATGGGGCATTATACAGAGAATGTTGAATGTAACTTGTTGTACTGGAAGCCAGTCTACAGTTCAAAATGGCTGTAGAGTGGATGAATCAAGGGGCTCCCACCACCAGGTTGGATGCCGATTCTGAACAAATTGTAACTGGGTTATTGAAGAGACTTTAATGCCCAGTTACAGACTATTTGTGTGAAATGGAATATATTAAAGCCATGACAGAAAGCAGTCTGCTTTGAAGACAAAGAATAGGTACTAAAGGATGCAGACTCATATGGAAGACGTTTGAGAAGACAAGAGGACAATCAAGTATCTATTTGAAGCGTGGAGTCATCTTCACCACCCAACATTTCTCTGACTTAGCTCGTTGGGGACAGCAACCAAAGTCTGCTGGCCAGAGTGAAAAATGCCACAGCTTCTAGATGCTGTGCACTAACCATTGGAATGGTCTTATATCTCTACAAGCATAGCAGAAATCCAATCAGATTAACGTAGTGATCTGTGGTGATTCAATGCAAACTGTGTTTTTAACATGCCAGAGGCAGCCTCAAACACCATGTACTTTATTTTTAATACATTCAGCTTAAAGCCTCTGTCTTTAAAAAACACAACAAACTTATCAATTTGGTTTTGGAGGCCCAAAGAGGTCTTGGAAATAAATGAATTGTCCACAAAAAGACGTTTTGGAATCTTTTTGCTATTTAAAACAGGCAATTCATTCCTGCAGACCATACGTTTGTTTTTGTGTCATTGATGTACAATGTAAACAAACTGGGAGCTAAGACACACCCCTGGTGTATACCGTGTGAGATAGGAATGGGATCAGTCAGCTCACCCTTGTTGTCCCATCGTACCTGAGCATAATCCCTTTCTTGAAGTCTGGCAAGAAGATTAGTCAGGTTCCAGGAACTTCCATCTCACCTAAAACATCCCACATATTCCCCAGTGGAACTAGATCGAATGCAGCTTGCAAAATCTATGAAAGCTACATATAGTCTTTCTTTTTTTAACAATCCATACTTCCAATACAAAAGGGAAAATCTAAACACCTGATCAGAGGTACTTTTTTGTGTGGAAGACAGCTTGAAGTGGGACAGTTTGCACTGTTAATCTACCAAATTTAACAACTTATCAAGCATCTGCCTGGCAAAAACCTTCTGTAAGTTATCAATTAAGCTGATAGGCCTATAATTAGATGAACTGCCAGCATCACCCTTCTTATATATGGAGATTAACTCAGCTCCTTTACAAGACACAGGGATTTTTCCACCGGCCTTGGTGGCATTCAACAGGAGATTTATGCAGCTAATCCACACTTGTGGCTATGATTTGAACAAATCACCAGGTATTTTGTCAGGGACGGGAGCTTTGGCTGGTTTAAGGCGGCTTATAGCAGTTGAAGTGTTGGAACTGAGGTTGCTGGGGGAGTTCCTCTATAGCAGCTAAAGGAGAATACTTATTATGGCAAGGATTATCAGGGAGAATGTCAAATTTTGGAGACAGTAGCAGACATTAACAATGAATCACAAGTAAGGGCTGCCCTAGCTTAAGCTTCGACTTCAGCTTCAACATCAAGAACTTCAGAGGCAATTGAAAAGTCCAGAGCAGTTTCAGGTGAGCTGCCCTCGCTGTTAGAGATGAAACTTTTTATCTCTGCTTTTCTCTCTCCTGAACATTTCAGGCACTTTTGCAAGGCCATTTTTATCTCTAGAATTAGCTGTTTTCGTTTTCAAAATGGTCTCAACCTCAATTAAGTGGTCAGTATCATCCAAAGTGCAGTTTCCATCAGCATCATAACCAGGGGCATCGTGTTACCATGGTTTTTAGGATTAACTACAGCATTGCTTGTTTCGGTTGCTTTCCGTTTCCCAATTGTATGAGCTGCTATACAGCAACTGTGAGTACCAGGTGCACACATATATCCCTCCTGGAGACAGATTAGTGGTGGGCTGCAGAGAGTAGTTAAATGACAACGTAAAGATAACAGTAAAAGTGCAAGGAAGAGGGGAAAAGAAAATTAACTTACAAAGTTCTAGCAGTTGGTCGTCAAAGGAGCTATCTGGTCTCAGGTAAAAGAGAGAAGGCCCAGTCCGGCCTCTTCTGGGCGTGCTCCTAGGTGCGTTTTGTGCGCTGCAGTCAGGAGGCGCACTTTATGTGCCTCCCCCCTCCTCCATTCACGTAAAGTGCTTTCTTGGGGTAGTAGTCCTGCCAGGGCTCCTCCAACAAACAACAGCATCCTATGCATTGCGGTGGAGATGCGTGCTTTTTGTGCCTACCGACCCCTCCTCCTTTCAAGTAAACGATATCCCCTTAGAAAGGAGACACTAATGCATCCTTCATGGGTATTATTAAGGGCTAACAAATACTCATTAAGGTCTCGGTCTCATAGTCAATCCTTAACACCATGCACATTTAACCCCATCAGCATCTTTTTTTTTTAATGCTATTGCATCGATATACATATTTTGAAATGTTTTGAAATGCTCAGTAGAATTAATCTATTGATCAACGTATAGTGGTGTGGCTTCAAAAAACAATCTCTGTTAAAAGTAAATTTTTGGTCTTCGGCAGTCTGCTGACATGCTGAGAACAAGAATTCTAATTTCACAGCACAGTAGTTTGATGTGTCAATATGAAGGATCATAGTGTCTTACAGCCTGGAGTGTAAGGAGGATGAGACAGTTAAAACATATTGAGTAGGACAATGCCCTCAATCGAAAAAGTTTATAATATTTTGGCAGATATTTTAAAACAAAAAATCCATTTTCTGAGTAGAAGGCATCTTGGAAATAAATGCCTTAACTACTGAAGATGGAAAAAAGTAGAAGAATGTGAGACAAGTATTTTAACAGAAATAATATCTTTACCAGAAACCTGAACAGCTATCGAACACATTGACAGGAAATCAACACTTAATGATCTAAAGTTTTAGACGATGCAGTTGTATACACTATAAGGAAGAATATTTTCACAGCCTTCAAAAAGTGGATGAAACAATATTGTTTGCATTGATAAATTGTTACTGGAAAAATAGAGTGAATGTGTGACCGTTTTACACACCATGACAAAAATTGAAGTACTTGATCTGATCATTTTATCCGATAATAAATGTGTCCTACATACTTTCTCTTCTTTTGTTCCCTTCAGAAACAGGTTTCCATAAAGAACTGGGATATGACCTCGGAAACTGTAGCTCTAAATTGCAAATCCTACACTTTATGCATATTTTAAGTGCCTTACATCATATTAATATAGGGTAAAAATAATGGTTGTGTATATTTTGCCTTGTTATCAAAGAGCAATTCTCCCTCCAACAATAATAAAACATGGATGTGTTACATTCTCAGTAACTTGTGCCGCCTTCTCCAGCCACAAACTACTGTAACAGGTTTTGAACATAAGTATTCTTTACTTGAAAACACATAAGTGCAACAATGGTAGATAGTGATGCATTACGTATGTCCAAAAAACTTATTAGCAACGAGGTTACACATATGGAAAAACGAGGCACTCAACAATTTCTTTTTGATACAAATGAAGATAGTATTTAGGTATAGATTAAATTATGGGATATCTGATTAAACAAAAGTATTTAGCAAAAAATGTCCATGGTCCTTTAGTCAAAAATCGCCAAGTACACAGCAGAATCGGGGATGCGTGTACATAGAAGACAGCACAAAGCCAATGAAAATGAAAATAATAAGGGCAGTGACTCACTGTGTGCATCCAATACGCCTTAACTGAATAAAGGTTGCCTGGTCTAAATAGTGGTGTTGTTGACAATTCAACTATACTATTTATGGGTCCCCTGGGCAAGGTTTTGAGCATGCAAGTAATATGAGGGCAGATGACTTAATCACACTCACCTCTATCTACTTACACGAACAACTTACTATGCTCTGGTCCTTCCAGACCCCGCTGACAGGCATGCTCCCAATACACTCAATTCTCAGAATCACTTTGCTGGTCAGGCTTCCTTTCAGTTACACCAATATCACTGAAGCCAAATGATAAACATGTCTTGTTTAGCTCCTGTTCCTCGGAGTTTCTTTGCAGCTGCTCACCAACGCACATTTATTTTCCCAATACAAAGTGAATACGCCACCATCTCTCTCCTCATGTATAAGCGGATCACTACTGCACCGCCTGTATTTTAGGCTGAACTGACAGCACTTACCTTCTACAGATATTTTTAATTGGGCTATCTCCTGACCATCCTCAGCCAGGTTTTTTCTGAACTGCTTAGGCACTTTGAACATCTTGCCATTGCTGCTTCAGACATTAATCCCCTCTATTATCACCCGTCTTCTTCCTGCCTTTCACCTCTTGACAAACTACGCCACCTCTCCAATCTGTCGAACCTTTATTGCTTCAATACTTTAAGTTTCATTGTGGGCAAAATTACTCAATTTTTTCAAAAGACTACCAGGGCACTCCTTTCTGGCTAACGGGATGCTCTGTCGATTTTCCTTATCTTTCACCTTTTGCATGAAGTATAGCTTGTGTAACGATGTACTGATATATAACTTGCTACTCCACTTGTAATGCTTGTGTTAACTTATGATCCATATGGAATGGGAAACTTCTTACTTAAAGTGCAACACCGTCAGGCAACATCAGCAAAACATAAAGAATCAATAAACTGTACTGAGTTTTCAACAAGACAGACAAAACATTACAGCATCTAATTTCAAGTCAAAATGTAAAGAAAAACTGAGAGATGACAATATCCATTAGCCCACTCAACTCCCCACCAACCTATCCAAAGACACGAGATGAGTTGACTCCGTTTAAAATGCCTAAAGTCAGGGTCAGGTTGGCCGATACAGCAATCAGACAGTGCTAGAAGGGCTGGTATGAAAAGGACAGTGTATGGGCTAATTTTTGGCTGCTTGTCTGTGTGTTTCATCGTATCGTGGGCCAGTTTCTAGTGCTGAGTTCTCTAATATTACCACAAACATTGCCTGCAGCAAGCACAAATGTAAGCAGTCTCCCATATCTTGCAAAACACCTATACAGCTTGTCCTTACAAGTTAAAAAACGTGGGTAACTTTTTAGCTGCAGTCTATTTGCTAATAGGGGCCATTTTCAATTTGGTACTGGGGTATTTGTCTGTCTGAGTCCGACCCTACTCCAAACAATTCATTTAAAGAGACCTGCCACCCCCTCATCCTACTGCGTCAGATAAAATAGCACGTCTGAGAAGTAGTTGACTCGTGATTCGTCGGATAATTTTCAATACCTTGTGATACTCTAGCTTAGTTATCTCCTTAGTCTCCCTGGACAGAGAACCTAACATAGGAAACCAATAGCCCCAGAGCCTGGCAGTGTCTTTATGAGCGGTGTTTTTAATTACTAATAAATACCATATTCTATCCACACTTCCGGAGTCAGTGGTGTCACATTCCCTCTACTGGCAACCATGGTCTGCCTAGCTGCGCGTAAAGCTTGTTGCATCTCTTTGCATAGAAGGCAAGCTGCCTGGGTTCCAGAGTACCTAAGAATGAAACTTCAGAGAATCGAGCAAGAGCAATGTTGTTCATGTTATCAATCTTTCAACCTTTCATTTTCTCTTAGAGAAAACTCCTGTTTTATCTATTAAATTGCTTTGATCACATACCCTTTTATGAAAGTTTTTGTTTAGTTTTTCTTTTCAAACAGGGAAGCCCTAATCTGCTACATTAGGTGTAAACCCAGGATTTCAGAAAATCTGTATGAGAGTGAATAACGTTAGACCCTTTTCCCATTCTGTCTAACCTGGTCTCATACCACAATGATAGCTTTACTAACTAGCTAAATGTAAATATTCCTCAGCCTAGAATTCAGAGTAGCCGAAGGAAAGTCCATATGGGACTGACAGCCACAGTGCCGTCCATAAACCACTACTAGTCGGCCAGATGCCATCAGGACAGCTTGAAAATATCTATTAACACCGTGGACCTGCAACTCCTCTATCATGGTGTTACAGCCATATGATTCTTAAGAGTACTTCCTGGCCAAATAAAATCAATAATGGAATAGTAATTTTAACAGCATCAATTTAAGCCAAAAGCAGGGTTGGCATTCCTTGAACGCAGGTCCTTTAGCGTATCTTTGAGTCATGGGCAATTTAAATATACCATCTGTCGTTGTGATAGAGTAAATTGAATTCCCAGACATCACTTGTCTTGCCCAACTGTCACCCCTTTCATCCTATCATTCCACCTAGTTCAGCAGTAATTCCATTACTAAAGCAAAAGTCAACAGTGGGCAGTCCTGCTTTATTTTATTTTTATTAGACTTTTATATGGCACGAACTAGACACAAAGATATCTGGTATCAGAGAGCTTTACATGAGCACCATTTTCGTTACAGAGGGACACATTCATTTTTTTTGTTAGGCACGGGGAGATTAAGTGATTTGCCCAGAATCACAGGATGTTGTGCGTCATTGCCAAGACTCGAACCCCGTTGCCCCAGCTTCAAGGTCGACCGCCTTAGCCGAAAGGCTATATCCTCTCCCCTTTGCTTTTCGGTGTATATCACAGGATCAAGGATTAATATCAATCACCTCCAATTTTGTTGTAGGTTATTGAAAGCTCACCAGGTGCCATCTCCTATCACGTGACCAAAGCCGCAGCTCCCGTAAACACATCCTTCATAAAATTCCAATGTACACAGTCAACTATTTTTCAGTGTCCAATGTTATGAGAGCCACCTTCTTCTTTCTGCATTTGACATTGTTAACGATATGGAGAATCTTCTTCATTGTATCACTACCTTGCCTATGCCCTAGAAATACCACTAGATCCAGAAAAATCAGTTGCATTTTGTCTGCTAGCAACATGCCTACTTGGCTGCCTTCGTCACAGAATTTCTGTTTTATCGTTAACAGGGACTGTTCCACCTTCTCAATTTGTCAGAGGACACAGCTACCACCTGCGCCTCATCTCTGGTGGGCAGTGGTAGGCCCTAGGTAGTTTTGTTCATTCTCCGCTTTATTGCTTTTGTTGTACTGCCTGTTTTTTTCATTGTTGTGTCTGTGACTGCTGTTGTCTGTCTTCCCCTGCTGCCTGTACGTGGTCCGTGTCCCTTTTTCTTCCCTCTGTTCCCCAAGCTGTCCCCGTACTCTCTCTGCCCGGTCTTTTTTTCTGTACCCCTCGCTGCCCCCGTGTCCCTGCCCGGTTTTCCCTTCTGTTCTTCTCTCTGCCCGTTCTGCCTTCTGTTATTAGCTGCCCCTGTAGTCCTGTATTCTGTATTTTGCCTCTGTGTCACTCATTTTCCGGTATTTCTGTGCCCTTTTTGCCTTCTGTGCCACTCGTTTTTCCCTCGTTTTTGTGCCTCTTTTCCCTTCTGTTCCACTCGTTTTCTGTGCCCTTCTGCACTCTGTTCTACTCGTTATTTTATGCCCTTCTGCCCTCTGTGCCACTCGTTTTTCCCTCGTTTTTTGTGCCCTTCTGCCTTCGGTTCCACACGTTTTTTGTGCCCTTCTGACCTCTGTGCCACTCGTTTTTCCCTCGTTTCTGTGCCCCTTTTTCCTTCTGTTACCTTCGTTGTCCCTCAATGCCCTCGCCACTTGGTCCCCTGCGGCCCCGCCACCCTGACTGCCCACTCGCTGCCCCCGCCTCCCACCTCCCAGCTGCTCCTCCCTCCTACCTTCCCATATATGCTGGCCGCTGTGCGGCTGGCGCACCAAAGGCGTGCCTAAGGCAAGCCCGTCTGTGCCCGTCCGTGCCTGGACCGGGCCCAACGCCAGAACCCCTGGCCCCTGCACCCGCCACGATAACCGCTGCCACTACGATGCCAGCTTTCTGCACGCTCTCAACTCTGGACAGAGCCACACCTGCTTCAAGGCCGCAACGCACACAGGGCCCCATCACCTGGCAGAACTGCAGCTACACCAGCCTCAGAGCCGATAAACCACCCGCCAAGAAAGACCCAAGCCACCTCCGATGCACACTACTGAACTCCCGCTCCACACGCAAGCATGCCATCGAGCTCTGGGACCTGCTCGACACAACATCCCCAGATGTCACCTTCCTGACAGAGACCTGGTTTAACGATTCCTCCGCACCCGACATCGCCATAGCCATAGCCATAGCCATAGCCATCCCAGACGGCTACAAGATCGCCCGCAGAGACCGCACCAACGGAGTCGGGGGAGGAATCGCCATCGTCCACAAGAACAGCATCAGGGTCTCGACTAGCACCGACGACGCGCTCAGCACCGCTGAACACATGCATTTCCAGAGCCACACAGACCCTAACTTCACCTTCAGAGGCACCCTCGTCTACCAACCCCCGGACCCCACCCCAGTTCAGCGACTCCATTGCCGACTTGATCAGCACGCACGCCCTGACCTCTACCGACTACATCCTCCTCGGAGACCTGAACTTTCACCTTGAGAACAACAATGACAACAACTCCACAAACCTGATCGATAACCTCGCCAACCTCGGACTGAAGCAACTCATCACAACGCCCACCCACTCCGCCGGCCACACGCTCGACCCCATCTTCTCCTCAAGCCTGCATGTCTCTGTCAGCCACACCACCGAACTCCTCTGGACCAACCACCGCTGCATCCACTTCGCCTTCCAGAAACCCACCACACATCACCGCACCCAATAGATCCCCCGCCGCTGCTGGAGCAAAATCATCGAAGACCAACTACACGCACACCTCGCTCTCAGCACACCCACCGTACCCTCCAACACCGACGACCCTGCCCACAGCCTCAGACGCTGGATCGAGGACTGCGCCAACACCCTCGCCCTGCTGAAGAAAGCAATAGGGCCAGCTGGTTCACCCAGAACTCCTAGCCACCAAGCAAGCCTGCCAGAAACTAGAGAGGAAATTGCACAGTGAACAAACTCCGGACAGCCACGCAGCACACAAGGACGCCATCCGCAACCACCACCACCTCATCAGGGCTGCCAAGAGGACCTCCTTCAAAGACCGCCTCGACAACAATGCACACAATAGCAAGGAGCTCTTCAACATCGTGAAGGAACTCTCCAACATCAATGACATCCCTCTGCCGCAAGCCCTGTGCGACTCCATCTCCACCTTCTTCCACCGCAAGATAGCAGACATCCACAACAGCTTCAACACCCAGACAGCCCCAACAGACAGCAACACAAGAGACCCTCCGCACACCATCGACCACGACCCCCTGCTAGCCTGGGCCAGCGTGAGCATCAATGACACCATCAAAACCATGCGCACAATCCACTCCGGCTCTCCATCAGACCCATTCCCGCACCACGTCTTCAACAGAGCAAGCAGCTCCATCGCACCCCACCTGCGCAACGTCATCAATCACTCCCTCAAGACCGTGAGCTTCCCAGAGATCTGGAAACACGTCGAGATCAACGCCCTGCTCAAAAAACCTAAGGCAGACCCAAGAGATCTCAAGAACTCCGGCCCATCTCTCTGCTCCCATTCCCTTCCAAGGTAATCGAGAAAACTATCAGACAGCTAACCCGATACCTCAAAGAAAACAAAATCCTGGAACCTTCCCAGTCAGGGTTCCGCAGCAACCACAGCACCGAGACTGCCCTTATCACCGCCATCGACGACATCAGGACCCTGCTGGACAACGGCTAGACCGCAGCACTCATCCTCTTAGACCTCTCTGCTGCCTTCGACACAGTCTGCCACCACACACTACGCGTATGCCTCCACACCGCAGGGATCCGAGACAAGGCTCTAGATTGGACCACCTCCTTCCTCTCCTGCAGAACCCAAAGCGTCCGCCTCCCCCCATTGCGTTCCAAAGCCTTCTAGATCATCTGCGGCATACCCCAGGGATCCTCCCTCAGCCCGACGCTGTTCAACATTTACGTGGCCCCGCTCGCACACGTAGCCCAACAGCACGACCTCAACATAATCTCCTACACCGACGACACTCAGCTGATCCTCCCTCACCAAGGACCCCATCACTGCCAAAGCCAACCTCCACAAAGTAATGAAGGCCGTTGCCGACTGGATGAAGACCAGCGGTCTGAAGCTGTACTCGGACAAAACAGAAGTCCTCATCCTCAGCTCCAACCCTTCAGCTGGGACGACTCCTGGTGGCCGATGGCACTGGGGGAAGCCCCGAAACCCACTGACCACGCACGTAACCTGAGAATCATCCTCGACTCAACACTCTCAAGGACCAAGCAAGTCAACGCCGTCGCCTCCTCCTGCTTCAACACTCTCCGCATGCTCCGCAAGATCTACAGAAGGATCCCAACAGATAAAAGAAAGACAGTCACCCAGGCCCTCGTCAGCAGCAGACTCGACTACGGAAACTCCCTCTATGCGGGAGCCCCAACCAAGCTCAAACTACTACAACGCATCCAAAACGCCTCGGCACGATTGATCCTCAACGTACCACGCCACGGCCACATCACCCCCTACCTGAGAAACCTGCACTGGCTGCCCGTCAACAAGAGGATATCCTTCAAGCTCCTCACCCACACACGCAAGGCACTCCACAAGACCGGCCCAGCCTACCTCAACAGACGGCTCTCCTTCTACATCCCCAACCGCCAGCTATGCTCGGCCAACCTCTCACTTGCCACCATCCCGCGCATCCGAAGAAAACCACCGGTGGGAGATCCTTCTCCCACCTCGCCACCAAGACCTGAACACCCTCTGACTGAGCCTAGGACAGGCCCAAGACCTGCTCACCTTCAGGAGGATACTCAAGACCTGGCTGTTCGATCAGTAGCGCCCCCCCCCAACCCCTTGAGACCCTCGCGGGTATGTAGTGCGCTTAACAAATGATTGATTGATTGAGATAAATCCACAAATGGGACAGTGTCTCACCCACCCACCCAGCACTCTGGCATCACTTTTGCTCCTTTTAAGGTCGATTCTCAATAACAAGAGGAGCTTAGAGGGAAAATTATGGGTACTCATAGGAAAAAGCCCTCCACTCAATGAATACAATCCAAAAGAATTCCCAGTACCCAGGACTCTGGTTAGTAATTATCTAGCGGGCATGAGACCCTCGTCCGCCTAAATTCTCAGATCGTAGAATTACGGAGAACACCTGATATTATTTCTATATTTAGGTGTTCATTGTCTCTAATGCCCTACTGTCCCTGAACAAACAATCTAGTCTGTCAATATTACTGATTGTGGGGGGTTCCATATATTTTCAACTCGGCGCAACCAACAAAATTTCAGCCCTACATAGGACCATACATATACCCACACATACACCAAAATAATCAAGAAAAAATGTGTGGCGGAGAGGAAGGCACCTCACGGGCGAACACCCTCGGGCGATCTGGTCAGATGTTTACCAGAAACTTGGCCCCTTTCTCATCATAGGTGACCATTCCTATTCTAGGATTTAGTGAATAAGTGAGAAAAAAAGGTAAAAAGACGGTGCATAGCAAGGAGCTTAGAGCGTAACTCCTTAGACAAACAAAACAGAGTGAAAGGTAAAATCAACAAACACACCTCTTAAACTACTTTTATTAATGACTGGCGTGTGCGCAGTTGAAATAAAAAGGCTGGTAGCTTAATGTCGCATACCACTACCTGTGACCGATATGTTTCACTGCCCAATAACCTTTATGGCAGATTCATCAGGGTTAATACTCTGTTGCTGCACCCACTTCCAACATCTTTTGTTCTGTTCAAAACTCTGGTTTCATTTGAAAGATTGAAATAACATATTTAAGTCCAGATGTTGTATTCCAGCCGAATGTCAAATTCACAATATATTCTGAATCTAATCCATCTATTATTTTTATGGTTGCCACTGTAATGATTTAGATATAATCATAGAACTTCCTTGCCATTTCAAAATGGCGCCCACATTGGTCACTGAATCCCTGGACTTCCATACCATGATACCCTTATTGTGTATACATATCGGAGGAATCTATTTCTGATGTTTAGGAGATTGGCACACACGAAGGCGGGCTCTTTATTTAGGCTTTTTCAAAAGTCTGGTTTCATTCGAAAAATTTAAACTACTTATTTAATTTCAGCCACTGCGGTGATTTAGCCACTTCAAAATGGCGCCCACTTTGGTTAGTGAAGCCCTTCATTTTCATCCATGTCGTTTTTGGCCCTCCTCACGTGACAGGGGTTTGTTCCGATCACGTGACCATGGTGCGCGAGGCTTGTTTTGCTCACCCGGGAGGTTTAAAAGGTGCACCTTCGCTCCCGTCCGTTGTTCCTGGGACGATACAATGCCCCCGAATCTTATTTGTACGGTAAGGAGAGGGCTCTGGGATTCGGGCGCCTTTGGCAGCCCGACTTTGCATATTTGTTGCTGGGATCCATGGGTCCGCTCATACTCGAGTGAACAACGTGTATTATCCACACCGTGTTCACAGGTTGCAATAGCACTCCCAGTACATTTGTAGTAGGTTTCACACATGGTTTGTTAGTTTATCACACCCGCGTGCAGATCCTAGGAATTAGATCATGCAGAGTTCATGGGTTCTGTGGGGTTGTTCCTAATGAAGATTTGTGTACATTTATTTCTTAAGCAACAGTAAGTAGGTTGCCCTCAGTATCATTTCTACAGGGGGTCAGAGGAAACGCGTGTGTTATGTGAGCGTTCCAATGAGATTTTGGTTATATACCTTTTTTAATGACAGTAATCAGGTTTCCCTTAGTATAGATATCCATGAATGGCACAATTGGGTCAGAGTAAATGTATTGATACTGCACAATAGAGAGGATCCCTTTAGTCAGCAATTCTCTGTTGATGCTCTGTATTGGGTTGACATTTGTCCGTCAGTGGGGTGGCAGCCCACGCATGCAAGGTGAATTCGAAGAGCATGCTATCAGATACATATTATATTGATTACATATAAATACTCCACAGGTTGATGTGACAACCGACAACCAGGCGGAGAACTGCTTTTTCAGCTGGTACGAGGGAGCATAGCTGAATAAGGGTAAACTAACAATGAAATATTTTTCTTAATAGAATCCCCCACCCCCTATGTTTTCTATGTTGGGTGTAAGACATATGGTAAATAGGTGGAGGATAACATTTTCTTGGAAGCGGGAATTGTTTTTTACAATTAAAAAAGCACAAGAATTTGGAGGTCTAGATTAAGAACTGGTCGTGATTTCATTTTATTTTATTTATTTTTTCAACTCGGCAGCTTCCTGTTCAAAAGATGTTGGAAGTGGGTGCAGCAACAGAGTATTAACCCTGATGAATCTGCCATAAAGGTTATTGGGCAGTGAAACATGTCGGTCACAGGTAGTGGTATGCGACATTAAGCTACCAGCCTTTTTATTTCAACTGCGCACACCCAAGTCATTAATAAAAGTAGTTTAAGAGGTGTGTTTGTTGATTTTACCTTTCACTCTGTTTTGTTTGTCTAAGGAGTTACGCTCTAAGCTCCTTGCTATGCACCATCTTTTTACCTTTTTTTCTCACTTATTCACTAAATCCTGGAATAGGAATGGTCACCTATGATGAGAAAGGGGCCAAGTTTCTGGTAAACATCTGACCAGATCGCCCCAAGGGTGTTCGCCCGTGAGGTGCCTTCCTCTCCGCCACACATTTTTTCTTGATTATTTTGGTGTATGTGTGGGTATATGTATGGTCCTATGTAGGGCTGACATTTTGTTGGTTGCGCGGAGTTGAAAATATATGGAACCCCCCACAATCAGTAATATTGACAGACTAGATTGTTTGTTCAGGGACAGTAGGGCATTAGAGACAATGAACACCTAAATATAGAAATAATATCAGATGTTCTCCGTAATTCTACGATCTGAGAATTTAGGCGGACGAGGGTCTCATGCCCGCTAGATAATTACTAACCAGAGTCCTGGGTACTGGGAATTCTTTTGGATTGTATCCTTTTAAGGTCGAGCCTAGACAGCGAATGCGCAGTTTCTCAACCTGGTGTATCTCGTCTAAGGAGTTAAGGCACACCCATCGCTTATCACTTGTTTCTTCCTCTGCCTTTCGAAAATGCTTTGGGTTCATTGGTGAATGGTTTACATTAGTCCCACCTTTGGGCTGTTTTGTTCCGCCCTGGAGACTGATACCGTTACAAGGATCAGTTCATTTCTGGCCATTTGTTAAGTTTTGACGCACTATTTTTAGGTCGAGCCTAAGCCATCCCTTTAGGGATGCTTGGCGAGATATGAAGTAAGGCTTCTGAAAAATGCACCCAAAGGCGGATTGCTTACAGTGCATGTGAGCCGGGCACGTGCACATCGCACACCATCGGCATCAGACTTCAAAGCAAGCCGCTCCCACGCAATGCCGCTCCGCCGCCCCACCACGCAATGCCGAGAGCTTGTTGTTTACAAGCAACACCCCAGCTGCTTTGCCACCCCCTCCCTTCCTGCTGACATTCCCCCCTCCCTTCTCACCCAGTCCTTGTTTACCGTCAAATATTTTCAGAATTGTTTTGAAGAAGTGAGCCAAACTTTCACATAAAAATCATAGCTTCCAACATTTCGGGTAATTTTCTTTAAACTGGATTTTTGCCTTGAATTGATTGGACCACGAGTTCTCACAGGCTCCTCTCCGCCCCTTCCTTTAATGGCCCTCCACCTCCCCCAGCACAGAGCGCGCAAAAACAGGTTTCTTCCTACCTTATTTGTTGGCCTACATTTCACTGCAAGCTGTGGCTGTATTCAGGCTCCGCTGCTTGCTGTAACCCCTCTCTTTTCCCCCTCCCTCCTGGTCAGCCTCTCTCTCCCAAGCGCCTCGCTTAGGCACATAGATATCTTGGGCTCTCGTTGGGTCTGGTATCACTCAGGCAAACGTGGTGCTGAATAATATTTAACCAAAACGGTAGCTGTGTATTTAAAAGAACCCCCGCCCCCCACCTTACTGGATTACTTGCCTCTCCCTGCTCCATAGTGCTCTTTGCTCAATGCCCTACAGGAATGCTAACATCCCAGATCTGAGAGAGTTAATTTGGTCGAAACGCACTCTAGGAATGTTTATGTTTCAGGTAAAGGACCTACAATGTCGCTGCTTGCCCTTTTGACATCCATTTCCTTGTTCATGAGCTGCTTGGTGAAAGTGGTACTCAATTGCAAATCTTGACTTTTCTGAGCATGCAGAGTGAAATAGGATTTCATTTTAGCATTATTCCGGCTATAAACATCCTGTTAACGTTCGTACCTCCGAGAACTCTGAGAATTAGGCGTGCTCTGCCAGACAGACACCAGCTTGTCCGCTAGCACACTTACAACAGGACATGAAGTTTCTTACTTTTTGAGGTGTTCTAGTTCTTGTGTTGTGTATATTTCTTGAGGAGTGAGCACGTTTAAACAACAACTTGAATACAGGTTTCTTTTATTCAAGTAATAACTAACAAGCCACTGCTGTGCGTTTTAGAAACATTGCATACATCTTTCGCAAAAAAGAATAAACATCGGTTAGGTTGGCAGTCCTAGTTAGTGCTTCTTGCAGAGGATCATGGATGCAAATAGGGGAAAGAAGGTCCCAGAATCTACACAGGCAAATAAGTGTTGCGTGTTTATTGTTGCAAAAAACAAGACACAACTCTATTAAAAAAAAGCTTGCGACTGTAACAGATCTAGTCTGTGTGCTCACACATCAATTGTATTTATGATTGTATTTATGTTTACTTTGCAGGGTTCTTACAATTAACCAAGAAATGTCTATCAAAAATTGTTTTCCTGTTCTTTTTTCAAATCAAAAAGGAGTGCTGATGTTCAGGGCCAGAATAACATGACACGAAAGGGGCTATCACAGAAGAGTCTTTAGTGGTGGAACCCTTTGCACCCAGTGCCGGATTAAACGCTGTGGAGACACACAACCACAACCACACACACACAACCACACACACAACCACACCCACACATACAGCCACACACAGCCAACCACACCCACACACACAGCCACACACACAACCACACACCCACACACCAACCACACACACAACCAGACACTGCGCCCTCACACTACTTTAGGACACACACTCTGCAACCTCACACACTCTGCACTCCTGTTTGTTTACCGCACTCATTATTACTTCACTCATATCCATAGTTTTTTTAGCAATAACAAATTACACACAATTGGAAATGCCTCTCTGCAGTTTTCACTACTATTTATCACTAAAATATCCAGTGTTTTTAACGGACACAAAATAGAACCCTTACACAATACAATCACCAAACAAAGAAACAAACTGTTACATTCCTTATTAAAAAAAATCCATTCAGGCATAAACATGCATTTATGGCTGTGCCACAACACTCACACACTGCGCCCTCGCACTACTTTAGGCCACACACTCTGCACCCTCACACACACTGCACCCTCACACACACTGCACCCTCACACACACTGCACCCTCACACACACTGCACCCTCACACACTGCACCCTTGTTTCTTTACCGCACTCATTATTACTTCACTCATTTCCCTCGTTTTTTAAGCAATAACAAATGACACACAATTGGAAACACCTCTCTGCATTTTTCACTAAAATGTCCTGTATTTGTTAGGGACATAAAATAGAACTATTACACAATACAATCACCAAACAAAGAAACAAACTGCTACATTCCTTATAAAACATAAAGAGCATTCAGGTATAAACATGTATTTAACTGTGCCACAACACACACACTGCGCCCTCACACTACTTTAGGCCACACACTCTGCACCCTCACACACTCTGCACCCTCACACACTATGCACCCTCGCACACACTGCACCCTCGCACACACTGCACCCTCGCACACACTGCACCCTCGCACACACTGCACCCTCGCACACTGCACCCACGCACGCACCCACGCACACACTGCACCCACGCACATACTGCACCCTCACACACTGCACCTGTTCGTTTTCTGCACTTATTACTTCATTCACGCATAGCTCAACAAGCATTTGTAATGCAATAGGTCTTGCGCAGCTGTTCTCCAAACTCTATTTCCAGTTCCGAACAAACGTCTGCCACGCTCTGTTGTGACCCTTTTGATGCACGGCGTGGGTGGAAAAAAGAGCTTTTTATTGTTATTTTCGCGTTGTACATTTTAACAGACACACTTCGAGGCTGTTCTTGGCATGATGTTGGTGTGCTCCTCTTTCAGCTTTCAAAAGTTATTATTTGGTGACTTTGCAAGGGAAGTTATATTATGAAAGCAATCTACAGATATATGCAATACAAGAAGTGTGCAAACTTTTTTTATTATCGCACACACCCTTTGTAAGCACTGGTTTAATGATCTTTAACAGAGTTATAAGTATGTGCTCAGCCCACCCAAGCTAACAATCACAGGAGGATATTAAGTATATTTATTTCTTGAATAGTAGTTTGGTACGCGGAACCTACGCAACTTAAAGTTACTACAAGAAGTATGCAAACATTTTTTTATTGCACACACCCTTTGTAAGCACTGCTTTAATGATATTTAAAACTGCAAATAATTTTTTTTTTTTAAAACACACTCTCCTTGTAAGCACTGCTATTAGGACGTTTAAAACTGCACAAATATCCCTGAACGCCAACGCCATTTGATGCAGGATTATGTTGACATGAGTACAACACCCAGTGGCAATAGCAGTATATTCGAACCATTGTCACAATGAAAGTTGAGCTTTAGAGTACTCACCCTACCTGCAAATGCCTTGCATTAATGGCTGACTCACGCTCACTGACTATCAAACTCTCACTGACACTCTCAGAGACTCTCACTCTGTCACACTCATTGACACTCTCACAGACTCACTCTCTCACTGACACTCACACTAACTCTCACTCACACTGACTTTCTCACTCTCATTGACAGACTCTCCCACTCTCTCACTGACTCTCCCACTCTCTCACTCACTCACTCACTGTCACTAACAGACTCTCACTGACCGACTCGCCCACACTCTTTAACTCACTGACTCTCCCACTCATTCTCACTCACTCACATCACATATTGCATTACAAATGCAATAGGTGTAACATTTGCAAATGTTTAAGCTATTAGCATTGTAAATGACAATGCTATTAATGTATCTATTTTCAAAACCAATACATAAATTAAAAAAATTGTCATTTACAATGCCAATAGCTCAAACTTTCCTTATGCGAGACCTATTGCATTGCAAATGCTTGTTTTCATTTGCCTTTGTTCTGTTTATGACTGGTGTGGTTGTTTTTTT
Organism: Lissotriton vulgaris; assembly: GCF_964263255.1. NCBI lineage: Eukaryota > Metazoa > Chordata > Amphibia > Caudata > Salamandridae > Lissotriton > Lissotriton vulgaris. The sequence goes on along the minus strand of NC_141689.1, from coordinate 988,713,516 downwards.
GTTTTTGAACCAAATGCGCTTATCTTCTTGTCTTGCATTTGCCATACTGCGATAAGCGTTGTGCATTTATTATTTTATTTCCCATTTACCAAGGTTTTATTTTCTTAACAAATGATCATCATGTATTTATATTGATTTTTTTTCAAATCTTTTTTATTTGAGAATACCAAAAATACAAAAGATACAAAAATACAAAATTACTAAATTGCAAGAATACACAAAAACAAATATAAAGTGTAAGGATGGCTCACTGAAAAATGGGAGACAGAAAATAATGCATGGGTGGATACATACGATACTATCAGTGGAATGATAGTATGTTCAGGATACAATAGCGCTTAAGAGGTACATGAAGTGGATCCTTAATGGACCATTGTCATTTTGAAGCAATGTTCGTACCATCCATACATAATATATTGGGGCCGTAGACCAAAGATAGGGGGAAAAGTGAGTGGGGGGGGGGGGCTTGGCAGCAGCAACATGACATGAAACAGTATGCACAGGAGAAGACTGCGAGCTCACAGCACAGGTGCAAATAATCAGTGTGCTGTCACAGGCGTAGTGTGAGACAGTTTGCCTAAGGCGGATCGTAGCAAAGTTCTAGTGAGTCAAGTAGGCTCCATAGTTTGATATGAGGTTTTTGCCTAGGGGATGAATGGAGGACGTCATTATCAGCTCCCCTCAGGGAGGCCAGCCATTCCTGCCAAATTTTGAATGAAACATCGGAAGCACTCTTCCATTTGCTGAGGACAACCTTGCACGCAAGTGTAATCATGAGGGCTAGAAGGTGTCTGTCGTGGTCTCTTGTTATGTTCGGGTCAATCACCCCCAGTAGGACATATGTGAAGTCCCTGGGCATCCTATAGTGGAAGGTATGTTGGATATAGTTATAGATCTCATCCCAGAACTTTTGCAATAATGGGCAGTGAAAGAACATATGTGCTAAGTCACCCACTTCTGACTTGCAGTTCCAACAGAGGGGATTATCTAGGAGTTTGAGCGTGAAGAGTTTTTCTGGTGTCCAGTAAGACCTGTTTATCAACATAATTTTGGTCTGTGAGAGTTTCGGGGATATTTTGTTGTAGAAAGGCGTAAGGTGGATTTTATCCCAGTTAAAGGCCATATTGGAAGGGTTAGGTTCATTTTCCCAGTCTCCTTCACACTTTCTGTGTGCTTTCTGAGGCATAGGAGACAGGATCTTGTAAACTTTTGAGACCATATGACCCTTTGACATGAGCTAAATTAGTTTATTGCAAAGTGTAGGGTTCTGTGGTGGGATGACTCTGGCAGATACAAGTGCTTTGAGGCGTAGGAATTTGTAAAAATCAAGTGGTTGGAGATCAAGCTGTGTTTGTAAGGTGGCAAAAGTTAGAGGTGTGGGTCCTTCATAAATATCTTGCAGTAAGTGCACTCCCTTCTTGGACAGTTTTCCCAGAAGAGGAGTTGGCCTTCATCTTTTAAAGCCGGGTTAAACCAAAACGATGTTATATTGGATTTGGAAAACTATTTTTGCCTTACAGTGTCTAGATTGAGGAGAGCCCTTTTAGTGTTAAGGAATATATACTTAGAATGAGGGAAGGCTGTGGCATCCATAGTCATTATGGCGGGGAGCGGTAGGTTATTGAGGATAGATTTTTCAACTTGGATCCATACAGGAGTATATTCCTGGTAATTGTGAAACCAATTTGCTCCTTGCTTGCATAAATATGCCGTCTGGTAGCATCTTAAGTTTTGTAAGCCTACGCCTCCTCTACCTTTTGGCAGTTGGAGTTTACGTAAGGAGATTGTTGGTTTCTTATTTTGCCACAGAAAAACATAAAAAATCTTATGTATCTTGGTGAGGAAGTCCTCAGACAATAACATGGGTAACATGCTTATTAAATAATTGACAAGTGGCGTGATCATCATTTTCAGAGTTTCCACTCTGCCCCACCAGGACATAAATTTTGGGGACCAGTCGTCCAATAGTGAGGAAATCTTTTTATATAAGGCAAGCTCGTTAATTTTAAGAGTACTGATTAAATCTTTCTCGAATTCAATGCCAAGGTATTTAAAGCTCTTTGTTTGCCAGCATAGTCCGGAATCAGCCAGAATGCTTTTATCACCTATGTTGTTAAGCAGTTTTCCCTACTTCTTGTCCTTATTAAGTTTATATCCTGACACTTCTGCAAATTCTGCAATAGAGGACATCAGGGCCAGAATTGCTAATTCCGCGTTCTCGGAGACCACCAAAACGTTATCGGCGTAAGCCGCAATTTTGACTGTGACATCTCCGAAACCTATGCCTTTAATTAGGTCGTTGTTTCGTAAAGAGTACAAGAAGGGCTCGATCGCTAGAAGGAACAGCGAAGGAGAGAGGGGACAGCCTTGTCTTGTACCTTGTTTCAGCTCGAATGAACTCAAGAGGCATCCACCCGCCCTTACTCTTGCTGAAGGATTAGCGTATAAGGCCATCACCATACGGATGAAATCGGTTCCCAATTTAAATTTATGTAGGGTGGCTTCTAGGTAGGCCCAGTCTACATTGTTAAAGGCCTTCTCGGCATCTAAGGTCACGGCTACCGAGGGGGAGTTAGTCAATTTTGCTTTTTCTAAGATATGTGCAAGGGTTCGCGTGTTATCGCTGGATAGTCTGTTTTTGAGGAACCCTACCTGTGATGGGTGAACCAGTTGGGGCAGCACTTTTTGAATCCTTTTGGCCAAAATCATGACATAGATCTTACAGTCGAGATTGATCAGGCTTATCGGCCTGTAGTTTTTCGGAGACGTGGGGTCCTTCCCATCTTTTGGGAGAACAGCAATAATGGCCTCTGCAGGTGTGCCGTGGACTTGCCCACTTGTGGCAAACTGCTCATATAAATCCTTTAGTGGCTCCGTTAGAACAGGTGAAAAGCTTTTGTAGAACATTGCACTAGCACCATCATGGCCCAGGGCTTTCCCAGTTTTGAGGAATTTAATGGCCTGGTTGATGTCTTCCAAGGATATGGGGCGATTTAGTTCGGTTTCATCGTTTGACGGAAGAGAAGGGAGTTTGCAGTTATCTAGATAGCGCCCCAATTTGGATCCATCAATGTCTTTGTCTTTACTGTATAGATCATTATAGAAATCCTTAAAGATTTCATCAATTTTGTTGGGGGCTGAGTGTGGTGTCCGAAGTTTGTCAACAATACTCTTGATGGAAGTTTGTTGTAGCTTGAATTTCAGGTAGGATGCAAGGCTCTTACCCGCTTTATTGGTGTGACACAGTCTGAAGTTTTTATGATGAAGCCAAATTCCTGCTCTTTCGCTGATTATTTTGTTGTAATCGTACTTTTTGTTCATTAAATCATTGAGGACCAAGGCGTCTTTAGAAATTATATGCTGTTGTTCTAACGCTGCTATTTCTTCTTCTAGCCGTGTTAGGGCAGAGTTAGCATCCCTATTCATGGCAGCTCTTATCTTAATTAACACCCCTCTGACTGTTGTTTTTAGGGCCTCCCATCTTGTAAGGTCCGTGGTATCCCTTTTTTTGTTATGAACAGTGATGGCCGTTTCTATTGCCGCCCTGTTTTCAGCCTTTTTTAATACCGCATTATTGAATCTCCATAAAGTCGACTTTTTAACCCCGTTGTGGACTGCCAGAGACATTGTGATGCATGAGTGGTCAGAAACTACACGCGGTTCAATGGAGGTGACCTCAATGTCTGCAGTGGAGTGAGTCGATATGAGTAGATAGTCTATGCGTGAGTATGAGCCATGTGGTGGGGAGTAAAATGTATAATCTCTGCCTTTTGGATTCATCAATCTCCATGAGTCTACCAGATTGAAGCGCTTACAGAGATTGAGGAGTGCTTTATGTGAGTTGGTTTATCGGAAGGAACAACGTGAGTCCCTGTCAAGGATAGGGTCCATAGGGAGGTTTAAGTCACCACCTAGAATATGCATTACAGTGTCTGGTATCGTGTCAATGTGGGTGCAAAGTTCTTTCCAGAAACTTTGATCGTCTTCATTGGGCGCATAAACGTTGGTAACACAAAATTCTCTCCCATCCTTTGACAGTTTAGTTGAGACCCATCTACCTTTAGTGTCGGCAATGCTTTGCAGGACATCAATGTTAGCTCTTTTAGCAATGAGTGTAAGAACCCCGTTCTTTTTCCCAAGGCATCAGACCCAATTACCTCACTATACCATTTATTTTTCATTGAGTTAAATTGTGGCAAATCGATTTTAGTATGGTGTCACCCTTCTGCTTGTGAAGGTAGTCTAACATTTTCCTCTTTTTGATTGGGTGGTTGATTCCCTTAACGTTAAGCGATACTATCTTTATAGCCTGTCTATTTGTTGCCATGAGAGGGGATTGGGTATGATATGTCAAACCTCATGTTATATATAATGTGACATACGCGGGTGTTATATTCCTAACAAAGGTAGGGTCAAGGCACCACTATATGAGTATATGGGCGTGCATGTACCCACTATGAGCACCGTCTTCGCTACTGAATTGTTGAACTTTGCTGCCAGGAGAGTGAGGCAGAGGGGGAAGTGGAAGCAAAAACAAAGTTGAAGACGAGGTAAAAATCATAAATAATAATGTAACCAAGAACCCCACCCAACCCACCCACAACCCAAACCCACCCAAAAAGTACATTAAGGACATGGCGACCAGGGAGAAGTAACCAAACTAGTCTCTCTCCTCTGTGGCGATTACATATTAAGCTGCTTACATAAGCCAAAAGTTACAACTCAAACGTAAACAGATAATAGGAACATTGGAACATTAGGAACATGTCATAGGCACATCACCTCAAAGTAGCATTCATAGCTAGCAATTCGCATTTTAAATGCATCAGGACATACACCAGGCGCTCAATACAACATCTCCAGTTCTCTATCAGCGCCAATATAAGATGGAACAGGGTGTTATTTCTATCAAAGCTACGTCTGATGTCACAGATGAAACATAAGGCTAATTTATGTGCTAGTCGGACAATTCTAATATTAGGTTTTTAATACGTCACCCAAGAGGCAAACTACATCTCCAGCAAAAAGAAGATAATAAGTATATGATAGTAAGTGCACGACATGTGATCCTGCGGGATATCTTGACAAGTAGTGTACTACCACGATCCAATCCCCCATATACTTATATACAGGACTAGCGACCAACTTTCGACTGAAGATGACGCCGGTGAGTGCTGGCCTCTGCTGCTGGCCTCTGCTTCAGTATTATGATTGTTGTTGGGGGTCTGTCTGCTGGGCTTGAGTTAACAGTTTCTTGTGTTAAATACGCCACTAAGCTGTCCGCTGCAGTCATGTGTATTCACTAGTAACTGCATCACTCAACTTGTTAAAAGGGGTCGTAGTTCTAAAACAGTCGCTGAGGCGACAAAGCTTCTTACTTGCATAAGTTGGGCTGGGTTTGCCCTCAGATAACTGTGCTAGAGCAGCTTCATACTGCAAGAGCTCTTCAGGCATCCATTGCTTAAAACCCGTAGGAAATTTTAGAACACTCAAACTTCGCTGATTGTCCTAAGGTTTAAGACACTGGAATGCTCTGGGTAACTTGTTAGACTCTACCTTTGTATCAAATTCTCGATGCAGTCAGACATTACATTTTGCTTTTTTCATCTAGTAAATGGCGATGTGTTGAGTTGTGTTATTTCATTATTTTACCTTCCACGTGTGTGTATGTATTTATGTACACAAACTTTTGCGTTTTCATTTTTTTAATTTTGATTTTTTTTATCTGACAAAATAATGGGCCTTCATTACCCCTCCTTTCACCCATACCAACCCCATATCAGTGGAGGAATTAGATGTAAAATATATTTATATAAAAAAAGGAGTAGGCTTGAAAAAGTCCTAAAACTGTCCAGGTGATTTTTCTCACAGCTTCCTTGTTTTCAATGGTAAATTCAGGCGAGAACAGAAAACAAAGAATCAGTGTATAAAGTAGTTTCTTTGGTCGTAAAGACATTTCTGCAGGTCTGAGAACTCCACTTATGCAGGGAAGGGTCTGGCACTCAAGATAAAGCGCACAAAGGTCTTGTTATTTTAACTGTAACAATGAATCTGTTGCAGTGAAAAGTGCAAGAAAAATAAACTGCAGCGCAGGAACTAATCTGTACCATTGCTGTACATGTGCAAAACACGTTTTCTGGCCCCATTCATCAATTGTGTCAGAAAGACGTAAACAAGAATAATTTGCCAATATCACATATCCTTGAGCACAACCCTGATTGCACAGCACTTTTTCAGGTTTTTTCCAAGCCACCATGCTTTCAGAGCTCCCAAGCACAGTGCAATGGCTCATTGGCTCCCCTGCATAGCCCGGACCTGCTCCAGCACGGTCGCTCCCCCCACGCTCCCCGATCCCAGCTCCTGCTCGTGATTTGGCTGATCTGTGGTATCGTTTGCTGGATTGTGATATCGCTTATTCAATTATCTCATTGTATTTGCCTGGCATCGCATTTGTGTGCATTTGTGCTCATTAATTTTTAGCACTGTATCTGCCCTGCATCGTAGCGCGATTATAGTAGACAGCATCTAACCTTGATTTGAACGCTCGCTCTGCTGTACTTTGCAGCGCAACACTTGCTGAGGCTTTTTTCCCTTGCTGGGACTTCGACTGTGCCCCCGGTGCCGTGGTGCATCTGCTGCCCCTGCCTTGCTTTCCCTTTGACCCTCCTTTTTGTTTTGGTGTTCCCTGGCCCGCCCCTCCTCCCCGCTACCGCCTCCCAGCTGCTGCCCCTCCCACCCACGAATAGAGAGCACCCTACCTCCTGTGACGAGCTGTGACCGCCCGGACCTGCTCCAGCACGGTCGCTCCCCCCATGCTCCCCGATCCCAGCTCCTGCTCGTGATTTGGCTGATCTGTGGTATCGTTTGCTGGATTGCGATATCGCTTATTCAATTATCTCATTGTATTTGCCTGGCATCGCATTTGTGTGCATTTGTGCTCATTCATTTTTAACACTGTATCTGCTCTGCATCGTAGCGCGATTATAGTAGACAGCACCTAACCTTGATTTGAACGCTCGCTCTGCTGTACTTTGCAGCGCGACACTTGCTGAGGCTTTTTTCCCTTGCTGGGACTTCGACTGTGCCCCCGGTGCCGTGGTGCATCTGCTGCCCCTGCCTTGCTTTCCCTTTGACCCTCCATTTTGTTTTGGTGTTCCCTGGCCCGCCCCTCCTCCCCGCTACCGCCTCCCAGCTGCTGCCTCTCCCACGCTCCGCCACCTCCACTATCCATTTAAGGCAGATGACCCAACGAGCAGCGTCCACGCGCTACGGCCGCGCCAAAGGTAAGCCCGTCTACGCCTGGACCTCGCCCAGCGCCAGTCCCCCTGGTCCCCGCTGCTCCCAGCCCACGAAAATCAAATATGATGCCGCAACGCTCCTCGCCCTCAACCCTGAACGCTCACCACAATGCTGCGAAGCTACTCCAGGACGCACTCGCGGTCCTTTCGCCTGCCTCTCCTGCAAATTCAACTGCTTCAGAACCCTGACCAAATCCACATCCTCCAAACACAACTCTGACTCAAACCGCCTAAAGTGCATCCTGCTCAACACCCGCTCGGTCCACAGACACGCAACAGAACTCTGGGACCTAATCGACACTGCGTCACCTGACATCGCCTTCCTCACTGAAACATGGATGAACACATCATCCGCTCCCGACATCGCCATAGCCATACCGGACGCTTACAAGATTATCCGAAAAGACCGCACCAATCAAACAGGAGGAGGCTTAGCCATCATCCACAGAAACACCATCAAAATCACAACCAGCTCCGACGACAATCTCGCAACCGCCGAACATCTCCACTTCCAGATCCACACCGACCCTAGGACCACACTTAGAGGCACCCTCATTTACAGGCCTCCAGGCACACGCACTCAATTCAGCGATGACATCACAGACTTCGTCAGCCCACACGCCCTCGCCTCAGAGAACTACATTCTTCTAGGAGACCTCAACTACCACCTTGAAAACAAACACGACAGCAACACCACCACCCTTCTGGACAACCTGGCCAATCTCGGACTCAAACAACTTGTTGACACCCCCACTCACTCAGCCGGGCACACGCTCGACCCTATCTTCACCTCCAGCAAGCACATCTCCCTCGATCGCACTACAGCTCTCCATTGGACAGATCACAGCTGTATTTACTTCAGCTACAAAACCACCCTGACCCACAACCGTCCACAACCTCTTCCTCGGAGAAACTGGAACAAAATCACCACGGCCAACTCCTCACATCACTCAAACAAAACCCTCCCACACTCTCTATGGACCCAGACCAAGCGGCCACCAACCTCAGACAATGGATTACCCACAGCGCAGACGAATGGAGAAGTGTGGCTCACTGGTTAGAGCAGGCAGACCCTGAAGCAGAGGTCAGACCCGGGACCAGGGTTCAATTCCTCACGCGGCAGGGTCTTGAGCTCAAATGTCCATGGACTTGATAATTCTCGCTTCGGTGCCTGACCTAATCATGGGTTCACACTCTGCAACTCTGGGCATTAAGCTTGCTTAATCTCCACAACGGCCCCCCCGCGGCGGGATGCCTGGCTTTCACCTTGGGGATGCCCTGTAGGGGCTATCTCACAGGGAAAAGCCAGGATGGGTTCCCAAGGCAAGCGTGGAGATACCCCTTTGGGGGTCGATTCAGGCGCTATGTAAGAAACATAATAATAATAATAATAATAATAATTAGCACCCCTGAAAAAGCACCAATTGAAATCAACCAGCAAAAAGGCTCCCTGGTTTAATGATGAACTTAAAAAATCCAAGAAGCTATGCCGCACCATGGAGAAGAATTGGAGAAAAAACCCAACCTCAGACAACATGGCCTCCCTCAAGACAGCCACCCGCAAACATCACCAAATGATTCGATCCGCCAAGAAATCCGCTTTCAAGGATCGTCTCGACAACAACACTCACAACAGCAAGGAACTCTTCAATATCGTCAAAGAATTCACCAACCCCACCGCAGCATCCAACGACATCACTCCCTCCCAAGACCTCTGCGATGCACTATGCTCCTTCTTCTACAACAAAATTGCCGACATCCATAACAGCTTCGAGAATTCTCCCAGCGATCAGCCCGCCCCACCCCCTTCTGATCCTACTCCTCCGACTAACAACCTCAGCGCCTGGAACCCAATCTCCACTGAAGACACCATTCGCCTCATGAACTCAATCCACTCTGACTCGCCTTCTGACCCCTGCCCCCACCACATCTTCAACAAAGCTGACTCCATCATCGCACCCCAACTCCGCGATGTCATCAACTGCTCGCTCAACTCTGCTACCTTTCCAGAAAGCTGGAAACACGCCGAACTCTACGCCCTCCTGAAGAAACCCACAGCAGACCCCTCAGAACTGAAAAACTACCGACCCATATCCCTCCTCCCTTTTCCTGCCAGAGTCATCGAGAAAGCCGTCAACAACCAGCTCGCCACCTTCCTTGAATCTAACAACTCCCTTGATCCATCTCAATCTGGATTTCGAGCCAAACACAGCACCGAAACCGCCCTCATTGCAGCGACCGACAACATCCGAACACTACTTGACAACGGAGAAACAGTGGCCCTCATTCTACTCGACCTCTCCGCCGCCTTCGACACAGTCTGCCACAGCACCCTTATACAACGCCTCAGCAAAATCGGCATACAAGGAAAAGCCTTGGACTGGATCATCTCATTCCTCGCCGGGAGAACTCAAAGAGTCCGACTTCCCCTATTCTACTCAGAGGCCACCGAACTCATCTGCGGCGCACCTCAAGGATCCTCACTCAGCCCCACTGTAACTGGGGGAGCAGGGAGAGGCAAGAGACGTGTCTTAGTTACAACAGGTAGTGGTTTTATTTTTAACAAGAGCTGATTGGTACTCTTCAGTCTAACACCAGACTTCCTTGGGGAACGACTCCTTTCTGCTCGGCTCTTGGAAAGAACACCTTCTTCCCTTCTTTTCTTTAGTGTCCGTCTTCGTTCTCCCCCGTCAGGCTCCGTCTTGTCCTCCTCCCCGTAGGTATTTAAGAAAGAAACAGGAAAAGCGCGTTAGAATCACGGCCTTTCCGTTGTATGCCCAATCACCCGGTGTGACGTGCAGTAGGGGTCGACAAGTGCACCAAACAAACTGGCGGGACAAATACGGGGTAAGAGGCTCGTGAATAGGTGGGGAAGTGATTCAATAGTGCAAACGCCTTGTGATTAGTGCAGGGGTGAAGACCGCTATCGCCGCGTCCTCCTCCCGACCCAGCCCGCTATACGGGAACGTACCTCGCGAAGCCACGCCCCTCCGGGGGAGTGGCTGGGCGAATCGCGATGTCGGTGGCCTCCTGGCTCCGCTTCTTCCTCCCGTCGTCCACCGACAGCTTCCTCTGGTCCCGCACCGATGTCTTCCTCTGCTCTCTCTCCAACGACCTTGTCCGCGTCCACTCCGGCGGCTTCCTCTGTTCTCACCGGCGGCTCCTCCTCTCCAGGTACACTGACACCAGGGATCGCCTCCTGCTCCGCGTCCGACTCTTGCCTGCTGTCTGGAGATGCCGCCTGGCGCTGTGGTCCCTCACGCCAACGCTGGAACCCTTGGGGCGTCTCCTCTTCCTCCGTCGACTCGTCCTGTAGGTTCTGTCGCTGCAGTCTCCACTCCAGCGAGTCGTCCTCCCACCACTCGTCGTCTTCTTCCTCTCTGCTCCACGCCGCACCGCTCCTCCTGCTGACCGCTCCTCCGGTGTATAGACACACCTGGTCAGGCGCAGCCTCTTCTTTTAAGGCGGAGTCCGGCCACTCCTCCTCAGTTCCGTGTCTCCAGTTAAAGGGGCCGCCGTCCAGGTCCTCCTCATCACAGCTATACCGTTCTTCGACTCTGTGCCACGAGGGTTGCTCCGGTGTGGGCTGTGGAAAGAAGAGGGGGGGGGGTCACAGGTTACATGAACTCCAGGGGGCCCCTCGGCTACCCCCTTACACACCTCCCCCCCTGAACGCTTCCGTTCGGGAAGTGGATAACGGGAAAGAAAGTCAGCCCCGTATTGTCAGTTCCACTTTTATGCTGCACAGTAAAGGCGTATGGCTGTAGGGCCAAGAACCAGCGCATAACCCTGGCGTTGTTCGCTTTGTTCCGGGCCATCCACTGCAGGGGAGCATGATCTGTATATAGGGTAAACGGTCTGCCCTCCAGGTAATACGCTAGTTTGTCAACCGTCCACCTGATGGCCAGACATTCCTTCTCTACAGTGAAGTACTTCATCTCCCTTGGGAATAGTTTTCGGCTAATGTACAGTACTGGGTGATCCGCCCCCTCCTCCGTCAGTTGGGATAATACTGCCCCGATCCATTACTCTGAGGCATCCGTGTGCAAACTAAACGGTTGTGTGAAGTCTGGGGATGATAAGACGGGAGTGGAGGTGATACACCTTTTTAGGGAGGCGAAGGCCTCCAGCATCTCGACCGTTGGGTGTTGGAGGGATTTCTCAGGGGTTCTACCTTTCAACGTGTCTGTAAGGGGGGCTGATGTCTGGGAGAACTGGGGTATAAACCTGCGGTAATATCCTATCAACCCCAAAAATGCTCTCATGTCTTTTTTTGTGTTTGGGAAAGGGGTGTCGGCTATGGCGCGGACCTTTTCTATCTGGGGTTCGATCATCCCGTGACCTAAAACATATCCCAGATACTTCACTTTTTGGTAAGCAATTCTTGTTTTTTTGCATTGACTTTCAAACCCGCGTCTCTCAGAGTATCCAGTACTCTCTGAAGGTGGGTTAGGTGGGTTTCCCAGTCTGGGCTGAAGACTACAATGTCATCAAGATATGCAGACGTGAAGTTTGAGATCTCTTTTAGGACATTGTTCATTAATCTCTGGAAAGTGGCTGGGGCGCCGTGTAGTCCGAATGGTAGAACAGTGAACTCATAATGTCCGTCATCCGTGGAAAAGGCTGTTTTGTGGCGGTCGTCCTCATGGAGGGGGACCTGCCAGTATCCCTTCGTTAGATCGATGGTGCTGATGTATTTGGACTCCCCTAGTTTCTCAATCAATTCGTCAATGCGTGGGATCGGGTAAGCGTCAAACGTGGAAATTTGGTTGAGTGCGCGGAAGTCCATGCAAAATCGCCGAGATCCATCAGGTTTGGGGATCAACACGATCGGACTCGACCAGTTGCTTTTTGATGGGCGAATAACCCCTAGTTTCAACATGTCTTGAACTTCCTGTTTGATCCCTTGTCTTCGGGCCTCTGGGACTCTGTATGGTCTTATCTTTACGATTTTTCCTGGTTCGGTCTGTATATGATGGGTTGCCAAGGTGGTTCTTCCGGGTATGTCCGAGAACACCCCCGAGTGTTTCTGTAAGGTGTCCATCAGCTCTCTTCTTTCTGTTTCCATCAGGTCGTCATTCACGACTAGTTGGTCTATAGTACTAGGGGTACGGGGTGGAAGATCCTCCGTCAGGTGTATCCCTGTGGGAGGGGGCCCCAGCCATTTCTTTAACAGGTTGATATGAAACACCTGTGTCTTCCTTTGGGTGAGTTGAAGTCTATAACTCGTGTTTCCAATAGTGCTCAGGACTTGATATGGGCCTCCCCACTCGGCCTTAAACTTTTGAGTGGAGGAGGGCAGGAGTACCAGAGCCCAGTCCCCCACCATCAATCTTCTCCATTTTTTTCCTTTATCGTAAAACGTCTTTTGGCGTTGTTGACTTCTTTCGAGGTTAGCATATGCTAGTTCCCTCAGTTTTCCTATCTTGGATCGGAGGTTCCTAGCATATTCCAAGGTCTTCAGCGTCTCTTCTGGGGTTTCTTTTTCCCAGGCCTCTTTGGTCATCTCTAACAGGGATCGGGGCTGTCGACCATACAACAATTCGAATGAAGAGAACCCCAAACTGCTTTGTTTCTGACCCCTAATGACGTACAAAGCCAGGGGTAGTACTTGATCCCACTCTGCTCCTTTGATCTCCAACATTTTCCGTATGGTTGTTTTCAGGGTACGATTGTATCGTTCCACGAGTCCGTCAGTTTGGGGGTGATATACAGCCGTTCTGATTTGTTGGATGTGTAGGAGCTGGCAGACATCCTTCATGAGACGCGACACAAAGGGTGTTCCCTGGTCGGTAACAATCTCTTTCGGGAACCCCACCCGGGAAAACATTTCTAGCATTTTATCGGCTATCTGTTTGGTTGTGGTGGCTGTCAGAGGATAGGCTTTAGGGAAGCGGGTGGCATAATCTACTACTACCAACACATATTGATAGCCCTTCCGGGTTTTGGGTAAGGGTCCTATCAGATCCATTCCGATCCGTTTGAAAGGAGTCCCTATAATGGGCAGGGGTTGTAGGGGTACCGCAGGGGGTCGGGTCATGTTCCTCTTTTGACATACCTCGCACTCCTGACAGTACTTTACGGTGTCCTTATAAATACCCGGCCAATAGAAGTGGCGGAGCAAGTTTTGCGTGGTCTTTTCTGCTCCTGTATGTCCTGCGACCAAATGAGCGTGGGAGTAGAACAACACCTGCTCTCTGAAAGACACGGGGACTAGTAGCTGTTCCGGATCATTCCTCTGCCCCTGTCGGTAGAGCAAGTCGTTTTTCACAAGGAATGGGGGATATTGTATGGGATTTTGGTCTTTGGATCGCTTTGCAGCTTCCCACGCGTTGGAGAGGGTAGCGTCATTACCTTGAGAGAAGCGGAAACTACGGTCCAGTACCCAGGGCTCTGCTGTCACTAGAGCGGGGACGTGTCCCTCGCTATTATTTGATTGGGCAGAGAGGCCTCCCCTGTGGAGGCTTTGACTGAACATACCTAGAAAGTCCGGGTTGTCAGTCCCTATTATGAGGTCCTCAGGGAGAGTGGCCAGTACCCCTACCCTTATCTTGTGGGGTCTCCCGCCCTGGGGTTCTATGGGCAGCATAGCCACCGGATAAGACCTAACGTCTCCATGTACGCAGCGTATATTAACCTGTTCCTGTCTTACTATCTGGGAAGGTCGTACGAATTGGGATTGTACCACTGACTGGCGACAGCCAGAGTCTAATAGGGCCTGGAGGGAGGTGCCGTTTACCCCAACACTTACTCGGAAAGCTTGACCCATTTCACTGGAGAACATCACCGCCCTGGGAGGATATCCTACTTCCATCGGTTCTTCCTGTTGCTTCCTTCGGGGACAAAGGCGGGCTATATGTCCCCAGGTGCCGCAGTCAAAGCATTGAGGCCCGGCAGGCAGGGGTCCCTCCGTTCTCCATGTACTCGGCCTCGTGGTCTCAGGAGGTTTAACTGGTTTCCTCTCAGTCTTTCCGAGGGGTTTGTGTCTCTCGCTCTCCCAGGCCTGGGAGGGTCTAGGTTGTACCCTTGAAAAAGTAGTAGCCATATCAACGGCTTTGGCCGTTGTGAGATGGTGGTGCTGCCGCAACCACCTCTGAGTGGCGTATGGCAAGGCCTCGAGGAATTGTTCTAGATAGACCCTGTCCATGATTTCTTCCTTAGTACTGTGTGTAGGGGTCAGCCACTTGTCTGCTGCCATTTTTAGTCTCACAAACAATGTCTTTGGGGACTCCCCGGGTACTCCTCTTTCCTTTCTGAACCTTATTCTATACGCTTCTTGGTCCAGGCCCAAGTGGTCCAGAATAATCCTTTTCACCTCGGTGTATGACGTATCCCCAGTCGGATTAGCAACCTGATAGGCAGCCTGGGCCTCGCCTACAAGAAGGGGCGCTAGGAAGAAAGGCCATTTGGGCACCGGCCACCCACAAGCTCGAGCCGCCCGCTCAAAGTTAAGCAGGAAGGCGTCCGGATCCTCACCCGGCTGGTACTTTTGAAGGGATACACCGCTGATATGTGGGCTTGTCAGAGAGGCTGGGACAGGTCCTGCTATAACCGGGTTTTCCAGGGCCCTGGCGGTCACGGCTGTCTTCATTACCTCTCTATCTGCGGCTGCCGTTATGAACTGCTGCTGAATGGCCCACTCCAGTCGTTCTTGCCCCTTGATAAGTGATTGCACTACCTCCTCCATCTTGGGTTTACAGATGGTCACTCTGCCCGCATTCTCCACCACTGTAACTGGGGGAGCAGGGAGAGGCAAGAGACGTGTCTTAGTTACAACAGGTAGTGGTTTTATTTTTAACAAGAGCTGATCGGTACTCTTCAGTCTAACACCAGACTTCCTTGGAGAACGACTCCTTTCTGCTCGGCTCTTGGAAAGAACACCTTCTTCCCTTCTTTTCTTTAGTGTCCGTCTTCGTTCTCCCCCGTCAGGCTCCGTCTTGTCCTCCTCCCCGTAGGTATTTAAGAAAGAAACAGGAAAAGCGCGTTAGAATCACGGCCTTTCCGTTGTATGCCCAATCACCCGGTGCACTACTTGTGTAACGATATATCTGTAAGAGACATTAGTTAGTGATAGATTCCTTACCTTAGAATATCCCCAGGCGTCAGACTGGATCCAGAAACTTTTGCGTAGCAATACCCCTGCGCGCTGGTAGGCGTCGTCTGCGGCTCCTCGTCCGTCGTCGGCGTCGTGAGCGCCGGGATGACGTCATCGGAGTACTTAGACGGCGCCCATGCACGCTGACGTCAGTTCTGATAACACAGCTTTTCCGCGCCAGATACGCAGAGCCATGATAGAACTAACACTGGTGCCATGAAACTAGGGCCCTGAAAGGGGATGACCTTAACCCTAGATATCGGTTCGCAGAACGGAGAGGATGGGTGGGTCGGTAAGGAATCTATCACTAACTAATGTCTCTTACAGATATATCGTTACACAAGTAGTAACTTGTGCATCTGAAAGAGACACGTTAGTGATAGATTCCTTACCTTAGAATAGATACCCCAGCAATACCAACCCCGGTGGTGGGTCTGCGAACCAATATCACACCAGGAAGTCCTGGAGGACGGAACGGCCAAAGAAGCCATCCCTCCGGACTTGACTGTCCAGGCAGTAGTGTCTTGCGAACGTGTGCAGCGAGGCCCACGTGGCTGCCTGACAGATGTCCTGCAGGGGGACACCGCGGCCCAGAGCAGTTGTCGTTGCCGTGGCCCGAGTGGAGTGAGCCCGCAATCCAGCCGGGGGCTCCTTCCTCGCCATGGAGTAGCATGCTTGAATACACAAGATGATCCATCTTGAGATGGTCCTCTTGTGCACAGCCTTTCCCTTCTTCGCGCCCACGTAACCAACGAAGAGTTGGTCATCCACCCGGAATTGGCGTGTGCGATCTAGGTAGTAGGAGAGCGCACGTTTTGGATCCAGACGGTGGAGCCTCTCCTCCTCTTTCGAGGGATGCGGAGGCGGAAAGAAGGTGGGCAAAGTGATGGACTGCCCGATGTGGAAGGCCGTGACAACCTTGGGCAGAAAGGAAGGCCGTGTACGTAACACCACCTTATCAGGATGAACAGACAGGAAAGGTGGAGAAGAAGAAAGAGCCTGGAGCTCACTCACCCTCCTGGCAGAGGTGATGGCAACCAGGAACGCCGTCTTTAGAGTAAGGAGACGAAGGGGGCAGTTATGAAGTGGCTCAAAGCGAGCACACATCAGATAGGTGAGAACCAGATTCAAGTCCCACTGGGGCATCACGAAGGGAACAGGAGGGAACATGTGCGTGATGCCCTTCAGAAATCTACTTACAATAGGGGACTTGAATAAAGAAGGCTGATCTGGTAGCCTTAAGAAGGCTGATAGAGCAGAAAGGTACCCTTTAAGAGTGCCCAGAGCAGAGCCCTGCTGGGCAAGGGAAAGAAGAAAGAGTAGCACTTCCGAAAGGGGTGCAGAGAGAGGATCCACAGCCTTTGCTGTGCACCATGCCACAAATCTGTTCCACCGGCAGGCGTATACCGACTTTGTGGAGGGACGCCTGGCTGCCAGAATGATATCACAGACTTCGGGAGGCAAGTCAAATGGCCTCAACTGCCGCCGCTCAATCTCCAAGCTTGTAGGTGGAGACTGGACAGGTTCGGGTGCAGGACCGTCCCCTGCTGCTGCGACAGAAGGTCCTCCCGAAGAGGCAGGTGGATCGGGGGATCGACTGACATGCTGAGTAGCTCGGGATACCAGTATCTTCGTGCCCAGTCCGGAGCCACAAGGATCACCTGGGCCCGGTCGCGCCTGATCTTCTTCAGCACTCTGGGCAGAAGTGGTATAGGCGGAAAGGCGTACAACAGACCGCAGCTCCACTCGCGACGAAAAGCGTCTCCGAGCGAGTGCCGCCTTGGAAACTCCAATGCGCAGAACTGCTGACATTGCGCGTTCTCTTCTGTGGCGAATAGATCTAACCAAGGCTCTCCCCACTGTCGAAAGAGACCTTGCGCCACGTCCGAGTTCAGACGCCATTCGTGATCCATCATGCACCGGCGGCTGAGCTCGTCCGCCCTGGCATTCAGAGAGCCTGCCAGGTGTTGAACCACCAGGGTCACGCCCTGATGTTCCAGCCACTGCCAGAGGCGCAGAGCCTCCTGGCATAGGGTCCACGACCCCACACCGCCCTGTTTGTTGCAGTACCACATGGTGGTGGTGTTGTCGGTGAACACTTGCACTACGCTCCCCCTGACAGAGGGGAGGAATGCCTTCAGTGCAAGACGAATCGCCCGCAGCTCCAGAAGGTTGATGTGGAGCCGGGACTCCGCCGGAGACCAGAGGCCTCTGATCTCCGCCTCTCCCATGTGGCCACCCCAGCCCTGGAGGGACGCGTCCGTCACAACTACGTGCTCCGGCTGGGGTAGGAAGAGGGGTCTGCCACTGACCCAGTCGCGGTCCGTGAGCCACCACTGCAGTTGCTTCGCAGTGCCCTCCGAGATCAGGACATGATCGGACAGGTTGCCCTGATGCTGGGCCCACTGAAACTTCAGGTCCCACTGCAGAGCCCGCATCCGCCACCAGAAGGATGCAGGAGGCCATCAGCCCCAGAAGCCGCAGCGTCAACCTGACCGAGACCCGGGATAACGGCCTGAATACCGGAATCAGAGCCTGAATATCCCGAACCCGCTGTTCGGGTGGGTAAACCCGAAACTGCGCCGAGTCGAGAACCGCTCCGATGAAGAGGAGCTTTTGAGAGGGACACAGGTGCGACTTCGGCACATTGATGGAGAACCCCAGCAAGTGCAGGAGGTCGGCCGTAGTCTGGAGGTGGCTGACGACTGACTGGGGCGAGCCCGCCTTCAACAACCAGTCGTCGAGGTAGGGGAAGACTGATATCCCCTGCCTGCGCAGATGGGCTCCGACCACCGCCATCACCTTCGTGAACACCCGTGGGGCGCTGGCAAGGCCGAAGGGGAGCACGGTAAACTGAAAGTGCTCTTGGCCTACCATGAACCGCAGGTAACGCCGGTGGGCCGGCAGGACGAGGATGTGGAAATAGGCGTCCTGCAAGTCCAACGCTACCATCCAGTCTCCCGGGTCCAGGGCAGCCAGGACCTGAGCCAAAGTGAGCATCTTGAACTTCTCCGTCCGGAGGAAGCCGTTGACGTTCCGCAGATCCAAGATAGGGCGTAGGCCCCCTTTGCCCTTCTTGGGTACCAGAAAGTAGTGGGAATAACAACCACGTCCTACTTCTGGCCCAGGAACGCGCTCGATGGCCCTCTTGGCCAAGAGGGCCGAAACCTCCTCTTGCAGAAGTTGCAAGTGATCCCCCGACACACGGTGGTATTGAGGTGGCATGGATGGAGGGGAAGACTCGAAGGGGAGGGAGAAACCCCTTCGGACAATTTGCAGCACCCACCTGTCCGAAGTGACTGTATGCCAGTGGGAGAGGTGATGGCGAACCCTGCCTCCCACAGGCGTCACATGGGCCTGAAAACTCGGACTAGGAAGGTTTTGAGGCGGGGGCTGCTGAGGGAGGTGTGGACTGGCCTCGCCGTTGGCCCCGACCACCGCCACGGCGGTTCCCACGGCCGCCACCGCGTTGCTGAACATTCTGCGGTGCGTGGCTGACGGTCCGTGGTGGGGCGCCCCTTCCGTGGCCACGAAAGGAGCGAAAGGCACCCGATTGCTGGCGTGGGGCCGTAAGGCCCAAGGACTTGGCCGTGGCCCTGGAGTCCTTGAAACGTTCCAGCGCATGGTCTGCCTTGTCGCCGAAGAGGCGACGGCCATCAAACGGCATGTCCAGGAGGGTGGCCTGGACATCGGCCGAGAAGTTGGCGGACCTCAACCAGGCGTGGCGTCGAACCGCCACCGTCGTTGCCATCGCCCTGCCCAGTGAGTCCGTGGTATCCAGCCCACACCGGGTAGAAAAACGTGCCGCATCTCGGCCGTCCGCAAGGGTTTGGCTGAGCTTAGTCCTGACCTCCTCAGGGCATTGTGGCAGCACCTCCGCAACCGTGTCCCACAGGGTGTGGGTATAGCGGCCCAAGAGACAGTTGGTGTTCACAGACCGTAGCCCTAGGCTCACAGACGAGAAGACCTTCTTCCCGAACTGCTCATATCTCTTGGATTCCCTGTCGGGCAGGGCCGACGGGAATGCGGTTTGGGAGGTAGAGGCCTGGATGACCAGGCTCTCGGGGGTGGGATGGGTGGACAAAAAGCATGGGTCGCCCGGTGCCGGGCGGTAGCGTCTGGCCACGTTCCTGTCCACAGGTGGGCCTGTGGCGGGCTTGGACCAAGTGCCCAGCAGAACGTCACACAAGGCCTCATTGAACGGCAGGAGGGGCTCCGCGGAGCCGGGCTGCTGTTTGAGGACCTCAGTGAGGAGATTAGTCCTCACGGCCGCGACGGGGAGCTGAAGGTTTAAGGCCTTAGCTGCCTTCGTCAACACTACGCTGTAAGCAGAACCCGCCTCCGAAGCCACAGTCGGGGGCGACGTAAATCCAGTGTCTGGCGAGGTGTCAATACCACTGGCCTCCCCAAGCTCATATGTCCAGTCCTGATGCGACTGGCAATCACGTGCCAGAGGGTCCTCGGACCCCTCCCATTGCTCCTCGTCACCTGGCTCCTGGAGACCAGGATTAACAGCCAGGGCCTCCTCGTGGAGATAGAAGTCTCCAAAGGCCGACGGAATCGGCGCCCAGCGGCGCCCCTCCGACTCCTGAGTAGGACCGTAGGAAACATTGGGGTCGGCAACCACATCGGCTGCCGGGGACGACACCTGAAGGGACGGCGCCGGCGAGGTCGTAAGGTCGACCGGCGAGGTCCCGGATCCGGAGCCGGATCCAGCGAGGTCACGCGGCGCCGGGACCGAAGTCGCCAGCGGCGCCGGGCCGAAGTACCCGACGTCGTCGGGGCCGAAGCGCCCGACCCGGAAGGACCTCCAGACGGAGCCGATCGGCCCGAAGGCGCCACGGGAACCGACTGAGGAGGGAGGGCCCTCATGGCCATGAGGTACCTCTCGACCTCCTCCTAGGACGCGCCGTGCCCAGGGACCCGAAGGTGTGGGGCAGGCGGCGACGCTTGCGACTCCCGCGGAGCCGCGTGGGCGGTGTCGCCCGAGTCCCCGGCCGCATCGAGCGAGCGTCGGGGCGGGTCGGAGGACCGATGGTGTCGCTCCGACCTCTCATGCCTCTTACCTGAGGACTTGGAACCAGACGATCGGTGTCCACTTCCGGAACGTCGATGACTCCGACCTCGCGACCTGTCCCTCGACCTCCCGTGGGACCGGGACCGGGACCTGGAGCGGCGCGGGGCCGAGTGCCTCAGCTCGAGACGCTTGCGGGACCGCTCCCGCCTAGCCTTCGACGTCAGAGCCCGGCAGTCGACGCAGGTTCGATCGTCGTGGTCGAGGCCTAAGCACTTCAGGCACCGGCGATGGGGGTCCGTGACCGACATGAGTCGGCCGCACTTCGAACAAGGCTTGAACCCGGGCATCCCTGGCACCGATAGTCGAGACAGTCGACTAAGAGAAGATCAAAAAGGATCAAAAACTATTCAGTCAAAAAGTGACTGGGGGTAGAGCTTCTTCCGGATCAGCGCGCCGTCTAAGTACTCCGATGACGTCATCCCGGCGCTCACGACGCCGACGACGGACGCGGAGCCGCAGACGACGCCTACCAGCGCGCAGGGGTATTGCTACGCAAAAGTTTCCGGATCCAGTCTGACGCCTGGGGATATTCTAAGGTAAGGAATCTATCACTAACGTGTCTCTTTCAGATGTGACGTGCAGTAGGGGTCGACAAGTGCACCAAACAAACTGGCGGGACAAATACGGGGTAAGAGGCTCGTGAATAGGTGGGGAAGTGATTCAATAGTGCAAACGCCTTGTGATTAGTGCAGGGGTGAAGACCGCTATCGCCGCGTCCTCCTCCCGACCCAGCCCGCTATACGGGAACGTACCTCGCGAAGCCACGCCCCTCTGGGGGAGTGGCTGGGCGAATCGCGATGTCGGTGGCCTCCTGGCTCTGCTTCTTCCTCCCGTCGTCCACCGTCAGCTTCCTCTGGTCCCGCACCGATGTCTTCCCCTGCTCTCTCTCCAACGACCTCGTCCGCGTCCACTCCGGCGGCTTCCTCTGTTCTCACCGGCGGCTCCTCCTCTTCAGGTACGCTGACACCAGGGATCGCCTCCTACTCCGCGTCCGACTCTTGCCTGCTGTCTGGAGATGCCGCCTGGCGCTGTGGTCCCTCACGCCAACGCTGGAACCCTTGGGGCGTCTCCTCTTCCTCCGTCGACTCGTCCTGTACGTTCTGTCGCTGCAGTCTCCACTCCAGCGAGTCGTCCTCCCACCACTCGTCGTCTTCTTCCTCTCTGCTCCACGCCGCACCGCTCCTCCTGCTGACCGCTCCTCCGGTGTATAGACACACCTGGTCGGGCGCAGCCTCTTCTTTTAAGGCGGAGTCCGGCCACTCCTCCTCAGTTCCGTGTCTCCAGTTAAAGGGGCCGCCGTCCAGGTCCTCCTCATCACAGTTATACCGTTCTTCGACTCTGTGCCACGAGGGTTGCTCCGGTGTGGGCTGTGGAAAGAAGAGGGGGGGGTCACAGGTTACATGAACTCCAGGGGGCCCCTCGGGCACCCCCTTACACCCACCCTCTTCAACGTCTACATGAGTCCGCTCGCATCCATCGCACGACAACACAACCTTAACATCATCTCTTACGCCGACGACACCCAGCTAATCCTCTCCCTCACCAAAGACCCCAACACCGCCAAAACCAATCTTCACAAAGGCATGAAAGAAGTTGCCGAATGGATGAAACAAAGCCGTCTAAAACTCAACTCAGACAAAACGGAGGTGCTCATCCTAGGATCTTCCCCCTCAGCCTGGGACGACTCTTGGTGGCCTTCCGCGCTGGGCACAGCACCCACACCCACAGACCATGCACGTAACCTCGGCTTTATCCTAGACTCCTCTCTCTCGATGTTCAGACAAGTCAACGCCGTCTCGTCCTCCTGCTTCAACGTACTTCGCACTCTCAAAAAGATCTTCCGCTGGATCCCCCTCGAGACAAGAAAAACTGTTACCCACGCACTGGTCACGAGTCGGCTGGACTATGGTAACACACTTTACGCCGGAATCACAACAAAACTACAGAAAAAACTCCAGCGCATCCAAAACGCGTCAGCGAGACTCATATTAGACATCCCGCGCCAAGATCACATCACCGGATATCTAAAAGACCTCCACTGGTTCCCGTCAACAAAAGAATTACTTTCCGCCTTCTCACCCACGCTCACAAGGCCCTCTACAATCTAGGACCCGAATGCCTCAACACGCGACTGTCCTTCTACAAACCCACCCGCCAATTAAGATCGTCCAATCAAGCCCTCGCCGCAGTCCCGCGCATCCGGAAATCCACCATGGGTGGCAGATCCTTCTCCTTCCTGGCTGCCAAGACCTGGAACTCACTCCCGACCCACCTGCGCCTTACTCAGAACCACATCTCCTTCAGAAAAGAACTGAAAACCTGGCTATTCAACAAATAATATACCCCTTCCCCTAGCGCCTTGAGACCCTCTGGGTGAGTAGTGCGCTATACAAATGCTCGAACTTGAACTATCATTAGCGCCCCCCGCTCACTCCCGAAAACCCCCAAATCATAGCACCTTCCTTTCTTGGCTCACCTGCACCATGCTTTATGAGCTCTGAGCTCAACACCAGCTTACTCTGAATAAAATGCCCAGCACTGGGAGGCTCACTGCAAGGAAGAAGTGAGAGACTCTGTCCGGAAGTGCTGGGCTGCATGCCCGCAGGAGACACGGGTGCCTGTGTAGTCAAAAGCATTTAGGATCCTGGCCACCTCCTGCAGTCAGGATAAACATAAAAAGAGTCTCCACAACGCCGCCAGTCGAATGTGGGTGTGGGCTACTCAAACTGCCAACATGCACTGACGCTTACTTCAACCCACTGAAATATCTCACCAATGTTGGCACGTACTATTTACCCTCCAAGTTTCTTCGCCGCGTTTGGAACCCTTGATTTGGGAGTTTCACATAGTTCTCTAAAGCAAGCAGCCACTTAGCTTTGTTACTGTGCTTGGAGCTTTATAGAGACCCACCCCACCTCAAAATGTAGGTGTCAGGGGTCCCAGACTTGCAGGGAACCTGAAAATATGTGATATTATTTTAGGAAGCAAGAAAGCACTTCATTGGCACTTTGTCTCAAACTGGATCTCTTTTACCTTGGCCTGTGCGGAACTTTAATGCTTTTGCACCTCACCCCTTGCATAGCTGATGTCCAAGGTGACGTTATTTTAAGAAGGGTCACCTTCTTAAAACCTCGCCATCCAGATAAACTCTAAAAGTAGGCAACTCGACGCCGTTCAAGCAGTCCAACCCTAGAACCCTGCCTCCTGGTATTTCTTGGAGCCTTTCTTTCCAGTCTTTAAACAGCATCTTCCGACTCCTGTGTTAGTACAGCAGGCAGTGCGTAAACCTCCCATATGTAGTGCACTTTATAAATGCTGCTTCTCGCTCTCTTGGCAGTTGTTCGTCTTGTGTTAGCATAGCACTTATGCTGGAGCTTTATTAGAGTCCTAGCTGGTAGACGGGGTTGTTGAGCCAGGTGGCAGAACCCCTCTCCTACTAGGTATGTGGGTTCATTCCATGTGGGCCAGACTGCATCTGGAAGAATGTCTTAAGTGTGTGGTTAGATCCGTCTTGCTATGGGCATGGCTCTACTGTCTGACTTCAAGCCACGGCCAGATGCCCAGTTTGGCCAGGCTGTTACAGAGCCTCTGTAGTCAGTTTTTGTGCTGCCTGCATTTTTTTCTTCCTATAACATGTCTACATTATGGGGATATAATCGAGAGATCAGGTTGTGGTGCATCTCGCCGCTCTACATTATTGCAGACAGTTCAAGATAGGTTTTGAACCAAAAGAAAATTCTGAAACCCACTGCCCCCTTATGCATTAAGAGCTGGAGTAGTGTTGCTATTAGGCACCTCTAACTATGCACATAACAATACACATGGCCACGTAAATGCTAGAGCGATGGAAATCAGAGGCGGAGGTCCAGCAGAAAGGTCACCAAGTGATGTCGGGAAACCCCAAAGGCATAACAAAAAACTCCAGCACCACGGAACACAGAAAGGTAGTGCATAAAAGCAACAAAGCAGCACCAACCCTACGAGCCACAAACAGCCAGTCTGTCTCCGTAACCTCTAACTACCCTACACAGAAGAACCCAGCTGCCAAGGACAGGAAAGAGTATGCTCTTATTCGTACCTGCTCAGCTCTGCTCCAAAATATAACAGCCATCAAAAAAAGGGAAGTATAACAAGTCTGTCTAAACAGTTTGCAGAATACTGGAAAGGCCAATGCAAGCACTGGGACATAGGGACACAGAGAAGTCCACAGATCTGGCCACTGAGTCCATAATGCCAAGCGAAGGCTTAAGAACTAGTTCATGCCAGGCATAATTTGGTATATCCAGGCACCCACTTGAGAATACTCCTGGACCTTTAGACGATCAGAAGAGGACTAAACCTGCTATCTGGAGACCTGAAAATAGCCTAGATGACTGGACCTACTCTCCCTCTTGCAACCAGGACAAATACATGGACTCCAAGAGTCATAAGGCTGGTGCCTTTTAAAAACTGAGGGGACCCAACAAGCTACTAGAGCCCTTTTGCCGCAACTGCCTAGCTGACGAGCGACAACGGGACCTGGATTGGAACCTCCTGTTCGCTTCTGCCTGCCACCCTGGAAGTCTGTAAGAGCCTCCGCATAGGCCTTGGGAGACTCTATAAGTACTCCTGTGATAGATTGGCACTTAAGGGACTCAAGTCAGAAGGTAAAATCGTTGACCAGGACCAAGCTGGCTAGTTTGTCCGGGCCCTGTTCCATTGCAAACCGTGTCAAATTGCACCGGTCCTGCTCTACCTCGATCATAGACTAACATAGGTACTCTATGCTTTTTGATGCTATTGCTACTTAAAACATTAAAAATGTATTTCTTTGGTTTCCCCTTTTTGGATTTTGTAATTTTGCTTATTACATTTTAATCTATTTTCCAGTTTTGGTTTGGGATTTTTATTGTTTTGCATTTCAATCTTATTTCTGTTTTAGTGCTGATTAAATGCTTTATGGATTGCCTAATTTAAGCAGGTCTGCTCTGAGCCATAGGTACTGGGGGTTAAGCTTAGGTTAATTTAGTGACTTTGAGGGTTCACCCTGACAAGGATTGAGATTATTTTTTGAGGTGGGTTCTTATCTTCCCTTACTATTACTCCAATGTCATACAATCTGGAGGCAACAGAATCACCATCTGCGCCACCCCCCAAGTGCATGGAAGTAGCAGACCAAAAGACAAGAAGCATTACAGGAGCATAAAGCAATAGCAGCCTAAGAAAACAGTTCTTCCTCATCGAATCACACCAATGCCACACCAAATTTGACTGGCCAGATTAACACAAAAGGTATGGTGGTGACATCAGTCCTATGATCTAAGTGGAAATCATAGTAAAATATAGACACAGTCTCAATTAGAAGGCGGAAAATAAGGATAACCAGAAGCTAAGAGTTAATGCCACACTGTCCAGCTGCTAAAGCAGATGATGATTAATTCCAAATGCACTTAATGGGCTCCATCTGTGCCTCGTTAAAATAACAATAGCTCCTAAGAGGAAGAGCTAGTCTAGAGAATTTCAGCTAACTTTGTGTTAGCCGCTGCCATGGGTAGGTCAAAATTCAAGAACCGGCAAGCATTGTGAAGATTCTCATGGAAAGAAATGTCATCTGAAGGGAGGCCCGACGCACATTCAAGATCAACCTCTGGCTCTGAATACCAGCCACTGGTGCCATAAAAGTGATGATTTCAAAAAATCACACTGTGACTCCAAAGAAGAAAAAGCGTAAACCACTTCCCTGAAGTCATCCACAACCTCACAAACTCTCCTAAAGCCAAAGTGTAAGAAGCAGAGGATAGTGAAAATCCAGCAGAAAGTTCAAAACTCCGAGGTTGAGAACATTAGGTGCAAAATGGCACATCACTAAAAGCAGTCCCAACCCATGCTTGACTCCTAAGAGGCCTGGTGACAGCCCAGTGCCATCTTTGATTCTGATACCGAAGAAGATGACCAGGCTTACGGCAGCAAAGCAGACAATATTGGGCAAGGATAGAGCCAGCCAGTTGATCAAAGTTGACCTGTGCCAAGGCAGCAGCTTGCAGATGAAGGTAATTACACAAGAGCCTGGATGAAACTGCCCAGTTGTTTGAAGCTAACTGGTACTAGGTAAGCCTTACCTGGAGCGAGGGAGCAGCCTGTTCTTTGCCGACACCGCCGAGAGTCACATTTCCTCAAGAAGCGTAGCGGGGGCCTTTCTCCAACGCTCCCGGACGCCGCTACCGCAGCAGCAGCGCCAGGAGGCGCATTTAGACACGCAGCCCTCGGTGGAGCGGGGGAGCCTTACCTGCAGCGAGTCATACTTCACAGCCAGCTGGGTCTCTGGTACCTTCGGAATCGCAACCTAATATCCCAATGGACACGACTAACCCGAATATCACCTCAAAGACGCTGCCTTCACCTAATATCAAGACCAGGTCAGCCAGTAATGCTAAAACGGGTGCAGCACAGCATCCGCAGGGTCTGACATCAAAAAGAAAACGTCCCGGGGTGCAAGTGCAAGCAATAGCAAGAAAAGCAAAAAGTGTAAAGGAGGCTGTGCCCAAGGAGAACCCTACCCCAAGCACTTCACTTTGCCCTAGTCCATCGCAACCAGCTAATGAAGGGGCCAATTTATTGCCAAGTGCGGGGTGAAGCATCGGGCAAGCTGGGTCCTTCCTTCTGGAAAAGGCTGGAATGTACTGTCAAGAAGATAATTCACCCGCTATACGATAGACTGGACTCCATGGAAACCAGACTTGTGTGCCTGGAACTTTCACTTGCTTCAGTTAAGTCACGGGTGGGAAATTGGGGTAGTGGTCCAAACTGTACACAGCTAAATGCAGCAGGGCAAAGCGTTGTTGGCACAAATTCTAACGTTCCGCCAAAAGGCAGTAATAGCACTGTAGCAAATGATCCCTTAGTGCCATGTGTTGCAACTCCCTCTACTAACCTGGCAGGGGTTAACCAAATAGTACAGAGGGATAGGGCTCAAAATGCAGAGGTTAGTAAACCCACAATGCAACCCATAATGCAACCTCAATTATTGTCCAAATCCCCCCCAGCTCATACTGTTGCTAGTCTACCAACCATAGAACTCCCCCCTGAATCAGCCTCTTATGTGGTAGTATTGGCTAGGGTTCCACCTTTGAATCAGGGAAAAAGGGAGACATATATGGAACTTAAGAACAAGTGCATCTTTTGGCTTAATGCTAATCGGCCTCTGCCAATCCATATATGTGCAGAACATCTATTTGGTAGAAGAGTTAATTGGGTGGGTAGGCGGACAAAGTCTGTTGGGGGGGACTGCATTATTATTAATTTCAGGGATATGAGATGTGTTCAATACATCTGTAATTGGCCCCAAAAAGATTTCTCGTCCCTAATTCAACCACTTCCCTTAATTTATTTTTATGCATCAGTGCAGGCTTCACAAAGGGAAATCTTTCCAGTGGGTGAGGCATTGAACCATTCAGCTTTACTGAATATAAGGCTATATAACAGGTTCGATGCTCTATCTGGGTTGGAGGACTGCGATTGACAGCAAATACCTGTATACCGCAATAGTGGGAGTACAATACTATTGCCCGATGAAAATGTAGCCAGGAGTGAAGGACAATTGACCAACTACGTAAGTCCACAGGTAGGTGTGGTGGGTCCTAAGTTAAATAAAGAAAATGTAGCTATTACACAGAAGGGCGGCAAATTACCATCTCAGCATGTACAGAGTAGGGTAAGTCCCTCAACAACCGTGGACCCAAGTATATTGCCTCTGTATAATTCTTCTGCAATGGGGAGTGAGATAGCTCGTAGGCTTCCTAGTACAGTCTGCCTGACATCACTAATATCCTGGAATCTGGCGGGTATGGGGCCTAAACTAGCTTCGCCATGTTGGCTGAGTTTTATTGATAAATTTGATATTTGTCTCTTCCAAGAGACCTGGTCTGTTGAACCAGTGTTTAGATTGGGCTACTTGAACTTCTATGTACCCGCTGTGAAAAGGCATAAGGGTCGTCCAGTAGGAGGACTGGTGAGCTGGGTTAAGCAGAACCTAAGTTGTAGTACTCAACTTCTTCCGGTCTCACACTGTGATATTCTTGCAGTAAGATTTAGCTTCCTGTTTAGCCTAAAAATTGACATTATTAATGTTTATTTATGCTAGAGGCGTCCCCGGAGGGAAGAAATCTTAGGTGGTAACAGCCTTAGAAGCTCTGATTGAAACCATGCCAGCTAATGTATTACCATTGATCGCGGGAGACTTTAATACAACTGTTGAGCCTCTAGGGCTCGATGACCTGAATCTGTCAGAAGAAGAAGATTCTAGATGGGGTGTCCCCCAACTTGAGACTAAGCCTATAAGTAAATGGACTGAGGCTGCAATGCACCTGAATGGGTTCTGTCTGGGGAATCAGTTGAGGGCCACTAACGGACGAACACCGTCAGACAGGATGGGCACCAAAACCTATGATAATGGCGGAAGGTCAAGTAATATAGATTATCTGCTTGTCCACCTAAAGCTTTGGCACTCTCTTGTGGACATGGAGGTAAAGATTCGCATACAGAGCGACCATAACCCCTTGACCTCTCCGTTAAGTTTGGGCCGAGAGGGAATGGTAGGTGTGACCCATGATCTGATTGCCCCAGAAATCGTTTTAACAAATGACGTGCGCCACCTTAAGTGGTGCAAAGTTGCTGACCACCCTGAAGAACAAGTTACTTACCTTCGGTAACGCTTTTACTGGTAGATACAGTATCTGTCTGTGGATTCCTCACCTTGTGAATATCCCCTGCGCAGCAGCCAATCGGAAATTTTTGTAGCTCTCCACGCCGGCGAGGTCATGGACGACGTCACAGAGGATAAGACTCCGCTCGCGACCTCGCTGACGTCACTGGGTCCATAATAGGGCCTCGTCGGTGTGATGACGTCAGTTCCGCCCTTTTTTCCGTGCCCCCGAGGCACACGGACGGACCGACAAACAGTAATAGTATACATTTGTACACAGTATTCAAAACAGCACACACAGTGCGAAATCAATGCAATATGTATGAACCTATAAATATACCCATTAAAATGTTTTCCCAAATATACCCTTAGCAGGTATAGAAGAGTGGACAACGGGAAGGTGGGTGGGTCAGTGCGGAATCCACAGGCAGATACTGTATCTACCAGAAAAAGCGTTAACGGAGGCAAGTAACTTGTTCTTCTGATAGATACATCTGCCAGTGGATTCCTCACCTTGTGAATAGATTCAGCAGTCCCCATTCCCGGAGGAGGGTGTCCACTCTGCTATACCAAGACATCTTGGAGGACAGAGCGCACAAAGAGGCCATCCCTCCTCACCTCGGAATCCAAGCAGTAATGCTTCGCGAAAGTGTAGAGGGTGGCCCAAGTTGCCGCTCTACAAATATCCTCTACAAGTACACCCCTAGATAAAGCAGACGTTGGTGACTTTGCTCTAGTAGAGTGAGCCCTTATACCCTCTGGAGGTTCCTTACCAGCAAGGGCGTAGCAGATCTTTATACACAGGATTATCCATCTCGACAGAGTGCACTTGTGCACCGCTTTTCCTTTCTTACAACCAGCAAATCCACAAAAAGCTGGTCGTCCACACGATAGTCTTTAGTCCTATCGAGGTAGAAACTCACCGCCCTCTTAGGGTCTAGACGGTGAAGCTGCTCCTCCTCCTTGGAAGGGTGAGGGGGAGGATAAAATGTAGGGAGGGTAATGGACTGCCCCAGATGGAAGGGAGTTACCACCTTAGGCAGAAAAGCAGCCCTGGTCCTAAGTACCATTCTCTCAGCATGAATAGTCAGGAATGGGGGTTTCGAACTTAGAGCTTGAAGCTCACTTACCCTCCTTGCCGAGCTAATTGCTACAAGAAAAACAGTCTTAAAAGACAGAAGTCTCATGAGACACTTGTGTAAGAGTTCAAAGGGTGAACCCATCAAGTAGGTTAAGACAAGATTCAAGTAGGTTAAGACAAGTCCCATTGAGGCACAATAAATGGAGTTGGAGGGAATTTGTTGGTAAGACCTTTGATAAAACGTAAAACAATAAGTGACTTAAATAAAGACGGCTGGTCCGGCAAACAAAGGAATGCCGACAAGGCCCATAAATATCCTTTTACAGTTGCCACAGCAAAACCCTGCTGGGCCAAAGAAAGAGCAAACTGTAGTATGTTTGACAAACGAGTTTTCAAGGGGTCAATAGATTTCTCTCCACACCAGGAAACAAATTTGGACCACCTATAGGAATAGATTGACTTGGTGGATAGACGCCTGGCCGAAAGAATTACATCCACCACATCAGGCGGGAGAGAAGAAGAATTCAGGTTGCCCCATTTAATCTCCAGGCATGAAGGTGTAAGGTCTGGAGGTGGGGGTGCAGAACCTGCCCCTCCATTTCAGAGAGGAGATCTGCCCTGAGAGGGAGACGGAGCGGCGGGCACGAGGAGAGGTGGAGAAGGTCCGTGTACCACACCCTTCTTGGCCAATCCGGGGCGACCAATATAACTTGGACCCGGTCTTGGCGAACCTCCCTCAGAACCCGAGGGATCAAGGGTATGGGAGGAAACGCGTAAAGGAGTTGTGAACCCCAACTCAACTGAAACACGTCCCCCAAAGCTCAATGCGACGGATACTGGAGACTGCAGAATGAGGGGCAGTGAGCGTTCTAGTGAGTGGCGAACAGGTCCACCCGAGGAGTCCCCCACGTCCGGAAGACGTGTCGAACCACCTCTGGGTGAAGCCTCCACTCGTGGTCGGCTGAGCACTGCCGACTGATACTGTCTGCGCGAACTTTCAGAACTCCGGCCAGATGATTTGCCATCAGACAAACTGGTGGTCCTAAACCCAGGCCCAGAGACGCAGAGCTTCTCTGCAGAGAAGATGCGACCCCACTCCTCTGTGCTTGTTGACATACCACATCGCGGTTGTGTTGTCCGTCAGGACCTGAACCGACTGACCGTGAAGGGAAGGGAGGAAGGCCTTGAGTGCTAAACTTATTGCCCTCAATTCCAAAATGGTTGATGTGCAGCAACCTTTCCTCTGGAGACCAACGACTCTTGATTTCCAGATCCCCCAGATGAGAACCCCACCCTAGAGTGGAGGCATCCGTTCCGTGGCAACCGATGGAGGCAGATGAAAGGGCTTTCCTTGAGACAGATTGCCTTCCACGCTCCACCAAGACAGATTCGCTGCAGTTTCTCTGGAGATCCTCACAGACTCCCTGAGAACTCAATTGTGCTGATAACACTGCCTGCGGAGGCACCACTGTAGCGCCCTCAAGTGCCAGCGTGCATGGTTGACCAGCAGAATACAGGGAGCAAACAGACCGAGCAGGGGAAGGACCTTCAGGACTGGAACGACCGCTCCATTGTAAAACAAAGGAAACATTTCCTGAATGTCGATAATCCTTTGAGGTGGAGGGAATGCTCGACAAACAGTAGTGTCCAGTACTGCCCTTATAAACATGTTGCGCTGTGAGGGCACCAGGTGAGACTTGGGTACATTTATCGAGAAACCCAACCTGTACAATAACTGAGTTGTCTCCTGCAAATGATGGAGCACCTTCTCTGGAGACTCTGCTTTGATCAGCCAGTTGTCCAGATAGGGGAATACCGGAATCCCCGACCTCCTGAGATGGGCTGCCACCACTGCCATCACTTTGGTGAAGACTCGAGGTGCAGTAGTAATTCCTAACGGATGGACCGCAAACTGATAATGTTGCGACCCCACCGAGAAACGGAGTTATTACCTGTGCGACTCCAGGATCGGGATATGAAAATACGCGTCCTGTAAGTCGAGCGACACCATCCAGTCTTCTTCCAGCAAAGCCTGAAGAACCTGCGCAAGGGTAAGCATCTTGAACTTCTCTTGTTTCAGATAATGATTCAAGATCCTGAGATCCAGGATTGGGCGAAGCCTGCCATCCTTCTTGGGAATCAGGAAATACCGGGAGTAGCATCCCTGACCCTTTTCCTGCTCTGGAACCACCTCTATCGCGCCTTTCTTTAACAAGGTCAGAACCTCCTCCTGAAGGAGACGGAGATGTTCCTCTGAGCAAGCCCCTTGATAAGGAGGGTAAGATGGAGGGAATTCCCTGAAGGGAAGATCATACCCATTTGCCACAAGATTGAGAACCCATTGGTCTGTAGTGACCGATTCCCAATCCCGCAGAAAATGGATAAGCCGACCCCCCACAGGACCAACATGACTGGGAATGGGGAATCTAGGGCTGCTTTGCTGAGGCGATAGGAGGAGAGGAAGAGGAAGAGGAGGAGGAGGGTTGACGACCCCGTGGATGACCTCTGTTTCATCCTTTGTAAGATTTATACAGCGTATTTTGTTGCTGCTGCTGTTGCTGCCGACTAGGCTGCCCTTGCGAACGAAAGGATGACTTTCCGAATCCTCTGTACCTACGAAAGGATCCTCTGGCTGAAACTGCAAGCCAAGTGATCTTGCCGTAGCCTTACTATCTTTAAATCTTTCAAGTGCGGCATCAGCCTTCTTACCAAACAGACCCGTACCATCAAATGGTAAGTCCAACAAAGTTGCCTGCACATCTTGAGAAAAGTATGAAGACTTCAACCAAGCCCCCCTTCTTGTTGCCACTGCAGAGCCCATAATTCTTGCCACCGAGTCAGCTGTATCCAGGCCACTTTGAATGACCTGGCGCGCAGTAGCCTGTGTATCATCCAAAACCTCCTGAAAGTTCTTCCTGTCTTCTTCAGACAGTTTTGGCAGCAACTGTTTAGTGGAATCCATCAAGGCATGGATATACCTTCCCATCAAGCAAGTTGCATTTGATGACTTCAGTGCCATACTCGCTGAAGAGAACACCTTCTTAGCAGACTCGCAAATCTTTTTTGACTCCTTGTCAGCTGGAACCTGCGGGGAAGCTCCTGAAAACTTCTTTGAACAAGCCGCCTGAAACACAGGCTCTCAGGTGATGGGTGAACTCCTCAGTGCCTTCCAATAAAGATTTTTCCTATGAAACCTGACATTGAGGCACTTCCCCAGAAACGAATGCTTCAGCAGATATCTGCTATAATCTGCTATAATCAGAAACATTTGGCGCTGTAGACCCGTAGAGGAACGAGGAGACGAGAAAGACGCCAACGCCGACTGCAGCTCCCGGCCGTGGACAGACGCTGGACTGAGCCCATCCATTATCGAAAGCATACCGGGCACAACAGGAATCCGTGTAGTGCCCCGGGTGCGGAGCTACGAGCGCATAACACCCGCAAGTGTTGCCCCGGCTGCGGCTGGAGCAGCGAAAAACCTGCTGAAATCGGCTGCAGCTGAGAGTGGCGTTCTGGGTGTGGCCGGAGCCGCGAGACCCTCCTGGGTGCGGCTGCTGCCGTGACTGACACTCCGGGCGCGGCTGGAGCCGCGAGAGCCCCCTGGAGCCTCCTAGAAACGACAGCTGAGACTGTGATTTGTCTCAACGGTGTCTGTAACTGTGCACCAGTCGAGCTCGTTAGCTCGAGCCCCCAGGAGACAACAGCCGTGACTCTGTCATATCTCAACGGTGCCTGTGACTGTGTTCCACTTTAACAGACAGGACTCTAGTTCCTCGAAAGTCTGTCGGCCCCTACGGAATCCACTGTTGCACCTGGGTGGGGAGTATCCACTGTTGCTGTGGTCTACAGCGGTGGGCAAGACTCTGGCTTCTGGCCCCTGGAAGATCTGTTGGAGCCGAGAGAAGTGCCCTGGGTGCGGCTGGAGCCGCGAGAGACCCCCGGATGCGGCAGTAGTCGCGAGTGCGGTTGAATCGCGAGGCCTCTCCGGATGCACTAGGAGCTGTCTGGAGCCGTGTGGAGCTGTGAATTGCTAAACCATAAGGGCACTGCGGACGCAGGAGGAGCTGCAAGAAGCTGCAAGCTGAATTTTGGCCGTAAAAGTCCCTAAAACAAGGCAAGTCCCATGATAGGAGACAGGTACGTGGCTGATTCCGCAAGGACTCCTTCTCTTTTTGTGGAGCTGCAATCCCTTCTTTTTGAATGCGGCAAAATATGAACCTTGTGAAATCACTATAAGGGGCTCCCCTATAAACCACCCTTAAAGGACTACTTGCATTGGTTTTGCAAACTTATTTAAGTGGCTACCCATATTCAATATACAGTTTGGGAACTGAACTAAAAACCCTCACTGGGAAACGGGCCCTAAACTAAGCTAAAACTCAGAGGATTTCCTCACAGCAGGGGCCACCAGAGGTACTATTATTACAAGAACCATCTAAGGAATGCCTGGTAACTAATCTCTGATATGCATGAAAAGCTGATAACCTTATAAGAAACGGAGCCAGGGAGCGGGAACTGGGTGCTAGTCTTGGTGTTGCATGAGCGGCGCACCTATGTACTGGCACTTTGGAGCTTTACCTCTCTGACTGTGTCGACTAGGAACTCGGCAAGACTACTCACTTTAATGCTGGATCAAAAAATAGTGGGCAGCAGGGGACAGCATATTAACCTTACCGGCGCTCAAGAACCACCAGGTATTATATTGTCGGGACAAACAGTTTGACTAAAACTACAACTAAAAACAACACTAAGGGATTTACTACACTACAATGGCCTATAAAAAATTAAGATCGAGAACCATCTTTATGAAAAGAATGGGAACGGAAGAGGCAATTAGAAAGAGTACGGGCAAGACGGCAAGGGCTGGAAAGTCTGTAGTAATACCTGGGATTAAAAAGTATTTTGCAAAATTAAACCCAGATGAAAAGGGGCAAGTACAAAAAGATCAGATAGCTAATGAAAAAAAGGGAATGAAGAGATTGGAAAGGACAGAACACATCAAACTCAAATTCAAAACCAAAGGGCACCTGAGGATCCTCAAAAAAGTACCCTAATCGATCTAGAGGAAATAATTCCGACCTCTAATGTATCAGGACCAATAATACTGGAATCACCCAAAATACAACAATCTCAAGAATATAACATTACCTGTCCAGATATTAGTATTAAAGACTTAATATATCACACGGGACCGCAAAAGGAAACCCAGAATATTCAGAACAGTACTCCTCAAAAATTCTCAGACCAAGAGGGATTCCTTGAAAAATCACCAGATCTCTCTCTCTTTAAAAATACACGTCTCTCTAATGATTACACTCCAATATCCAAATCCCTGTTTACACTGCAAAATATCCTGGAAGCAGTTCTTATTCATCTAGGGAATATATGAGAAAACTCAGATCAAACACTTGATACCCAACTCGGAATATTAAAATTTCTAGTAGAGGGAAAAAGGAAGAAAGAGCAAATAAAGTCAACAACAACAACAGGAGTTTGTGATAAATGTAATGGGGAATTCTTTTTTAACTCAAAAGTTGAAACAATAAAAACGCCTTTCCTTCAAAAAAAAGAAGCTGCAACTCAAACCGAAAGGAATTCAACTAAGGAACCTAAGGGTAAACAGGATCCTAACCTGATATACTCTCTCAGAAACCTATTCAAGGAGGAAACCAAACCAGTGTCTCCCCAACAGCCTGTAGCTTACTATCCAATTTTCTTCAAAAGAAAACCAAACTCTACATTGAACAGTCCAGTAATATCTCATCTTAAACCAACTGTTGAGATTAACTTATCTAATGATGACACACAGGGTCCAGAAAACGCAAATGACAAAAGAAATCAAAAGATCACTAGACTAAAAAGGAGAAAGGCGCTAAGAAGAATTAAGAAAAAGAAAGCTCATAAAATAAGATTTCAGGAAAACCCTCCCCCTTTATTAGATAAAGAGGAAAGTGTAGAAATGTCTCAGATCAATAAGACAAAGGAGCTGAAATCGCCGGTGAAAACCCAAAGTGACATCCTTAACCAACTGAGTAAATTAAACCCAAAGGCAACACATTTCTTACCAGCAGGACAAGGTCCGACAAGTCCGACATTAAGAGAGATCCCAAAAAGATCATTCTCTATTGAGAAAAAGGATCCACAAATAGAGGAGACCAGGTCTAATTATCTGGAAATCACAGATTTATTCCCCTCCGATGAAGCTCCACTTAATCGTGACCGAATTATTAGTCAGCTACAAAAGATTCAGCCGTTACAATCTTTAGCGCGAAATGAAATAAAACTAGTCATGTTCCCAGAAAAAACAAACACGACTACAGCGATTGTTGAATGCTGGTCTCCAGTAATACCAGGAATTATATTACAGGAGTGTGAGACTTTACACAAATATGGCTATGATCTGACCCCAGTACTAAAGAACAAACCTCAACAGAGTCATATAGCAGAACTACCCGTCAAAATGCAGCGATTGAAGCAATCCTCTAACACCATGATCAATCCCTTAGATCAAGTTGCAGAAAATCTATTTGTGTCCATAAAAAATGGCGAAAGAGAAATTTGGAGTAAAAATATCCCCCGCATGGAAATAATTAAGACAGATCATTCCTGGGCCTGGATCTCGGAAACCCTAAACAGTAATAAACAAATCAAGGACAACAAATTCTCGGTTTAGCACAAGCTTGACGATCTCCTCCTGGAACATAGCGGGGAAAACTAAAGAAAAAATGGCTGAAATTACAAAACATTCTCCTGCAATAGTGGCCCTCCAAGAAACTTGGTCTACACAAAACTTCAATCAGGAGAAATATTTGGTATACGATATCCCTGCAGAGAAGGTTGATCGAGGACACGCGGAAGGTGAGATAGCGATCCTATTAAATGAAGATTACAAATGGGCCCAAGAAATAATTCCAACTAACTCAAAGAATCACCAATGTACCAAGATCAAGTGTGAGATAAACCCTTCAGAACCTCTAAAAGATTTATTAATTTATAACATCTATATCCCTCCTGGAGTAAAAATGGATGCACTCTTTATAGAAACCCTAAAAGACATCGAACAAACAACAGAAAATCATGGTTATCCACCACTTCTCATTATGGGTGATCTCAACGGAAAAATATCTAATAATGTACTATCCAAATGGGCAAATTGGATCTCAGAAGAGGCCCTGGGAATCTCTATTCCACTTCTTCCTAAAGAAAGTAAGGCGGATAAAAGAGGGAAGATCCTAATAGCATCACTACCCATGTTAAATGGAATAATACTAAATGGCAACGTAGAAGGGGACATCCCTGCCTCAAATACAAGACATGGAAATTGTAATCCTTCGCTACTGGACTACATGATCTGTAGTTACGATCTATTTGTATCAGTTTTACAACTTAAAATTGATCCTGCTTACGGTAGCGATCATGCTATTCTACAGTTAAGTACAGAGTGGAAAACACAACTGTCCCAGTCAAACCAAATTATGTATAGCCACAGTACAGTTCTGGCAAACCCAACCCAAAGACGGATTTACTGGAATTCAACAACTCTCACTAAAATAATTACCATAATAAATTCAACACAACTTTTGCATGTAACGCATTCAGCAAATCCGATAACAAATTTTTAAATCATTATCAAAAAGTTAATACAAAAACTACACGAAAAGTTGAGGCAACCAATAAAGATACAAAACAAAAAATCAAAGTTAGCTACTAATACAAATAATCTAAATAAACTGATAAGAGCACAGTTTTTAGAAAAACTACCAGCTAGACAGTTAGAAATCAACAAATTGAAAAATCAACGCAAGAGAGAAAAAGAAAAAAACAAGAGAATAACTCAAGATAAAAATTGGTTAGACCTGCAGATAGCAGCGAAACAAAATAACCAACGTTCCTATTGGAATGTTATAGCTAAAGAAATGGGTACGAAAAAAACATTACAAGCTATCCCGGTGCCTCCATCAGAATGGGAACTCTATCTTGCCAATTTATATAAACTAAACACTAACGTTGAAATAAGTGATTACTTTGCTAGGAACCCAGAAATAAAACCTTTGGCCAGTGGAGTTTCCAGTCCGTTTTCAATTGAGTTACATATAAGAAAGGCGAGATCTACAGGAGCAACAGTTCCGGACCAAATTCCGATCAAGGTTCTTCAAAGCAACCCCAAGGAATGGAGTAAGATGTTATCCCCCCTTTTTAATTACATTTTCACTACTGGGAACATTCCCAAGTCCTGGAAGGGGAGCATTATAATACCTATACACAAAAAAGGTACAAGGTTGAATCCTGGCAATTATAGACAGATAGCCCTTTTGGACGCTACAGGAAAGATCTTCACAGCAACAGTACTAGATCATCTTAAGGACTGGGCCTTTTCATCTGGACTAATTCCCCTATACCAGGCCGGATTCAGACCAAAGCACTCAGTCACTGATAATATTGCTGTCCTGCAAACGATCTTCGATAAATATGTCTTTTTTTTTTTCTTTTTTTTTTATTGAGATGGATTAGAATACAATAAGAAAAAACATACATACATACATTTAGATTATCAGCTGGATAAAAGAGAGAAATATACACGGAGGTTTAAAAAGGTAAATTTCTATCTACACACTTGCTTCTAATTTTTATATTTACACACGTTCAAATACTAATAAAGTACCTCAGATCTTACAAAAGGCGATATCAAGCCCTTATCTAAAAAGAATTTTACAAGCCTGCATAGATTCACCCATTTCATCCTCTTGATTCCCTCCACTTACTAAGGGGTGCCCAAATTTTTTTCCCGAATTCTTTCTTCTTTGGTCCCTTAAAGTTATATAAACAGTCCTCGATATTATGAATCCCAAGCAATCTGGTTAACCATATCTGGAATGAAGGTGCTATTGGATCTTTCCAGGCTGCTGCTATTAAAATTCTTAATACTGCAACACACAAAAATACAAAGGCCTCAGCTTCCTGTGTAACTTTAAGATTTTCATCCCTGCCAATTAAAACAGTCGTTGGGGATAGAGAAATTTGGCCCTCTAGCAGCCCCGATAAAAACTTCTCCATTTCAGTTAAGACAGGTTTCAGATTTGGGCAGGAATAGAACATATGAATTAAATCTGCTGGGCCTTGGTCGCATCTTGGACATCTGTCCGTATCCATTTTACCCCATTGATACAGTTTCACGGGTGTGTAATATAAATTAAAGATCATCTTATAATGTTGAGCTTTTAAATTAGTTGCTCTTAAAATTTTCTTGTTCAACGCCAGTGCATAGTCCACATCTACATTTGGGTCCCCAATTTTAAGAGCCCAAGCATTTTCCACATGTACAACATCCTCTTCCATGGCCTGTAGCAGAAAACCATATCCTATTTTAATCTTCCTACCCCCATTCCTTATATACTGAACAATCGGGTTAATCTCCTGAATAGAGATCCTGGGTCTTATGGATTTCACAGATTGTTCTAACTGGTTATACAACATCCAGTGGTTTGCTGAGATACCGTATCTTTGTTGTAGGATCTCGAATCCCAACATCTCTTCCTTTTTCATAACATCCCCCAAATACCGAATACCCAGCCTTTTCCATAGAACACTATTTCTATTCTGTCCCAGATGTATGAATGGGGCTGAATCCCACAGGTCTGTAATTCCATTAATCTTGGGGATTTTCAACATTAACTTCCAAACCCCCCATACACCTAGCATCACCTTACTTTTGCTCCTCTTGAAAAATTGAACACTCACTTCCCGGGTCAAAATTCCATTAGCTTTTTCCCCTACTACTAATTCATGGATTGTAGGGACCCTAGGGGAATCATCAGGGATATTGGAGCATAGTAGGTGTTTCATATGTAACAGTAAACATACCCAATGATATAGCCTTAGATTGGGAGCTGCTAGCCCTCCTCTCTCTATTGGTAATGACAATTTCGCTAATGACCTTCTTACTTTCCCATATTGCCAGAGAAACTGTGAGAAAACTAAATCCATTTTTTTCATCAGGGATTCATCAATTAACAATGGGATAGCACGGAATAAATACAACAATTTCGGGAACATTGTCATTTTAAGTACATTAACTCGTCCAATCAGGGAGAGATGTAAAACGTCGATCCTCCTTAGATATTTCTCAATCACCGCTAATACTGGTAGATAATTTTCCTGAGTTATTTTACCCACATCAGCATTAATTTTGACTCCTAGATAAATTGCAGCATCAACATATCTTTGATCTCTTTTCGGAATATTCTTTGTACAAATTATTATCGTTTTGTCCGTATTAAGTTTGTATCCTGAATATATCCCAAAGTGCTGGGCCAAGTTATTTAATTCTTGTATTGCTGTATCCGGCTTATTTGTAACAATTGCCAAATCATCAGCATACGCTAATATCTTAGTAGTGTGACCGTGAGATATAACAGGGGAAATTTCCTCTGACGCCATAATTTTCCTAATCAGAGGGTCTATGTATAATGCAAACAAAATGGGTGAACACGGGCAACCCTGACGTGTACCCCTTTTAATCGTTATCTCCTCTGATTGAAGCCCCATAGTGGTGATTCTGGCCACCGGGTTCATATACATAGCCTTAATACCGTTCCTGCAGTTTTCTCCGAAACCCCTTTTCTCTAACACCTCCCACATACAATTCTAAACAACCCGGTCAAACGCCTTCTCGGCATCCAATAAAATCATGGCCATGTCATTCCCTACAGCCGTAACAGCGTCAAATAATGTAATAGCCCTGGCTGTATGTTCGGTGGTACCTCGCCCTGGGACAAACCCATGCTGCCAGGGTGACACTAGTTGACCTATAATCCCTCCTAGTCTTTTAGCCCAAACTTTTGAGTATAATTTCGCGTCTGTATTTATTAAAGATATCGGCCTATATGAACCGGGATTATCCTCTGGCTTCCCCTTTTTGTGAAATACCACAATATTGGTCTGCTTCCACGTATCAGGAATAACACCTGAGCATATAACTCCGTTAAAAAGATCCTCCAGTATTGGGAGAATTTCTTCACTCAGAGCCCTGTAGACCTCGATTGGAATCCCATCTGGGCCAGCTGCTTTACCCAATGCCAATTCCCTTAAAGCATTCATTATCTCCTCACTTGTTATACTCGCTTCCAATCGATCCCTATCTTCCTCCCCCACCCTCGGTGTTATAGGAAATTGGTCTTGCATATGAGGTACCACCCCCGGCTCCTGATCATAAAGTTTTTGATAAAACTCTTGAAACACCTGTACTATGGACTTTGGGTCGTTATAATCTCTCCCATTGAATTTCATCTTACTAATTTTATTTCTATTCGAATCCTGTCTTATGCGCAAAGCTAATGCTCTCCCAGCCTGCTCCCCTGTCTCATAGCGCCTAGCTCTTTGAGTCTGATATTCGCAAATCTCCCTTTGGGTAATTATTTTTAAGAGGTCCCCCTTAATCCTGGCCATATCTCTTGTGGTCTCTCTACCGTCCTTACCAGTTGTTATTTCATCAATATGGTGTCTCTCTATTTCTGCCAGATCTTCGATAAATATGTCACAATAAAATCTCAGGTCGTATATGCTGCCTTTATCGATTTTACCACCGCATTCGATAGAGTGGACAGAGAAACACTCTGGAGAAAACTTAGCAAAATGGGTATCCCAGACAATTTACTACATATTCTATCATCACTACATACAGATACCTGGTGCCAGGTCCAAATGGGGAGGGAAAAGGGTCTCACTAATCCTATCCCGACCCCAAATGGTCTTAGGCAGGGATGCCTTCTGGCTCCTCTATTGTTTTCTCTTTATTTAAGCGACTTGCCTCAATGTTTTCAGCAGATCTGCAACTTTCCTCCAAAAATTGCTTCCCACAAAATACATACTTTGCTGTACGCAGATGATGTTATTATATTAGATCTAACTCCATTTGGTCTGCAAAGAAGCCTTCAGGCACTCCACAACTATGCAGAGGAAAATTATCTAATACCGAATATCTCGAAAACAAAAATAGTACCATTTTCTGGCAAGAAAAGGAGCACTCAATTCATCTGGTCACTAGGGGGAAAAACGGTGGAAGTGGTAAATGAATATACCTACTTGGGAAGAATCTTCACCAAGTCTTTGCAAAATAGGCCCCATATCCTGGATTTGACTCGGAAATCTGATGTGCATGTGGGAGCAATTTCACGGTTTTACGCTGTATCTGGACAAAGGCATTTTTCTGCTATGCTTAAGGTATACAGTGCCAAGGTTCCACCAGTACTGTCATACGCTCTTGAATATGTACCAATAACTCAATGGAGCTTTTTAGACTTAAAAGAAGGAAAGATCCTACGAAAACTAATGAAGTTGTCCCAGGCGGTACCAGTGCAAGCTCTCCGCCTTGAGTTTTCACTAACCAGCTCCTATGCCCGAGCAATCGCCAATATCATCAGGTGGGCGTACAATCTCCTCCATGCTGAAAAAGGAACGCTCCGATCCCTACTAAAAATAGAAACATTTGAATGCGAAGCATCAAAGAATGTATTTTCAAGAAATATCCTATTTGCTTTTAAGTTATCAGAGGTTAATATCAAGCTGTTACTTTCTTGGACTCCTGCCCAGTTGAAACTTTTTCTAAAGCACTTTACTTCAAGACTCAGCTTTGATCTTGACTCTCAGCACTGTTTTAAGCTGTCTTTATATAAAAACATCACCGATTCTCTAGAATATAAGAAACCTCAACAGTACATTAATTTTAACCTAAGCCATAGAGCTAGGAGATCGATTGTTTTGCTCCGATTCGGAATACTTCCGGTAAAAACCATTACATCTAGGTGGTACTTAAAAGAAAGTCTTATATGTAACTTGTGTAATGGCGGAGAGCAAGACTTGGAGCATTTACTGTTTACCTGCCCAAATGCGATAGTGGTAAAAGCTAGGAAAAGGTTTATTCATCCAATCTATTTGAAATGTAGAATTAACTCAGTACAGGAACTGATTATCTTATGTAAAGCTCCGCCAAATGAATTTGTATGTTACAATTTTTACTAATTTTTTAAACCATTTTTAACTTTGTATTACAATTACATTTTTTATACTAAACTGTTAAAATGGAAATTGTACATTTAATATTTGAGGTTCTCAGTGGAGAACCAAATCAAATACAATAAAAAACTTGAACTTGAAAAAAACTTGAACTTGATGGGTGAGCTGACAAAAATTCTGGATCCTCCGGTGCCACTCTAGATCTCTGTGCCACAGTCCTAGAGACTGCAGGAGCAGACAAAGGCTTTTTCCAAACCTCCAACACCAGTTCCAGAATTGCCTCATTAAACGGTAACAAAGGCTCAGTCACAGAAGATGCAGAATGCAACACTTCAGTCAATAGATTGGACTTAAATTCAGTGGTAGGCAGATTAATGTCCAATAATTCAGCAGCTTTTCTCACAACTGTGTGATATGGGACTACCTCCTTTGAAGGAGCATCTGAATCAGGAGAAAAGCCCCACTCATGGGTGATCAAGACCACTTGCATCTCTTAATTCCGTAAAATAGTCCTCAGAATCAGGAAGTTCACCTTCCTCCAAGTCCTTCTGATAGCCTGCCTTTTCCACAACTCTCTGGGCCTCGCTCCTGGAGTGGATCCTCAGGACTGGAGTCGATGGATCCACAACCGAATCCATCGGATTCGGGACCGGCATCGAACGAGGATCCGACGGCGCCGCTAGCATCGAACGAGGATGAACAGGTGGGGCCGGAGATTCTCGATATGGCGCTGGAGCCCTCGGCGCCGGAAAATTCCAGAACGGCGTCACTGGAAGAAAGGGCATAAATGGAGCCTGGGCATATGCCTGAGGGACTCCCAAATTGAAGGCAAAAGGACCCATGGGGCCCGCAGGCGCACCAGAGGGGTACATGGCCCTTACAAAGACACCATACATAGCGTTCAGATAGTGTGATGGGTCTTGGCCTGGAGCCGGGAAAGGGGGATAATTTCCCTGCGCCGGCTCTGAAGCCAGTGTACCTGGAGTCTGGTCCGTCGGCGCCGACAAAGGAACCTCTTCAGGCTGCTCCTGGTCTTTTTGCTCTGGCTCGGCTTCACCTGGATCCGAAGAATGGACCAAATCCGATGGAGCCGGCGTCGGTGATCGAGAGTCTTCGACCTCAGGAGACACTTCCTTCTCTGGCGAGACCGAATTTGATGTGAAGGATCGACCTCACTACTGAGAGGTCGAGGAGAAGATGACTTCGGCGCCGGCTCCTTATCAGAATGACGCCTCAAAGAGTGCTTCTTTCTCTTATGTCTCTTCGACTTCGAATGTCCCGACGCCGACTTCGAACCCGACCTGGATTCCGAACGAGACTCGACCTCGACCTCCTTTTACTCGCCTTCTTCTTCTTCTTCTTCTTCTTCTTCTTCACTTTGGCGATAATAACTTCGCTTCCCTTTCCTTCAATGCCTTAGAGGTCATCTTCCTGCAACACGCACATCCATCGATGTCGTGATCG
Organism: Lissotriton vulgaris; assembly: GCF_964263255.1. Taxonomy (NCBI): domain Eukaryota; kingdom Metazoa; phylum Chordata; class Amphibia; order Caudata; family Salamandridae; genus Lissotriton; species Lissotriton vulgaris. Next base: position 988,668,810 of record NC_141689.1, on the reverse strand, counting down.
GAAGACAAGCACCATAAACAGTCCTCGTGCGGGTCAGTGATGGACATTTGCTTCCCGCAATCCCTACAGGGCTTGAAACCAGATTTTCTTCCAGACATCTTCGAAAGGAAACGAGAAGAACAGACAAGAACAACTACGATAACAATGTTACTACAGAGAGTCCCAAGAACCCGTTGGCGTCGACGGTGCGGAAAAAAGGGAACTGACGTCATCACGTCGACAAGGCCCTATTATGGACCCAGTGACGTCAGCGGGGTCGCGAGCGGAGTCGTACCCTCTGTGACGTCGTCCATGACCTCGCCGGCGCGGAGAGCTACAGAAGTTTCCGATTGGCTCCTGCGCAGGGGATTTTCACAAGGTGAGGAATCCACTGGCAGATGTATCTATCAGAAACACTAACTGCTATTAAAGCTAGTGTAGACAAGGTATTAGCTACTTTGGAGACGGGTGTAATTAACGGGACGAAGTATAGTCCTTTTGTAGAAGCCCATGCTGATCTCTTTGCCAACCTTAAAACCTATTTCTGCAAACCAAGCTCGGCTAGGAGAAAACGAAGGAAAAAAACGGAGAGCTGGTACAATAACTCTTGCAGGCAAGCCCGGGCTGAGCTGGGCCTAGCATTAAAATATAGGAATCCAAATATAGTAAAAGTGGCTACAGGTAACTATAGGAAAACAAAGCATGGTGCAAAAAGAGAATTGGAAGACCGCAAGTGGCAGGATCTTAAGGTGGCATGTTTGTCTAAAAAACCTGAGGTTATTTTGGGATACTTTCAAATGGGATGGGGGTGGGTGTGCTGATAGCCCGCAGAATAATGTCCCTCAAAATTCATGGATCGACTATTTTAATCCCCAATACGCTAACATAGAAGATAATCAAAGTGAGGGGGCTTTTGTTTTTACATTTTATGATGATGCTGCCTTTAGTTTAGTGGATGTTGACAGAGCACTAGACTCAGTAACTGAGGGACGAGCCCCACAGATGGATTGTGTACCTGCGGATCTATTTTTAAATGATAAGGAAAGATGGCGATTATATATTGCCCACTTATCAAATGCCATAGCCCAAGGGATGGCTGTCCCCCATTCACGGAAGGGAGCAGAAATCGTGCCTGTTTACAAAAAAGGGGACACGTCATTAGCAGGCAATTACAGGCCTATCAGCCTGATTGACTCTACCCAAAAAATAATGGGTCGCTTGGTGTTGGGAAAGATACAGACCTGGATGGACGAAGAGAATATCTTGAGTCCTTTCCAGGCCGGTTTCCGCCCCAGGACTAGCACAATAGATTAAGTTTTTCAGTTTATCATTCTTTATTGGCGGACAAAGGTTCTAGAGAAAGGGGTACTGTATGCTGTATTCGTCGACTTGAGGGCAGCTTTTGACCTAGTGCCGTGCTGTAAACTTTGGCGTGTCTTGGAAGAGCTGGGAATGGCCCCGTAGTTGTTGACCTTGGTCGTCCGCTTGCATGAGGACAATTTCGCTAGGGTCCGGTGGGGAAGACAGGGAGGGGTTACGGATGCCTTCCCCGGGGAGTGAGGCAGGGCTGCGTCATGGCGCCTACCATATTCTCGCTCTTCGTGAATGGGGCGGCAGACTACCTCTCCTTGGTCCCCACTGATTCCCCTGTGATGGCTGGTAATCGCGTCCCGATCCCCATTTTTGCGGACGACACCTTGATAATCTCAAAAGCACAGAGTGGTCTCCAACGGGCCCTCCGGCGCTTCACAGACTTCTGCCTGCTGCGCGGACTAGAAATAAACACAGCCAAAACAAAGTTTATGTTTCTAAACGAACATAAACTTTCCAAGTCTTTTAAACCTTTTAGAGGAAGCATATACATGAATAACTGCCCGTTAGAGCAGGTTAACACTTTTACGTATTTGGGGGTCACCCTGCAGAGAGACATGTGCTGGAATAGTCAACTAGATCTGACTATACTAAAGCACCAGCAGCAGTCAGGTCTTCTTCTGAAAAGGTTCAAAAACCTCATTGACGAAACCTATCAGTCCACTCCTCGAGGTCTATGGGATGAAGGTGTTAAGTTCGGCCCTTTATGGTGCCGAACTCGGAGGGTTCGAAAATCTGAAACGTCTGACATTAGTAGAAAATGAATTTTTGCGCAAAGCTACTAGTGTCCAGCAAAGCACCCCCCTAACACCTTTGCACTGGGATCTTGGCAGGAGAGCAGTACAAGATCTGGCTATTCTTCGACCATTATTGTACTGGCGCAGAATATGGACTACTGAGGAACTACACCATTACGCCTGGGGTCTCAAGGAAATTATCGAAAAGGACTGCTTTCACAAAATAAGCTGGCTGAAGGCAATTAGATCCCGGTTAGTGAGAATGGGTATGAGTGAACTGTGGGATGACCCAATAAACGCAGTTTTCCCATCTAATAAAGACATGAAGGCCATATACTGGAAGATGGTTATTTCAACAACATGCGCAAAAGGCCTTTCATCTCACCTTACAGGGCGATTCCTTAAATTTAAGGCTTACCCAGAATTGGAATTGTACAGGGACGCCATAGAGAAACTGTTTGACCGTAAGCTCTGTTTCCAACTCAGGGTAGGCACCCTCCCCACAAGGTTATTTACAGAAAGATGGGTGGAGGTTACTGATGATAAATGCCCTAGATGTAGGGACAAACAAGAATCTAGAAGCCACCTCTTGTTTTTTTGTCCCTTGTATGCTGCACCTCGGAAAAAGTGGGTGAAACCAGTCTGCCAACAAATTGGTACTCGCAGACACGAAGAGGCATTAAGAATATTATGTACAGACCCCAGTCCCCAAATTGCTATAGCCATAGCAACATTTTTTAAATGGGCGTGGGTAATTCGATCAAAAATAATTTGATAATAATTTGAGAAGAGTTTTTTATCCAGATCATTTGGAGTTTATCAAAACAAAGGGAGGGCTGTCTTTATTATGATTAACTGAGCCAGGAGCAGTGACAACTACCCTATAAATCCTGTACATTTACATCTGCTTTTAAAAAAATTGATTTTAATGGGTCTTTTATTCCAATAGTATATTCGACATTAGTCTTGTGGAGTTTAATTTTGTCTTAAATATTTATATAAATGTATTTTGTATGAGATTTTATACTGCAATAGATGCATGTTTTATGCGATACTTTTATGACTTAATTGTCGAATAAAGTTTATGAATAAATGGTACTAGGTAAGTGACTGTAAATGGGAGGGCATAGAATGATCTGAAACTCTTTAGGCCCGAAGGTGCACCAGAAGTCTGAGACGGGCTGTGTGCTGTCAGCAGAGCCTAGTTGAAAACAACCACTTGAGCACCAGGTGCCAGAAAAGCAGGGAGTGACTGTGGAATACAGACACAGCACCTGTATATAGCCAGGCACCAGTAGCTGGCCCAGTCCAGCCAGGCAGGGAGTCCAGTTCAAAAACGCCATGAAAGGTTTGAGTCAAGGGCCAACACTGAATCAACGACTCATCAGAGGTCAAGAGCGATGCTGGACAGATTGGGCACTTTTCAACAGAATGAAGAGTCAGAGGAAAGGTAGCCTCAACAAAGGACAGGAGTCCTTAACCCCTTCCCTGCTCATGACGAGCTCAGCTCGTCATGAGGCACACTGGAGCTGTGCTGATGACGAGCTGACCTTGTCATGAACAATGGAATTTCTCAATTTCCAGCACAGGAGGGGAAACGTCTTAGCAGCCAAGAGGTTAAATGTATCTTGGGGCACGACTTCACATCAGGTTCAGAACTTCAGGCACCCACACTGGACTCCTCTATCCTTTGAGGTACATCATCTGGCCACTGGAGACAATGAAGACTTAAGTCTAAGCCAACACGATCCACGGTAGGGCAAAACACAGAAGGATATAGAGACAAGGAGCAAAAGGTGGGCAAGCAACTAGATTAATAGCATGGCAAGACTTGAAATTCTGAAACAATATTTATAGAAGAGTATATCGAAACAGTGACCAATAACAGGGAAAAGAGGGAAATGTCATCAGCGCACACCGAGTGGTGTCATATATGGCTTTGTGAAGTCACATTCTGCAAGGTGTCACAGTAGTTTGTGACAGATGCCTTTACCTACTGGTGCAAGAAAGCTATTGAAAAATTTCCAGATCCAGTCTGGCCCCTGGAGAGGGAAGAGTAATGAGGTGAGGAATCTGCAGGTAGAAGTATACATCAGAAATGTTTCATCAGCAACAGATCATGTGGATGTTTGTTAAACCACTAGAGTACTTGACAGTAGCCTTTCTCCATGATGCTTATAGTTAGCTGCATTGGCGTTTAACCTGACCAGGTTATATTACCAATCAGCATACCTAATAGTGTCCTGCTGGTACTAGCTAATCATAAAAGGGCTCAGTGTAGTATGTTTTGCATGAGATAGAGTAAGATGTGTAGTGACACTCATGCCCCTATTTGTAACTACAGTCTACAGCCCTATTGCCTGCCTTCCTGAGTAGCAAAACCTGCTCCATATACTCTAATATGCTAATCGGAGTATGACTTTTAAAATTTTCAATGACAATGTTCAGATACCCTTCAATCATCTACATACTGCATTACTTTGGGGATCATTTTTGGTTTTTAAAAAAACCTCACAACTGATGCTTAGCTGGATGGTGGAGTTGGGTAAGTAGCCGGGGTCCAATATTTTTTTTAGGACGGCATCACGAAAATCTGCTGCTCTGGCCGTACTAGACCCGTCAGCAGACAGTAACCGCTATTATACTTTTAAAAGTAGCGTGGCACAAATGCATGCAACAAACAGCACTGTGATATACCAATGATGTGAGATTCCTTCCATTTTCAAACTTTCAGTGATTAGCCTAAATTCACTTATCTTCATTAATTTAATCTAGTGTAGTTTTGTCTTACGGGGATAAAAATTCCATATACTCTTGTGTATTGTATTTGTATTTGTGAAAGATCCTGGATTCCTTCAGGAAAGCAACAATGAGTTCCAAATAAATGTTAAAAAGCATCAGTTAGAAGATGGGGTCTTGAGGGCCACCTCATTGTAAAGGTGAAAGGTCAGAGTGGAACTCTTTCAGTTTTATTTGCTATGCACTGTTTCCTATATATTAGTCAAACCATTAGAGTAGAGTGCCACTTATTCTCATCCTTTCTTTTAGTGTTTGAACTAGGTATCAGTGGTTGACAGTGCCAAATCCACTGACAGGACAAGAAGACATTGTTCACCACTATGAAACAGTGTTGTTTAATGGAAGCATTATTATCTCGTGGTCTGAAACCAGACTATTGGTCACCCAGTATATTGTTTTCATCAAAGTTCTTCAGATGTTTGGAGAGACTGATTTCTAGAACATTTGCATTGGTGGAAGAGGTTTGAGATGGGGCAGAATTTACCAAGGTCTTCAGGATCTGCATTCTTTTTTTGGGTAGGGAAATTATCTGGCAATTTTGAAGTGTGAGGAAATGGGGTGTATTATATGGTATGGTTGAGTAACCTCGCCGTGTATAACACTTACCTATCCCTTTAAGACCAGGATGTTTCATTTGTTAAACTTTAAGCTCAACCCTGGGTAGCTGTGATTGTGAGCAGTAAGGTTTACACAAAGCAACGAGTGTAAAGCCTTTAACCGCATCGCTGCGACGGCTTTTCCCGCTGTGTGCGGCAATTTACGAAAAGCTGCGTTACATGACGAGCTCAGCTCGTCATCCGCACAAGACTACAGCAGCGAAGAGGTTAAACAATACTAACATAATGGAAGAAATTCAAGACACACTCAAGTAACCAGACACCACTTTATAAAAATGTAATGTCTTTTTAGATACCACAAGGAAAGAGATCCACAAGATGGTTCCGGATACGTAGTATTTACGAGGTAAAGTAAATATGCACTTTGTACTCAACCACGAACAAGCATTGGCAATTTCAATGAATTTGAAGCAAACATTTTGAGGAAACACTTCAGGTAGGTATCAATGCAGGTTACTTAAAGTTACTTTAAGCAACCAGCTCCAGCAGGGATCCAGTCAAGGGGACCAATTAAGTCCTCAGAAACAGTTGCCTCAAAGGTAGGTACAATCTTCAGTGAGTTCCAGGCACTTCAATCCTTTGCTATGGAAGTGGCCTTGATGCAAGGGATACAGGACGCGGAGGAAGTTCAAGGATGCTGTAGATGCTATGCGGTCGACAGGGGTCATCATGCGGCTACTCCTCCACCCACGCACGGACGGACGGACCTGGTGAGGCGATCCTGGCCACAGAGTCGGTGCCCCTCTGAGTCCTCACGGTTATAGCAGGATTCCAGTCGCCACTAGGCTACCAGTCGCCTGGTATTGCGGTTACTTGCTAAATCTTTCTTTGGACGATAACTAGCCTTCTGGGCGACCAAGCTGTACTCCAATGACTCTCCTGGGTTCAACGAACTCAGGTGCAACATCAAGCATTGGGTCCTGGTCTCTAGTGCTGCATGGCGACGAGAAACAGTGGCTTGAAGATAAGGGCTACCAACACGCCCCAGCAGGCTTCTTCAGCTGTTGTCACCCTGCCTTGCGAATAAGAGTTCAGCCAAATGTCTTTTGGAGTATTTGGCTTCAGTTGGGCTCCAAAGAAGACTTCTCCATGAGCAGGACACAGCAGCCACAGTTCCTTTGTTTTCGCTAGCCACCAGGTGTAGTCTACACTGATGCAGTCTCTTTTTACCAGTTCCATGGTGCAGAAGGGGAGTCATTCTTCAGTCCTTAGTCCTTCTTTCAGTGCAGATGAGATCTGAATTAGGGGTGCAATTTTACGCCCAGAAAAAGCCCTCTGATTAGGATGTGGTTGGTCGTAAATGGGCTGTCAGATTCCCTCCCACCTGATGACTACTTCCTGCGGAGTGTGGAATCTGGCTATCCCAGGATACGGGATATGGGGTGATTTAAACATATTACAATGGGAGGCTTGGTTTTGTCAGTGCTTTTAATAGGAAAGTCGGGCTTGCAGTTCAAAACTGCACCTCCAGTCTGCAATGGCGAACTGGGGGGTAAGTTTTACATGGGTTACATCCAGAGTGGCACAAACAGTGTTGGCATCCCTGGAGTGACCCTATAACTTACATTTCCATTTCCATTTTATTTCACTTGTATAGCGCGTAAATCACCCGAAGGTCTCAGAGCGCTGGGAGCAGACAGGGATTCTTAGATTCAATAAATTCAGGGGGTCGCGGGCTCAATAAGCTAGAGATTAAAAAGGCAGGTTTTTAGTAGTTTTCGGAATTTAACATGATCTGGCTCTTCTCTCAGTGGGATGGGGAGGGAGTTCCATGCTTCTGGGGCGGTTTTGCTGAAGGCTCTGTCTCCGTTTCTGACAGTTCGGACTCTGGGAACGGAGAGAAAGGCTTTACTGGAGGAGTGTAGGGTCCTGTTAGGGATATGAGCTTTGAGTTTCTGTTCCAGATAAGCAGGTCCATGTCCATTTACTGCCTTATGGACTAGGCTGCAGAGCTTGAACTTTATACGTTTTTGTACGGGGAGCCAGTGCAGTGATCTGAGACATGCTGCTGAGGGGGTGCGGGGGGTAGATCTAATACCAGCCTCGCAGCTGTATTTTGAAGGAGCTGTAATCGGTTGAGTAGTGTTTGGTTGATGGCCGAGAACAGGGCGTTCCCATAGTCAATCCTGTTGACAACCAGTCCCTGGACTAGGGGCATGCGTGCTGAGAGTGGGATCCATTTAAAGATCTTCCTTAGGCTACGTATCTGGCCATAGCTACTTCCCACTATTTTTTTTATGTGTTCAGACATGGTAAGCTTGTTGTCTAGGATTACTCCCAGGTTCCTGACGTATGGCTTAGGGGCGGGGCAGGCGCCAAGGGAGTCCGGCCACCAGTCCGATGACCAGATCTGGTCAGCTTTGCTAAAGAGCATGCCCTAGGTACCATATACTAGGGGCTTACAATTTAGCTTATGTCAATCTGATATACCTCAACTCAAACTACATGTTTTAGGGTCAGGGCACTGAAACAGAGGTCTGATTAGCAGACCCCAGTGCACTCAGAGTCAAAAAACCACCAGCATCAGTCCAAAAAGCTGGAGGTGACCCTACAAAAAGAGGAATTTAGGAACTAAAACTTGTGACAAACAAGAGTTGATTATTTAGGTCATGCAAGGTGTGACAGTGAGCTTTAGGTCTTTTGTAATATGGACTGGGATAGGACCTGCAAGCTGACCAGAAGGTTTTATGTTGATGATTACCGAAAACAAGTCTTCTTGTGTTATAGCAGGTTCTTGTTTTGAGTTCACGAGTAAATAGAAAGTTTAATTGATTTTATTAAATTTTTCAATGAATTTGGATAGTATTGCTGAGTTTTCTTTGTTGCTCTGTATGTCAGCAGGAAACTACAGTTACAATGGTTTTTTTGACAATGTCTAAGCGTTTTGTTGGATGATTTTTCAATTGGTTTAGTTCGGGTCTGGAAAATGATGCTTTAGCTTGTAGGCTATGTCTTTTGTACTATGAGCATTTAAGACAGATTTTCTAGGTCTGAGAGGAGGGATTATCACATTAAAGATGCTCTGTTTCTGCGGGTTTGTGGGTTCTCTTTTCTTAATTTTATTATTTGGTGAACGATTAGGTCGATTTCAATTAAGACTTTTTATGATGGTGGGGGCACATTCATGAACTGCCTCAGTCAGGACTGTACTAAATGCCCATAAGTATGAGATGATGGCTATGGTGTCTTAGATGGTTGGGATGGGCTATTTCGTAGTTGTGGGATCCAGTTTCTTAGAGTGGATCCATTTGCCTCATTAACTACTTTAGTCCGGAACTTCTGTTTTTCAGGTTGATCCAAGATGTTGTTTTGGTGCATGCTAGGATGAATGAGATTAGAAAGGGGTCCGACCAGTCCACCAGAATAGGTCGTTTAGACAGAAGTCCTTTTAGGTCTCGCCTATTCTATCCCGTAAGGATAGATAGGCCAGATTATAGTAAGCGGTCGGAAAAGTCTACCTAGCTGCGGATCACGTACAGTTCATGTGAGCCAGGCGCGTGCACATCATCGCCAGCCACATCACACATCACGCACCACCATTTGTCTGTGCCTTGGCATCAGACTTCAAAGGCTGCAGCTCCCCGCCCCCCCAATCAGACTTTAAAGGAAGCTGCTCCCCGCCCCTCTCCGCGCAACGCCAGAACATCCTATTAGGGCTGTGACAACCCGCCCGCCCCCCTCCCTCCCTCTCTCCACTTCCTCGCACAACTCGCGTTTATTTATTTTTTATTAAATACATATTATGTCACCTATAAATATGTTATTTACTAAGAGCATCTCTTTTATTTACCTTGTACAAAACTGTGTCTTGCTATATAAAGTATTCCTGTTGGTTCCTTCCTACCAAGTCAAAGAAACGTAATTGTTCATCACAAAATGCCATTTCTAAATAACCCAACTGATGAACCGTACATGCCTAAGTGAGACATTTATTTTGAAAGAACGCTTTCAGACATGAACAGTAGCAGTGTTCTAAAGGCTATCTTCTGTGTGACTGACTCTTAAACAGCCCGGCTGGACTCCCAGATTCCCTGGCCTGAAAGGAATTCTCCCCAACAGCCCTGTGAACGCCTGACATAACTGCATCTTTGTCACCCCATTTGCCCTTCACTGACATGAGTGTTCAATAAATAAGTCCGGCAGCAAACATTCGATTCCACTTATTTGTACCTTTTTGTATCTACGAATGAGGCATTGTCTGTCACAGGCACACACACCGGTCTACTCACAAGGGTACAACTGCCAGCAATCACATTTAGGTTCTTAGCAGGCGATATCACATGTTCCACGGATTTACTGTTGCTCTGGATTGTTTTAGATGTCGATCTGGGGAGGCAAACATTTCCCCCTGCAAAGGATGGCCCCTTTTAAAGCGACTCTGCAAATGACAGACTGTTTGTGCTCGTGAGCATTTGAGAGCGAGCAGGGGTAGCCCTTGCCCCAGATTTGTAATCGCGTCTCAAACTTCCTCCTTGCCCTCGAGAGAGCAGCGCCCGCCCTCTTCCAGCCGCTTTGTTGTGGCGGCCCTAGTTACAGGGTGAAAGGTAATTAAACCCCTCTCACAGTCGCCAACGCTTCTGTGACCCACAAGCAAAGCCGAGAGTCTGGGCGGTGACAGAGGCGGGGTAGAACAGAAAGATGGGGGATTAGAATATCACAGAGAAATAACCCTAATGATGCACAACCAACGCAGTAGATTACACAGCAGCACACTTCGATTTCGGTCTACGATAAACTGTAGGACTGGCATTACTCAAACAGTGCTTCAGCTCCACTGCAGTTTTAGTAAGCGCTTTATGAATCTAATTACAACCATACAATACAAAACGTTTTTAAAACTGGGCCCCAGGGATTTGTAGATTTTCCCAACTGTAAGTGCACATTTCGCGTATGCCGTTCCCAGAAGTTGGCTGGGTAAGCACACCCTCACTCACCCTCACCCTCACTCACCCTCACCCTCACACACCCTCACACACCCTCACCCTCACACCTCCTCACCCTCACACGCCCTCACCAGCATAGCATAACAAAACATAGCATAGCATAACAAAACATAGCATAACAAAACACAGCATAGCATAGCATAACAAAACACAGCATAGCATAACAAAAAAAGCCTAGGATAGCAAAACAAAACTTAGCATAACAAAACAAAGCATAGCATAGCATAGCAAAACACAACAAAACATAGCATAACAAAACATAGCATAACAAAACAAAGCATAGCATAACAAAGCATAGCAAAACAAAACAGCATAGTATAACAAAACATAGCATAGCATAAAACATAGCATAACATAACAAAGCATACCATAACAAAACATGGCATAACAAAACATAGCAAAACACAACAAAACACAGCATAGCATAACAAAACAAAGCATAGCATATCATAGCATAGCAAAACACAACAAAGCATAGCATAGCATGGCATAACAAAACATAGCATAACAAAACAAAGCATAGCATAACAAAGCACAGCAAAACAAAAGATAGCATAGTATAACAAAACATAGCATAGCATAACAAAACACAACAAAACCTAGCATACATAACAAAAATAGCATAGCAAAACATAGCATAGCATAACCAAACACAACAAAATATAGCATAACAAAACACAACAAAATATAGCATAGCAAAACACAACATAGCACAGCATAACAAAACAAAGCTTAGCATAGCATAACAAAAGATAGCATAACAAAACATAGCATAACAAAGCATAGCATAGCATAACAAAGCATAGCATAGTAAAATATAGCATAGCAAAACAAAGCATAGCATAATAAAACACAACAAAGCATAGCAAAACACCACAAAACATAGCATAGCATAACAAAACACAGTAAAACATAGCATAGCATAACAAAACAAAGCATAGGATAGCAAAACAAAACATAGCATAACAAAACATAACAAAACATAGCATAACATAACGAAACATAGCATAAAAAAACACAACACATAGCATAACAAAACATAGCAAAACACAACAAAACATAGCATAGCTTAACAAAACACAACAAAACATAGCATAGCAAAACAAAACATATAATAGCATAGCAAAACATAGCATAGCATACCAAACACAACAAAACATAGCATAACAAAACTTAGCTTAGCAAAACAAAGCATGGCATACCAAACACAACAAAACATAGCATAACAAAACATAGCATAGCAAAACAAAGTATAGCATAGCAAAACATAGCATAACAAAACATAGCATAACAAAATACAGCATAGCAAAACAAATCAAAGCATAGCATAGCAAAACATAGCATAGCATAACAAAACAAAACATAGGATAGCAAAACAAAACATAGCATAGCATAAAGCATCACTCAGCACCACCACAGCATCACTCAGGGACACCACAACATCACTATGCGCTACCACAGCATCACTGAACGCCACAGCATCACTCGTTCACCATCACAACATCACTCAGCGCCACCACAGCATCAATCTGTGCAACCATTCAACAACAACTGGTTCAAATATGTTCTCTCAATGTTTCAAGCTTTATTACAAATGTAAAGAAAAGATGTTAATATTTCACTTCTGTTCTTGGATTTTCGTCAAAATAAAATAACAATCTTCACAAAAGTTATTTACAAAAGTTTAAGCTATTAACATTATAAACTACAATAACTTTAAAAAAAATATTATTAAAAACAATTAAAAACCATTGCTATTTGCACTCTGCCTCCGCCCCACCTCGACCGCAGAGCCGCAGCGTTTTGGCAGAGTCGAGCCGAGAAGTCACAAAACGGCCAAAAGCAAGTATTATATTGTACCAAGATTATTGTGTATTTCTCCCAATCAACGTCTTCTCCACTCGTCCGTATCTCGCCAATACCTCTCGACCTCTCAGGATCGTTGATATAATTATTCGTTTAACTGAATGGCCACCCGCTACCTCGCGGGTTCTCAGTGTCTGTTTGCTTTTAAACCGCGGCTTCTCACGAAGGATAAAGGGCATTCAAGAAGCACCCAGATGTGACTCTCTGAAGTGCAATGCCTTTACCGCCGACAGTCTCCGACAATCTCAGAAATTTCCCTCGTTAGCTCGTTAGCAGCAACAAGGCATCAGAGCACCGGAGTTCATGGAGCTTGGGGAGTCCTTGTTAGAGCGTCCTCACTGTGGCGTCTTCAGTCCGCCATCTTGCTTCCGACTGAGGTGGGGCGGAGGCAGAGTGGAGGTGAAGCGGAGGCGGAGCTGCGGACTGGAGGCTCGGACGGTCGATCCTTGATTTGTTCAGTCTGACCGGCAGGAGCTGAGAACCCGCCGTGGTGAGAACAAGGAGTAAGAAAAGGTAGGAGAACAACGGGCAGATGGAGCCTAAAAACGCTATTAAAAATGTGCCACGCCAGAATAAAACATCGAAAGACGCCCCTGCGAGTGAGGAAGCAGAGGAGCAGGCTGCAACCCCTGCGAAGTCGGTAGCAGTATCAGCTGTGATTAAAACCGCTCCAGCGGGTGGCAGCTCCCCAGCAACAAAGTCAAGCAGAGCGGTAAGCAAATAATTATCCGCCCACCTCTTTTGCTGGTCTTCGGGGATAAAAGCACTTCAATTAACCCCACTAAAACGGATATGCTGAGCAACAAAGTACATGTTTAACTGAGTGCCCAAAGGGGTAATAGCAACATAGCTGTGGCGGAGGGAGATACAATTACAAGAGAAGCTCTAGGGGATACTTGTACTACAGAATCGGTTACATTGCAGAGCTTGCCACAAAGTCATGAGAGGAATGAGGTGGAAGGTAATGAGGAGCAAGTGACTGGCCACGATCCCGGCACTGACAATATCACCGTGGCACATAGTTCTAATCTTCTAAGTACTGCCTCGCCTGGGTAGGGGTTATTACTGATGGTTTATTTAACCAATTAAGCACACAAGCTACACAAGTTATACAACCCCAAAAAGTTACAATCGTGGATCTTGGAAATACAAATACTATAACTGAAGGAGGTGATGATTGTGCTAAGGTAGATTTATCAACAGCAGAATCCAATGAGGATGAGTACGAGGAGGCGGTGGAAATAGAGGATGGAGGGGGTATGGGAGCAGAGGAAACAGAAAATGACTATTTCAGTGGATACTGGTAAAATCTCTGGCCTTAAAAAATGGAAGGGGAAGGCGAAGATTAAGGTTAAGAAAGGTAGAACTATTAATCTTAACACATTATCAACAACATTGGCCTCCTCCAGTGCCCGAGAGAAGTTTATTAAAGATCAGAGCCCACTGCGGAAGTGGATACAGGCCAAAGGTGGGGTTAAAAGTATGGCCTTGCGTTTGTCCGGTAATAGCCTTGTAGATGGAGTAAGTAGTAATAACTCTAAAAATACTTCTCTTAGTAATGCTATCTCCCGAGAACCTCTCGAGACCTCTTCAATGGGAGCAGGAGGAGATGTCCACAGGTTCTACTGGTTCTACTATTATGAGAGATGAAAATACTGACTCTCTCCCCCCATCCTCCACCAGAGGAGAAACTATTCCCACCATATTTCACGATTGTCCTCCGACTTCCCCGGCAAGATCTTCACTGGATTTAATTTTGACGACACTGTTGGAACACCGGCAGGAGGTTCAGCAACATTTCTGCCAGTTAAAGGAAGATGATAACAAAATGCAGAACTGTTTGCTAGAAGTCACAAGTAAACAGAACAATGTTACTGAAGAGATCGAAGACATGCAACAAAGGGTGGTCGATGTTGAGGAATCTTTAGCTACTACTGTGACCACAACCAATCAACATGACAAAGATATTGTGATCTTACAGAATAAGGTTGAAGATTTAGAAAATCGTCAAAGGCGACAGAACTTAAGACTTTTGGGAGTACCCGAGGGGTCAGAGGGCGCAGACTCCCGAGCATTTATGGTTAAGCTGTTTCAAAAGCGTTCCCTGACTTATCTGATTGGGATTGGGACTCACAACTACAACGAGCCCATAGGTTACTTATGCTTATTAGAAACAAAGAGAGTACATTTCCGCGACCTATTTTGATCTACTTTGGTAATTTTCTTTTAAGACAAGCGGTTTCTATTAAGGCTAGGCCAAACAATCCAGTGACTGTGGATAACGTAACTTTCTTCTTGAAATCTGACCTTAGTAAGCTTACGATGGATAAACGCTGGGGGCTGCGTACATTGATAGACCCTTTTAAATCCCAGGGAGCGGTGGTGTATCTCCAAGAACCTGCACGCCTTAAAGTTATGAAAGCTGGGCATACTTATTTATTTAATGATGTAAAAGAAGCTTAGCAATTTCTGTCTAAGATGGCCTCGGACAATTAGATGTTTTGTGCTCATGTTTCCATAATGATTTTTTTTCACTTTTCTGATCACTAGGGCACCTTCTCTGAGGCTTGATGTATGAGTTTAATATGGAGGGAGGGGGTTCTTGTGGAGACCTTGCTGGTTAGCTGCCCTCTCAACGGCAGATGTAGATAGGGGGAAGCTTCCTGGTAGGTACTCATGGGAGGGGGGTCTAGGGGATGGAGGATAGGGTTGGGGGAAGAGGTATGGAGGGGAGGGGGGTCAACAGGGGGGGGCAGAAAAAAATGACAAGCAAAAAAGACTTCAAGTACTGATTGAGCAAAAAAGTTATTATTTTGTTTCTAATTAAGGTAATTATTCAGAGCATATTTAAATTAAGATATGTACCAAGTTAACTGCTTAGCCTGGAATGTTTCAGGTCTTAACAATAAAGGTAAAAGGCAACTTGTTTTCGAAGAACTCAAAATGCACAACCCACATTCTGCACTTTTAAATGAAACCCATATTCATTTTCAAGATAGAAAAATGTTACAACAAGGGGGGTTTGAACTAATAACATGTACATCTTTAAATGCCTCAATTCGGGGAGTAGCTATACTTAAGAAAAAACAATTTAAGGTAGAAGTCCTTAGAGTGGCTTCTGACAAAGCCGGTAGGTGGGCAATTGCACAATTAAAGTTATCAAATTGCAAATATGTCTTATGTGCAGTGTATGGATCAAATTATGAAGATGCGGCAGTATTTGACCGACTTAATATTGAATTACTAGATTGGGAGAGGGAACTAATATTAATGGGCGATTTCAATTGTGTTATTAATCATGCAAAGATACTACGAAGGCTATCCCCTCACAACGTATGCATAAAACAAGAGCCGCTATCCTAGAACTTGCTCGCATACATAATTTAAAAGACGTTTGGAGGAATCTCCACCCCACACTGGCAGGATATACCTATTATTCAATACCACATAAAATGTGTTCCCGTATCGATATGGCTTGGGCCACTGATAATGTACTTGAAGGTTGTAAAATGGAAATTTGTCCTAGAGTAACTTCGGACCATAATCCCATTCTTTTAGGTTTTAATATCATATCTAAAAAACGAGAACCCAGGTTATTTTCATTTTCCAGACATTTGATATCGGACTCCTCATTTATTAATCAGTTGAAAAAACATATTAAAGAATTTCTGGAGTTTAATACTGACTCTGCTCACTTTCTTACTTGGTCGGTAGACCAGTGCACTCTTCTTGCGGCTAATGTCCAACCCACGTTGTCTCTAGTGAGGGATGTCCTACCTCGCATGAGCACGAACGGGCTGTGGCCAGTGGTGTCACACGGTGTAGTTCTGTAAGCCCACAAGGTTTAAGGATCTCTCTTTTCCAGCATAATTTGTTGCTGTTGGCCAGCTGGATAATGCCCTTAAGTACTCTGTTGGAACGTTCCTTGATGTGTACGCCTTGAATATATGTGACATGAACCGTGGTCCGTTGTCGCTGATAATCTGTTTAGGTAGCCCTTCCCGAATAAACACAGCATCTAAAAACTCAACTACAGTCTTTGACTCCGGCCTGGTGGTAAATCTAAGTTCTGGCTATTCGGTAAAATGATCTATTATAACAATTATGTACCACTGTTCATAATGTTCCAGTACGAGGCCCATAATGTTCACCCCCACCCTTTCCCATGGCATGGCGGGGCATGTGATGGGATAAAGAGGTGGTCTAAGGGTCACCTGGGTCTTGTCAGATTGCAGACACATGCTGTTGTCTCTAACCATTCTTTCTTCGTCAATGCTAACACCCGGCCACCAGTAGCTTTCTTTCATCCTTTTTTTACATTTTACAATACTGTGGCGGGGTAGGGGAAGGAAAGATAGGCCGGAGACTGGACCGAGATATATAAGGCTTTATTTTGATAAAGGACTTCTTTTTCTTTGCCAACTGTCTTTCCCGAGTGGGGTTAGCAGGCTCCGTGGTGGCGCTGGTCACAGGGGTTTCCTTCTTCTTATGACTACTTTTATAATGATTCTAGGGCCAGGAGCTCTTGAGGTCGGTTGTTCCCTCCGGGATATGAGCCACAGCGCCAAAAGAATACAACAAAAGAAAAAAAAGGGTAATCAGACCTCCGTCTGATAATATCTCACGTCAGGGAACTCAGGGATTGAGGGTAAAAACATTGGTGCCAATCTCTGTACTTGTGCCTAGATGCACATTGTAAAGGGAAGCTGTGTAGGACGGGGATTAGGGGTGCACAGGTCAAAGGGAGAGTGCTTACGGTCTATGTACAGCCAGACCCTTAACTTTGCTCAGACCCGCCCCGTCTCCCGACCCAGTTCGACACCCGTTGTCGTACCTGGGAGAGCCACAATCCACCGTGAGTGTGGCTGGGCGACTCGTGGAAACGTTGGCCTCTAGGCGTCTCCTCTCTTTCTCCGTCTCCGAATCTTCTCCCAACTTCGCGTCCTTCTTCCTCTTTTCTTCGGCTCGGTTCCTCCGCTCTCGCTTCGCTCTCGGTGCCATCACACCCAGAGACCAGGACTTCCTCTCCTTTTACCAATCGGCAGGCTACGACGTCATGCCAGGGAGGCCCCTCTATCTCCGTGCACGCCCCCTTAAAGGAGCACTCCTTCTCATCTACATCCTTTCTTCCCCATAGCGGCTCAACGTCGTTGCTCCAGTCGTTCTGGGAGGTATGGAGAGAGGGAAGAGGGGAGGTGTCAGAAATCCACCATTCCGTAGAGGGAGCACTACCTGTGTTTAGCGAGGGCTCCAGTTTACAAATACCTAAGTGTCCTTCGTGGCATAACTGTAGAATACGTTTTCTTAAAGTGACAGGGGGAACTACTCTACCACCCCTCAAAAGTAAATCATTTGTGTGTGACAGTTCGTCCATGACTTTGTAAAAATGTCGCTGAGCTTGTTTTTGTGTGTCCACTCCCCTGCTAACATTGTGATTACTTGACAGATGTCCTTGTCCTTTTCTTGTTCCAAACGCCATTCTTCTTTTGAAATTCCCTGGAGACAGTCTTCCAGGCTAGCAATACAATACTCCTCCACCTGTGTTGGGTCGTATTGGTCTCCAGTATCGACGGGCAATCTGCTTAGGTAATCTGCAGCTATATTTTTCACCCCTGGTACGTATTGAATTGAGTAATTAAAAACAAAAAGGCGCACAGATAGCAAGCTAGCCTTGGTGATGCTGTGTACAAGCCGTTAGTTGTGAATACCTTTGTGAGTGGCTTATGCTCTGTGCATAGGCTGACTGTTTCCCCATACGAAATGCCGAAAGTATTCCAAAGCCCACACACATGCCAATGCCTCACATTCGATGACGGACAATTTTTCACCTGTTGGGGTTAAGGACCGTGATGCAAAAGCAATTGTATACTCTGCTCCTTTGCTGTCTTTCTGTATTAGGACCGCTCCTAGTCCTTTTGAACTTGCATCAGTAGTGATAGTATTACTGAGCAAAGGGTTGAATCCTTGCAAGGGTATTGCGTTGTACAGATCTTCTTTAAGTGAGTTGAATGTTTCCTGACACACGATGCCCCAGTCAAATTCTCTCTTCATTTTAAGTAGTTGTTGTAGCTCATAGGTTTTATTAGAGAAGTTCTTTATGAACTTTGCGTAAAATTCTACAAGGCCTAGGAATGACCTTAACTACTCCTTGTTTTTCGGTATTGGTGAATTCTTTATTGCTTCGAGTAAGTCCTTCTTTGGGCCGATACCATATCCGTTGATTTCGTGTCCCAGGTAATTCACACACAAACTTGCATTTGCTGTACTCTGCCGTTAGACCTTTCGTCTCCAAGATTCCTAGCGCCTGTTGTACCTTTTCATCGTGCTCCTCTTTAGACCTTCCCATGACGAGCATGTCATCTTGTTTGTGGAAAAATTTGATTTTTTCCAGTATGAGTTTGAACACTTGTTTAACAAATAGGAGGCTACCACCTAGTGGATGATATATGATGTGGACTCGAGGATACAGGATAGGACTCAAGCTCTTACTTCAACCGGAACATTGGAAAGTTGAACGTTAGTCCGTTTTTAAGATTTTGCATTTTAGGGAAATCTGAGAACTACTGCCTCCATTTTTATCTATCCTGACCAAGGCAGATTCCACAGTCTGGAGGAATGCGTAGGTGCAGGTCAGGTTGGGATCAACTAGTTAACCACGTTTCTACCAGTAATCGTAGATTTATGTTTTTAGTTAAGATTACGTCTACAATTTTAAGGTTGCAGCACAACTACGGTTGTGGAGTGGACATCTGAAGGAGGATGTTTCAGTCTTCGAGTCTGGGGCAATGTTACCAGCACCTGTATGAGGTTTGAGGGGTTTATTGGTTTTTGCTGTGATCTGTGTGATAGTGTTCTCGTCTGCAATATGATAGAAGTGGTATTGTGTAGCCTGAGGAGGAGTATGAACTAAATAAAATCTCAATATCTTCATTGTTTAGTGGTAGAGTCACTCTGTTAGGGCATATATCCCTGCAACTGCAGAGGATGTGTTGGTTTCGGAGCGGTGGAGTTGCATGAGGTATCTGATACTACTTTCCAGTGGGATCAGAAGGGTTTTTAGGTGCAAATGTGATCTAGTGAGCAAAGTTAATTAAAAAAAAGCAAATCGAGTTTCTTGGCGGGAGGAGAGAGATTTAGTTCAAATTGATTACTGGAATGTGTCGTCACTATCCAGTTTAGAGTTTCTCCCATCAGTGCGGAAGCTTAGGTGAGATGTGCAGCGTGACGGATGGTTAAGTAAGGGAATAGTAGAGAAATTGCCCTTTTTGCTGTGTCGATCATGAAGCTGTTAAGTGGAGGGGTGATGGTTCTCCATGTATTGTTCAAAGTTGTTTGGGCATAGGGGTGTGTGAAAATTGAGACTAAAGAGGGGTGTGGCTGAGTGATTATTCTGGGTTTGGTTGTGGAGTGAAGATGACCATTCTGTACCGTTCTTGAAAAGGGGTTCCAAAGAGGCATTTGGGTCAGTAATTTGTAAGGGAGTTTGGATGTGGAGCGCAGGTCGTCTTACTTTGTTTTTGTATGAGGTGGCAGAAGTTTTGCTGGAGGGACACATTTTAATTATACCAGAGTAATCTGTAATTACTCATTACTCTTGTGATACGAATTACCAAAGTTATGCCAGCTTCAGTAATAAAGGGTAATTAGTGGCAAAAATCCTACCACAGAAGCAAAGAAATGATGAACTACCAGAGTAAGCGGCTGCTGACACCTAGCTTGACATTTGCCAGTAGCCTCCACTTTCTGCTTGTTACGCCATGATCCAGTACTGACCAAGTGACACCCCACTGCCCTGGTTTTCCCACCCGGGTTTTCCCAATCACTGTTGATCCTGCCAACAGAAGCCCCACCCACCCCAGGGCCTACTTAAATAAAGACTGCAACGCAGCGGCATCAGAAGGCATCTGGGCACCTTACTTGCCATTTACCAATGGATTCCAGGTCCTGTATGCTCCAGCCTGATCTAGTTGTCGCCTTTTGACCAAGCAACACCGCCGCTACCCAGGTTTTGCTGATCACTGTTCTTCCCACCAACAGAAGCCCCACTCACCCCAAGACCTATTTAATATAGGCCGCAGCACTACCTCATTAGTAGGCACCTAGCTTGCCACTTGCCCCCTGCTCTTGCTTGTTCCAGCCTGATCCAGTTTCCGCCTTTTGAGCAAGTGACACCGCCGCTGCCTGGGTTTTCCCAATTCCTGTCCTTGTCAAAAGAAGTCCCGCCCACCCCAAGACCTATTTAATGCAGGCCGCGGCGCAATTCATTAGGAAGCACCCGGGCACCTAGCTTGCCACTTGCCAGTGGCCTTCAGTTCCTGCTTGTTACGCCATGATCCAGTACTGACCAAGTGACACCACCACTGCCCTGGTTTTCCCACCCGGGTTTTCCCAAACACTGTTGATCCGGCCAACAGAAGCCCCACCCACCCCAGGGCCTACTTAAATAAAGACTGCAACGCAGCGGCATCAGAAGGCATCTGGGCACCTTACTTGCCATTTACCAATGGATTCCAGGTCCTGTATGCTCCAGCCTGATCTAGTTGTCGCCTTTTGACCAAGCAACACCGCCGCTACCCAGGTTTTGCTGATCACTGTTCTTCCCACCAACAGAAGCCCCACTCACCCCAAGACCTATTTAATATAGGCCGCAGCACTACCTCATTAGTAGGCACCTAGCTTGCCACTTGCCCCCTGCTCTTGCTTGTTCCAGCCTGATCCAGTTTCCGCCTTTTGAGCAAGTGACACCGCCGCTGCCTGGGTTTTCCCAATTCCTGTCCTTGTCAAAAGAAGTCCCGCCCACCCCAAGACCTATTTAATGCAGGCCGCGGCGCAACTCATTAGGAAGCACCCGGGCACCTAGCTTGCCACTTGCCAGTGGCCTTCAGTTCCTGCTTGTTCCAGCCTGATCCATTTGTCACCTTTTGACCAAGAGACACAGCTCAGCTATTCCCGATCACTTTCTTCCTGCTAACAGAAGCCCCGTCCATCTCAAGACCATTTATTAAGGGCCGCAGCACAACCTCATTTGTAGGCACCTAACTCGCCATTTGCCCGAAGTGCCTTTTAGCTACTTTTTGGCACGAGGCCTCTTCCTCATCCAAGGACCCAACCCCTTGCCTCTCTTTTTTAATTTTTTTATTTGGCAGGTCTGAAAAGGGGCAGCCTGAGTGCTTAATCTGAGCCCACAGTCGACAGTGGGGGACACATTCACTCATTATTGGGGACTGGCATTTATTTTTCCTCAGACATTTCCCGAGAGTGAGAGGGAAGAACACAAAAACTGGAAATAACAAGGAAGAGAAAAATGGGAAAAAAACGTCACGAAAAGGTGAAAGCAGGAATCAGCAAATATGAGATAAAAAGGCAGGGAGTGTTTGACAATAGATTAAACCACCCCGAGGACTCTCAGCTTTGGACTGAGAACTACGCAGCCTTGGTATTCAGCGACCTGACATTTAATAGTACTGCCGCGGACTTCTGAGCAGAGCTTTGGGCACTGGCACTCATGAATTTAAAATTAAGCACTGCTGTGGACATGGGTCCAAAAAAGCTAAAGACAAACCAAGTAACATGAGTATTGGGGATTCAGAGTGAGGGAACAGTAAGTGCAGGAGGGGCATTCGAGCCCGCTAAGGGCAATGCAGACGGAGAGGGGTAATTGCTCAGTCCACATCAGTGGTCAGTGCAAATGGCTGGGAAACTTCCCATGCTGACACCTCCGACAAGTATGGTTTCTTTGCAAAGTGTACCAACACATTGAGGAGCCAGATGAAGGCAATTAGGAAAGTATTGTAACATTGATTGTCTCCGATCAGAGCGTTGATAAAAAAACATTCAAATCCCAATCTTTGATCAGCTCAACTGGTGTTAGAACTTGGTCAGTTCAGTGAACTTCTAGACTACAAGAAACTCAGACAACAAAATATAACATGTAATGTGTTAAACTTATAACATTACAAAATTTAAACAAAGCAAAGCAGAAGAACCAGGGAAAATTCCTGTAAAAAATGGGAATACAACCAAGAACGTGATAAAGACACTGGGTAATGCAGGGATATAAAGAAGCCCGAAGAAAAGCACTAAAAGGTGGGGGCCCGAAGAATGTTAGCAAGGAGCGTGCACAGGGAAATGCAGGGAAGGAGGAGTATGATGGTGATTCAGGCTAGAGGAGGTGGTCTAGGGAATGGTGGGGGACATTAGGAAGCTTAGGGAAATACACATGGGGGAAGAGAAACCATAGGACATCTATTACTGATATGCGAGCGTTACGTTCAGATAACATTAAAAAATATATATTAACGTAATTTGAAAAAGAAACATAATATGTACAATATGACATTCTTTCCTGCTGGTCTGAACATCTGAACCAAAATTATTAGAGTTGCTCAGTGTTAATGTGCATGTACACGTTCTGTCTGTGCTGTGTTCTAGAAAAATGTTAGGTTTTAGAGTATGGTGAAAGGCTTATGATGAGTGGCACCTGCGTAACCCTGTGTCACAGTTTCTCTTTTCTGCCCTATTGCGTACCTCAGCAAACTGCCTTTTTACATACTATGCATTCCCTAAATGCCGCCCCCCCCCCCCCCCCCCCCCCCCCACACACCATGTTTCCTCCATACCGCTTACACTATCTTCTTACGGAGATCTAGAGCGTAGCCCACCAAGGTGGTGGTGGGCCACATTTCGTGAACCTAGCAGGTATAAAATGCGGGTTAATATTTTCCAGGAGCTCATGAATGAAAAAATTTGCTATGAAAAACCCTTTAAAAAATGTTTTTGTGGGAGAAGTGTGGCACCTGGAAGTCTTCCAGCATAGCACAGCGCTGTAGACGCTGCTGCATCTGACTCAGCGCAAATGCAAAGTTAAGTAGGATTAAAAAAGGTTGTAATAAGTGGGAATGCTGATGTGGCTACCTGTGCTGGATCTCAAGTAATAAAGTACAAATGAATTTTACATGGGTCATCACCAGTCTCAACGCAACCAGAAAGTCCACAGGGTTTCTCCCTCAAGAAAAAGTAAAATGGATAGATCCGTCCAGCTTTACACATAAGGGAAAGATGTGTATTCCTCGACAGAAACCGTGCCGGAGATGGGACGCATTGATTGCTCTGTTCGCTCTCAAGGGTTGCACCACTAACTCCCACACCAAAGTTTGGGGTTTGTGGTGCTGTGTCACTGTACCAAAACATAACGTAAATGACACACTCAATAAGATCTGGATGCGGCAGGCATGCTAGATTTGGTTGGTTTTGCATACATTTGCAACATGTAGAATAAAGAAAAGAAATGGAACACAATAATAATTTGAAAGTAAAGGAGTGGTCAAGTAGCCCAGGCACATCAGTTCTCCCCACAGAGATGCACTCTAGTTCAGGCGGTTGAGCACGTGATGAGGCACAGTGCCACCATACACAGTGCAAGACCTGACCTGTTGTGCCCTGCTGTATCCTGGTGTGTGGGAGCAAAATGTGAATGATTCTTGAACACACCAATGCATGAAAAAGGCGGAACCAAAGATCCTCTATGTATGCATATACGTATTTATAGCACTATTATTATTTAGGAAAACAAAAGATTAAAGCTGTCTCTATCCTACACAGATTTGGCTGACTGGTTTAAATAAAGCATCACAGATGACTGTATCTACCCCATAAAAAGAAACATCTGCTTTTATTGTAATTATAGATCAAATGATGAGGAGGATAAAATGCACTTTAACCACTAAGTTTTCTAGTTATGAAAG
Organism: Lissotriton vulgaris; assembly: GCF_964263255.1. Taxonomy (NCBI): domain Eukaryota; kingdom Metazoa; phylum Chordata; class Amphibia; order Caudata; family Salamandridae; genus Lissotriton; species Lissotriton vulgaris. The sequence goes on along the minus strand of NC_141689.1, from coordinate 988,644,754 downwards.
TTTAATAAATGGTTACATATTTTCCATCAGAAAAAGAAATAAGAACATATTTAACGTAAGGTTCTGTGATGGCTTGTTCTTAATAAGCTTCTAATCAGAATCACTTAACTATCAATGTATCATTATAGTGGCTGTTTTAGTAAGGACATACAAGGAAGATTAAAGGGATCAGCACATTTCATAATTTGAGGAATGAAGACTAAAATATGGAATCTCATGAAAAATGCATGACAGCACATAACATATTTTGTGTTCTATGGCTATATAACATGATAATCACAATATAATACATTCTCGTTTCATCCTGAAACAGAATACAATAAATGTGTTTGGGAAGGCAATAAATGAATTCCATTACCGAGCTTATGCATTTCATTATAAGGAACATGCATTGTAATCTATAATGCATGACTGGTCATCAACCCTTTTTAATATATTACACAGCACGTTTCATTAAGACTAGCTGACATACAGTACAAGATGCACAGTGAATGGCATAGGCAGGAGACATGTATGGAGCGGCCATTTAGAGGAGTAGGTGAAACATCCATCCCTGAGCCTTTTGTGCAGCAAAATTCACCTTTAGATTGATCAGTGGAACAGGGCTGTGTCTGAAGAGAGTCAGCTGAAATTTAAGACGGAAGATCAGCTCTTTGAAGACAGTCTTTATTTCCTTATTTCACAATTTTTTTTATTAAAACAGAAGTTTATATACATACAGTACAGTTTCTGTGTTTCATTTCGGTACATCGAGGGTAGTACAGCATATTGACCTGCAGTGGACCCGCTCCTGCGCGCTGGGCTGTGTGGTACAAACGATTAATCATTTCTGTTCCCTCATTCGCGGATTTGAGTGTAGAAATGAAGAAAAGAGAGAGAGAAAATAGACCCTAGGGGGGGAAGAGGGTGGGGAGGGGGGGGTTGGCGATTATATGGTGGGTGGGGGTAGTTTGCTGGTTCTCGCTATTGGGGCCTGGGGGTTCACTAGGGTTTAAAGGTGATCAAGTGCTCGTCCAGTGCATTCTACATTTCCCCCCCGGGGTGGTGGCATGGTGAGTATTGTGAGGTTATGTTGTCTGCTCCTCTTAGGAAGGTGACCCAGTTTATCCAGCCATTGAATGTGGCTTTCCTGGTGTCCTTCCAGTTCGTGAGTATAATTTTCACGGCTGCTGTTAGGAGGAGGTCTGTCAGGTCTTTGTCGTTTTTTGCTTTGGGGCTTGGGGCTATTGCTGACGCGATGATTTCATTGATGCTGCCTTGCAGTGGTTGGCCCGTCACGTCGGATATGAATTGCCTGATTCTACTCCAGAACACTCTGACTTTGGAGCAGTGTAGGATTAGGTGCTCTAGGTCACCTTTCTCCTTGTGGCAGTTCCAACATCTGTCATCTTCCCTGATACCGGCAGCTGCGAGGCGAGCTGGAGTCCAGAGCGCCTTATGCAGCAACCAGTATTTAGTCTGGGCAAGATGTGGGGTTATTTTATTTCTTGTTGCGGATTGCCATATGGCTGACTTCTCCCTTTCGGTGAGGTTTCTTCCCATGTCTCTTTCCAGGGGTTCAAGGGTTTTACTGTTCAGACTTGATGTGTTGGGGCTAAGTAGTTTGTAGAGGTGGGCTGTTTGGTGTCCTAGCTTGTTTAGATTTGACATGTACTCCAGGATGGATGGGGGCGTTCTGCTGAGGTTAGCTCTGGTAATTGCAGCTTTTAGTTTTAGGAATGCATAGAATACTAGGCCTGGGAGGTTGTATTGGTTTTTGAGTGAGTCGAAAGTGAGGGGTTGACCTTGTTTCATTAGTTGTTGTGGTGTTGAGATCCCTTGTTTATACCATTCCTTCATGTCTAGTGTCTTGTCTCTGTGTTTGAGCTTCGTGTTATGCCATAGGGAGATCCATTCAGTGTTTCTGATGCTGTGTTCTAGCTTTTTATCTACCCTGACTAGAGCTGTGTTCTTCAGGATCGTGTTATTGGCTTGGGGTGTTTGTTCGCAGTCATCATTGCTATTGGGTCCAGGCCTCCTATCATTGCTCTCTCCACGGACAGCCATGCGGGCTGATATTCTTGGCTCGGGGCCACCCAGTGGATACCCTGTCTGGCTAGGCAGGCGGTGTGGAATTTTTTTTAATTGGTGAGATTCAGGCCGCCCAAGTTCTTGCTTAGTTTAAGCTTCTGGAGGCTTATTCTAGGCTTTTTGCCCCTCCATATGAAGGTGTTGAGCAACTTGTCTAGTTGTTTGTGAAACCGGTTCGTCGGTGTCAGTGGTAGCATGCTGAGCGTGTAGTTGACTATGGGTGTTAACATCATTTTCACCAATTCTATTCTTCCCCACCAGCTAATGAACTTGGGAGACCAAGTATCTATGCGGTCTTTCACCTTCCTAGGGAGTCTGCTTTCATTGTGGTCTAGAGTAGACTTTAGGTCCCTTCCGAAATACAGACCAAGGTATTTTAGAAATGTTGTTTGCCACGTTAGCCCTGAATTGCCTAGGGATGTTTTTGTGGTATGGATGTTCAATGGCTTGCATTCTGACTTGTCTTTGTTAAGCTTGTAACCTGAGACTTGTGCATATTCCTCAATGGTGGACATTAATGCTGCTATGGATGTGTTTGGCTCCTCTGTTATGATCAATACGTCGTCTGCGTAGGCAGCCAGCTTGACCGCTGACTCATGTATTGGGATTCCCCTTATATGTGTGTTAGCTCTAATCATGGCTCGTAGTGGTTCTATGGCCAACAGGAAGAGGGCTGGTGAAAGTGGGCACCCTTGTCTTGTACCTCTACCCAGTGTGAGTGGGTTCGATGTGGTTCAGTTTACTACTACCCTGGCTTTCGGTTCGTTGTATAGTGCCATTACCATCTTCCTATATTGGTCGCCTAGGCCAAATTTCTTCATGCAGTTATCTAGGAAGGGCCAGGATACTCTATCAAAAGCCTTCTAGGCGTCCAAGGCTATCATTACTGCAGGGTTGGTTGTTTTGGATGCGCTGTCAATTAGGTGGCATAGAAGTCTAGTGTTGTCATTCAATAACCTATTCTTTATGTACCCAACCTGTGCGGTGTGGATTAGGCTTGGTAGGTATGTGTTTAGTCTCATCGCTAGTACCTTCGCGTAGATCTTACAGTCCACATTTATTAATGAAATGGGCCAGTAGTTTGCTGGGTATTGGGTGTCTTTGCCATCTTTGGGAATCACTATTATATTTGCCTCAGACATGGACTATGTCATGCCGCCGTTTTGGCTGCAGTGTGTGAAAACCTTAACCATCGTGGGTTTTAGGAGATGTAGGAAGCGCTTGTAGAAGGTGGTTGTGTAGCCGTCTGGACCTGGTGCTTTGTTTTTTTTAAGCGATGCTACTGCCTTTTCTATTTCTGGCGCAGTGATTTCGCTTTCTAATGCCCTCCTGTGCTCTGCTGTGAGGCATGGCAAGTCTAGTTTGTCTAGGAGGCTGCCCCCCCCGTCTTGCCTGAGGTTGGTGTCAGTCTTGTAGAGTTCTTCGTAAAATTTTCTGAAGACCTCTAGGATCTCTTTGTTGGCGGTTTGTGATTTAGAGTTATTGTCCGTTATCGCGGCTACTGCGTGCTGTCTCTGTTTGCTTTTGAGGTAGGCGGCTAGTGCCTTGCCTGCTTTGTTTGCCGCGCATAGGTTGATGGCTTTATATTTGTTGATCCATGCCCCTGCCCTTTCGCTAAGGATTCTATTCAGTTCGTACTTCTTTTTCGATAGTTCTGTCAGTGTGTTGCAGTCTTTGAGATTTGCTATGTGCCCTTTCTCAAGTTCAGTTATCTGCTTTTCGAGATCAGCTATTTTTTGTTTCTTTCTTTGTTCATTCTGGCCTTGATGCTTATGAACCTCCCTCTCAGTGTAGCCTTTAGCGCGTCCCACATCACTCCTCTGTTTGTGTCTGGGGTGTCTTTGAATTCGAGGTACTCTGTAATGGCCCCTTCGATCTCCTTCACATTTTCGGGTTGTTTGAGAATATCACTATTCATTCTCCATCTGCCACTGCATTTTTCGTTGTGTCTCCCTGTTAGTGTTAGGCTTATGTGTGCATGATCTGAGATAGTTATCGCTGATATTTCTGTTTGATCTGTACGGTGTGTGGTCTGCTGATATAAGGATGTAATCTAGCCTGCTGTATGAGTTGTGTGGGTGGGAGTAGAAGGTGTAGTCCCTTGTGTCTGGATGTTGTTGTCTCCAGGGGTCTCTAAGTTGAAGTTTGCCGCACAGATTTTTTAGCGTGTTCGGTGTTTGGTTACTTGGGCATGGTTTGGGTGAGTGTCTGTCGATAGTGTCATCCATAACCTGACTAAAGTCCCCAGCGACCACTACGAGTTCATGTTGTGGGACGTTCTCTAGTCTCTTCTCCACCCCCTCCCAGAATCCTTTGTCATGCATGTTGGGGCCGTAGATGTTTGCTACGTGTATCGTCTCATTTCCCCTCCTTAGAGTGGTTATCAGTAGTCTACCATCCTCGTCAGTATAGGTTTCTTGGATTTTTAGTCTAGATTTCTTGTTTACTAGGGTGATTACCCCCCTCTTTTTGTGTATAGCGGGCGAGCATGCCTGGTCTGCTATCCAGTTCGCTCTCAGTCGTGATGCATCTTCCGCTGAGAGTTTCGTCTCTTGGAGGACGCATATTTCGCTTTTGAGTTTTGTTAAATAGTCGATCACTTTCCTGCGTTTGACTGGGTGGTTCAGTCCCTTAACATTAAGTGATACGATTTTTAGTTCTGCAGAGCCTTGTGTGAGCCCTAATGTTGTCATCTTAACCCGTCTGCTGCGCCTATATTTCGATAGATTGTGGTATCGTGTGACTCAGTCTTTTGTCTTGCTTTTTGCCTTCGCTGTGTTTGATTTTACGACTGCCTGGTTGAATCTTCCCCTCGACTTTGCTCCCTGCCCTCTCTGCCTAGGTTGTGTTGTGACGCCTCGTAGAATAAGGCCGAAAAAGAGATAGTAGGAAAGATAGAAAGATTGAGAAACTGTACTTCCCTTGAGCCCCCCTGCCCTGCCCCCCTCCCACTCCTCCCCCCGCCCTCCGTGTTCCTTCTGTCGAACGTTCGACATCGAAGTTCCTCCCCCCCTCTATCCTGAGATTGCGTCGATCGCACTGAGCTATGTTGTCCAATTCAAAAGAGAAAAGCATTTTTTTAAAAAAAGGATATGGGCTTTAGCGGACACATCAAGTTCAGTACCGCACTGCGGTTGAAGTGTTCGAGGTAGTTGTGGTCTTTTTTGAGGTAGATCGGTTGCATAGTTCGTGAGCTTAAAGTTCTGTCTTGTTTCATTCAGTTGTTTGTTCCACTGGCTCCCTCATTGCTTCCTGTGGAAGCTCTTCTCTTCCCCGGGCTGGTGTTTTGAGCGTCCATTTCTTCTGTCTGTGGTCCTTATAGGTATTTCTTCAGGTCGTTCAGATCGTCAAATGTGTGTGTGCGCCATCTGTCTGTGATCCTCAATTTAGCAGGCCCCACGAAGGTGAATGATATGTTGCTTTTGCGAAGCCTGTCTCTGAGGGCTAGGAATCCTTTCCTGATGTCTACCGTATGTTTGGAGTAGTCTTGTGTTATTATAAGCTTATTCCCATTCCATATGAGGTTCTGGCCTTCCCTTGCCGTTGCGAAGATTGCCTCAGTGTGGTTGGCTCTTAATGGTTTGAGTATGATGGGCCTAGGTCCTTGGCCTTGTTTAGGTGTGAAAGCCGGCACCACGTAGGCTTTGTCCACTTTTAACTGTCTGTTTAACTGGATACCCGTGATCTCAGGTATCAGCTCCTCCACTAGTGCCGCGCAGGATCAGGGTTTGTCTTCCGCACCTTCTGGGACTCCAAGGAGTCTTATGTTGTTTCTTCTGAGGCGATCTTCCTGCTATGCTAGTTGTTTTTCCATGACGGTTGATTTTTTGGAGACGCCTACCAGGTGTCTGTGGGCCTTGGAGCAAGCGTCTTCAATGTCGCTGATCCTTTTCTCCGCCGCATCAATCCTGCGGTTTGTCTTGCTTTGGTCTGCTCTGATCCCGGCTAGTTCCAATTGCATATTGTCTATGGTTTGCTTAGTCGCTTTGGCAAGCTCGTTCCCTTCATTTATCCTTTTTTAGCAGCGTCTCCAGCGTGACTTCTTTTTTGAGGTCTGTCATGGTTTTTGCAGGTGAGTCCGGAGAGTCTTTCCTCTTCTTGGGCTCATTGCTGGCTTTACCTTCTTGGCTTGCCATACCTTGGACTCCTCTACTGACCAGATAGGCGTGTAGGCGGCTTTCTTTGTGCAGGTCGGATGTTTCCGCTCTCTTCCCTGTGGAGGCCAGAGCTTCACGACGAAACCTGCTGGGCTCGCGAATGCACCTGGTTCTGGTCCTTGCTCCCGCCAGCACCTCCTGCTTATGCGCCTCTATGTTGGGTTTGCGATGTTTTAGGGGTAGGGATCACCCCCTCAGTTTGAGCCTTGAGGGTAGCCAGGCAGAAAGGTGCAACTGTGTTCATGTGGCTCCAGCGAGTGGTTCCAGGTCGATTTGCGATAGTGGGGTTGGATTGGGGCGGTGTCTCGGCTATGTGGTTGGTTGCCTTAGCCTGTGCTCCTCTATTGAGTGCTTCCCAGCTGTTCCAATCGTGCTTGAGCCATTGCGGGGGTTCTGCCCGACCTTGCCTTTTTGTTAGCGCGTTGGTTTTGATTGTCTCTGCAGGCTGGCGGCCGCCTACTATTATCTTAGGCACCTCCGGTTTGTGCCCTTACAGCAGATTCACACTCAATTTGCCTTTGTTGTTCGGTTGTTTTTGCCTTGCCTTTGTTGTTCGGTTGTTTTTGCTTATCTGCCAGGGGATTTTGTTCTGTTACCTTCCCTGGTCGCAAAATGGCCGCCCCCAGTGGATGCGCGGTGCTTCCGCTTACAGGATTTGGTCTGTTGCGCGCTCACAAGGGATTATGACGTATGCGTCCTTGTGACTAGATTTGCATGGTGCGTCGGCGCTCCCAGGGTCTGCTGCTTATGGCTCGGTACGTTTGCCCCCTTCCCTGCGTGTTGTTGTCTGTTGTGGCGTGTTGCGATGGTATGGGTGTGGCTCAAGCTCGGGCTGAATATGGCGGCCCCCAGCGCTTGGTTTCGCTTTCTGTTTCTGTCTCTCTCTGCCCCCTTTTATTGCTTCCCAATATTATTGTTGGCGGGCTGAATTTCGTTCGTTTCAGGGGGATGAGGGTGGGCGCTGGGTCCTGCGCTTAGCTTGCTCGTGTTTTGCTCTCACCTTCACCTCTTCGTGCTTGTCCGGACAGTTGCTGCCTCCATTTCAGTCTTCTGGCTAGCGGGGGGTCGCCATCTTGTTTCGTCTTCTATCACAGCGCCACTTTCCTTCCTTCAGTTTTCCCACTCTTGAGGTGCCGGTCTTCCCACCGCTGTCACACCGTTCTGTTCTCAGGATATTTAGACGTCCAAATCTGTACTTTGTTGGACCGCTCGGGGTTTTTGTCGTGCAAGTTTTGCCGTTATTTGTTTCAGGTTGGAGGACGTCCCGGACTCAGACACCCGTCTGCATCGACGTCCAAGCCACGCCCCCCGACAGTCTTTATTTCCACAGCGGTACCATTAAGCAAGTTACAAACTCAGTTGGCCTCTGAAGGAAGTGTGGGATCCCAAACACCAAAATATTGGTTTTGTCTGCTACTTTTCCATTGTTTAGAGGACCTGCCACACTGTGGAGAAATGTTTTTAGGCTGCTACCACATATTCAAAATGTGCAGTATCACCATAGCAGTGGCAGCTAATGCCCGTTTTTTCTTTGATGTGATCCAGAAATGCCTTAAAGTAAGCATTAAAGAAAGTGGAAGACAAAAGTGAGCTTTGCAGCACTCTTAGGTAACAGTTTCTGATTTTATCCTCAGAGTCTAGACAGGCGTGTTTGGAAACAACTCTGAGGCCGACCCTGAACGTCAAACAGCAAATCCAACTAGTCTAGGAAAGATGTGAGTGTGCGGTGTGTAAAATGTCGCTCAGTAGCCCAACCTGAATATAGGAGCATTGTGCGAATTTCCAACAAATATTATTTGATGGCAAACCAGCAGAATGCCTCACATTGAACAAGTGCAAATAATTCTCCAGAAAACTTTACCTAATGCAAAAAATAATCTTTGAGTATTCAAAATCTGGTGCTAATAAGATGACTTGGGCCAAATCATTCAAAATCACATTCAGAACTCTGGGCAGGAGAAGTCACGCCTGGAAGACCTCCGGGAGTCCAGTGCTTAACTCTATGTAAAATTCATCTATGAAAGACAGCCTTCATGCGGACTTGTGTGCAAATGAATTTACGTTGTGTGTTGTTGGTGGTGGCACAGAGATTGAGCCAGGGTTCATCCCGGTGCTGGAAGACGCCATGCACTACTGCTGGGTGTAACTGGAATTCGTGATCTGCTAGGTGTCATCAGCTACACTTGCCCACAATGGTGTTTTATGATTCTGCCAGGTGGTGTGCAATCAGGAAAAAGCCAGATGATTCAGCCAATTCTAGAGAGACAATGTCTTCAGGCAGAGGACCCCATCTTGCTGTGCTTGTTGCAGTACCACATGGCCGTAGTGTTGTCCGCGAGAACCTGCACCAGCCTCCATTTGATGGATGGCAGAAAGGCCAAGCGAATGGCCAGCAAGTTAATGTGGAGGCAGCCCTCCAATAGAGACCAGAGTCATCTGATCTCCACATCTCCCGGATGAGCTCCCAATTCCAACTGTCAGTTCTGGATGGTGTAGGGAGATGGTTCTGACACAGGTTCAATTACGGTTTAGCAGCCACCCCAGCAGATCATTTGCAGTCTCCTCCGAAACCTGTATAAAAATCAGACTGGTTTCCCTGCTGCTGTCCCACAGATACTTCAGATCCCACTGCAGGGCTCCCATTTGCCATCTGGTATGATTTTGAGCAGGATGCAGGAGCCCTGTAGGCGGAGAAGCCTCAGAGCCATCCTCACTGAGACCCAGGACAGAGGCTGAAACATCGGGATCACAGCCCGAATGTCCTGGACTCTTTGGAAAGGACTGATATCCCACAGTGTCTAGCATGGCTCTGATGAAAGAGTGTCTCTGTAAAGGAGACACGTGTGTCTCCGGAAGGTTGAATGAGAATCCCAGTGAGTTTAGAAGATTTGACGCCATCTGGGACTGACAGTGGTGAACCAGCATTCAACAGCTACTCGGAATGGTAAGGAAGACTGGGTCCTCCACCCTAAGACGACGGGCAGTGGCCCCAGCCATTTCCTTTGTGGACACCCAAGTGGCAATTGTGAGGCTGAAAGCGAGCACAGCTAACTGAAAGTACTCACTGTTCAATTTGAAATGCAGGTAGTGGCTGTGATTTTGAAGGACAGGGGTGTAAAAATAGGCATCCTGCAGGTCCCATGCCAAAATCCAGTATCTCAGGATCTAGAACAGAGAGAACCAGTGCCACAGTGCGCATCTTGAATTTGTCCTTTCACAGGAAGATGTTGAGAGGTCAAAAATCCAAAACAGGGTGATGGCCTCCGTCCTACTTCGACACAAGGAAGTAGCAGGAATAACTACAAGTTTCTACTTTTGAGACCAGAAATGTCTCTATGGCTCCTTTGGCCAAAAGAGAAAGCACTTCCTGGCAGGAAGGAAATTAAGAGATGGTCCTCCGAAAGGGGTTCTGATGTAGATGGCATGTGCTGGGGGTTAAAACGGAAAGGCAGGGTGAAGCCTAATTGAACAATCTGAAGAACCCTACCGGTCAGTTGCGATGCTCTGCTTCTCCTGGAGGACGTGGGTGACCCTGCCTTATACCGGATTGCGGTCTGCTGTTAAGGGCGCACTAAAGAAGTGTTGAAGGTGTTGCTGGAGGGGCAGGGTATTAGGATGTATGCTGCCCCTGATGGACTGTTCATTTTCTATTGGGTCAACTGCCCTGTCCTCAAAAGTGCTGGGAGGCCTGTAGTGGGGCAGCGGGGACTGATATCGTTGATATGCAACCAAGCGGGCAGTCCTCCCGACAGTTTCACTTTTTTGGGGGATATGACAGGGGCTTGGAATAAGGTCCAAAGAGTATGCTGAGGCTTGGGTCTCTTTAAAACGCCCGCTTCTCACACTAAAGGCTAGAACAGTCGAAAGGCATATCCTTCAAGAACAGCTAGACATCCCCGGATGTCCTGTTGGTCTCGCCCATGCATAGCGTAGGAGCACCACACTAGTCCCAGTAGCCCTCTCTAAACAATCAGTGGTGTCCAGACTAGAGCGGAATAAGAAACTACCCGCAGCCCAGCTGTCTTGGATAGACTGGGCAAAGGAAGTAAATAGGTACTCCTGGACTACCAGTAAGATTTCACCAACCATCTCGCAAAGAGCACGGGTGAAACGTCCTAGGATGCAGCAGGCGCTGACCGACCCTGAGGCAGGCAAGTTTATCAGATTAAACGATTCTCGTGTTAAATGTTTCCATATATTTGGACTCTCTTGACAGGCGGAGTAGTCTGAAAAGCATTAGGGTTCCCTGTGCTGGTGAATGTCTGCACTACCAGACTCTCAGGAGTTGGATGCTTTGTTAAAAACGGAGGGTCACCTGGAGCGGGCCTATGGTGGCATGAGACCTGGCAATTGACTGGAGGGCCAGAACATGGTTTTGTCTAATACCCAACAATAGATAATTAAATGTGTAGATTTATATAGCGCTGCTTATCGCCTGTGAGGATATCCAGGAGCTGTCCATGGGCTCAAGGAGATTAAGTGATTTGCCCAGAATCACAAGATGTTGAGCCAACGGCAAGACTCTAAAACGGATCCCCAGCTCCTGAGTCGACAGCTTTGACCGCGGCGCCACATCCTCTCTCAATTCAGTGAGAGCATCATTTAAGTGTAGAAGTGATTCGGTCGGTGCCATGACAGGCTGAAGGATCTCAATAAGAATGTTATTTTTTACCTTCATGGTTGGGAGGTGAAGGTCAAGGTCTTTGGCAACTCTCCTAATGACTATCTCAAAGGTTAGTTGCTGGTCCGGGGAAAACCGACCTAGTATCAGGTGAAGTACCACCCACTGGCATATTGAAGACTTAGTTTAAGCGTGGGGATGCTCGACTTTACACCAGGAAACTTGATTTATAGAAAGATTTAAATATTGAAAAAGTTTTTACCTTTTTAATCCTTACCTGTTGTTACTAGCAAGGACTATTTTGCTTTGTGTGCTTTGTTCGCGTTGCTCTGGTGGCGGTGTCCGTATTTAAGAGCGCGTCCGCCATTTTGGTTAGCACTGTAGTTGTTTCAGGTGACTAATGCATAAATGCACACGCTGACATGACCACGCTGCGTATGCTTCATTTAAGGGGGGCGGGGGGGGGGGGGGGAGCTGGCTTTACACCAGGATACTTAATTTATAGAAAGATTCAACCATTTTAAAAGTTTTTACCTTTTTAATCCTTACCGGTTGTTACTAGAAAGGACTTTTTTGCTTAGTGTGCTTTGTACACGTTGCTCTGGTGGGGAAGCCTGTATGTAAGAGCGGGTCCGCCATTTTGGTTAGCGCTCTAGTTGTTTCAGGTGACTAATGCATAAATGCACACTCTGACGCAACAGTGCTGCCGGTGCACCAAAGGTAGGCCAGCCTGCGCCCGTCCGCGGCCAGAATGCGACGTCTCCCCCATTTTTATACCAGGGACCAACTACTATCACTTAATAAAGGTGAGCAATGCAGTTTTCCCCCTTTTGTTTGTAATGCTGACAATAACTCTCATTTGCTCAGACTATCACTTCGGCCCAAAACTTCATTTGGCAGAGGGCATACTATCTGAAGTCATTCTGGTAGCTGATACCGCTCCTAAAACTATACACCAAGTCTTAACTTGTGTTTTATTAAATACCAGATCCCTGATTAAACAAACACGAATTCGTGGATTTTATACAGACATTTAATTGTGATCTGATACTCTTAACAGAAACCTGGTCCAACAAAGCATCCGATCCAGATTGGATCGTAGCCGTTCCAGCTGGATATGAGATGTCCACAGGGGAAACAGGGGGAAGAATAGCGAATATACATTGCAGTTACATTAAAGTCACCCTCGCCCCTATCTTGCACTTAGAAATAGAAGCCCTACTGTTTACTTTTAAATGTAGCAATGTCAGTACCTTTTCCGGGGGCCTACTTTATTTCCCGGCAGGCCCTAGGGATCCATTTATAAAATCCATTCAAACTTTCATGGAGTCCTGTGTCGACTCCCCTAAATTTACCTAGCTAGGTGATTTTAACTTTCACCTTGACTGCCAAAATAATAATGAAAACATTCATCTGGTTGACTGTCTAGGCGGTTTGGATTAAAGCAGATTATAACTGAACCTACTCATAAGGCCAGCCACACGCTAGATGGGATTTTTACTAATAATACTAACATTACATTGGCTAAAGTATTTCCACTTGTATGGACAGATCATAGTGCCATTTTTTTAACTAGCCCTTCCAGTTTATTTATTTATTTATTTTTGATATTTGTAAAGTGCAGCATTTACCCTAGGGCGTCTTGGCGCTAAGAAACCAGTTACTTGTGGTGAGAAAACGTGGGGACGGAGGAATCATTGATCGAACAGCCAAGTTTTTAGAAGCTTACAGAAGTGAAGGAGTGAGGGGCTCTGCCTGATGTTTAGGGGTAGAGTGTTCCAGAGCTTTGGGGCTGCCACCAGGAAGCGTCGATCACCCCAGGATACTGTCTTTGTACGAGGAATGACCAGTTGGCCAAGGGTGGCTGAACGTAACGTTCTGCTAGGTTTGTACGGTTGCAGCTGCTCTTTCAAAAAGTGAGGTCCTTGATTATTGAGCGCTTTGAACACGATACAAAGTGACTTGAAATGGATTCTGTTTCGGATGGTGAGCCAGTGGTAATCCTTTATGCTTCCTGATATTGATTCATATTTTGTTTTTCCTGAAAGCAGGCGTGCTGCTGCGTTCTGGATAGTTTGCAATTTGGTTATTACTCTGGATTGAGCGTTGAGAAAGAGGCCGTTGCAGTAATCCAAAGCGGAAAATACTAGGGAGGTGACCAGAGTTTTGATGGCAGACTCCGGGAGAAAAGGTCGAATTTTTCTGATCATCTTTAGTTTTAGATGTGCTGTGGAAACTGTTTTATTGGTGTGGTCCATGAAGTGTAAGCCTTCATCGAAAATGATACTGAGGTTCCTAACTTTGGCGGTTGGGGTGGGAGGGGTACCGAAGTCATCTGGCCACCAACTTGATGGCCAGGCTGGGAGAAGAGGTCCAAATATGACCACCTCAATTTTATCTGAGTTTAATTTGAGGCAGTTAGTGGCCATCCATTCTCCTATGTCAATAAGTCCCTTCTTAAATTTTTCAGCCACTTGATCTCCATCACCTTTGATTGCCAGTACCAACTGGGTATCGTCGGCATAGGAGGTTAGGAAGTTGAAGAAGCATCCTCTCTCAACAACTGTCCTTCTGTTAAAATTCGTCCTTGGTGTAAAATTCATAAAAATGAGCTAGAGATAGTTCTACACAGACATAGTCCTATACTAGATCAGGATAATAATATCGCCACGGACAATTTCAATAACTGGATCAGTTCTGCGGTAACACTTTTGGCCCCGCAGAAACTCAAACATCGCAGGCAAAACCCTTCAGGCCCCTGATACTCAGCCAAACTTAGAACTATTGAGTCTAAATGTAGAAGGCTAGAACGTACCTGGAGGTACGATTACAGTCTAACGGGCGAACACAAATACAGGTTAGCCCTAGAAGAATACAAAGAAGCGATCAAAGCCGCAAAAACCACCTACTTTTCAATGAAAATGGGAGCAGCTAAAAACTGGACTAGAGAACTTTTTAAAACAGCTACAACTCTCTCTAATTTTCAGCATGGAAAACAGTTCTCACCGGACCAAGCTTTCAGTGATAAAGTTGCTAACTTTGTTCATTCTGAAGTGCACACAGCTTAAAAGGAGCTTTTGGGGCACACATTGATCTCAGCTCCAGGCTCGTTGATACTGAGCGTTGCTCGTCACAATCAAACTAAGAAGGAATTGGCTAGCTTCTCGCCTTTATCTTATGAGAGAGTTAGCGAAATACTTCCAACTACTAAGTCAGGTTCTCCCACAGACCCATGCCCACCTTTTGTTTTACATATGATATCAGACACAGTCATCACATACTTAGTTCCTCTTAAATAAGACACTCACTTCAAGGACCTTTCCGACATCTTGGAAAAAAGCCTGCATATGTCCTGTATTAAAAGAAAAACCTTCTTTAGACACCACTAAGGTTAAGAATTAACAACCTTAGTGGATAATTATCCTGCTTAGCACTTCCAACTAAAATCTTCGAAAGGACCATAATGAAGACTTGGTGAGTTATCTTGAATCTAATAATCTCCTCAACTCGTTATAACATGGTTTCAGACCTAAGCAGTCCACGGAATCGGCGTTGGTAATGGCCATTGAGGAAATTTGTATGCAGATGGACAGTGGTGTGAAAGCTGTTCTCATCCTACTTGATCTTTTTGCCGCTTTTGACACCATAAACCATCAGGTGCAAACGAAGTGGATAAAGACAGTAAGAGTAAAAAGGGTTGCTTTAACCCTACTCGCCTCCTTTCTCTCCCAAAGAGAGCAGAAGTTGACCTATGGAGTTCCTCAGGGTTCATCATTGTCTCCCAACTTATTCAAAATCGATGTCACCCCTTTAGCTAAACTCATTCGAGCCTATGGCTTTTCTGTGATTTTTTATGCAGACAGTTATATCTACAACATTTAACGTACATTCAGTGGAAAATTTCATAACTGCCTGGACATCATTAGGTGGATGCATGAAAACGACCTCAGTTTAAACACAGATAAATCAGAGGTGATAGTGTTCGGGAATGGCTCCCCTTTTTGGAATGACTCCTGTGGCCTGCTGACGTTGATCCACATCCCAACCCGGTAAACAAAGCAAAGATTCTTGGAGTACTGTTCGACGATCAACTCTGTTTCTCTGAACAGATCAACTGCATCTTCCTGCTATTTCCTTTTGAAAATTCTTAGAAAGATGTTTCCATTTATCTCATAAGAGCTGGGGAAGACTGCAATAGTCGCCCTGATTCTATCTAGAATAGACTACTGCAATGCTCTTTACTTGGGAATTGATAAAAGTTTGAAGTTAAAATTACAGTTTCTACAGAAAGCAGCTGCCCAGGTGTTGTTGAAAATTCCCAAATTCAGCTCCATATCCAACAGCATTAAGGCTCTCCACTGGCTGCCTATCCAAGAGAGGATCAAGTTTAAAGCACTTTGTTTGATGCTCAAAGCTCTGTATTGTGGTGGGCCTTGCGACCTCCAGAAACACTTTGTCTGGTACATCCATCTGCAGGACCTAAGGTGCGCTAATGCGGGTCTTGTCCCCATCCCTAGGATCAGAAAGGAAAAATGGGGTGGTAGAAGCCTATCATACCAGGCAGCTAAACTTTGGAATGCATTGCCCGCCCCTATTTTATCTCAATCTAACAGATGCTCTTTTAGCAAGTGGCGCAATATTTGTCTTTTCTCCCCAAAGGCAAAGTAATTATTTTCCAAGTCTAGATGAAGCATTTGCTCCCTCAGCACCAAGACGCTTCAACATATGTTGCACTTTAGAAATGTTTTACTTATTTTCTTACTTACCTGTGTACCAGTTATCCACATCATCGGGTGGGGTAAACTCTTCCTCATCACCCCCACTGTTGTCTCCATATGGCGGACTTGGGTCTGAGCGTGAGCCAAAAGATTTATGGAGTGTCTGTGAGCAACTGCAGGGTAATGGTGTAGTGTAAGAGGAAATGAGTATTGAGTGCACCACCTCGGGATCTGGGTGTTGCCTATGGCAAGACAAATTCAACTCCAGGTCAGATACCACAATAGGTTGTGAGCCTTCCTACGGTGCTGGCATCAACGTCAAAGGGACCACTGCAGATTTCAGTACCGTACCCTAAGTCAGCACTGACACCAGTGTGGAACCCAAAGCAGGTTCAATAGGTACAAATAGCACTGTGGTTGGATCTGCCTGCGGTAACCTGACTGCAGGGCCCTGCGAATCCTTAGGATTCGAAGGTGCACCAGAGGAGCCAGAATCGTTTTTTTAAATGACCAGGGTGGAATCTTTAAAGGATTTGAACAGCGGTAAAGTCAAAGATGGATCTTAAAACTTGGGTGCATCAAGACCAGGGTAGGAATTGGCTCCCATTGGAACGGGAACAAGACCTGGAGGCAAGGGGACACTCTTGCACCTTCTCTGAAGAATGCGAGTTGTGGAAAGGGGCTGAGTCCCACTTGGACTTCTTGCGTTTCTTTCTGAGTTACACAAAGACTTTGACCACACAGAAGATCAGCAACGACTTCAGTAGCATATCCACACTCTTAACTATGACTGGGAGTGGGACCTGTGTGGAGTCATGTGGTGTTTTGCCATATAAAGCTTTATTTCATTTTCTCAGATGGCTTTCGGATTCATATGAGTGCAGGAGTTACAAGCCTTGGAATTGGGAGCACAACCTAAACAACAGAGGCGCCCCTCAAAGAGATCCATACAAAGACATCAGTTTGTGACAGCTCCTATAAGGTTAAAACCCTATAGGTTTAGGGCAGGAGGGCATGTTCCCCCGTACACTGGAAGAACTTAGAGAAAAAACTTATTTTCAAAAAATCTCTTTAGTGAACAAAAAAAAGGAGCCGAGCTTAAGATCTGCATCATGTATAGATCCCTAACCCTAGGATCAGAAAGGCAAAGTGGGGTGGTAGAAGCCTACTCTACTGGGCAGCTAAACTTTGGAATGCATTGCCTGCCCCTATCAGATCTCAATCTAACAGATGCTCTTATGGGAAGTGGCTTAAAACCTGGCTTTTCTCCTCCAAGCCAAAGTAATTTCTTTCAGCACCTAGATGAAGCATTTGCTCCCTCAGCGCCAAGACGCTTCAGCATATGTTGTACTTTAGAAATGGCATCAACGTGCATGGTTGCACTTGTATTTGGCACTGTTCTATCACTTCTGGCACGGTGCCAGCTATTGGCATGCCCGAGCACAGCTTTTTGAGTTTCCGGATCTAGTCTGGCACCTGAGAATATACACAAGGTGAGAAATCTGTGGTTAGAAGCATCCATCAGAACAAAATATTTATTCAGAGTCTGACCTTCCAGAGGCGAAGCACATTTCTGATCCTACCAACAACGCATTTCTAGGGATGATGTAATATTAAAACCATATGTGCTTGGCTTTCCATTTGTAAAAAAATATTTGTAAAGTTTAAGGACATAAAATGATTTGAGGGGAAACACATTAAAAAAAATTAAAATAGTTTTTTTTCCAGTGCCCCAAGATTGCAGTGAGAAATCTAGAGTTTAGAACCTGTAGACGATTCCTTATGGACAAGTGTGGATTTTCTTCACGACCTTGTGAGAATGCTTCAGGGCAACGATTTTTGGGAGGGAGTATGGGCGTTCGTAGGGAGCTGAGTGCACCACAAAAACATAGCTGCCCTAATTCTATTGTGGAGAAGCTGGGCGTCTCAATGTCTTGCCTAGCAAATGTCCCTGTTGTTGCATTACCAGTCATTGCATCTTTTTCTGGGACTCCCAAGTGGTACATCTTCCAGACAACAGGCAACGTTATGAAGCCACTGGGGGCCCTATTCATTCCTTTGGGCCCTGCTGGGGCATATTCAGATCAAGCAGCTGCATGGGGGATTATTGATGCTTCAGAAAGCTAGGCCTTGGGCTGCCTCAGTTGTAATGAAAACTGAGCTGTAGGCCAACATAAGCTGAGGAATAATAGCTGTAGGCATCCTCCTTGGTTTCACTTTTGCACAAAATGTATCCAGTAAAGTGTCTAAACTGAGAACGTATGGCGTTTTAGAGGCACATCTAATAATTAGATCTGAGATAGCTGGGTAGGCTAAGGAATGACATCATGGTAATAAATGCTTTGATCGAAACTAAGGAGAGTTGGAGAGGCCGAAGTAAGTGAAGACATGCTGCTTTGGAATCGAAGGATCTGGGGTGTCAGAACTGTCCACAATGAACTCAACAAACCTTAGAAGGGAACAGTCAGAAGAGAGTGAGGGAGTCCAAAGGAGGCCGACTACCAAGTACACTGACTAGGGGCCCTGGAATTACACTAGGGACTCTGGAGTAGGGGCCTGCCTGTCCAAGACGTGAATAGGGAGCGAACTATCATGGTACTTTGTGGTGCTTACACTTTTTTCTGTTTTTCGTGTACTTTAGGGAGACAGAGTTCCACCAAAGCATTTGGTAAGACAAGCTTCCTTCATTTCTTCTTACAACTAGAGTCTGCACTGTATGGGAGCCAGGTTCCACGAGAAGGGAGGAGGAAGATGGACAGCTCAGTTGCTTTGGACTGGGAATGCACTAGAGGGCTATATGTGTGCCATCTGGCAAGACAAGTTTGAGGGTTGAGAAACAGCTCATTCTCCTGTTTGTTTCCCACGTGGGCTTGTTTTGTAGGATAAACCGTGCAAGATTACAACATATGAAATATTTTACTCAGTGCTGGACCATGAAACTACAGAAACTGCTATAATATGCAGGAAATAAGGTCTTTCCACAAAGGCTTCGAAAACAAAATAACTGTAACTTACTGCTGCCCATTCTCCAGTTCTGCACCGATTACACTTCCATTCATCAAGTATTTCGCAAGAAGAAACGCCATAACAACCTGCAACAGGTGAACTGTGTTAATTAACTTCCTATCGCTCTGCACATGTTATCTGTTAATTGAAAACATACTGAACGCAGAAAGCTTGGTTATCAGTCATTCTCATGGTAAACATTAACATTACTTCTCTGTCAGTCACCTTTCTAAATATCAGCACCGACTGCTCCACGCTCCAGAGACAGTCTTCAAATCAGATCTGTATCATCCATAGGCTCTTGCAGTGCTGGTAATGCAGCTAAATCACTGCTAAGCTAATTATGTACAATTATTCTGTTTGCCACGTTTACTTAGTATGTGGAAAGCTTCCTATAGGCGCCTTACGGAAGCTAGTTTTTGCTAGTGAAATACACAACACTAGTCAAATACACATTTTTCAAATCTTTTCTGGAAAATGTAAAATATTTTGAGTTGCTACGAACAAATGCAAACATATTCATAGCATATGGTAAGAAACAACAACACAGCTTTGAGCTTTACGTCTTGTTTTTAGCTCAGTAGACAACAATTCACAATCGACTGGAGTTCTACGTTGGCAATTTACAATGTCAAAGCTGGTCAGGGATATATATTTTTTAGGGTGCACTTTTCTATTAGTTTCAATATCACTGCAATGGTTGACTACAATATGTTCAGAATTACTAGAAGCAACGGTGCAACAAACACCTACCCTACCGGTACACTGAAGAAAGCAGGATTGTGAAGTGAAGTGAAGTAGTGTGGCTCACTGGTTAGAGGCGGCAGACCCGAGAGCAGAGGACGGCCCGGGACCAGGGTTCGATTCCAGGCGTGGCAGGTTTGTGGACCAGGGTCAGCGGACTCGATAATTCTCTCGCCTCGGTGCCCACTCTGATCAGCGATCACACTCGGCAACTCTGGGCATTAGCTTGCCTCATCTTCACTAACGGCCCCACCAGACCGCCGGGGATGCCTGGTCTCACCCTGGAGATACCCATTAAGGGACCATCTCTCAGGGAAGCCAGGAAGGGTTTCGCAGCGGTCGAAGCGCCTTGGGACCCTACGGGTAAGTAGTGCGCTATATAAATGCCAATAGATTGTGGAGTTTGCTTTTTTTTGGTGTTTGTGTATATATATATATATATATATATATATATATATATATATATATATATATATATATATATATATATATATATATATATATATATATATATATATATATATATATATATATATATAATTTTTTTTGTTGCATTCAAATACTGGAATATCACCAAAGTAATACTGCTGTGAATGCCCATATTGTGTGAATAACAAGTCTTAGAGGAAGTGGGACACAGGTATCTTCCGCTGGGCCGTGTGAGTGTACAAATACTACACACATTTAGATTTTAAATGGATGTGTAGTATTCCCTAGCACTAAAAGATAATCGATGTGCAAGAGATTTTTGAAAGGCTAGGGCGACTTCATTTTGTAATAAAACTCAATCAAGAAACTATAAGGAAGCAAACAAAAATGTCAGATATATATCTTCAATGCCCCCCCACACAAGAACCATGACAGTGGTAAGTCAGAAGTATCAACCAAAATTAAGGCATGTGTACATTTTAAAAAAGGATAATCCCAAATTAGCATAGTTCATTTAAACTAGGCATTAAACACACATGACTCTAGACAAACAACCGATTTTAAACTTAACATCCGTTTAACATTAATTTCTGTCTGCAAATTAGGTTTGCAAATATTCTTAAAACGTGCAAACCGCAGAATGGTTTATGTGGTTGAGTCAAACTTGGGAGAAAACAAGTCATTAATGCGGTAACCAAAATCTAGCTTTGTCATTCACTTTCATAGATAAATCAAACCATATTGTTATCGAACTATCAGTCTACATCTTGGCAGAATCGAAGCAATTTTTCCTCTATAGCTGCTGAAATGCTCTCTCTCACTGCTTACTCATCCAAACACTCATCCTCACCCTGTTAACATTCGAATCAAATAATGCATTCATTAAGGCAGATAAGAGGCCATACCCAAACTTCGAACATAGCTAGTGCACTTACTCGCATGAACTTGAACACAACACTTTGCACAAGACACTAAACGACTTCTCCTCATCTCCTGGTTCGGATGCGTTGGTTTTTGTTGGCATTTTCCCCTGTAAGCAAAACACCTCTCTGGAATTAGAGGCCTAGTCTTCTGGTTTTCTGGAAATATCCCATCAGATACTGACTCCCAGTGCAATTTAACTTCTTCATTATAGATGCTTGACTGAAAAATACACCAAGAAGAATGAACATTACATTTCAACAAAAATGAGTTTTCTATAAGTGACAAGTAAAACGAAGAATGAACTGTCTGCTTACATTTTAGAAAGGTAGACTCACACAATCCGAGGATTCCTTTATTTTTAAATAACAGATGACGTTTGGCAACCACACAGGCAAAATTATTATTAAAACGTCAACAGTTCACCCAATGTAACACGTATAAACATGCATTGCTAATTAAACCAGCAGGTGCGTATCCTCCCAAAAAACACAAGTACACTGAGGGATAAAAACTCAAGAAGGTGCATGCCCTTGCCAAGTACACAGAGGTTGGCCTTTCTATTGAATGGGAAGGGATCTACTAGTAAAAAGTCAACAATGGGAAAAACCTACTGCGCCACCTCGCTCCTTCCACTGCTCAGCATTATGTTGCTGCACAGCTGTTACAAGGAGGATGACTGGAGTAATTAACCCCCAGATTGGAAGTGCTCTTCGCATCGCTTTCGACTTCCGACAGGCTATGGAATGTACACTTCTGATACGGTTCCAGGTTGGACAGTATGCTCTCCATCGCTCACTCTACGCAACTGACGTGTATTTCTTTTGTGCATAAGTTGTAGGGAGCAAGGTTGACTGGCACCTGACTCACGCCGGAGAGGGGTGGTACGCGTGACCATACTCCCTGCTCCACTTTGCGCTTTACAACATTTAAAAAAGATGTTCATTCGGTCTGACGCAAGAGTAGCATGATTGAGATCGAAAAACAGTACCTCACAGCCTTTATTTATGCTTCGAGAACAAAAATCAAAGTTGCCATGAAATTAGATATGGTGCCACAATAAGCTAACTAACATTGGAATAGATTAATATCAGTTTTTTTAAATCACAGTTCAAAATAAAAATAAGACACAATCAATAGTGCCAATGTAACTATTGATGTGGCCCGGGCCACCGACAAGTACCAGCGAAGGACACAAATTGGCCAAAACATTCATGTCAATGCTATCGTGTGGCAGGGAACCACACCCTCAAAAACGCTTTCACCATCAAACAGACATACACAAACAATCGCAATTTACCTCCTCAAGCCAACTCACACTCAAGCCCAGCTCTACCCCCCCTTCCGGTTCTACATGTCGATAGGTCTGCTTTGACCCCAGCCAGTAGTCGTCTCCACCTGAACCGCCAGAATGACAAAGCACCAGGTTCCCCAGAAAGAGCGGAGGAGTACAGGTACTGCTGGGAAGAAGGGGAGTAGTGGCAGCTCTCCCCCTTCCCAGGAACTACCTCTTCTCCTCAATGGCTGAGCCGGACTGGTTGTCTGTAAGGGGGAGCCAATGATGAGAGGATACAGGGCGCAGACCTCTGCCAAGGAAGTGTAATGCCCTAAAAACTGGAGATTTGCTGCCCCAACCATTTCATCTATTCTTATGTGCACACTGCCTGTCGATGGATGGTGACAGATCAACTTGCTCTCAGTTCACACACATAAAATGTGCATGAAAGAGCAAGTCACAAAGCTGTTGGACTGAGTTGTGTTCGGCCATCAGCTTACTTAATGCTTTGGCCAAAGAGTTAGGGCTGTTCCCTACACAGATTTATGGGGCAATCCACCAATGCCTCTTCTATTGCTCTATCTCTCATGCCTATGTCCTCTAACGTTCTGTATTTATCACGCATTCTTCTGCCGCACCTATTGCCTCGTGCCTTGCCTTATCTCTTTCTGTACACAACCTTCCCTTCCCTGACGTCATGATCTCCTCCTGTCACCACTTGCTCCCTTCAACTAGGACCCGCTCCCTACTTCCCGCCTCTCTTTACACATGATCTCTCCCTCAGAATAATACCCCAGTTCTCTTTATCCTCACACATTTCTGGTTTGCCTGCCCAGCTCTTGTCCTCCTGCCAAGTCTAACATACCTGCCGATTAATCACCCCGTCTAATCGCACCCCTTTCATCTTTGGCCCTTTAGTCCCTCTTCCCTCTCCTCCCCATCTCCCTTCACTCATCTCTACCCTCTCCCACTCTCAATTCTGTACTTTTTCTCACTTTTCTTGCTTTTATTTGACTTCTCATATCTCTCACACTACTCCTCTCTTGACCACATCCCTCCATGTTCAATATAACTGACAGGACACCGTTTTCTCACATCCCTTCGTGTCCTACTAGCCCAGGTCTTTCTTGTTTCATCTCGCACCACGTTTCCACTCAGCTCTATGCATTTCACATCTCTCCACTTACCAATCCCTTCTCTCTCCCTGTTCATTTCGCTCTTGGCTTTCCATCCACAAAATGCATCATAAAAAGTCCAAAGTATAAACTGAACTGTTGATTCGAAGTTCTTTGACACATCTGAACCTATCACTCGCTGAAGTAAACCAAGTACTGGAAGTCCTTTAGTACACCCTCTTTCTTAACAAGTCTAATATTTTTGCAGGAAAAAGAAGCCAGAGAACATGTGCAGACCTGCCCAGTGACATAATGTGAACAGACAGACATATACACAAAGAGAATGAGTACAAAGAAAACCATATCTGAACCTGCGCGAAGAAGACTCAGATGAGGAAAGGAAGTATCATTTGATTTTTTATGTGGGCAATTTGATTTAATTTCCAAAGCATATCCATACTTTGGGGCATCCTTCAATGATAATGTGACCCTTTCCAGTCTGAGGTTTGCCATTTATGGGTTGTGACAGCCTGTTCGTGCAAACAACGGTTTTTAGGTCAATGTGGTCTCCACTTTTCAGAGTGATAGTATTAGATTTGGCATGTTCTCCAAGTCAACCCTACATTCAGTACTCATATCAAAGAGCAGTCATTGTTTACGGTTTTGCCTTGAACACAGAACTGTATTCTCGATTACATCTAGATGTGTACACTAACAAACAGCTTTCACTAAAACGTACATACATACTAGTGCCTGTCAACCCTCTAAACATTATACCTGGATATGCTACAGGATTCATGACCCCCTAAACGTTTGTTTCTCATTAATCCTGTGTAGCATATCCAGGGTATCCTCTTAACAAGTTGTGCTTTTGATGCTTCATGTTTTACAGGCAAAAACATTTTACAATTCCCTGAACTAATTCATGATTAGAGTTGAAGGTCCAAGTACCCATGACAAAGAAGCCATGGTTAGTGCATTAATCTCATGACGTTGTGCATGCATTACAAAGCTTACATAGGAAAAATGCCTTAAGATCTCAAGTTGTGGGATTTCCAATACGCGGGAATAAGAGAAATATGATTTTATCAGTAAATTGACAATAAGTGCAGTTCCATGCATGTAAGGCCAATGGAATCATTGGTTTCATAATGTCCACTATCTCTACTCTTATTCGTTTTTAAACGTTTATCCTTATCCCATTCCTAACATAATCAGTGAAGCTTTCAACAGTGCTCAACTTTCCATTAGCAAGTCAGTTATTATTGTCCTGTTTCATTATACGCTGCTTTGTGTCCCACCTTTGATAAATTAACGGGAGGGACACTCCTCTCCCAGCAAGAGGAAACAGGTGACATTAATCTGGTATTTAGCAATATTGCTGCCTGTGCACATTATAAAAAGACTTTATAAGCCCAAGGCAAAGGTTTGCAATATGCAATTGCACCTAAGAATGAAAAAATATGAAATACAAACTTACCAGACAGCAAACAGACAAACATGTTATCAATAAGTTACTTAACTTCGGTGACCCTCTTTTTGGTGGATACTCCATCTAAGCACAGATTCATCCTCTTAAGAATACTTCCAGGCACCAGACTGGATGTAGAGGTTGCCACCATATGGCTCAGTGGTGATTTATACTGCATCGGAAGTGACAGAAAAGAGCTGCTTTTAAGCGCACCCCTGCCTGCTGGTGTCGGTTTCTTGATCTTTCTCCTTCTGCATCCTCAGACATGTAGCAATTCGAACAAATTGCAGGTGACAATGTACCCAAATCTAACTTGGAAACCTGATGGCCAGAAGCAAGGCAATCAAGGCCAGAGGGATCATCAGAAACTTCGAAAGGTTCATGTGGAATTGTCTCTCCACTAGAGACCAGAGGGCCTTGATCTCCACTTCCAATAGAAGGCATCTGTAATCCAGTAGAGTCACATCTGTTACAACTGTGACATCCAGGTGGTAAAGGGAGAGTAGCCTGCTAATTGTAAGGCTGGTGCTTATCTGGTATGAGATACTGAACTATTTCTTGGGAGATCTGGACACCGTCGGAATGGCAACTCCGGCGCTGGGACCAGTGAAACATTTCATTCCATTGCAGGGTCTGCATTTGCCATCTGGCGTATGGGATGAGGAGGGTGCACGAGGCCAGAAGCCCAAGAAGCTTTACAACCATCCTCTCTGACTCAGGACTAGACTCGGGACTGATCACAAACGTAGGGATCATACCCTGCATGTCCCGGACTTGCTTCTTCAGTGCCTACACACTGTGGCCAGTATGAAGGGAATCCTCTGCAACAAGCTCAGGTGGGACTTCAATTCAGAGATGAAAAACCTAAAGCAGATTTTAACCTGTCCAGAGGTGGTCTGTAACAGAGTTCACCTTGAGCAGCCAGTCACCAAGGTACAGAAATAAATGCATTCCCAACCTCCACACATGAGCTGTGACCAAAGCCATCAGTTTAGTTAACAGGTGAGAGAGGATGAGGTTAGGCCGAAGAGCAATACAGCAAATTGGAAGTGTTCTGCCCTCTCACTGTGAACCTAAAGGCAGTTCTAGAGACTGCAGGATGGGTATATAAAAATATACGCCTTACAATTCCAGGAACACCAGTCAGTCCCTTGGATCCAGAGCAGAGGGGGTCTGAGCTAGATTGAGCATTTTGAATTTGTCTTTCTTCAGAAAGGCATTTAACGGCAGGAGGAACAGCATAACTTAGAGGTCTGTGTCCTCCTTCGGTACAAGGACGTGGTGCGAATAGCATCCTGTGCCCCTCACCAAGTCGGCATCTGCTTTGTTGCACCTTTGCACTATAGGAGATTGACTTCTTGTATTAAGATGGCAGATTGGACCTCTGAAAATCGCTGAGGTGTTAAAAAGGAGGAGGGGGCATTAAGAGGTAGGAAACAACGAAAACTAAGGCATAGCCCATCGGAACAATTTGTAAAACCCATCAGTCTGACGTGATGGATTTCCAACCAGGGAGGAAATAACATATCCTGCCCCCCACCAGCTGTTTGTGGGACTGGAAGGGCAAAATAAGGCTGCTTGGGAACTGCAGTAGCAAGAAAGTAAGAGTGGAGGATTGCTGTCCATCCTGGAGTGACAGCCTCAGCCACCTCCATGCCAACGTCTCAAAATGTTTGCTGCTGTACAGGCTGGGAAGGTTGACACAGTTGGAAGATAGCCTCTGGAATAGCCCCTAAACTTTCTATGTTGGAACTGTCTGGCTCAAGACATTAACTCCAAGGATAGAGCTGTGGCAGAACTGAATCGGCCTTTTCTCTAGTCTAGATCCAGCCCTAGTGCATCCCCTCAAAACTCAGTTGATCAGATGTGCCTTCTAAGCACCAAACCTTTACCAACAGCACAAGATATGCAGTTGGCGGTGTCCAGGTCTGTGCTCATTACATACTTTGCTGCATCCCGTCTACCTAGGATCGTTTGGGCCCATGTAGTACTGAGGTCCTCTGCGATGTCTAGCAAGATCTTGCTGCCCATGTCCCATAAGTAATGGACGTACCAGCCCAGAGGTACACTGCATTCATAGATTGTATAAAGCTGTACAAGCTGAGGAAAACCTTATTTTTTTTAGTTTTTTTTAACCAAAGGCATTGATACATTTTAACTCCTTGTTGGGGTCAACGGGGGATTGCAGAAAAAAGCATCTAGATTGACTTTAGTTGTGGATGCCTGCACCACAAGGCTTTCAGAGATTGGCTGCTGCAAAAGAAATTCAGGGTTGCCAGAGGCTGGCCTGCACCGCCTGGTCAAAGGTCGGCCGATCGGAGCATCTGAGCATGGCTTAGACCAACTGGCCAAAATAGTGTGTGTAAGGAACTTGCTAAAGGGTAGTAGAGGCTCGGATAAAGCTGAACCTGGTGGAGAATTTTTTGCATCAAACTGGTTTTAGTTTCCATTGTATGCAACTGAACATCTATCACTTCTGCTGCTCACTGCGCAACTACAGCAACAGAGCAACTTTCCTCCATTGGTGGACGAGGTGGAGAGGCGAGCTCAGTTTCGAGTGAAGAGTTTATCCTACTGGCAAACTGAAAGTCTAAATACATCCCTTCGTCAGTGTACTGAGAGGTGAGCAGACTGGCCGCTTCCTAGTAATCTTCGGTGTTGTTAAGGACATTAGGTATGCCCTTGAACTGCATCGGATTCAGAGTCAAAGAGGACTTCTAGTCTATGTTAATAATAGCATCGAGGGAGAGCCAGAAGCTGAAGATCTGGCTGTACAACCACCGGTTGGGCCGTCATCATTACAGTGGGCAACATTCATCTTGCGTGGGCCACTATCTGTTCGAGGTTAGAGACTAACTGAATTCATCCAGGTCTGGCTGTGTCAGACTCTGTAATGGTACTGGCACAGAAGGAACTATGGTGGACCTGGGTCCACAGTGAATCTCAATTGGCTTCAGTACAGTCCTAAGAAGAGGGCACAAGTGGATAGTCTTCGTCAGCGGAGCCCCATGTGGAACGTCGAGACCTATAGGCACACCAAAGGGAGACAACAGTCCCTGGAAAATTTGTTGCATATCCTCCTTCCCAGAAGATATCTGCTGTGTGGTCGATGACAGCCCAGGAAATTTTCCGAGCGCCAGGGTCAAAGGTAGGATCAGTTTGGAACAGAAGATATTCAACCCTGCAAGTGTCACCCTGTGATTTCTTGCCAGACTTTGAAGTAGAGGAATGGAGACGTGTTCAGATTGGCTTTTTTACAGTTACAGGACATTTTTGATTTCAACTTACCAGAAGACTTTGAGAAGGAATGAGACTTGCCTCAGACAGGGCAGACTTCCTAACTGAGAATGTCCCCTTGAGAAGGACCATTGCTTTTAAAACAACCACTTATGCTATGGAATTTAGAGCTTGTTATTCCACTGCCTGACTGCCTTAGTGTGTACTTATCAGATTACAAAGTAATGACTAAAGCCTCAGTAACCTAGGAACACGTCATTTGGGTCTGTGACTGGCATCTGCTTCCTGAAGCCGCGCCACGGCTCGAAAA
Source organism: Lissotriton vulgaris (assembly GCF_964263255.1). Classification (NCBI taxonomy): domain Eukaryota; kingdom Metazoa; phylum Chordata; class Amphibia; order Caudata; family Salamandridae; genus Lissotriton; species Lissotriton vulgaris. The sequence continues at coordinate 988,616,679 of NC_141689.1, read as the reverse complement.
TTTTGTTTTTAGGGAAACATCGTCCCTGGCAAACTATCTAGATAATTTTAGAGTTGTCGGAAAACTACAAATATGGGAGGAGAGCACCAGATCAACATCAAAGGTATGGGAAAAATTAACCCACGGGTGGAGTACCATCACTTCTGGGGTAGTATGATGTTTTATTTTCAAGACATATTTTATTATTTTTACAAAGCCAAAGGAAATCCAACCATTATAGAACCACCTGCCATCTTCAACAATGTCACAATTAAGGTAGGTTCATCCAGTAGGAGCAATTCTTCATAGTAATGAAAATACACCCAAGTAGCATATTTGCACATACATCATAGTCAATGTCTATTTAGCTCCCCAGAACCACCAACAAGGGACCAATTCAGTTCTCATTAGTAACAGGAGACCCTTCATCCTCGGTTGAGGAGAGTGCCTGAGTTCCATCAGGGTCCAAGAATCCAGTCAGGAGTCCTGCTCACACCCCCAGATCTTCCTCAGCTTTATCAACGTGCCTGCACCATTTCAGATGCATCTCCTCAGCCACAGCCGACTCCGCCACATACCCCTCCTACTGCTCAACATTCGAACTGCCCTGACCGATCAAAGTAATTGCTACCTATCGATTAGCCAATAGTAACATCAAATGTAAGAATTTAAACTTTATTTTTTGACCTTTCAGCCAAGGTGTGACCCCACAGGAATCCGCACAGCAGTCCTCAGTCAGACCAGAACATTCAGCCAATACCCATGCACTACAGGGCAGTCTCACATCAAATGCAAAAAGGAGGCACTGAGGCTTGACACCTTGGGCAACCAGGGTGTCTATTAAGGTTCAATTTGTGTAGTGGAACTGGTGTGACATATGGCTGATACTAAAAGTGAAAATGCATGACACATTCTAGTGCACTGGGCCTTCTCCAGTTGCACCCCCTAGGTCACCCTCCCATGCCTCCAGTCAAGGGAAATGGGGTCCGTTTACGATCTGCTGTCATGTCAATGTACAAGAGGGAAACAAAACGGTGACCTCCGCTCCAACGGGACTAGGAAGGTGAGCGATGTTGCAGGGGCCACTGGGAATGTTTGCCATTTCTACTGGACTATGGCTGCAATACAGGCATGTTGCAAGAGTTGACCTGGCCCTACACAGAAGCTTTCCTGTGCTGCTTCAAAGGTGAGACATTCTTTGCTGGGGGAACAAGTCCAACAGCATCTGGCAGCCAACCTCCCTCTAGGCTGAGAGATTCATGCATTCCCTCGGATCCTTAAACGTTGGAAGATCCCAAAAGATGAATTCCCTGGTGAAGGCAGCCCTACCCAGGACCACCCAAGAAATCTGCTCCTATATTGAGGCAGTGTGCCAGATAAGATACAATACCAATGTCACATCCCTATCCCTCTCCCCCCGACATCAGGAGTTGAGGAAGGGAAGAGTACCTCTCTGCATTCACTAGGAGTGATTTGTCCAAGGTGTCCTCAACCAGTCAGTGCGCAGCATGCTGGATTTGAGAAGCTAAGAAATATTGTTCTAAATTAGGTACTGCCAGACCTCTCTCCCCAGTGGTAGAAACATGTGGGTCCTGGCAAACCTGCTCTTTCCCCCAGTCCATACCAATGAGGTTAGGAGGAAATGCAATCTTCGAAATACTGTGTGTGGTTCAGTATCAAAGGAATGCTGGAGAACGTATGAGCATTGTGACAAGAAAACCATCTTGATGCAGCCACTCGACCCATGAGGGCAAGCTAATTCCAAAAGTGCACAGATACGTGAAGACCATCTGTAACCCTTCCTGTTTAAAATTGCAGACATTTCTGTCGGGTGTAAGCCACCATCACGCATATATACTGGACTTTATCAGTTTCCCAATGACTGGACATAGGCGGGAGGACGTCCAGGTCATGAGCGGACAAGAATCCTAGAGAAAACGGCAGTTATTTCTTCTGGTTAAGTAGAAGGCCTGACAGCTTCCCGAATATGGCGAAGTATGTCAACAGGATGGGAAGAGAGCACCGGCGGAGGGAGGGTGATGTTGAAAGAAAGAATGGTGTGTCGTCAGCATAGAAGGATACCAAGTGTGTAGCATTCCCCACCTTAATCCCACACTAAATCATGTACTCAAGAGGAGAGGAGACAGTGGACAGCCCTGGCATATGCTGTAGTATGGTTTAGGGCCTACTTTTGCGTGCATGATATGTAATCATGGCTTATTAGAAGTTTAAACACCATTTTACCTTTTGCTGCTTTTCAACACAACACTGCATAGCTGTTTTTGTACGTTAGCCTTCACGAAGGTCTACACATGAGAAAAAGTTTGTTTTTCGACATCTCTAGACTTACATCGTGCCCCTAGTCTGAACAGTGAGTGCTGAGCCGTCAAGGTTATCAAAACATGTCAGCTGTTTTTCAACATGTCCGTGTAACGCTCTCTAGACACAACAGTTTGGCAGCTGTGAGCCAAGTAAGATTCTGGCGTCCTTATTATGACACACTCGCCATGATTTCACACACTTGGAAGATTCTTTAATTTATAAAACATAGTCCCTATAAGAGAGGGTGTTAAAACTAGGCGCTATAGGACCTGTTTTCACTATCAATGTAATATGGTTCTTTCTTTTTTTATTTTATGGCATTGTAACCATGCTGACCATATTATTCTTAATCATATGTATGCTTATGTTGGCTATAATACTGCACATGAGCACGTCGTTAAAATAAATATTTTAACCTTACCAGGTCTCTTTTTTTACTCCTGTTGTGGACTGGTATGAGAGTATAACCAAAGAGTGTTCTCACTTCCCACTATTCCTGAGATGGTCCTAAGTCGCATGTTCTAGGTTGTTTATTCATTGGTTACTTTGCTATAGGACGAAAAGCTAATGTGACACTGATGCTAGCTGGTTGGGGTGTTTTTAGCTACTGAGGTGAGTTCCTGGTACACCATAATTCACTGATGTCCTAGTTCTCTGTGCACAGTTCTGTGTATGAGCAGGATCCTTGCAACATGGCGCCCCCAACGAGTTTGGTCTTATTGTGAGACACTTCAGTAGTGCTTATATCAGTCTACGACCCCCTACCATTGTTTCCGGTTGACAATAGTGACGGATAAAACCTACCTATTGTTACTTAGGTCTTTTCAAGCTTGATATTTTAAATTATTGAATTACTACCCAGTTGTGTCTTTCTCTTTTGCATTGTACTTAACTATCACTGTGTCGATATGGCTATTGATATCCCGGCACACATTGCTTGGCTGTGCGGAATCACTTGCAGGATTACCTAATTTCATTAGAGGGGCAGACAGTAATTTTTGTCGTTTCAGCTGACTCAGTGTACTCGTTTGATTTGTTCTACTCATGGGTCACATTTCCTGCGGTAGATGCTGTGTCTGGATTATTTCACACTTACACCCATGCTGATGCTCCTGCAGCATACGCTCCATATCGGACAGTGGAAATTCCGATTTCTGCTTGGCAGCATGCCGTTTGGTTTAATGGCGCCCTCCCACATGTATGAATGGCGGTCAGACAAGGGCTGTTGTAAATCCTAGGCGCTACATGGCCTGTTTTAGCTGCTTACACCCCGCATCCTAATGCGGGGTAGTTAACAGCTCCGCAACTAAGACGCCTTTATGTCTCTGCTGTGTCAGTTATATGGAGTCTGGTCATTACATTACCCACAATCTCCCGGGTGGTGCAGCAAATTGAAGTTGGTGGGGGCGAGCTGAAGCGGAGTCCCATCATGGTTAATGCGGTCATGGGCAAGCGTCCCTAGAATAAGGATGAGATGCCTTTTTGGCTTGCCGAGAAATTCGACCAACTGGAAGCAGTATTCCCGAATACTACTCCTGGGGAGAAACACAGGATCCTTACCATAAGTTTGCAGAAAGACTTAGTGCCAGACATAAATGACTATACAACTTGGGGTGTGATTTTTGCGGCAGTTTATACTAGGTGCTTCTGCACCCAGTCAATGGCTGTCCTGCCCTCCGTCATTAAGCGTATTCAGGAAGAACACGAGCCAGAGGCGGCTGTGCAGTTGGGAATGCGACTCATTAGTGCGTTTGACATGGTCCGCGATCTCGTTCTTGCAAATGTTAAGGGGAATGCGGTGAGTTTCCAGGTGTCTAATGCTTTGCGCGATGTCCCCGACGCCGACAAACCCCGTCAGTTACCGAAAATTATTATGAAGGCTTATAAGACAGTTGGCCGTAATAGTTTGGGAGTTAAGCCTTTTGCTAAAAAACAGACTGCAGCAAACTCAACAAGCGTCATCTGATAAAGATGACCGCCCAAAAGTTCAGAAACAAAATTGGAGTAAGAACAAAAAACAGGGGAAACAGCAACAGAAACAGGGGTCCCGTCCTTCTTCACCTACACCTGCCTCTACTTAGCGTACATATGAGTTGCGCGACTGCAGTACTATTAAGTCACCTGATAGATTTCAGGTTCCTGAACAACGTTCTCCTTGCTCTTTGCAGGAAACATCGGTCTCAACCACCGGTGGAGGAGGCAGCGGTAGAGGTCGAGGTCCCCAACAGAGCCCTGGGCAGCCTCGCAAGGCTGATGGAAATGCAAGCAAGATGAGTCGCAGCAACAAAGAACCCAGTTTCAAAAGAAGAAAGTTGCTGCTGTAACAGCGAGATATGCCACAGATAGTGAGAACGCAGCTTCGGAATCTGACATGGGCACTGACGCTGTTGGACAGCACAGCGGTTTTACCATAATGCGAGAGGCCCTGCGTCCACTACTAAAGATGACAGCGACTGACACCTTCGTTGTATTTGAGACGGCAGACACTAGGGTGGCTACCCCGGACAGGCTTTATGAAATTATCCTTGTAATTGAAGGTGACATTGAACGTACCATAAAAGGGGTATTTTGGGAAAATCTTACTACTTCCTATGATATTTTGTTAGCGGAGGTCGACTGGCCCCCACCCTTTGTCTTAGCTACTCCCCAAGGGGAAGAGGTAATCCTCCCTAGTTTCACACACACAGTGCCAAAAGAGCAGGCGCTGCATTTTGCAGAAGATTGGGCTAAGGCGCTTGCGCCAGCTTTGTACCGTACTCACTGTGGATGGGACAAATTTTCCCCTCGGCATGAGATTCCTTTGCGGTTAATGCCACAGCCTCAACCCCAATACCCCATGCGGCGAGAAGCAAAGGCTTTAGTTGCGGAAATCCATGAACAATTGAAATATCAAGGTGTAATTGAAACGTCTGTGTCTCCGATGACTAAGAACAATTGTTACTTATCTGTAAACAGGTGGTTCTCCAGTATTGGTGTCTTTCATAGATTCACATGCTTGAATATTCCAAGTCGTCGAAGTGGGAGCCCCACGGTAAATGAAATATGTATGTAAAAACATAACATATAAAAATACACACTAGAAATAGTTGTAAATACCAGATCCTAATTTCCACATAGGAAACCATGGCAAGAGAGAAAAACATTTGCAACATATCCCTGTCATTATGTTAGTCCAAACTACAGCCAATCAGGCGCAAGCACCCCTCCGGAACCTTCTCCTCAGAGGCACAGGCCCTCAGATTTTGGTAGCACAAGAGTGACAAAAGAGTCTAGGAAGAGAAGCGAGCCTCTGAGGGGAGGCAGGCGGGTCGCATGTGAATCTATGAAACTGGAGAACCACCTGTTTACAGGTAAGTAACAATTGTTCTTCTCCAGTATTAGGGTGTCTTTCATAGATTCACATGCTTGAATAGAATAGTGAGCAGTAATAGCTGGCAGCAAGAGCAAAATCAGCAATGCATTGGTATGAAGATGCACCAATAGCATAGCATAGCCAGGAGGAATAATAATAATAATAATAACAACCGTATCATTACATAAAACATATAGGTGGAGGGTAGAAAGCAGAGGCTCACCTTAGTTAAAAAGATTGCAAGGCACTGCTTGTCCCACTGCCGTATCGGCTTCGTTGATCGTTTCAAGGCAATAATGTCTCGGGAAAGTGTGCCTGCTGGACCACATAGCTGCTCGGCAAATTTGATGAATCAGCACACCAGCGAAAAGGGCAATAGAGGATGACATCGCCCTGGTAGAATGAGCTCACACTGAGGATTGAAGAGGCTTGCCAGACTTCTGGTGACAGAAGGAAACGCTGAAGAAATCCAACGTGCAATAGTTGGCTTGGTGACAGAACGCCCTTTGCACATGCGTCCGTAGGCTACGAACAGGTGATCCAATTTGCGAAAGGGTGCAGTGCTATCGATGTAAAATTTAAGGCAGCCCTTAATGTCCAGAGAATGGAAATGCCGCTCTGCTGGAGTTTGAGGGTTTGGAAAGAAAGTCTTTAAGAGAACAGGCTCATTGAGGTGAAAGTCAGTGGGCACTTTAGGCATGTAAGCCGGGTTTGTGGAAGCACTACACAGTCTGATTTGAATTGGAGAAATGGAGGCTTATTGGTAAAGGAGTGAACATCACTCACGCGACGTGAAGAGGTTAAAGGAAGGAGAAGGGTCCCTTTCCAAGTTAAAAATGTCAAATCCGCCTTGTGGATAGGCTCGAATGGTGCCTTCATTAATTGTGTTAAAACAATGTTGAGATGCCAGGTTGGAGAAGGACGCCTAATGGGCGGGAACTTCCTGAACAGTCCTTTAAAGAACTGACAAATGATTCTGGAAGAGCAGAGAGAGGAGGAGCCATCCTGCCGGAAGCGAGAAATCGCTGCCAATAAAACTTTCAAGTGGGAGAGCCCTGACTGTGCCAGCTCTAGAAAGAACGGAAGAAGCTGAGCTGGAGGAGAATGAACAGGATGAATGTGGGCAGCCAAGCACCAGTGACAGAATCTTTTCCACTTGAGTTTTTAAGTCTTTATTGTAGATGGAGCTCTGGCATTGGCAAGAATGTCTCTGCATGCTGGCGGGATGTTCAAATGGGCAAATTCAAGGTGCTCAGGTTTAGGATGATAATCTGAGAGAGGAGGGGTCCGGATGACAGATCAGGCCCTCGACTATCGTGAGGAGGTCCGCTTGAGGATGAAGGAGAATGGGTTCGCACTGAGAAAGTAGCAGCAGTTCTGAGAACCACGCTTGTCAAGGCTATCTGGGAGCTATCAGGAGAATTTGGCACGGCTGTCTCCGCATCTTCCACAATACTCGAGCAACCAGTGGAACCGGCAGAAAGGCGAAGGCGAATAGACCGCACCAATCCATCAAAAGGGCATTCACGGATAATTCTGGATGGGGAAGCCAACTTGCAAAGGACGGGCATTTCTGGTTTGCTGGGCTCGCAAAGAGATCTATGCTTAGATGACCCCAACGCCGAAAGATGAAGTCCAGAGTCGGCTGATGTAGCTCCCACTCGTACGTCGAGGATGTTCGAGATGCCTGGTAGATGAACTGCCTTCAGAGTAACGTGGTGCCGAAGCGCCCAGTCTCAGATAGTTTGTGCCAGCCGAGACAGGGGAGGAGATTTGGTGCCGCCCTGCTTGTTCACATAGTGCATACTGGTTGTATTGTCTGTTTGGATGAGCACCAATTCTCCCTGGATCAGAAGATGGAACGATTTGAGAGCCAGAAAGATGGCCATCAACTCCAACCTGTTGATGTGCCAGGAGCGTTGAGATTGAGTCCATTTGCCTTTGATGGACAGCCTCTGAAGGTGTGCGCCCCAACCTTCCAAGGAGGCATCCGTGGTCAGAGTGAGTTCCGGAGTTGTGGTGAGGAATGAGGTCCCAGCAGCCACGTTGGACAGATGCGCCCACCACTGGAGAGCCGACCTCATACGGGCGGTCACACGAACGAGATTGTTAAGGAGCCGGTGACCTGACGCCACGGACCGTCCAATTCTTCCTGAATTGGGCGACTCCTGAGCCTGCAGTTTGGTATCAGAGAGATGCGCAAGGACGCCATTCCCAGAAAAGACTTCAATATACTAACGGAAACTGACTCTTTTGAACAAAGGAGGGTCACCAGGTGTAGAATCCGCAGCCGACGTTCGTGAGACACAAATGCTTTGGCAAGTGACGTATCCAGGGTGGCGCCTAGAAAAGTCCTGCAGTGAGCTGGGTCGACCTGAGACTTCTCGGCATTGATGGAAAGGCCGAGGGAGCAAAACAAGCCCTGACAGAGATGAGTGTCTCGAGACAGCTAGCCGTGAGACTGCGACTTGATGAGACAATCGTCCAGGTAGGGAAAGATTTGGACGCCCTGAAGACGTAGGTAAGCCACTACTGGGGCCGAAACCTTTGTGAAGACACGTGGAGCGGAGCGCAGGCCGAAAGGCAGCACCCGGAATTGAAAGTCTCTCCGCCCCACCCGGAAGTGCAAGTACTTACGGTGACGAGGAAGGATTGGCACATGGAAATAAGCGTCCTAGAGGTCGATGGTGGTCATGAAGTCATCCTTGCAGAGAAGACGTAAGATCTTCATCAGCATGAGCATGCGGAAGGACTGGCACTTCAGGTATTTGTTCAGAGCCCGTAAATCGAGGATTGGACGCCAGTCGCCCGTCTTCTTGAGGATGAGGAAAAACCGGGAATAAAATCACATTCCTCTCAGACTTGGGAACCACTTCGATGGCACCCTTCTGAATCATGATGTGAATCTGCTGGAAAAGTTCTTTGAGGTGCGCAGGAGACGGACCAGTTGAAGGAGTGTGAGGAGGAAATTTTACGAACTCCAAGGCATTGCCCTTTGATACAATGTTCAATACCCAACGGTCCGAGGTGATTGAGGACCATTGAGAAAAGAACAGGGAGATTCAACCTCCAACCCTTGGGCGGGAAAGGAAAGATATTGCCTTTTGGAAGTGGAACCTTTATAGAAAGATTTTCCATGATACAATTTAGAAGTTTGCTGGCGTGAGGATTGCTGCTGCTGGTTGGAATACCGTTGATTTCCCTGGCCATAGGAGCGGTATGGATTTGATCGTCCACGAAAGGTAGAGGTGGTGCCGCATCCGCGCGCACCACGAAAGGGCTGTTTGCGGAACTGTAAAGGGCCCAAGGAGCGAGCCGTTTCAGTATCTTTCTTCATCGTCTGCAGCGCCTCATCGACCGAAGAGTGACTCACTGTCATAAGGCATGTCGAGAATTTTAGCCTGGACCTCCTGGCAAAAAGAGGTAGACCGAAGCCAACCGTGGCGCCGAAGAACAGCCGCCCCTGCAAGTTGATGGAAGCCAGTGCAGGCAATATCCACGGAGCAGTCGATGATCTCTTCCGACGCTCTTTCCCCGTCCTGGAGAATTTTAAGAGCCTACACCCTGGAGGACTCCAGAATAAGGACAACCAAGGTGGACATGTCAGACCACATCTGACGATTGTAACTTCCCAGTATGGCCAAAGCTTTAGCGGCCCTTACAGTAGTGGAAGCCATAGTTGAGAACTTTCGCCCAATGGCATCTAGGCGACGACCATTGCGATCCGGAGGAGCCGTAATTGGGGAAGATGGGCTGGGTTTCTGGAACGGCGCTGGGCGGACTGGGTGACTACTGAATCCGGTTTAGGCTGCGCCACCAGGCAAGCTGGAGAACCCTGGGACTCCTTATACTTTTTCTCCAATCGAGGTAGTTGTGCAGGGATGCAATTTGGCGTTTGCATCGCCTTGACTCCTTCATTCCAGATGAAGTCGATGATTGGGACTGTCCGAACTTGCTTGAATGGTTGACTCTTAAAGTCATACAAGAAGGATTAGTTACTTACCTGTAATC